>NC_056054.1:101608335-102224858 GCF_016772045.2 Ovis aries | reverse complement strand
TTTGCCACAGACATAGATATGGAAAAAATGCTTCTTCCCATTTTTGTGACACATTTGCCTCTTTAGCCTCAAAGGCAACCAATTGAACTCCCACTGAAGGCCCTTCTCTAGAGGAGTCAGGACTAACATTCTGAATAATTTAAATTATAACAAAGGAAGCAGTGCTGACCTAGCCTCACTAAGGGGGAGGTTGATAGAAAGACAGTGATGGCTATTACACCAGAGATAGCCAGATACATAAGAGCTCAGTCAGTTCAGTTCAGTCGCTCAGGTGTGTCCGACTCTTTGCAACTCCATGAATTGCAGCACGCCAGGCCTCCCTGTCCATCACCAACTCCCAGAGTCTACCCAAATCCATGTCCATTGAGTCGGTGATGCCATCCAGCCATCTCATCCTCTGGCATCCCCTTCTCCTCTTGCCCCCAATCCCTCTCAGCATCAGAGTCTTTTCCAATGAGTCAACTCTTCACATGAGGTGGCCAAAGTACTGGAGTTTCAGCTTTAGCATTGTTCCTTCCAAACAAAACCCAGGACTGATCTCCTTTAGGATGGACTGGTTGGATCTCCTTCCAGTCCAAAAGACTCTCAAGAGTCTTCTCCAACACCACATTTCAAAAGCATCAATTCTTCGGCGCTCAGTTTTCTTCACAGTCCAACTCTCACATCCATACATGACTACTGGAAAAACCATAGCCTTTACTACATGGACATTTGTTGGTAAAGTAATGTCTCTGCTTTTGACTATCCTATCTAGGTTGTTCATAACTTTTCTTCCAAGCTGCAGTCACCATCTGCAGTGATTTTGGAGCCCAAAAAAATAAAGTCTGACACTGTTTCCCCATCTATTTCCCATGAAGTGATGGGACCAGATGCCATGATCTTCGTTTTCTGAATGTTGAGCTTTAAGCCAACTTTTTCACTCTCCTCTCTCACTTTCATCAAGAGGCTTTTGAGTTCCCCTTCACTTTCTGCCATAAGGGTGGTGTCGTCTGCATATCTGAGGTTATTGATATTTCTCCCGGCAATCTTGATTCCAGCTTGTGCTTCTTCCAGCCCAGCGATTCTCATGATGTACTCTGCATAGAAGTTCAATAAGCAGGGTGACAATATACAGCCTTGACATACTCCTTTTCCTATTTGGAACCAGTCTGTTGTTCCATGTCCAGTTCTAACTGTTGCTTCCTGGCCTGCATATAGGTTTCTCAAGAGGCATGTCAGGTGGTCTGATAGTCCCATCTCTTTCAGAATTTTCCACAGTTTATTGTGATCCACACAGTCAAAGGCTTTGGCATAGTTAATAAAGCAGAATTAGATGTTTTTCTGGAATTCTCTTGCTTTTTCCATGATCCAGCAGATGTTGGCAATTTGATCTCTGGTTCCTCTGCCTTTTCTAAAACCAGCTTGAACATCTGGAAGTTCACAATTCACGTATTACTGAAGCCTGGCTTGGAGAATTTTGAGCATTACGTTACTAGAGTGTGAGATGAGTGCAATTGTGTGGTAGTTTGAGCATTCTTTGGCATTGTCTTTCTTTGGGATTGGAATGAAAATGGACCTTTTCCAGTCCTGTGGCCACTGCTGAGTTTTCCAAATTTGCTGGCATATTGAGTGCACCACTTTCATAGCATCATCTTTCAGGATTTGAAATAGCTCAACTGGAATTCCATCACCTCCACTAGCCTTGTTCATAGTGATGCTTTCTAAGGCCCAGTTGACTTCACATTCCAGGATGTCTGGCTCTAGGTGAATGATCACACCATGGTGATTATTTTGGTCGTGAAGATCTTTTTGTACAGTTCTGTGTATTTTTGCCACCGCTTCATAAGATCTTTTGCTTCTGTTAGGTCCATACCATTTCTGTCCTTTATTGAGCCCATCTTTGCATGAAATGTTCCCTTGGTATCTCTAATTTTCTTGAACAGATCTCTAGTCTTCCCATTCTGTTGTTTTCCCCTATTTCTCTACATTGATCACCAAGGAAGGGTTTCTTATCTCTTTGTGCTATTCTTTGGAACTCTGCATTCAGATGCTTATATCTTTCCTTTTCTCCTTTGCTTTTCACTTCTCTTCTTTTCACAGCTATTTGTAAGGCCTCCCCAGATAGCCATTCTGCTTTTTTGCATTTTGCCGGGGTCCAGCCCTGGTGGATCCAGGGTGATTCGAAGGTGGGGGGACGGAGTCGGCATCTTTGGAAAAATACATATTTAATCACAAATATATAGAGAGATTAGAAACGGATAGTGTAGTAGGAAAATTAGTGGAGAAAAGGGACTGAATAACTGGATTACGTGGAATAGCATCCATGCTCCAGATGGGAATTCAGCCAGAAAAATGAGGAGCAAGAAAGAACGACATGGGGGAATCAGTCTTTCTGGAAACTGATCCATTTTCTTTATTTTTAGGTTTGCTTATATACCTTTTGTTACACATAGGGATGAATACAGAGTTACGGGGGGGGTCAGCAGTCCTGACCTTTATCAAAATCAGGTGCTTCACATAAAAAGGTCTTAGGGATTTTATGATCCTTTCTGATAACCAAAAAACTTAATTTTTCCAAGGGTGTTTTTTCTTAAACCAGGTACCACCGTCCAAATAGTTACATTTCTATAGGGTGAGGGTGTAGTGAGTTACAATCAAGAAAGGAATTTATTTAACCCAAGGCTAACATGATTAGTCTTAAAGGTTAATACTTATTTCTCCTATATGCTTAAAGGTTAATACTTATTTCTCCTATATGTTAGTTATATTCATTATAAGGTCAGGGAATATGGAGAGTTAGCAGCAAACATCAACCCAACAAATGAAAATCCTTTCACCAGTGCACCCCTTAAGATCTATTTAGTCTTAAGATAGTGATAAAGTTACATTTTTACATAGCAAGGACACTGATTTATAACAAAGTACAGTGATCTATTACAAAAGAGAAAATTCATTAACTCAAAAAGTCTAGTATTGCTAACATCAAAAACTACTATATTTCCTTTACTATATTCAAAATACATTGATTAATATATTCCCTGGTGCCTAAGGATATGGAGGCCTGGCGGCAATCATTGACTCAACAAGAAGAAAAAGCCCTATGCTAATTAAGACTCTCAAAACACTCCAAAACTCTCTGTGCTGTTTATGGTTAAGAGGTAGTAAACAATCATGTGGCAGGAGTATGGATAATCCTGTCACACAAGCTAGTCTGTCAGCAGAGAGGTTTGACCTGAGACATCCTTGTCCCACCCAGAGCAGGGAATTAGCAGCAATTATTGACACAACAAATGAAAAACCCTTCACCAATATAATTCCTAACCAACCCACTATACTAATAATTTCTAACTCCCCAAAAGAATTTGCCTTTAGTAAGTCTAGAACATCTCATGCCTCTCAGATTGGGAGGCTGTAAAACAATCACATGTGGCCAGACAAACCTATACAGGTGGGCTAGATAAACTTCAGAGGAGTCCATAAGCTGATACACTCTTGTCACACCCAGGAATTTTTATTGCCTTGGAGCTGCACGTTTACTCCTTCTCCGAGAGAAACAGTTATGGGGGAGAGCCCCCCCGTAAAGTCAGAGGCATAGATGAGAGCATAAAACAGACTCTGGTTTTGGGGTTAGATGCTCGGGAACAGGGGGTTTCCTGAGGCTTGATCACGCCTTTGCGTATGCCAGGCCTCCTTCCTCATGACCTTTGCCATGGGCAGAGTTCCTCACGCTGGCCCCCGGCAGCATTTCTTTTCCATGGGGATGGTCTTGATCCCTGTCTCCTGTACAATCTCATGAACCTCATTCCATAGTTCATCAGGCACTCTATCTATCAGATCTAGGCCCTTAAATCTATTTCTCACTTCCACTATATAATCATAAGGGATTTGATTTAGGTCATACTTGAATGGTCTAGTAGTTTTCCCTACTTTCTTCAATTTAAGACTGAATTTGGCAATAAGGAGTTCATGACCTGAGCCACAGTCAGCTCCTGGTCTTGTTTTTGCTGACTGTATAGAGCTTCTCCATCTTTGGCTGCAAAGAATATAATCAATCTGATTTCGGTGTTGACCATCTGGTGATGTCCATGTGTAGAGTCTTCTCTTGTGTTGTTGGAAGAGGGTGTTTGCTATGACCAGTGCATTTTCTTGGCAAAACTCTATTAGTCTTTGCCCTGCTTCATTCTGCATTCCAAGGCCAAATTTGCCTGTTACTCCAGGTGTTTCTTGACTTCCTATTTTTGCATTCCAGTCCCCTATAATGAAAAGGACATCTTTTTTGAGTGTTAGTTCTAAAAGGTCTTGTAGGTCTTCATAGAACTGTTCAGCTTCAGCTTCTTCAGTGTTACTGGTTGGGGCATAGACTTGGATTATTGTGGTATTGAATGGTTTGCCTTGGAAATGAACAGAGATCATTCTGTCATTTTTGAGATTGCATCCAAGTACTGCATTTGGGATTCTTTTGTTGACCATGATGGCTAAGGGATTGACCATTTGTTCTAAGCAACTCCTGCCCGCAGTAGTAGATATAATGGTCATCTGAGTTAAATTCACCCATTCCAGTCCATTTTAGTTCGCTGATTACTAGAATGTTGATGTTCACTCTTGCCATCTCTTGTTTGACCACTTCCAATTTGCCTTGATTCATGGACCTAACATTCCAGGTTCCTATTCAATATTGCTCTTTACAGCATTGACCTTGCTTCTATCACCAGTCACATCCACAGCTGGCTATTGTTTTTGCTTTGGCTCCATCCCTTCATTCTTTCTGGAGTTATTTCTCCAGTGATCTCCAGTAGCATGTTGGGCACCTACTGACCTGGGGAGTTCCTCTTTCAGTATCCTATCATTTTGCCTTTTCATACTGTTCCTGGGGTTCTCAAGGCAAGAATACTGAAGTGGTTTGCCATTCCCTTCTCCAGGGGACCACATTCTGTCAGACCTCTCCACCATGAGCCGCCAGTCTTGGGTGGCCCCACAGGGCATGGCTTAGTTTCATTGAGTTAGACAAGGCTGTGGTCCATGTGATTAGATTGACTAGTTTTCGGTGATTATGGTTTCAGTATGTCTGCCCTCTGATGTGCTCTCGCAACACCTACCATCTTACTTGGGTTTCTCTTATCCTGGACGTGGGGTATCTCTTCACGGCTGCTCCAGCAAAGCGCACCCACTGCTCCTTACCTTGGACGAGGGGTACCGCTCACCACCACCCCTCCTGACCTTGAATGTGGAGTAGCTCTTCTCGGCCCTCCTGTGCCTGCATAGCCCTACCCTAGAGCTAAACTATCATCCTTTTCTTATGATGCCATAAATAACGAAAATTGCTTTCTTTCATATTTCTATCCCCTTGAGGACAGAATTACCAGACATTCCTCTTTGATAGCTGACAGAAAATCATCTACCTCAAAAGGTGCAAACAAGATTCACTGGGAACATTCTAGACTTCAGTCTTTATGCTCTTCTTCTCTTGTGGAATTTATCTTTGACAATGTTCCTTAACTCAGTCAACCAACTCCTTCACATGTGAATCAAAACCCTTCTTACCAAATAACTAAATGTCTCTAAGTTTATCTTTGACCAGGACAATCTGACAGGGCAGACTCCATCTTCCCTTACCTGCAGGAAAACTCTCTCCAAAGCATATCGATCCAAGGGAGAGATAAAATGAGAATCTGAACCAGTTTAGTGGTCATGAAATATCTGAACAATAAGGTCAACAGAATTTGATTATTGATCAAATCTAGAGGTAAAGAAGAGGAAGAAATACAAGATTATTTAGAGGATTGTTGCTTGAGCAACTGAATGAAGAATGAGGCCATTCAGTGAGGTAAGGAATAAGATTAGAGACAGAAAAACAGTAAGATCAGTTTTGAACATCATGAGCTTGAGAATCCCAGGAGAGATTCTGGTGGAGCTTTCTTATGAGCAAATGGATATAAATATCTCTATTTCAAACAAAAGATCAGACCTCAGCCATCCATATATAGGTAGTTTACTAAACTGGTTTAATGTTCTGAAGCCAGATGCTGTCTAGGCATAGTCAGAGCTTTATCATTAATTTGCTGTGTACTTTAGGCAACTTACTTAGGATCTCGATTTCTCATCTGAAGAGTACAAATAGAGACAATACATACCTACTTAACATTGTTGTGAAGACTGTGTCAATACATGAAATGTGGCCTAGAACATAACAAACATTCAGTAAACGTTTACAATTATGGATGGAGCTACAGGTATGATTGAATGAGAGGGTACAAAGTGAAAACCAAGAATAGAACATTGAGAAGTTCAGTTCAGTTCAGTCACTCAGGCATGTCCAACTCTTTGTGACCCCATGAATTGCAGCATGCCAGGCCTCCCTGTCCATCACCAACTCCTGGAGTTCACTCAGACTCGTGTCCATCGAGTCGGTGATGCCATCCAGCCAGCTCATCCTCTGTCGTCCCCTTCTTCTCCTGCCCCCAATCCCTGCCAGCATCAAAGTCTTTTCCAATGAGTCAACTCTTCGCATGAGGTGGCCAAAGTACTGGAGTTTCAGCTTTAGCATCATTCCTTCCAAAAAAAATCCCAGGGCTGATCTCCTTCAGAATGGACTGGTTGGATCTCCTTGCAGTCCATGGGACTCTCAAGAGTCTTCTCCAACACCACAGTTCAAAAGCATCAATTCTTCGGCACTCAGCCTTCTTCACAGTCCAACTCTCACATCCATACATGACTACTGGAAAACTATAGCCTTGACTAGACGGACCTTAGTCGGCAAAGTAATGTCTCTGCTTTTGAATATGCTATCTAGGTTGCTCATAACTTTTCTTCCAAGGAGTAAGCATCTTTTAATTTCATGGCTGCAATCACCATCAAAGCCTACTATTAAACGTTCAGCCCACAGCCACATAACAACTAGGTGATAGAAATAAGATTTGAAACTGAATTTTGTCTTCCAAGTCCAAGAAGAATTTTGCCTTTTTACTGAAAAGGAGACAAGTTTTATCAAAGTTTCAATAGTTCAACTGCCAAGAATGGTCAAGTAAAATGAGGAATGAAATATGTCCACTGGTTTGGTAACCTGACATCTGAGACTTGAAAACAGCTATTTCTGTGGAGAGGTGACAATATATAAACTTTTTTGGAAAACTTAGGAATGAATTATTTTGGGAGAGTTGGACATAATAAAGGAAGTTCAGAGTAGTGAACTGGCCTCATTACTTCTGTGAGAAAGTCAAAAATTAATTTCTAACCAAATCCCTTAGGGTTTTCCCATTCCTAAGTGCCCTGGAATACATGGATTCTGGGCAGAGAGCTGGAAAAGCAGTCAGCATAATTTTTTTAGAATTAAGCAGAAACAAGATCATGGAAGTCACAGTAAAGACAATGGATTTTTATATGTGGTTAAAAAAATACACAACATGAAATTTATCATCTCATCGATTTTTAAGTATACAATTCAGTGATGATGTAAACAGCCAAACGATGTAAAGAGCCAAAAATTCTCTTCCTCTTACCAGATCTCTTATGTGTTCCTTTGTTCTGAGATACTTGGTGGGATTAAATATCAAGAGGGAATCAGAGCGAGATTAGGAGGAAGAAACCTAAAACAAGCTTCTAGGACTAATCACTCTTACAGGTCTTAAACTAAAGGACTATAATAAATTCAAGAAATTCTCCTTGGTCACAAAGCTCACCTGGGTGAGAGAGGTGTGGGGTTGAACCTTGGGAAACATGCATTCATCTTGTGTGTACCCTTGGGTAGCTATCTCCCTGGAAAAGAGTTCATAAGCTGTCATCTATGTGAGAAGAGTAAATTTTCACATTAAATTCTTTATGAAGAATTCTCAAAAGAAAGGCAATTACAGTAAGAAAAGAACTATTAATATCTTTACAGGGAGAAACTGCATGCTCCCTGTTGTTGTTCAGTCACTCAGTCATGTCTGACTCTTTGCCCCAGGGACTGCAGCACACCAGGTTTCCCTGTCCTTCACTATCTCCCAGAGTTTGCTCAAACTCATGTTCATTGAGTTGGTGATGCCATCCAACCATCTCATCCTCTGTTGTCCCCTTCTTCTCTTGCCTTCATCCTTCCCAAAATCAGGGTCTTTTCCAATGAGTCAGTTCTTCAGATCAGGTGGCCAAAGTATTGAAGCTTCAGCTTCAACATCAGCCCTTCAAATGAACATTCAGGATTGATTTCCTTTAGGATTGACTGGTTCAATTTCCTTGTAGTCCAAGGGATTCTCAAGAGTATTCTCCAACACCACAGTTCAAAAGCATCAATTCTTCGATGCTCCGCCTTCTTTACAGTCCAACTCTCATGACTCCTGGAAAGACCATAGCTTTGACTATACTGACCTTTGTCAGCAAAGTAATGTTTCTGCTTTTTAATACACTGTCTAGGTTTTTCATAGTGTTACAAATTCTTTGTCACTCTTGGCCTCAAGAGATAGAGTCTATGCCCACTCCCCTTCAATCTGTCCCATGTCCCATGACTGATTGGGCCAACAGAGTTAAAATGTCATTTTCAGGCCTAGTCTTCAAGGACTGGTAGCTTCTACTCTGGCCCTAAGAGATGGAACATGTAAACAAACAATGGCCAGACCATGCATAAGAATAGAACTCTGATCCGCACCTGCAGAAACCAGCCCAGGAAACCAACCCCTTATCTACAATAAACCCTGGGAAACCACAGGAAAATGTGACAGCATTTCATTACTGAGGGAGGCTGATAAAGTAATTTAAATGTTAATGGAGAAACTGATAGAGAAACTACCACAAGCATTGCTTGAAGAATCTATGGCTTCAACATAGAAATGCATCATTGGTGACACAAGACCATACTTGAAGGACCCTTGAAGCTATCTCAGTGATTATTCTGGTCTTACAGAGATTCACAGCTCAGGATACTTATTTATATTATTGTTATTATCTCCTACTTCTTGAATATCCTCCCCTAAGCTACCAATAGGTGAGAAATTACAAATAATACGCTGGGTAACTCTAATCCTCTTTGCTCCACAAACAAGTCCCAGAGCACACCACCGTGTCTAGTTCTAGCTGTTGCTTCTTGATCCGCATACAGGTTTCTCAGGACACATGACTCCTGTAAGGTAAGGCGGTCTGGTATTCATATCTCTTGAAGAATTTTCCACAGTTTGTTGTGATCCACACAGTCAAAGGCTTTAGCGTAGTCACTGTAGCAGAAGTAGATGTGTTTCTGGAATTCCCTTGCTTTCTCTATGAGCCAATGAATGTTGGCAATTTAATCTCTGTTTCCTCTGACTTTTCTATATCCTGTTTCTACACCCAGAAGTTCACAGTTCATGTACTGTTGAAGCCTAGCTTAAAAGATTTTGAGCATTACCTTGCCAGCATTTGAAATGAGCACAATTGTATGTTAGTTTGAACATTCTTTGGCATTGCCCTTCTTTGGGATTGGAATGAAAACTGATCTTTTCTAGTCCTGTGGCCACTGCTGAGTTTTCCAAATTTGCTGACATATTGAGTGCAGCACTTTAAC
This sequence comes from Ovis aries, assembly GCF_016772045.2. Lineage (NCBI taxonomy): Eukaryota > Metazoa > Chordata > Mammalia > Artiodactyla > Bovidae > Ovis > Ovis aries. The sequence continues at coordinate 102,215,374 of NC_056054.1, read as the reverse complement.
TGCATCACCTTCTAGGATTTTAAATAGCTCAGCTGGAACTCCATCACCTCCACTAGGTTTGTTCATAGTGATGCTTCCTAAGGCCCACTTAACTTCACATTCCAGGGTATCTGGTTCTAGATGAGTGACCACACCATCGTGGTTATCTGGATCATTAAGACCTTTCTGTATAGTTCTTCTGTGTATTCTTGCCACCTCTTCTTAATCTTTTCTACTTCTGTTGGGTCCTTACTGTTTCTGTCCTTTATCTTGCCCATCCTTACATGAAATGTTCCCTTAATATCTCCAATTTTCTTGAAGAGATCTCTAGTCTTTCCCATTCTATTTTTCCCTTCAATTTATTTGTATTGTTCCTTTGAGAAGGCCCTCTTATCTCTCCTTGCTATTCTCTGGAACTCTGCATTCAGTTGGGGATATCTTTCCCTTTCTCCCTTGCCTGTCATTTCTCTTCTTTCCTCAGCTATTTGTAAAGCCTCCTCAGACAACCACTTTGCCTTCTTGCATTTCTTTCCTTTGGGATGTTTTTGGTCACTGCCTCTTGTACAATGTTACAAACCTCCATCCATAGTTCTTCAGGCACTCTATCAGATCTAATCCCTTGAATCTATTTGTCACTTCCACTGTATAATCATAAGGGATTTCATTTAGGTCATACCTGAGTGGCCTAGTGGCTTTCCTTATTTTCTTTAATCTTGAATTTTGGAAAAAGGAGCTCATGAACTGAACCACAGTCAGTTCCAGGTCTTGTTTTTGCTGATTATATAGAGCTTCTCCACCTTCAGCTGCAAAAATTATAATCAATATGATTTCAGTATTGGCCACCTGGTGATATTCACATGTAGAGTTGTCTCCTGTATTGTTGAAAACAGACATTTGTTTTGACCAGTGTGTTCTCTCAGCAAAACTGTTAGCCTTTGCCCTGCTTCATTTTGTATTCCAAGGCCAAATTTGCCTATTACTTCAGGTATCTCTTGACTTCCTTTTTGCATTCAAATCCTGTATGATGAAGAGGACATCTTTTTTTGTTGTTAGTTCTGGAAGGTTTTGTAGGTCTTATAGGTCTTCATAGAACCAGTCAACTTCAGCTTCTCCAGCATTAGTCATTGAGGCACAGACTTGGATTACTGTGATGTTGAATGGTTTGCCTTGGAAATGAACCAAGATCATTCTGCTGTTTTTGAGACTGAACCCAAGCACTACATTTCGGACTGTTATTAATTATAAGGGCCACTCCATTTCTTCTCAGTGATTCTTGGCCCACAGTAGTTGCCTATTATCATGAGATTCTGCACAGAAAGGAAACTGAGGAGAGAAAAGTACCTTTTCTGAGTCACTCAGTACTCTCTTTGCAGAGCCTCACTGTACAGCTATAAGACAAGGGAGGCCAAAAGAGGGTCTGCATCATTGATAGACTCTACTGTCTTCAGAGAGCTTTATCTAAATAACATAAAAGTCTAACTGTGGACCAGATGAGTCAAACTGCCTCCTGAACTGTTGAATCTAAAGATGTAGGAAACTCCTATGTCCTCCTAAAACCTTTGGGACATATGAAAATTTAGACAAGTCTTCAGTGAAATAGAAGCTGATCTCAGGAGACCAATCCTGTGATTCCCTATTATCTAGACAAATGATGGTAAAATTCTAGTTCAATAATTCATCTGATTATAATTCAATGACTTCATTTATTCAGGTAACATTTACTGAATTCTACTATCAAACAGGTATTCTATATATGCTAGAGATACAAAGATGAATCAGCTCTTAAGATACAAAAATCAATGAACTACAAAGATTACTTATCACATGAGACAATTTCATAAAATGCCAACTATAATTTAGTATATTACACACTAGATGTAGAACAATGTGCTAAGTGTGCAAAGGGCACAATGTGAACAATGTGCTAAGGAAGGACACCCTACATGGATGAATATATTCATTTGTTCATAAGTGCCTACTCTGAGCCAGGCTCTGTTCCAGGTTCTAAGTTTACTGCAGATGGCAAGACAGACAAAATCATCCCCTCAAAGAGCTCACATATTCTTTTTTTAATTAATTAATTTATGTATTGGGCTATGTCTGGTCTTATTTGCAGTATGTAGGCTCTCTAGTTGTGATGCATGGGCTTAGTTGCCCCTAGTTCCCTGACTAGGGATCAAACCTGTGTCCCCTGTATTGCGAGGTGGATCCTTAACCACTGGACCACCAGGAAAGTCCCAGGAGCTTATACATTCTATAGCAGGAAGAGAGACACCACACAACTTTTAAGTAATGTATCAACCTGCCTGACTTCAGGCTCTACTACAAAGCTACAGTCATCAAGACAGTATGGTACTGACACAAAGACAGAAACATAGATCAATGGAATAAAATAGAAAGCCCAGAGATAAATCCACACACCTATGGACACCTTATCTTTGACAAAGGAGGTAAGAATATACAGTGGAGAAAAGACAATCTCTTTAACAAGTGGTGCTGGGAAAACTGGTCAATCACTTGTAAAAGAATGAAACTATAACACTTTCTGACACCATACACAAAAATAAACTCAAAATGGATTAAACATCTAAACATAAGACCAGAAACTATAAAACTCCTAGAGGAAAACGTAGGCAAAACACTCTCTGGCATAAATCACAGCAGGATCCTCTATGACCCACCTCCTAGAGTAACGGAAAGAAAGCAAAAATAAACAAATGGGACCTAATTAAATTTAAAAGCTTTTGTACAATGAAGGAAACTATAAGCAAGGTGAAAAGACAGCCTTCAGAATGTGAGAAAATAATAGCAAATGAAGCAACTGACAAAGAATTAATCTCAAAAATATACAAGCAACTCCTGCAGCTCACTTCCAGAAAAACAAATGACCCAATAAAAAATGGGCCAAATAACTAAACAGACATTTCTCTAAAGAAGACATCCAAATGTCTAACAAACACATGAAAAGATGCTCAACATCACTCATTATCAGAGAAATGCAAATCAAAACCACAATGAGGTACCATCTCACACTGGTCAGAATGGCTGCTATCCAAAAATCTAAAAACAATAAACGCTGGAGAGGATATGGAGAAAAGGGAACCCTCTTCCACTGTTGGTGGGAATGCAAACTAGTACAGTCACTATAGAGAACAGTGTGGAGATTACTTTAAAAATTGCAAATAGAACTTCCATATGATCCAGCAATCCCACTGCTGGGCATACACACTGAGGAAACCAGAATTGAAAGAGACACGTGTACCCCAATGTTCATCTCAGCACTGTTTATAATAGCCAGGACATGGAAGCAACCTAGATGTCCATCAGCAAATGGATAAGAAAGCTATAGTACATATACACAATGGAACATTACTCAGCCTCTAAAAAGAATACATTTTAATCAGTTCTAATGAGGTGGATGAAAGTGGAGCCTATTATACAGAGTGAAGTAAGCCAGAAAGAAAAACACCAATACAGTATACTAACACATATATATGGAATTTAGAAAGGTGGTAACGATGACCCTATATGCAAGATAGAAAAAGAGACACAGATGTATAGAACAGTCTTTTGGACTCTGTGGGAGAAGGTGAAGGTGGGATGATCTGAGAGAAAAGCACTGAAACATGTATATTATCATATGTGAAACAGATCGCCACTCCAGGTTTGATGCATGAGATAGGATGCTCAGGGCTGGTACACCGGGATAACCCAGAGGGATGGGATGGGGAGGGAAGTGGGAGGGGTGTTCAGGATGGGGAACACATGTACACCCATGGCTGATTCATGTCAATGTATGGCAAAACCACTACAATATTGTAATTAACCTCCAATTAAAATAAATTAATAAATAAATAATGTTTAAAAAGTAAATATGTAAGAGTATCTAGGCAGGAAGGAGAGTTACTCTGAGGAGGCATCAATTGAGCAGAAACCAGAATTACAAACAGAAGTCAGCTATGCATAAAACAAAGAATCAGTAACCATGTAATTACCATCAGTATGCTCAAAATTCTCCAAGCCAGGCTTCAGCAATACGTGAACCGTGAACTTCCTGATGTTCAAGCTGGTTTTAGAAAAGGCAGAGGAACCAGAGATCAAATTGCCAACATCTGCTGGATCATGGAAAAAGCAAGAGAGTTCCAGAAAAACATCTATTTCTGCTTTATTGACTATGCCAAAGCCTTTGACTGTGTGGATCACAATAAACTGTGGAAAATCTGAGAGACATGGGAATACCAGACCACCTGACCTGCCTCTTGAGAAATCTGTATGCAGGCCAGGAAGCAACAGTTAGAACTGGACATGGAACAACAGACTGGTTCCAAATAGGAAAAGGAGTATGTCAAGCCTGTATATTGTCACCCTGCTTATTGAACTTCTATGCAGAGTACATCATGAGAAACGCTGGACTGGAAGAAACACAAGCTGGAATCAAGATTGCCGGGAGAAATATCAATAACCTCAGATATGCAGATGAAACCATGGTTATGGCAGAAAGTGAAGAGGAACTAAAAAGCCTCTTGATGAAAGTGGGAGAGGAGAGTGAAAAAGTTGGCTTAAAGCTCAACATTCAGAAAACGAAGATCATGGCATATGGTCCCATCACTTCATGGGAAATAGATGAGGAAACAGTGGAAACAGTGTCAGACTTTATTTTTGGGGGCTCCAAAATCACTGCAGATGGTGATTGCAGCCATGAAATTAAAAGACACTTACTCCTTGGAAGAAAAGTTATGAGCAACCTAGATAGCATATTCAAAAGCAGAGACATTACTTTGCCGACTAAGGTCCATCTAGTCAAGGCTGTTGTTTTTCCAGTGGTCATGTATGGATGTGAGAGTTGGACTGTGTAGAAGGCTGAGTGCCCAAGAATTGATGCTTTTGAACTGTGGTGTTGGAGAAGACTCTTGAGAGTCCCTTGGACTTCAAGGACATCCAACCAGTCCATTCTGAAGGAGATCAACCCTGGGATTTCTTTTGGAAGGAATGATGCTAAAGCTGAAACTCCAGTACTTTGTCTACCTCATGCGAAGAGTTGACTCATTGGAAAAGACTTTGATGCTGGAAGGGATTAGGGGCAGGAGAAGAAGGGGACGACAGAGGATGAGATGGCTGGATGGCATCACCGACTCGATGGACTCGAGTCTGAGTGAACTCCAGGAGTTGGTGATGGACAGGGAGGCCTGGCGTGCTGCAGTTCATGGGGTCACAAAGAGTCGGACACGACTAAGTGACTGAACTGAACTGAACTGATTCATGTTAGAAAACAAGGTCTTTGGGAAGGTACAGGCTGAACAGACACAATATCCCAAGCTGAAAAATTCAGTATGTCTTCAACCTGATGGGAAAAAAAAAGGGGGGGGGGGGAGGTAGGGAATAGAGGTACAAAACAAGATCAGAAAAGCAAATGGGGATCCAATCACAAAGGGTAGAAGTAAGTTATCTACTATTCTAAATATTATGGAAAGCCCTTGGAGAGCTGTAAGTAAGGCAGTACCACCCTGATTTACATTTTTTTTAACTTTAAGCTGATTGCTGTATAGAGTAGATTGTGCAATGAAGCAAGAAGAAAGAAGGAGAGTAACTGCCATAATATAGCTGAGATGGTGGTGGCATTGACCGGGTTGGTAGCAGAGAAAATGGAAAAATGATGAATGGAAGATATTTTGAAGAGAAAGTTAATATGACTTGTTAATGGATTGTATACTGAGGAAATGAGGAAAGAAGAATGATTTCCAACAACACAGTCTGACCAAGTTGATAGATGATGGTGCCTTTTATGGTTCTATTTATAGTGGTCACGCTAGGTTTGAATGCCTACACACATCCTGAAATACAAAAAGGCAGCTGAATAACATCCATGTGCCAATGTTCATTTTACTGCTTGATATCTTAGCCTTTAGCACAATTGACCTCTTCCCCTCTATTCCTCTTGGCTCCCACAATACCATATTCTCATGGAGTCCTGTCCCTCAGTGGCCATTACTTCTGGTCTGCTTAGCTGGCTCTGCTTGATCTAAGGTTGAACAATTCTATCCCTTACTTTTCTCCCATATATCTCTGAGAGAGTCATTTCCTGGGCAGGTTGACAAGAAGTCTACGGGTCCCCAAGGAGACAGGGATCTGGAATTCTCAAGGAGGAAGAAAGAATAAACTTTTTTTTTTTCCTCTACATTCCTTAGGATTATATAACAATAATGCAACCTGCCTGAGGACAGTCTTTGGATTAAACCTTCTGGCTAATCCTGTTATCTTAAAATGTAAATTATGGGAGTAGGTTTAGTGAGGTCTTGACAACCTTCAGACATTCTTTGGATTCACTGGAGAGTATATAACTCCATTGCTAACACTAGCAAGGAGGTACTCTTTCTGCTTCCTTCTCATGCCTACGTCAGAAGCTTTCTCTATCTTCTTTATACTTTAATAAAACTTCATTATACAAAAGCTCTGAGTGATCAAGCCTCCTCTCTGGCCCCAGATTGAATTCTTCTCCTCCGGAGGCCAAGAATCCTGGTGTCTTTGCGTTGTTCAGCAACAACCCTTCATCTCTACATATCTACTAGGTAGTCACTACCCAGTCCTGTAGCATGCCTTCGGTGTCAGTGGGTACAGCTAGATTCATCCCAGTGACATAAGGGAAACAAAACTCTAACCATGGCCAAAGAAGGAACAACTTTAGATAGTCAAGACCTCAACAGGCTAAAATAAGTAGTTCTGGATTAGCTGGTTCTATGCAAGAAAATCTGGGTCAGTGATAAGAGGACATGAATCCAATCATGGACAATCAGGAAAGTTCCAGACATTCAGGATCATCTTATAGCCAATCATTACCTACAGACTCTGGAGTCAATACAAGTAGACAATGGTGCCCAGGTATAGCCAACCTAGTTATAGTGAAAGACAATCAGAAAACTCAGATACAGTCAGCATCAAGACATGAATAATCTGGACATAGCCATAAATAACCAAAATCTGACAAATTAAGAAACGAGACTCTAGCCACAGACAATCACAAGATAGTGCAAGATCCTCAAGACAAACATTTGCCCATGGACAATCTGGATCTACATATGGTGAATCTGGACCCAATATAAGAAGACATGGATTCAGCCACAGTCAGTTTAAGAGAGAGCTCTGGACATTTCTCACAGTCAGTCCTTGACCTCTGCAATCTAGATTCAGTACAAACAGTAGAGATCTAATTTTACCCTAACCCTAATTTTACTGTGATAATGAAGGACAATAAAGAGATTGGATAGACTATTCCCAAACCCCACCTGAATATAGGCATGTACAGTCTGGATCTAGCGCAAGAAAAAGATGGCTCTAGCCATGGACAGTTAAAAGATAGGCCAGGAACTCATCAAAGATGGTTATCCACTCAACCACCCAAACTTTGTTAAACACATGGGAAAGAAATAGATCCACTTGTGGACAATCAACAGGCAGCACCAGAACGTCATGGTCCACTCACAAACAGGCACCATTAACATATCCTAGATCCAGGTGATGCAGACATCAACGGACACAGTTATACTCAGACCAATGATGATGAAATACAATCTGAAGATACAGTAAAAGTCAGAATAAACCCACTGGCAGTCAGTATAGACAAAGATAGTTGGACTCAAATACAAGAGAAAAACTAGGATTCAGTCTTAGAAACTGAAGAGATAACACTATAAACCCTATAGACTCTAGGGCTAGACAGACATCCATTAGTGGTCAGTCTGAATATCCAAGTGGATAGTCAGGATCCAACACTAGAAAGAAAAAACAGCTTAAACAGACATGAGACAGCTCTGGGCAATCAGTATCTCCTCATGCTGCTGCTGCTGCTAAGTCGCTTCAGTCATGTCCAACTCTGTGTGACCCCAGAGACGACAGCCCACCAGGCTCCCACATCTCTGGGATTCTCCAGGCAAGAACACTGGAGTGGGTTGCCATTTCCTTCTCCAAAGCATGAAAGTGAAAAGTGAAAGTGAAGTCGCTCAGTAGTGTCTGACTCTTCGTGACCCCATGGGCTGCAGCCTACCAGGCTCCTCCAACCATGGGATTTTCCAGGTAAGAATACTACAGTGGTTTGCTATTGCCTTCTCCATATCTCCTCATCAGTTCAGTTCAGTCGCTCAGTTGTGTCCGACTCTTTGCGACCCCATGAATCGCAGCACACCAGGCCATCACCAACTTCCGGAGTTCACTCAGACTCAAGTCCATCGAGTCGGTGATGCCATCCAGCCATCTCATCCTGTGTTGTACCCTTCTCCTCCTTTCCCCAATCCCTCCCGGCATCGAAGTCTTCTCCAATGAGTCAACACTTCGCATGAGGTGGCCAAAGTACTGGAATTTCAGCTTTAGCATCATTCCTTCCAAAGAAATCCCAGGGTTGATCTCCTTCAGAATGGACTGGTTGGATGTCCTTGCAGTCCAAGGGACTCTCAAGAGTCTTCTCCAACACCACAATTCAAAAGCATCAATTCTTCAGCGCTCAGCCACCTTCACAGTCCAACTCTCACATCCATACATGACTACTGGAAAAACCATAGCCTTGACTAGATGGACCTTAGTCGGCAAAATAATGTCTCTGCTTTTGAATATGCTATCTAGGTTGTTCATAACTTTTCTTCCAAGGAGTAAGTATCTTTTAATTTCATGGCTGGAGTCACCATCTGCAGTGATTTTGGAGCCCAGAAAAATAAAGTCTGAAACTGTTTCCACTGTTTCCCCATCTATTTCCCATGAAGTGATGGGACCAGATGCCATGATCTTTGTTTTCTGAATGTTGAGCTTTAAGTCAACTGTTTTACTCACCTCTCTCACTTTCATCAAAAGGCTTTTTAGTTCCTCTTCACTTTCTGCCATAACCATGGTTTCATCTGCATATCTGAGGTTATTGCTATTTCTCCCAGCAATCTTGATTCCAGTTTGTGTTTCTTCAGGTGCAGCGTTTCTCATGATGTACTCTGCATATAAGTTCAATAAGCAGGGTGACAATATACAGCCCTGACGTACTCCTTTTCCTATTTGGAACCAGTCTGTTGTTCCATGTCCAGTTCTAACTGTTGCTTCCTGGCCTGCATATAGGTTTCTCAAGAGGCAGGTCAGGTGGTCTGTATTCCCATCTCTTTCAGAATTTTCCACAGTTTATTGTGATCCACACAGTCAAAGGCTTTGGCATAGTCAATAAAGTAGAAATAGATGTTTTTCTGGAACTCTCTTGCTTTTTCCATGATCCAGCAGATGTTGGCAATTTGATCTCTGGTTCCTCTGCCTTTTCTAAAACCAGCTTGAACATCAGGAAGTACATGGTTCACGTATTGCTGAAGCCTGGCTTGGAGAATTTTGAGCATTACTTTACTAGTGTGTGAGATGAGTGCAATTGTGTGGTAATTCGAGCATTCTTTGGCATTGTCTTTCTTTGGGATTGGAATGAAAACGGACCTTTTCCAGTCCTGTGGCCACTGCTGAGTTTTCCAAATTTGCTGGAATATTGAATGCAGCACTTTCACAGCATCATCTTTCAGCATTTGAAATAGCTCTACTGGAATTCCATCACCTCCACTAGCTTTGTTCATAGTGATGCTTTCTAAGGCCCACTTGACTTCACATTCCAGGATGTCTGGCTCTAGGTGAGTAATCACACCATCGTGATTATCTGGGTCATGAAGATCTTTTTGTACAGTTCTTCTGTGTATTCTTGCCACCTCTTCTTAATATCTTCTACTTCTGTTAGGTCCATACTATTTTTGTCCTTTATCGAGCCCATCTTTGCATGAAATGTTCCCTTGGTATCTCTAATTTTCTTGACGAGATCTCTAGTCTTTCCCATTCTGTTCTTTTCCTCTATTTCTTTGCACTGATCACTGAAGAAGGCTTTCTTATCTCTTCTTGCTATTCTTTGGAACTCTGTATTCAGATGCTTATATCTTTCCTTTTCTCCTTTGCTTTTCACTTCTCTTCCTTTCACAGCTATTTGTAAGGCCTCCCCAGACAGCCATTTTGCTTTTTTGCATTTCTTTTCCATGGGGATGGTCTTGATCCCTGTCTCCTGTACAATGTCACGAACCTCATTCCATAGTTCATCAGGCACTCTATCTATCAGATCTAAGCCCTGAAACCTATTTCTCACTTCCACTGTATAATCGTTAAGGGATTTGATTTAGGTCATACTTGAATGGTCTAGTAGTTTTCCCTACTTTCTTCAAGTCTGAATTTGGTAATAAGGAGTTCATGACCTGAGCCACAGTCAGCTCCTGGTCTTGTTTTTGCTGACTGTATAGAGCTTCTCCATCTTTGGCTGCAGAGAATATAATCAATCTGATTTCGGTGTTGACCATCTGGTGATGTCCATGTGTAGAGTCTTCTCTTGTGTTGTTGGAAGAGGGTGTTTGCTATGACCAGTGCATTTTCTTGGCAAAACTCTATTAGTCTTTGCCCTGCTTCATTCCACATTCCAAGGCCAAATTTGCCTGTTACTCCAGGTGTTTCTTGACTTCCTATTTTTGCATTCCAGTCCCCTATAATGAAAAGGACATCTTTTTTGAGTGTTAGTTCTAAAAGGTCTTGTAGGTCTTCATAGAACTGTTCAACTTCAGTTTCTTCAGCGTTACTGGTTGGGGCATAGACTTGGATTATTGTGATATTGAATGGTTTGCCTTGGAGACGAACAGAGATCATTCTGTCATTATTGAGACTGCATCCAAGTACTGCATTTCGGACTCTTCTGCTGACCATGATGGCTACTCCATTTCTTCTGAGGGATTCCTGCCTGCAGTAGTAGATATAATGGTCATCTGAGTTAAATTCACCCATTCCAGTCCATTTTAGTTCACTGATTCCTAGAACGTCGACGTTCACTCTTGCCATCTCCTGTTTGACCACTTCGAATTTGCCTTGATTCATGGACCTAACATTCCAGGTTCCTATTCAATATTGCTCTTTACAGAATCGACCTTGCTTCTATCACCAGTCACATCCACAGCTGGCTATTGTTTTTGCTTTGGCTCCATCCCTTCATTCTTTCTGGAGTTATTTCTCCAGTTATCTCCAGTAGCATGTTGGGCACCTACTGACCTGGGGAGTTCCTCTTTCAGTATCCTATCATTTTGCCTTTTCATACTGTTCCTGGGGTTCTCAAGGCAAGAATACTATAGTGGTTTGTCATTCCCTTCTCCAGGGGACCACATTCTGTCAGACCTCTCCACCATGACCCGCCTGTCTTGAGTTGCCCCACAGGCATGGCTTAGTTTCATTGAGTTAAACAAGGCTGTGGTCCTAGTGTGATTAGATTGACTAGTTTTCGGTGATTATGGTTTCAGTATGTCTGCCCTCTGATGTGCTCTCGCAACACCTACCATCTTACTTGGGTTTCTCTTACCTTGGGCGTGGGGTGTCTCTTCACAGCTGCTCCAGCAAAGCGCAGCTGCTGCTCCTTACCTTGGATGAGGGTATCTACTCACTGCCGCCCTTCCTGACCTTCAACGTGGGATGGCTCCTCTAGGCCTTCCTGCTCCCGCGCAGCCACCGCTCCTTGGACGTGGGGTTGCTCCTCCCAGCCGTCACCTCTGGCCTCGGGGGTGGGGTTGCTCCTTCTGGCTGCCGCCCCTGGCCTCACGTGCGGGATGGCTCCTCTCAGCCACCGCCCCTGGCCTCGGACATGGGGTGGCTCCTCTCGGCCATCGCCCCTTACCTCGGACATGGGGTGGCTCCTCTCGGCTGCAGCCCCTTACCTCGGACGCAGGGTAGCTCCTCTCGGCCGTTCCTGTGCCGTCGCAGCCTGGCACTTTCAGCCGCTGCCCCTGACCTCAGGCGTGGGGTAACTCCTCTCGGCCATCGTCCTTCGGGCTTGGGGTCCTCCCGGCTTCTGCCCCTGACCTCGGACGTGGGGCAGCTCCTCTTGGCAGCGCTTCCATTCGCAGCTTCCTGTGCTTAGTGCGCCAGTTGCAGCCACACATAAATTCATGGACAGTTTAGATCTAATCATGGAGAAGCTAAAGCCAGCAAAACAGAAAGACACAGAAACACCCATGAACACCTGGAAGATAGTGTTAAATGTTTAGAGTCTGCTCCTAGACAATCACCACTAACACAGTCTGGAACTAATACAAATAAACAAGAATCTGATTATTAGTCACCTTCACCTGGTGGAGGTGAGTGATAATCAGGAGACTCAGATGGAGAACCAGCATTAACCCCTAAAAAATCTAGATCCAGCAGAAAAAAAGAGACAACAACCTGGCCACAGACAATCAAGAGAATGCAATGGACATTCAAGGTCTACATTCACACAGCCTGCTATCAGTGTCAGCAGAAAATAGGCATCCAGTTATAGTCCATTTAGTGATTGTGGTGGACAATCAGGAGATTGACTAGACAGCTTCCACTTGTGGTCAGTCTGAGTGTAGTCATGAGCAATCTTGGTCCAACACAAGAGGAAGACAAGGTTCCAGCCATGGAGAATTAGAAGACAAGTCTAGACATTCAGGATGTCAGCACGGCCAGATAGCAATTCAAGGACATTCTGGGTCCACCCAAGGATAATATGATGTAGTATAACAGAAAGACATGGCTATGGACAATCAGGAGGTATCTATAGTGACTCTTATAGACAATCTGCACATACAAGGTCTGGATCAAGTTAAGGCAATGTCTACTGAGGGTCCAGTTACAGTACTCATAACACACAATCAGGAGACATACAGAAAGTCAACATCAGTCTGTGCCTGGTTTGAGTATGATTATGAACAGTTGAGAAACAGGAAGTCAGAAGACTAGAGATCTAGACACTCAGAGTCTCACCAAGAACATAAAAGCACTGGAAGTCAGTCTGGACTTACTCATGAACAGCCCAGATCCAAAAGTAAACAATTTATCCATGGGCAAACAAGACATAGCTGTGGACACTCAAGATATACTCATATACAATCATCATTTACTCAGTCTTAATAATTAAGTCATCAATTACTGAGTCCATTATCAATAGACAAGGAGCATCCAGTTATAGTCAGAGATACTGAAGGACAGTCAGAAAACAGGGAAAGACACTATTCCCCTTCCCACGATATGCCTGAGAAATGGCCATAGGAATCTGGGTCTGGCACAAGAGAAGGAGATTACTCAAGCTGTAGGAAATCTGGAAATAGGTCTGTATTTTGTCAAGAGTGGACATTTATTCATAGGTGAGCAGGGTCTACCAAGGTGATTAGGTTTCATCACAAGATAAAGACATGGATCTATTTATGGACAAATTGGGTCATATCATAGGCAATCATTATTTACACAGATTAGATTCAGAACAAGAAAACATCATGGATCCAGTATTGGTCAGGCCAGTGATAATGAAGGGCAATCATAAGATTCAGAGATGCAGTCAGAACAAACCCATGGGTGGTCCAAATCCAGTTTAAGAAAAAAATGTGAATCCACTTATGGCCAGTCACTAAGCAGTTTATACATTCAGGGTCTCATCAAGGTCAGACACCTCAATGGATGGCATAGACAAGTATCTGGGCAAAGTCAACTTAGGGACAGTGCAAGGTACAGATGAAGATGTTCATCAGAATGGCAGCTCTGAGACAACAAGTAACAGTGGAAGCAAGCAAACAGAAAGTTTTTATTATACCACACTCCCAGTCTATAAATAGAGCCATGTGCAAAGGAACCATTATCATCATGACTTTATCAATTCCACTTTAATCCTTCCACTAAGTGTTAATCTTATTTAAAAGGATAGTATATACTTGTCTTCCTTGGTTAGCATCTGATAATAGTATAAGTTTAAATTTTAATGATTTTATTTAAAATATTTTATTTGTGGAGTTAACTAGAGTTACATATGAGCACTCATTTTGATATCTGTGCCAAATCTGATATTACACATGACTCTTAAAGGTGATTTATTAGGTCTTATAGCATCACCAGATCACTGTGACTGCAATACCTTGAATTTATAGACAGAGCCTTCAAGTGTTTGGTTAGAAGGTCAGAGAGGAAACTGAGACCCAATCAGCTTTACACTCATTACATTCATTACATTCCCTCTTTTTCCAGTCCCTCTTCCCTACTGCCTGCCCCCTCCTTTCATTCTGTCTCTCTCTCTTTCTCTCTCTCTCTCTCTCTCTCACACACACACACACATACACACACACACACACACACACACACACACACACACACACACTAAAATTTAAAAGTTCTGGATCTGACTCCCAGCAACCAAAGTCTCAGCTTACTGCCCCTATATCTGAAGCTCCAACATCCTTTCTGCTCTTTCCCATACTAGTAGGTCTTTTGTGCCACCTCTGTAACACCTGGAGGACCCCTAAGGAGGACTCCCATCTGCTCATTTTGACAGACCAGGTCTGCATGCAGAAAGCCTAATGTAGTTGCTCAGTCATGTCTGACTCTTCGCAATCCCATTGACTGTAGCCCTCTAGGCTCCTCTGTCCATGGGAATTCTCCAAGCAAGAATACTGGAATGGGTTGCCATGCCCTCCTCCAAGGGATCTCCTCAACCCAAGAATTGAACCGGGGTCTCCTGCATTTCAGGCAGATTCTTTGTCAGCTGAGCTACAAGGGAAGCCAGGAACTAAGGGACACAGGCTATAAATGGCCATGTCAGTAAGAGAATCATACAGCAAGTTAAGGAGATGGAAACACACTAGTGAAAGACATTGACAGAATCAGTTCAGTTCAGTTCAGTTCAGTCGCTCAGTCGTGTCCGACTCTTCGCGACCCCATGAATCATAGCACGCCAGGCCTCCCTGTCCATCACCAACTCCCGGAGTTCACTCAGACTCACGTCCATCGAGTCAGTGATGCCATCCAGCCATCTCATCCTCTGTCATCCCCTTCTCCTCCTGCCCCCAATCCCTCCCAGCATCAGAGTCTTTTCCAATGAGTCAACTCTTCACATGAGGTGGCCAAAGTACTGGAGCTTCAGCTTTAGCATCATTTCCTCCAAAGAACACCCAGAGCTGTTCTCCTTCAGAATGGACTGGTTGGATCTCCTTGCAGTCCAAGGGACTCTCAAGAGTCTTTCCAACACCACAGTTCAAAAGCATCAATTCTTCGGCACTCAGCTTTCTTCACAGTCCAACTCTCACATCCATACATAACCACAGGAAAAACCGTAGCCTTGACTAGATGGACCTTTGTTGGCAAAGTAGTGTCTCTGCTTTCCAATATGCTATCTAGGTTGGTCATAATAATAAGAGGATACAAATAAGAATGAGCTCTGGAATCCAACTAACTAGGGCATTTGTGAGAACTTGAAGGAAAAAGAGAGAACACTGAGACAAAGAAGCAACTGAATAGGAAGGTCAGTCCTTAAGCAGTTATTCCAGGGCCTGAGTCTGGAGCCGAAAGATAGATCACGGTGCCTGGCCCAACTCCCAAATAAACCATGATAAACTATAAAGTTATATCAGATCCATTTTTATTATTTTGAGTTAGAAAAAATGACCCTTACACCTGAAGAGAAGGATATGAGAAGAAAGGCTTCTTGGCCAGTTTTATATTACAGCTGACTTCTTTTGACTCCATTTATATTTTTCCAGTAGTCATGTATGGATGTGAGAGTTGGACTATAAAGAAAGCTGAGCATCAAAGAATTGGATGGCATCACCAACTCAATGGACATGAGTTTGGGTAAACTCCGGGAGTTGGCGATAGACAGGGAGGCCTGGCGTGCTGTGGTGTATGGGGTCACAAAGAGTCAGACACAATTGACCGACTGAACTGAACGAACTGAATATCCCAATCATGACCAGCAACACTCTCTGCTTATTCTGTCCCTATTTTTACAGTTTCCTCATTCATAGATTCTAAACTACAAAGAGCTCTCAGAAACTTCATGGGGAGATGGGGAAAAAGGAGAGGAAAGGACAAGCAGAGAGACTTTCCCTAGCATATTTCAGGCCCAGTTGATGGCGAGAACAGTGTACCTTGCAGACAAGAGTGAATATGTGAACAGGGGTGGGAAGAAAACTCACTGTTTATCCTCACCAGTCTTATTTGTTTCTTGGTTATTTTTTTTTTAAGTCAAAATTAGATTCCTCATGAACTGTTCCCCAAATCCTTCCTTACCCAAGATAGGAAGAGTTCCCCATTCCCTAGTTATTCTTAGAAAGAAACAGATGTGAGTCTTCCTTCTCCACTTAATAACTGAGTGACTAAACACAAGTTTCATATTTTCTCTAATTGTGAGGATTAATAGAATGATGTACATAAGGGCACAGAGCACTGTGCTTGGCATAAAGGGGAACATAATTTCCTTTCTTCTACCAACATATAAGGCACTGAAAAACCTAGAACATGCCACATGTCTTAAGAAATCTCTTCTCCTGAACCCTGTCACCTCCAAGGGGAAAACCAGCAACCAAACCAATGGCAGACTGGGGAGGGAGATTTCATGCCCACCCTGTTAATGTGGAGAAGTTATTCTGATAAAATCACGAATCTCGGTTTTCAAAAGGACTGCTGTGACAATCTGCTACAATTCTTGCATTAGTAATTCTCAAATAGTAGACAAGAGGCCGAAAGGCACACTCAACATACCTGTTTTTTCATGACACAAACTGAGAATTAAGCTCAGCAAACACTGGCTGTTGATTTTGGAGGAAAATCAGAAAATAAAACACTGAAAGGATTAAAACTGCTTACATAATACATGAAAGCTCCTTTAATATCCCCTGACAAAAAATTTAACTACTATGCAAAGACTTCATTGAATTTTCAGCCAACTTCCCAAAAAGCTCACTGCATTTTCAGCTAACACAAACATTAAAAGTTTTTTCCTTTAACCAAGTCAAACTTTACCTCCCTTTCATGGTCACTTGTTCGCTTTCCTGTAACCTCACATACACCAACTTTATTTCTCTCCCAACAGTTAGTGGCCTGATGTCCCACACATTCCAGCCCTTCTGTTCCCTCTAGATTCTCTGCACCTGTGCATCTTCCTGAGAAGCAAATAAAGAGGGCCAGCAGATGGCAAACTACATCCCATAGGTCCTATCTAGGGCATCATTAGAGAAGGCAATGGCACCCCACTCCAGTACTCTTGCCTGGCAAATCCCATGGACGGAGGAGCCTGGTAGGCTAGGAGTTGGACATGACTGAGCAACTTCACTTTCACTTTTCACTTTCATGCCTTGGTGAAGGACATGGCAACCCACTCCAGTGTTCTTGCCTGGAGAATCCCAGGGACGTGGGAGCCTGGTGGGCTGCCGTCTATGGGGTCACACAGAGTCGGACACGACTGAAGTGACTTAGCAGCAGCAGCAGCAGCAGCAGGGCATCATTAGTTTTTATACAACTCATAAGCTAAAAATGCTTTCCACATTTTAAGTTGAAAAAAACTTGTGACATGAAATTATGAAATTTAAGGGTCAGGTCAGTCAACAGGTTTTATTGAAACACAGCAGTGCTCGTCTGTTTATACAGTCCTTTAATGCTGTAAGAGCAGAGGTGAGTAGCCCATCTGGTCTACAAGCCTATAATATTTAATACCTGATCCTTTACAGAAAAGCTTGCCAACCCCTCCTGCAGGAGAGCACTGGCCCCAAAAACATGTTTCACCCACAATGCTTTCTTCCCTCTGTGGTGACAGCCAGCTCCTGCAGGAAATTAGCCCTCAACAAATTCCACCTCCCCTGCAATTCCACAGTCTCAGTCACACCTCTGATGAAGCGTGACAACTTGGCCCAAATCAGGCATCCAGAGGAAACATGGCCACAGAATGGATACTGACTCTGCAGCCCTCTGAGTAACACTTAGAACAAAGCATTCAGCCTAATAATGGTTGAATTTGGAATCATATAATTTATCATTTCCCAATAGTTGCTACCACTCCTTCCCAATCCCTGATGATCATACTGTATAAGTTGTAAGCCTATGTGACTTCACCCAGCTTCAGTGAGACTTGTGCTATACATTTACAACAGATGGTGTGGAGAGCAAGGTCCTCAAGGACGACCTTTAACATATGATTCAGTTTATATCCATGTGAAATCATGTCCTCTGAGGTAAACACGGGAAGAAAAAGGGCAGATCCTAATCCTATGAAAAAATAGTAGTGGTCAATGCAGATCACTGCAGTCATGATCCTTACTCCTCTTTCAATTCAATTTGGCAAACACTTAGGGGGACCTTAATGTGACAACCAATGTGCTGTGTCTGTAAGTAACATAGGAATCATATGAGTGAAACTGTTAGTCGCTCAGTTGTGTCTGACTCTTTGCGACTCCATGAACTGTAGCCCACCAGGCTCCTCTGTCCACAGAATTCTCCAGGCAAGAATACTGGAATGGGTAGCCATTCCCTTCTCCAGGGGATCTTCCTGACCCAGGGATCAAACCCAGGTCTCCTGCATTGCAGGCAGATTCTTTACCGTCTGAGGGAGCTCATAGTCTAGAAGTGACACAGGCACAAGGACAAATATATATGTTTGTGTGTATGAAAGGAAACACAGGTTTGATCCCTGAGTGGGGAAGATACCCTGGAGGAGGGCATGGCAACCCACTCCAGTATTCTTGCCTGGGAAATCCCATGGACAGAGGAGCCTGGCTGACTACAGTTCATGTTATCACAAAGAGTTGGACATGACTGAAGCAACTTAGCATGCATGAAAGGACATCCACCAAATAATCAACAGCAGCTATCTCTGGGTATTAGGATTACAGGTTATATTTTCATTTTCTTTGATTGTCTATATTCTATAAATTTTATATTAAATATTAATTACCTAGTAACACAATTTTAAGAGAATATAATATAGTGTGATTGATCTTACAAATAATAATTGGGATACAATTATACTCTCTCAAGCATCTCAAGTAAGATTACCTACAGGATATCAAAGATAGGTCTGAAAAACGAATAGGAGTTTGCCAGGCAGATAATGAGGGGAATATCTGGAACCAAAGCTTCTCTTATAGCAACATGGACCACAATTCTTGGCGTGCCCCATACTGGATGGTGGCAGAAAGGAGAAGGCCCTAAAAGTAAAGATAAGCTCTGGTAGTTTCTTTGCTTATCAAACCACCAAGCCTTTATTCTTAGGTGCATCTTTAATCAGTAAGCTAACAAGAGACATTAAAACAGATGGTGCTTCTTCACAACCAGTGTGTTAGAGCATATTTCTTAAAGAGCAGGGAAGAGTCAGTTCAAGATGAAAGGATCCAAATGTGGGCTCTGACTTGGTTTCATCAAGAAAGACCTCCCTGCTCCACCCTCACCAACTCAAAACAATCTGTTTCAGGTTTAAAAACTCTGGAAAAGCAATAGTAAGGAAATACAATGGTTCCAAACTATTGCTATATTTCACTGGCTTTTCCACATAGGAAAATATCATTTATACTCATATGGAAAGGAAGACTATGTGCCATGGCTATGTAGTTTCTTGCTTTGATTTGTAACATATTTGTTTCAAGCCTTTGGGTTCAAATAATTGAACTGTATTAAAACTAACAATAAATAATGGTGATCAAATACTGAGATTTGTCTCATTTCTGTTTCATTCCATTCTCACACACAAGCAGTCAGACAAGGAACTAACTCAAATAGTTATTTTCCAAGGTCCAATCCTTCACAAACAAGTCAGAATATATAAAGAAATTTTTAAACCAAATAATGAGTCAAACAATTCAATTTAAAAAATGAGCAAAAGTTTGAACAGACACTTAGAAGACAAGATGCACAAATGGCTAATAAACACAAGAAAAGATGCTTAATGTCATTAGTTATCTAAAAATGCAAATGAAAACATAATGAGTACTATTACAAACCCCTTAGAACAGCTAAAATTTAAAATAATAGCAACACCAAGTGTTTTCCTGTGGGTAAGTGAAACAATACAGTCACTCGGGAATAATGTGGCAATTTTTTTATAAAGCACTACACTGACTATCTTGTGTGAGAAGATATTTATGAGACTGATGCAGCACTGCTTGTAATGAAGAATGTGTAAATGGATAAATAAACTGCACAGTATCCTTATATTGCAATGCTATGGAATACTTTAAAAGAATGAACTATTGTGTACATATTGATTATTTAAACATAACAGTGAGTGAAGAAGTTGTAAATAAGGTACAGTAATGGTTTAACCATGTGAGTTTTTAAAAAATTACATTTTATACATACACACACGCACACCTAAGGGAGCAGATAGAGGTATTTCAGAATATTGTCAACAAAGAGATGACTCTGGTTTAGGAAGTGGTTTTAGCTCTGGAAACACCTGTGGGAAAGTGTCAAAGGATAAATGGAGACAGAGGTCATGTATGAAGAGATTTCAGGTGAGTCCAGATGAACCCAAATGAACAAGGTAAAATCATATCCTAAGACTTAACTCTTTTCAAGACAGAATAGAGAAATGACAAGTCAGAATGGTAAAGAGGAAGACCAGCAGGTATCCAGGAAAGGAAGAGGAATAATTGGATGGAACTTGCAAATGCCACTTTTGGGGTAGGAGAAATTCAGCCCACTCACTCATGCCAAGACATGCCAACCATGTTTAACCTCCACAGAATGAAAGGGCCTCTCTACAAGTCTTGCAATCACCTTAGTGATACAAACAAAAGCACATGTCACCTAGCTGTAGGATGCCCACATTAGAGAGAGAAAACTATTTGCTGACACTGGAAACATGCATTTAAAGGGACTCCTTTAATTCTGGGGTGAGTGCCATGTGCTACACAAAGAACTGCTTACCCTGATCAAGGTCTTATTCAGAAAACAAACTGATGCCTTTCTTTTCAGAAGAAAAAAAAGTCTTCACACTCACTCTGGGGCAAAGGAAGAGCACAGATTCATATGTTGCATCATACTCTTTATTTTCCTCCAACTCTTCTCTATCCCTGTCTGGCAGTCTTTTCCATACTCTGTATAAAAGCAGATTAGAAAAAAGAAAGAAAGATTCTGTGCAGTTGTGTCTTCTTTCAAACTTGAATTCAGTATACATCCAGAGTTCTTAGGGCCAAAGGCTGAGAGAAATAACTCAGGCTCAGAGAGGCAGTTCAGGGAACCAAGAATAGTCTCCAAGTCCACAAGTCTACAGAGCAGTGTCCAAGAAGCATAATTTCCAAACAGGAAGACGTAAAATCTCCAATCAAGAGATTGCAGAGATTTCTAAAATTGTGAATATAGGTGGCAAGGAGATAGTTCTGGTGAGGGACTAAAAGTCTAGGTGGGGTATGTATTCAAAGCCAAGGAGTAGAGGATAAAGCATAAGCCTGGTCTCACAGACCTGGTCTGAAAAAAGGTTACAGGTAGTGCAGAACTTGTGACTGGGGGATAACCAGGGACATCATGCATCAACTAGCAACAAAAGGAATCTAGGGCAGAGTTCAAGAACCTATATACCAAGACTGGGTGACCAAGTCTGATAACCTGACTCAATTCTAAGGTTAAGCTGTAGGTACAGATCATCAGTGGACTTGTTTGGGGAAAGTATCTATACTAGAGAAGAAATAAAGGTCAAACATGTTTATGGATAGATTATTAGTCCCTTAGGTGCAGGGACCATGCCTCAGTTCTATCCTCCACAGCATGAAGCAAATACATATTTATTGATTACATAAAAAAGAAAGATCACAGAGAAGTTTGGTATTACCCAATTGCGGAAATATGCCAAGCCAATCTAAGTCATCACTTAAGGAAAAAATGTACTATTATACAGAGTATGGGAAAGACTGACAAACCGGGATAGAGAGGAGCTGGAGGAAAGACATAACTGCAGGTTTACAGGAAATCTCCAACACCGTGGAAAACAAAGAGTGGTAAAGGAAGATGGAGCTAGAAATTGGGAGGGACTATACCACCTTTGTAAGCAACCTCAGCTTTGTACGACCTCAGCCATGTCATTTCACTTCTCTGAGCCTCAATTAGGGTAAATGTCACTGCTCCAAGGAATTTCCAAGTGGTAAAGAACCTGCCAGCCAGTGCAAAAGATGCAAGATGGTTCGATCCCTGGGTTGGGAAGATTCCCAGAGGAGGGCATGGCAACCCACTCCAATATTCCTGCCTGGAGAATCCCATGGTCAGAGGAGCCTAGTAGGCTATAGTCCATAGGGCTGCAAAGAGTCGGACTCAATGGAAGCAACTTAGCATGCACACATGTAACTGCTTCAAATAAAAATATACTTACTTTTTACCCAGATCTCTGTTTGGCTAACTTCATTTCTTTTGACTCTGATCAAATCTCACCGCCCTAATGAGCCCTATCCTAGACAACCTATTCAATACTGCAACCAGCCTATTTCAACAACCTCACCCACACACACTCTGATTTACACTTTTCCGTAACATTTCTAACATACTGTATCATTTATCTATTACATTTACTGCTGCCAGCTAGAATGTAAGTTCCATGAACAGCAAGGCTCTTTCTCTGTTCCAGTTCATTGATATATATCAAGTCTATGAATAGCATCTGGAACAGAATAAGAATCCAATAAATATTTGAATAATGAATCAAATACAGGCCAAAATTTGATGAAAGGAAAAAACTACAGTAAGAAATCTGCCCACACCCTCAAACATCCCTACATTAAACCCCAAAAGGCAAACGCAACTGCGGTGCACTAGGGCCATCTGCTGGCAATCCTACTTAGCAGCTACCTCAGCAATTAACCTGATGAATTTCCAGTAGGGAATGGAGTTGCAGGGAACTTCTCCTTTCAGCAAGTGAGGACACTCAGGCTACCCATTAAAAAAGAAGAAAGCTAGACTGCAAATCAGAAGCTTCCAAAAGTTTCTGGAATGGTGGTAAAAGTCACTCAGTCATGTCCAACTTTCTGCGACCCCATGGGCTGTAGCCTGCCAGGCTCCTCTGTCCATGGAATTCTCCAGGCAAGAATACTGGAGAATTCCGATCTCCAGGGTATCTTCCCAACCCAGGGATCAAACCCAGGTCTCCCTCATTGCAGGCAGATCCTTCACAGTCTGAGCTATCAGGGAAGTTTCTGCGAGAGAGTTAAAACCTCCTCTGAAGGACTGTATGTCCCAGTGTTTCCTAGTCAGTACCACATACTGAGTTGTTAAATGTCAGGTACTGTTTAAAGAACTTTCATGTATTAATTTGTTTTATCTGTACATCAGTCCGTTGACACACATACCATGACTACCATTTTATAGATGAAGAAAGTTTCCTTTTCAAATAAATTTTTTCACTTAAATAAAGTATTGAACGGAGAAGGCAATGGCACCCCACTCCTGTACTCTTGCCTGGAAAATCCCATGGACGGAGGAACCTGGTAGGCTGCAGTCCATGGGGTCATGAAGGGTCGGACATGACTGAGAGACTTCACTTTCACCTTTCACTTTCATGCGTTGGAGAAGGAAATGGCAACCCACCCCAGTGTTCTTGCCTGGAGAATCCCAGAGACGGGGTAGCCTGGTGGGCTTCCGTCTATGGGGTCGCACAGAGTCGGATACGACTGAAGCGAGTTAGCAGCAGCAAAGTAGTGAAACCATTTAAATTAAAATACTGATAAGAGAAATCAAGGCATGGTGTTGCCTCCCCTCAAGCCAGGCACGACCTCAGTCCTGGGCTCTGGATCCCAACGCCACTCAGTTCATCCTGGCCACCTCAGAAGAAGGTGGATGTTCCCCAGAAGGCCATGTGACCCTAGGATGCTCCCAACAGCCTCACTTGGCTGAGTCAGCCAGACCCTGACACTGTTTCCGGAAGTAGCCTTCTCTACTTTCCCAGGGGTCAGACAAGGCCACGCACACACAGTGTCTCTGAAGCAGATACCTGAAGCAGGGCCTCTCGCACTTTCCAAACACACCCCCAGTGCACGAGGCAGCTGGGCTGCCTGACCACCCCCGCTCGCTCCCACCTCCTCCTTGGTGAAGAAGGCTCTGCTTCAAGGATCCTCCGCATCTGG
Source organism: Ovis aries (assembly GCF_016772045.2). Lineage (NCBI taxonomy): Eukaryota > Metazoa > Chordata > Mammalia > Artiodactyla > Bovidae > Ovis > Ovis aries. The sequence goes on along the minus strand of NC_056054.1, from coordinate 102,191,501 downwards.
GAGGACGCTGTGCCAGAGTCCCGGCCTTACCTCCCCTACGAACCCCAGCAGCCCTTTCAGGATAGCGAGCGGTCTTGGCACCCCAGGGCTCAGCTCTGGGCCTCTCATGGCGCCCGGGTCTGGGAGCACCGTGGCAGCCCTCCAGGCGAAGGGGCTCAGCACCTCAGGATAGAATAAAAGCCCGGGGCTTCTGGGACGGCGGGCAAGTGTGCCCCCTGGTGGTCAGGCGGGGCGTCAGGCTCGTTCCTTAACTGCAGCTCTGTTGACACTGTTTCCCAAAAGGAGGATGCAAGATGGTTTTAGGTGCCACGTAAGCTTTTTTGAAATTCTTGAATTATTTACTCTTGAGTGTTTTAAAAAGAAATTACTAGTATAACAACCCCTTTTCTCGAATATTATTTTGCCCTGAGGCTAACTTTTTTAAGTGAGAGGTTAACATTGACTTAAAGGAAATAATTGAATAAATACTACATGGATGTTTCATTAAAGGGCTCCCCTGATAGCTCAGGTGGTAAAGAATCCGGCTGCAACGCAGGAGACCCCGGTTCAATTCCTGGGTCAGAAAGATCCCCTGGAGAAGAGAAAGGCTACTCACTCCAGTATTCTGGCCTGGAGAATTCCACGGACTGTATAGTCCATGGGGTCACAGAGTCATACTCGACTGAGCGACTTTCACTTTCAACATTTAAATCAGTGCACTTTGAATAAAGCAGGTTGCTATGCATAACATCAGTAGATCTTATCCAATCAACTGAAGCTGTAAATAGAATAAAAACACCCACCAACCTGAGTCAAAGAGCCAACTCACTGGAAAAGACCCTGATGCTGGGGAAGATTGGGGACGGAAGGAGAAGGGGGTAACAGAGGATGAGATGGTTGGATGGTATCACCAATTCAATGGATATGAGTTTAAGAAAACTCTGGGTGATAGTGAAGTACAGGGAAGCCTGGCATGCTGCAGTTTGTATGGTCCCAAAGAGTCACCCATGACTTAATGATTGAACAACGACAATGATCTGAGCAAGAGGGAATTCACCAGTGAAATGCCTTCAGACTTCATCTGTACCATGGGATCTCCCGGGTCTCCAAGCTGAAGATGCTGGACTTGCCTGCCTCCATAGCTGCCTGAGCCAATATCTTACAACAAAACTTTTCCCACATATATATGAATCCTATTGGCTCTGTTTCACTGAAGAATCCTAGTAGAGTTCAGTTCAGTTCAGTCATCCAGTCGGGCCCAACTGTTTACCACCCCATGGACTGCAGCACGTCAGGCTTCCCTGTCCATCACCAAGTCTGTCACTGTTTCCATTTTTTCCCCATCTTTTTGCCATGAAGTGATGGGACCAGATGCCATCATCTTAGGTTTCTGAATGTTGAGTTTTAAGCCAGCTTTTTCACTCTCCTCTTTCACTTTCATCAAGAGGCTCTTTAGTTCTTCACTTTCTGCCATAAGGGTGGTGTCATCTGCATATCTGAGGTTATTGATATCTCTCCCGGCAATCCTGATTCCAGCTTGTGCTTCATTCTAGCCTGACATTTCGCATGATGTACTCTACATATAAGTTAAATAAGCAGGGTGACAATATACAGCCTTGACGTACTCTTTTCCCAATTTGGAACCTAATAGAGTGAGTCATCTCAAGTAGTCTTTCCAGCGTCCACCTAGGTGGAACTGTGAGGAGGACAGCAGGGGAAAGAAAGTTTGACTCCATTATTTGATGCTCTGAAGTGCTGAGGGGGTCACTCTATTCTCTGTTCACAAGGCACCGTGGCCTCATGGCTTCCGTCCTCCTTCCCTTCCCACTAGGGCCCTTGCACACCAGGTCTTAGAGCACTCCCACTGCTCACTCTTCCTGGAGGAGAACTAAATAGTGCAAAGTAGGTGGAGTCTGGACTCAGGTCAGGATATATAGTTTCCTGGCTCTGCTCCCTGATGACCTTGCAACACTTGCTTATCTGAGTCCTTTCCCTCCATGGAATTCTGTTGTATCTATAGGATAAGGGGGCAAGACAACAAGATGTCTAAGGTCTCTGGAGGATGTGAGTGCCTTTCCCCATGTCTGGCCTCTTTCCACGTGTTTTTGTCTCTGCCCTTGAAATGGTAGAAAGACTTATCTGATTGGTAAAATTTAGTAAGGGTAATTGACTCAAGTCTGCTATCCTTCTACTAGGAGCTACAGAGATCCTCCATGGCATAGCAGGGACCTACATAAGTTCAAGGAAGCCTGCCTAAGCCCAGGACTGCCATTAGGTGGGTAACTCTGCCTAACCATGGGGTCTACCATGAGTCACGAGTAATCCCCAGCAACAGATCTAGAGCCACGGCCTATAACTGAATGACTATCAGTAAGAAAGAAGCATTCTGGCTACTGTATTTTCTTCCTGCTTAATGTTCTAACACTGTCAAGAAATAGAGCAGGAGGTAGGATGTGATTTATTGACATTCTGTGGCAGAATGCAACAATTCCTTCTAGCCTCTCTACCACTTTTATTCAATAAGACAATGAAAATATCCAGTGAATAAATTCTCTCTAATGTCACCCTTCATAGGTACTATAAGAAATTGGAAATGCTTGATGCTAAACATTACACAACTATACACCCTCAATGGAAAACATATTGGAGTAAGACAGAGTGCCTGAAGAGCTATGGACAGAAGTTCATGACATTGTACAGAAGGCAGTGATCAATACCATTCGCAAGAAAAAGAAATCCAAAAAGGCAAAATGGCTGTCTGAGGAGGCTTTACAAATAGCTGTGAAAAGAAGAGAAGCTAAAGGCAAAGGAGAAAAGGAAAGATACACCTATTTGAATGCAGAGTTTCAAAGAATATAAAGGAGAGGTAAGAAAGCCTTCCTCAGTGATCAGTGCAAAGAAATAGAGGAAAACAATAGAATGGGAAAGACTAGAGATCTCTTCAAAACAATTAGACATACCAAGGGAACTTTTCATGCAAAGATGGGCACGATAAAGGACAGAAATGGTATGGACTTAACAGAAGCAGAAGACATCAAGAAGAGGTGGCAAGAATACACAGAACTATACAAAAAGATCTTCACAACCCAGATCATCATGATGGTGTGATCACTCAGCTAGAGCCAGACATCCTGGAATGCAAAGTCATGTGGGCCTTAGGAAGCATCACTATGAACAAAGCTAATGGAGGTGATGGAATTCCAGTTGAGCTATTTCAAATCTTAAAAGATGATGCTGTGAAAGTGCTGCACTCAATATGCCAAAAAATTTGGAAAACTCAGCAGTGCCACAGGACTGGAAAAGGTCCGTTTTCATTCCAATCCCAAAGAAAGGCAATGCCAAAGAATGCTCAGACTACCACACAATTGCACTCATCTCATACGCTAGCAAAGTAATGCTCAAAATTCTCCTAGCCAGGCCTCAATAGTACATGAACCCTGAACTTCCAGATATCCAAGCTGGATTTAGAAGGGGCAGAGGAACCAGAGATCAAATTGCCAGCATCCACTGGATCATCAAAAAAGCAATAGAGTTCCAGAAAAACATTTACTTCTGTTTTATTGACTATGCCAAAGCCTTTGATTATGTGGGTCACAACAAACTGTGGAAAATTCTGAGAGAGATGGGAATACCAGACCACCTGACCTGCCTCCTGAGAAATCTGTATGCAAGTCAAGAAGCAACAGTTAGAACTAGACAACAGTTAAAACAACAGACTAGTTCCAGTTTGGGAAAAGAGTATGTCAAAGCTGTATATTGTCACCCTGCTTATTTAACTTGTATGCAGAGTACATCATGCAAAATGCTGGGCTGGAAGAAACACAAGCTGGAATCAAGATTGCCAGGAGAAATATCAATAACCTCAGATATGCAGACGACACCACCCTTATGGCAGAAAGTGAAGAACTAAAGAGCCTTTTGATGAAAGTGAAAGAGGAGAGTGAAACGCTGGCATAAAACCCACCATTCAGAAAACTAAGATCATAATATCTGGTCCCACCACTTCATGGCAAACAGAGGGGGAAACAATGGAAACAGTGACAGACTTTATTTTGGGGGGGCTCCAAATCACTGCAGATGGTGACTGCAGCCATGAAATTAAAGACGCTTGCTCCTTGGAAGAAAAGTTATGACCAACTTAGATAGCATATTAAAAAGCAGAGACATTACTTTGCCAACAAACTAGCCTAGTCGAAGCTACGGTTTTTCCAGTAGTCATGTATGGATGTGAGAGTTGAACTATAAAGAATGCTGAGCACTGAAGAATTGATGCTTTTGAACTGTGGTGGTGGAGAAGACTCTTGAGAGTCCCTTGGACTGCAAGGATATCCAACCAGTCCATCCTAAAGGAGATCAGTCTTGAATATTCTTTCATCAGAAGGACCGATGCTGAAGCTGATACTCCAATATTTTGGCCACCTGATGCAAAGAACTGACTCATTGGAAAAGACCCTGATTCTGGGAAAGATTGAAGGCAGGAGGAGAAGGAGACGACAGAGGATGAGATGGTTGGAAGGCATCACCGACTCAAAGGACATGAGTTTGAGTAAACTCCAGGAGTTGGTGATATACAGGGAGGCCTGGCATGCTGCAGTCCATGGAGTCGCAAAGAGTCAGACACGACTGAGCAACTGAACTGACTGACTGACTGAAGAGCTTTTTCAGGATCCCTCAAGAAACGTACATGAATGTCAAACCATCAGTGGTTTATTCAAACTTAAAGGTAGAGATCTGTAGTAGACCATTTTGGTTCAAACCTACTCCCTCTCTTTGACTAGCTATGTGACTTCAGGTAGGTCATTTAACCTCTCTCTATGCCTCAGATTTTTATCTATAAAATGAGGATGATAATAGGAACTTGGAAGTTTTGCTAAGCACCATAATACTTCTGGTATATTTCACACGCTGAGTTAGTCCCAGAACCATAAGCATTTTACCTCTAGAATAAAATCTGTGGGACCAAGAAAGGAAATTGTTTACAGAAGTCCCATGTGCTCAGCTGTGTCCAACTCTTTGTGATCTCATGGACTGTAGCCCACCAAGCCCCTCTGCCCATGGAATTTTCTAGGTGAGAATACTGGAGAGTAGGGTGCCATTTCCTACTCTGGGGGATCTTCCTGACCCAGGAATCAAACCTGTGTCTCTTGTGCCTCCTGCATTGGCAGGCAGATTCTTTACCACTAGCCCCACTTGGGAAGAAGTCATGGGAAAGAATAGTCAAACTAAACCAAATGTGAGCAGTTTGGCAAGCAACAAGGATAAATTTCTAGACAAATCTGAGTTATAAAACAGGAGCATCTTCCCAGGATGAAACCCTCAGACTGATATCAGATTGACTAACTTAGCCTCCAAACCCAGGCAGTGTTTTGGGACCCATGAACATACCTGTGCAATGTACACAGAGCTCCACTCTCTGATGACCTGGTTTTAATTCCTCTAAGCTGCCACCAGGTGTCCACAGACACTCAGACATCCCCTCTTTGGCTGGTGAGTCAACAAAAGTGGAAGCTGGAACAGAGAGGGGAGTACTTAGCCCAAGGACGCATGGTTTGGCAGTGGACAGCAGAAGACTGTCCAGTGGAACCCAGGTTTGAGTGGCTGGTTAGTGCTCAGCCCAGCTCCAAACTGCTCCATGGCTTAGGAGGACAAACAGATTGCAAAGCAAGAATTCAAGGCCCAGCAAGAACCTAAAACTTCATCATATCACCCTCACTCTGACTTTCATTCTCTCCCAAACATTCTGGGTCTATTCATTTTGGCCCTGATCTTAAGCTATTTCAACCTTATAACCCTCTTCCTCTCTAATAACCAGGTCACACTCCAAAGCCAGGTCTGCAGTCCCTCGGGTAAGAAGGAACACTAGAGGTGGGCCCCATGCTCCTAAGCCCACCATGTGCGAAATGGGTTGAAATTCACCTCCATTCAACTCAGGCTGAGAGGCCATTCAGCCTTCTCAAACCAATGTGTCTCATCCTCTTCAAAGTCAGAATCCTGCCACCAGCCCCAGCTCCAGCTCTGTCACCTGGGGGAGGCGCTACTCTTCAGGTCTGGCTCTTTCATAATGCCCTCTCATTTCTTCTGACTTGGGTGAGCTCCCAGGCCCAGGGTGTCTGTAGAGATGAAACTCTTCTTTAGATTGTGCATGGTCAGAACAATAAGTACACAAAAATAAAAACAACAATGAAACATGAGCAACAAGACTAAAAATAATACTGTTATCAGTTGGTCTCTTGCTATTCCTGAGCCTGGGGAAGGAGAGCAGGTTTCTGCCTCACCACTGCCATGCAGTCTGTGCCCAGGCCGTCACTACTCTAAGGCTGGCAGGCGGAGCCACACTGACCTGCACCATCTACTGCCACAGTGGGCATCCAGAGCTCTGAGAATCAGCCAGTGGGCCAGCCTAAGACAACTGAGCCAGCCTTGATTCAAGCTGGTGCTCCAGGGCCAGGGAAGACATTAAAGAGAAATGTAGTTTCACTGCTCTGAGGGGAAGACTTTGATAGCTGTGAAAAACTGCCGCCCAGACATTGCATTCCCCACAACTGGCTGAGCCAACAGAGCCCTGCCTCAAAACTCATCCAGAGCCTTTCCCAACACTCTTTTTGTGAAACTTTGGCCTGTCTCTGCCTGTGTCTTCCTCAAAGAGAAGAAAAGGGGGTGTGATAGACAGACTAGAGGTGAGAGAATGAGTTTTATTATTTGAGAATTAATCAGCACCACAAAGCCATGAACTGAATCTGATCTTGTATCCCCCAGACATGTGCCCAGGACTCAGCATAGAGCAAGCCCACATAAATGTCTGTTGAATAGACAAACATGAATGAATGTGACCAATCAGTTCTGAGTGCCAGCTTTATGAGAGGAGTTGATAAATTATGCTGTGACCAGAGCTGGCAGCCAGGATTGTAAGTGTTCTGGAGATCCTATCATACACAAAAAATTAAAGAACAAAAGAGATAGAGACAGAGAAGAGGAGATACAAGAGGAAGCCTGGACAATTGTTTTCTGAAATCACCTGAAGGAGAATCTGATGGGCCCTGATTTACATTGTTCTAGAAGGCAGAATAGAAGCCAAGGAACAGAGTTCCCAGGTAGCTTTATAGCTCCAAGCAGATGGATATTCCCCATGGCTGTAACTGCCCAGGTGTGGGTAGTTCCCAGGGCCTCCTCCATCAGAGGGAATGGCCACACAGAGGCTGGACACCGCCATGGGGAAGGGCACCGGGACAGGCCTGCACCTTGTGAGAGGTTCAGACAACAGACCAACTGCTGAGATTACCTGGAAGAGTCCAGATTAATTTCTTCTTCCCCCAGGAGAAGAACAAGTTTTCATGTGACATGAGTCCTATGGGGCTCCAAGCAAAACTATGAGAAGGGAAAATCTAAATTCAGCATCCCTCACTTACCTTTTCAGAACCCTTGTCATCTCTGCTTGTAAAACTCCTAACACAAACATTCTTGTCTTAGATGTGAGTAAACAAAGAAAAGAACTTACTTAAAAGAGTGTTAATGTCTTGAATTCCATGATGGTCCAGTGGTTAAGACTCTTCTTTCACTGCCAAAGGCCCAGTTTTGATCCGTGGTCAGGGAACTACGATCTCGCAAGCCACATGGCATGGCAAAAAAAAAAAAAAAGTCTTTAAAAAAAAAAGAGCATTAAAGCTTTAATATGCCAATTCGCGTTTTGAAAGAGGGTGCCTCAAGAAAGCAATGTGCAAAACTAACCCTGGGTTTGCAGCACAATATCTTTTGAATAGGGAAGTCCTCTGGAGACCCTCTGATCAATCAGCCATGTCCAGCATAGTGCTAGTCAGAGGGCAAAGGAATTGCATTGGGAGGCAGAGTTCTTGGTTTTTAAGTCCTCACTCCACCTTATACTGACTATGTCAGTTAAGTTTTTGGTTACCTACTTAGCTTCTCTGAGCTTCATTTTCCTCATCTCTAATAAAGTGTTACCGCCTCCCTTCTTGAACACAAATATGCAAAGAGCAAACAAAAGAGGTCTGAAGGAAGACAGAAGAAATATCAACTCTGACCCAGGGACAGGGCTGAGCTGAGCTAAAGGCCACACCTGATCCCTGCCTTGAGCCCAGGGTTCTATCCCCTCTCAAGAGGCCCCTGTGTTCTCTTTCAACATCCCAGGTATGTCCAAAACCTCTGAACTTACTCCCTTGCACAACCACATCAAGCACTCCAGAGGATTTCCTCAACCTCTGCCTTTTCCATCCCTAGAGGCATTTGTCTGCTTCAGAGGGCGACAGTTCCCATAAACCAAAAACCAACTGAGCCAATTCAGGCCACTAAAGCTTTGGGTTTCTTTATTGAATGCTTGGGCTTCTTTATTGCAAATAAAGAGTTTCATTACTCTGTTGCAGAGAACTGACTCAGAACAAATTAAAACTGATTCCCACAATGACCTGATGACCTTGCTGATGATGTGACAGCACAAAAAGAAATCAGATAAATTTCAGAACTAAAGACTTTCGAAAATTGAAATATAGTTGACTTACAATATTATTTTACTTTCATGTGTACAACATAGTGATTCAACATTTTTATAGATTATGCTCCACATAAAGTCATTATAAAATACTGGCTATACTCCTTGTGCTGCACATTACGTCCTTGTAACTTATTTATTTTATACCTAATAGTCTGTACCTCTTAATCCCCTTTATCGTCTTTGCTCCTCCCTACCCTTCTTCTCTCTAATAACAAAGAGTTTGTTCTCTGTATCTTTAAGTCTGTTTCTGTTTCGTTATGTTCATTCCACTAAGGATTTAAGTATTAACTGAGATTAAGAAAATAGGATCTTTGGTTATTGTCTATCTGCCTGTTTATCTTGTCCCTGGACAGTTCCAGTATAAATTAAATTAGGGGTGGGCTAACATTTTATATAAAATCCAGATAATAAATATTTTAGGCATTTGTGGGCTGAAAGTATATCGCATACTTTTTTATATATAACAACAGGGAAAACAAGTTTCTACAATCTTTTGATAAAATTCAAAATATAAAAAATAATAATTGAATACAATTTTTTGTAATATAGGTCTACTAGTACTGAGCGTGTGCTCAGTCATGTCCGACTCTTTGCAATCCCATGGATTGTAGCCAGTCAGGCTCTTCTGTCCATGGGATTATCCTGGCAAGAATACTGGAGTGGGTTGCCATTTCCTCCTCCAGGAGATCTTCCTGACTCAAGGATCAAACCCATGTTTCCTATGTCTCCTTTATTGGCAGGTGGAATCTTTACCAGTGAGCCACCTGGGAAACCCAATGAGAAAAACTGCAATTCCTTTTTAAGGAATAATATTTCTTTTTTTTAAGGAATAATATTTCATTTAATTGAGGCTCAAAGTTATTTTTTCCCATCACCCAAAATCAATTACAAATATTCATCTGCTGTTGTGACATGTCATGAGATTTTATATGTTTTAAAATGTTTTCTCACATGGATACATATTTCCAAATACTGATATCAATCCACAAATATCAATTGAATTGAGCACATTCATCTTTTTTAGAAGATATTAATAGACTTCTACTAGATTCATTTCTTGATATTTGCATTAAAACACAATATCATAATAGAGAGTAACTCCTATCAGTTGAAGATTAAGGAGAAAGCTTTTGAATTGCACAATTAAATGGATTTTGAAAAACAGAAATTTCCTTTACACTTGCACTGAGGTCCAGGAAAATGCTGCTGAAAATGTAGTTTGAACTCAGAAAATATGTTACTAATATGTGTGGCAATGAAAATGCAATTTCTTACTTAAACTTTGGACAGAGCAGGAAGCCCACAAAACAGTATGACATTACTTATGATTCTAACAATGCTAGTTGTCTTTGAATAACTTTACTGCAGCATAAGTTTCATAGCTAAGCACTGTTTTCCCTTGTAACTTTAGATTAAATTCATTAAGAAACATTATCAAGTCTGCCACAAAAGCTAATTTCCAAAACCACTTGTGTTCCAAAACAGTGGATGAAGATGATTCTTCTCATTCAATAAAAATTTCAATCTCAGACTGAACCCAAAACATCACAATGAAATATGGCCACTGCTAAGCCATTGAACTGTTGTGTGGCAGGGCAAGTGAAGGTATTCAGCTTCGGTTTCTGACCCCAAAATCCCAGAAGTGAGCATGACTAAGCTTGTAAGAACAAATGAAGTTCACCATTGACACCAGTGGTTTCATAACGTGAAAGATTTCAAGTTTTCAGAGTTATCTGCTGATGAATAACACCATAATTAGTCACAGGCTTTAACAATACATTTTCACAAGCTTGAAAATTTTTCTAACTCAGCCCTTTTCTTCTCCACATGTATTTTTACCATCAGTTGTCACATAGTTTAGCAGATTACACTTCAGGAATTAGTATTTTATTTACTTTGAAAAGATTCTTGCAGGTAGTTGTTCCACAGACTATTCACAGAGGCTAATTCTTGAGTCACTTCAAACTCAGTATCTACTCCTCAAATAAACAATTGAGCAGCATCAGAAACATCCATCAACACTCAGGAACAACAGAAAAGCATTCAAAATTATTCGCTTTGTTTTTAACTGAATATTAATGTTATTTCCTCAATCTTTTCCAAAAGCCTAGTCTTCTTAAGCAAGTTTATTTTCTCTGGACATATTTCTTTACCTGCTTCAACTGAATATGACTTAATTAGCTCAACATGGGTAAACAGCTTTCCTCACTTGACTAGCAGATGAGCCACTCAGAAACTTACTTTGGATGCTGTTTCTCTTTCATTTTTTGTTGAGAAATTCTGCTGTGAAAAAATATTTCATTTTAAATCTTAATTTTTCTACTTGCTGCCTCCTATAAGTTAGGAACACTGTGACGAGTATTTAGTCTGATCACATCCAAATATATCGTATTATTAGCATAGCTATTGCGTCACTGCATAATAAATGTACTACTCTACCCTCTAAGCCTATAGCAAGTCAAAAAGTAAAACCCTACCCTTCACTTAGGTGCGTGCATGCTCAGTCGTGTCCGACTCTTTGCAATCCTATGGACTGTAGCTCACCAGGTTCCTCTGTCCATGGGATTTTCCAAACAAGAATATGGGAGCGGGTTGCCATTTCCTCCTCTAGGGGATCTTCCCAACCTAGGGATGGAACTCACATCTCCTGGGTTTCCTGCATTGGCAGGCTGATTCTTTACCACCGAGCCCCTGGGGAAGCTTAAAAGTGCCTTAAAAATGTGACATTTGAAGTCTACTTTTCTCTCCCTTTTTGCTTTAACATGATGGGTGTGTGTTGGTAATAAAAAATAAAATAAAATGTTACAGTATAACGGTAAGTGTGGCACTAGAGACACTGTCAAGGTGTAACTGCACTACGGTAGTTGGTAGCATATCCAGCAAGGGCGTGACGCTGCCACAGCACAACTGCAACCTTAAACAATATGTAACAAATGAGCATCACCACGTTCCAATAAGCTTTTTATGTACCTAAAACTTAATTTCACATGATTTTTATGTGTTACAAAATAGTATTCTACTTTTGATTGTTTTGTAATGAGTAATATAAAGATTTTAAAATTTAAAAAATAAAAAAAAGTAACTTAAAAATTGAAAAAAAAAAAAATCAGCTTTGGGTCCTGGGTCTTACAGAAATAGGCAGCAGTAACTGATTGGCCCATTTCTACAGTTTGCCAACCCCTAAATTAGATGATGGTATTTCCTAGAATGCTATCATTGTAGGCAGGGCTGCTTGGGGTCAGGTAAAATGGACCCGAAAATGTCTAAGCTCCCCACTGATCTGAGGATGCATCACACGTGTCCCAGACTGTGGACGCTGTAAGGAAATCAAGTTCATGAATCAGGCGAGCATCTGAACCCAGCACCCTGCTAAGCATGTGAATGAGGTGGGGAAGGAAGGTGGGAATAGAAGAGACGCAGGAAATGGGAGCCGCTCTCAAGGGGGTGCAGTCAAATTTTGAGGATTATATTGACACATACAGACACTAAGAGGATGAGGACTGTTAACATATGCTCTTAACAGTAACAACGGTCTTTTGAATGTAGTTGGTGCCTAATAAATATTTGGAGAAGGCATCAATGAGTAAATGATACATAATACGACCAGCTCTAAACTAATCGGAGCTCACTATGGTTGCAATGTTAAGCCCATAGGTTCTGGGGTCTGACTGCCTGGGTTTAAATCTTGCTCTGGTTCTTTACTACCTCTACAACTTCATACAGATTATTCAACAACTTTTAGCCTTACTTCCCTGTAATAATATTATCTATCTCATAAGCTTCTTGTGAGCATCAAATGAGACAATGGATATGAAGTACTTGGTGTAGAGTCTAAAAACCTCAATAAATAATAGCTTAAAGTATTATTATTAGAGAAGGAAGATTACTTGGAGGCTTAAGGAATTAGAACAGCTATGTGGAAGAGGTGGATGTTAAAAGAATATGGATGGAGAAGAGAAGAAAGGTAAGTACAGGCATGGGGTCAAGGACACAGCTTGGAAGCTTGGGTTTCCTATTGAGTCACTTTCAGGCCAGTGCTCAAAGGAGGAGGAATAAGGGCAGAGTTGCTCATGTTTACCCAGCAGACAACCAAAAGCACAGCTTTATTTCAGTTCAGTCGCTCAGTCGTGTCCGACTCTGCAACCCCATGAATTGCAGCACGCCAGGCCTCCCTGTCCATCACCAACTCCTGGAGTTTACTCAGACTCACGTCCATCAAGTCAGTGATGCCATCCAGCCATCTCATCCTCTGTCGTCCCCTTCTCCTCCTGCCCCCAATCCCTCCCAGCATCAGAGTCTTTTCCAATGAGTCAACTCTTTGCATGAGGTGGCCAAAGTACTGGAGTTTCAGCTTTAGCATCATTCCCTCCAAAGAAATTCCAGGGCTGTTCTCCTTCAGAATGGACTGGTTGAATCTCCTTGCAGTCCAAGGGACTCTCAAGAGTCTTCTCCAACATCACAGTTCAAAAGCATCAATTCTTTGGCGCTCAGCCTTTTACACAGTCCAACTCTCACATCCATACATGACCACTGGAAAAATCATAGCCTTGACTAGACAGACCTTAGTCGGCAAAGTAATGTCTCTGCTTTTGAATATGCTATCTAGGTTGCTCATAACTTTCCTTCCAAGGAGTAAGCGTCTCTTAATTTCATGGCTGCAGTCACCATCTGCAGTGATTTTGGAGCCCAAAAAAATAAAGTCTGACACTGTTTCCCCATCTATTTCCCATGAAGTGATGGGACCAGATGCCATGATCTTCGTTTTCTGAATGCTGAGCTTTAAGCCAACTTTTTCACTCTGCTCTTTCACTTTCATCAAGAGGCTTTTGAGTTCCTCTTCACTTTCTGCCATAAGGGTGTTGTCATCTGCATATCTGAGGTTATTGATATTTCCCCCGGCAATCTTGATTCCAGCTTGGGGAGCAATAATACCCCTTTGAGATGCCTTGCCTGGACTTATGGCCCATCGACTTCCAAAAGCACCGTGCTAGAGAGGCCAGAGCCAGGGAAGCCAGGGAGTGGCTCTCAGGAGCTCTCTGCAGGTGCGCCTCATCTTTAGCATCACCGAGGCAGCAGTGGCCAGTATTTGTTGAGCATCTGTGAGCAGGGCATGGTGCCAGAGAACAAGGAGGTAAAAGACATTTTATGATTTCAAAGAAACAATAACTTACTTTAGACAGTATAGCAGAGCACAACATACGCCACTAATACTTTCTGATAATAGGAAGCATAGGCCTCAGGTACTGACACCGGCACTGCCAAGCTCTGCGTCATCATGTACACAGTGGGCCTCCATTTCCACACTATAAGCAAATCAAATCTGATGCTGTGGTTTTCAGACTGACTTCAGAATCCCTTCCTCAAAGCAAAGCTTGTGTGCGTGCACGCTCACTCACTTCAGTTGTGTCCGACTCCTTGCAACCGTATGGACTACAGCCCGCCAGGCTCCTCTGTCCAAGGGACTTTCCAGGCAAGAATGCTGGAGTGGATTGCCATGCCCTCTTCCAGGGGATCTTCCCAACCCATGGATGGAAGCCAGGTATCCTGAATTGGAAGTGGATTCTTTACTGCTGAGTCTTTGGGGAAGCCCAAAGCAAAGCTTAGGATGTCTTAAAGATAAAAGAAGTTTGTTGGATGGGTATAAGCTGAAGGGTCTTTCCCATCAGGCCCCCTCACCTTAGCCCATGACAGGTTCTAGTAACACAATTTGAAAACCGCTGCATTCAAGGTAGGCAATGCTGGTTTGTCACAGCTTGAAGATTCTCTCCAGTGGTAGATGGTGCTCTGAACCAAAGGTGTATGCAAAGGTGTGCCTCCCCCTGTGACCTCAGGGAGAGGTCAAAGAAGGATTCAAGGGTGTTTCCTTGGGTGTGGATATTGAAGGATATGTACATTTCAAGAGACTGAGAAGAGAACAAAACAAAACAGGGCATCAGAATCCTGGCCCCCTGAGGCCTATACTTCCTATCACCAGAAAATATTACTGGAGTCTTACTGGAAATACAGAAATTACAGAAAGTATTACTGGAGTGACAGACTTTATTTATTTGTGTATTTATTTATTTATTCATTCATTCATTCATTTATTTTGGCTCCAAAATCACTGCAGATGGTGACTGCAGCCATGAAATTAAAAGACGCTTACTCCTTGGAAGAAAAGTTATGACCAACCTAGACAACATATTAAAAACCAGAGACATTACTTTGCCAACAAAGGTCCATCTAGTCAAAGCTATGGTTTTTCCAGTAGTCATGTATGGACGTGAGAGCTGACCTATAAAGAAAGCTGTATATAAAGAAAGTAGTCATGTATGGATGTGAGTTGGACTATAAGGAAAGCTGAGCACTGAAGAATTGATGCTTTTGAACTGTGGTGGTGGAGAAGACTCTTGAGAGCTCCTTGGACTGCAAGGAGATCCAATCAGTACATCCTGAAGGAAATCATTCCTGAATACTCATTTGAAGGACTGATGCTGAAGCTCAAACTCTGATGCTGAAGCTCAAACTCCAATACTTCGGCTACCTGATGCAAAGAACTGATTCATTTGAAAAGACCCTGATGTTGGGAAAGATTGAAGGCAGGAGGAGAAGGGGACGACAGAGGATGAGATGGTTGGATGGCATCACCAACTCAATGGACATGAGTTTGCGTAAACTCCAGGAACTGGTGATGGACAGGGAGGCCTGGCATGCTGCAGTCCATGGGGTCACAGAGTCGGACACGACTGACTGAACTGAATTACTGGAGTATGCTGTGCTCTGCTGTGCTATCTAAAGTAAGTTATAATCTCTTTGAAATCATAAAATGTCCTTTACCTCCTTGTTCTCCGGCACCATGCCCTGCTCACAGATGCTCAACAAATAATGGCCACTGCCATCATGGATGATAAAGATGAGGTATACCTGCAGAGAGCTCCTGAGTCACTCGCTGGCTTCCTTGGCTCTTCTCTCAGGACTCACAACTGAGAAAAGGTGTGGAGATGGGCCCAGGGCTCAGCAAAGACACAACTACAGCAGGAGAGTTCTAAAGGGGAAAATGGAGTCAGAAATAGGAACTAGGTCAGATTAAGAAGATCCATACCTAGGAAGGCCCCCTGTGCACGGCCATCTGACCAGTGAGAACCCTGGTCAGGGGACACAGCAGCTACTGAGGCACCTGCACTGTGTCTGCTATGGCTGTGGGTGGCCCTCAGCAAACTTCCCTGACACCTGCCACATCCCTTGCCACATTCCTGAGCTCTGTTGTTACAAGGCCCTACAAGGGGGTGGGGCCCAGGGACAGGGACTTAACACCCCAAGCAATTATGCCCAGATTTCCCAAATATGCCCAACTTGAGCCTACAAAGAAACAGAAGTATGGCCATAGGGAAATCTGTGAGGCTTAACAATGCATTGTGTCAGGTAGATGCCCTAATTCAGGAGCTAAAAGCTTTTAAACTATCATCAACTGTCCTTAATCCCCAAATGCTCTTAATCTTCTAAAACACCCTTGCATTCATGGGAGCATAAGGGTGGCAACAGCTATTATCCTCATTTAACTGGGAAATAGGGGCCAAGAAAGAATCAGTCATGAAGCCTAAGACAACAAGAAGGGTGAGATGGGGAGGAACTCGAAATCTGGGGAGACATTCAACAGAGAAAGGAACTGGCAGAAGGCCAGGATCAGTTCAGTTCAGTTCAGTTCAGTCGCTCAGTTGTGTCTGACTCTTTGCAACCCCATGAATCGCAGCACGCCAGGCCTCCCTGTCCATCACCATCACCCGGAGTTCACTCAGACTCACGTCCATCAAGTCAGTGATGCCATCCAGCCATCTCATCCTCAGTCGTCCCCTTCTCCTCCTGCCCCCAATCCCTCCCAGCATCAGAGTCTTTTCCAATGAGTCAACTCTTCATATGAGGTGGCCAAAGTACTGGAGTTTCAGCTTTAGCATCATTCCTTCCAAAGAAATCCCAGGGTTGATCTCCTTCAGAATGGACTGGTTAGATCTCCTTGCAGTCCAAGGGACTCTCAAGAGTCTTCTCCAACACCACAGTTCAAAAGCATCAATTCTTCGGCACTCAGCCTTCTTCACAGTCCAACCCTCACATCCATACATGACCACTGGAAAAACCATAGCCTTGACTAGACAGACCTTAGTCGGCAAAGTAATGTCTCTGCTTTTGAATATGCTATCTAGGTTGGTCATAACTTTTCTTCCAAGGAGTAAGAGTCTTTTAATTTCATGGCTGCAATCACCATCTGCAGTGATTTTGGAGCCCCAAAAAATAAAGTCTGACACTGTTTCCACTGTTTCCCCATCTATTTCCCATGAAGTGATGGGACCAGATGCCATGATCTTCGTTTTCTGAATGCTGAGCTTTAAGCCAACTTTTTCATCTCCTCTTTCACTTTCATCAAGAGGCTTTTTAGCTCCTCTTCTCTGTCTGCCATAACCATGGTGTCATCTGCATATCTGAGGTTATTGATATTTCTCCCGGCAATCTTGATTCCAGCTTGTGCTTCTTTCAGTCCAGCGTTTCTCATGATGTACTCTGCATAGAAGTTAAATAAGCAGGGTGACAATATACAGCCTTGACGTACTCCTTTTCCTATTTGGAACCAGTCTGTTGTTCCATGTCCAGTTCTAACTGTTGCTTTCTGACCTGCACACAGATTTCTCAAGAGGCAAGTCAGGTGGTCTGGTATTCCCATCTCTTTCAGAATTTTCCACAGTTTATTGTGATCCACACTGTCAAAGGCTTTGGCATAGTGAATAAAGCAGAAATAGATGTTTTTCTGGAACTCTCTTGCTTTTTCCATGATCCAGCGGATGTTGGCAATTTGATATCTGGTTCCTCTGCCTTTTCTAAAAACCAGCTTGAATGTCAGGGAGTTCACGGTTCATGTATTGCTGAAGCCTGGCTTGGAGAATTTTCAGCATTACTTTACTAGCATGTGAGGTGAGTGCAATTGTGTGGTAGTTTGAGCATTCTTTTGCATTGCCTTTCTTTAGAATTGGAATGAAAACTGACCTTTTCCAGTCCTGCGGCCACTGCTGAGTTTTTCAAATTTGCTGGCATATTGAGTGCAGCACTTTCACAGCATCATCTTTCAGGATTTGAAACAGCTCAACTGGAATGCCATCACCTCCACTAGCTTTGTTCGTAGGCCAGGATAGAGGACTGGAAATGAAGAGAGGCCACACTGACTCAGCCTCCCATCTCATCTGGAAAGCCTTCTCTGACACCCTCTGGAGAAGATGGTTCCCTGCTCTGTGCTGCCTCAGGGCCCTGAGAGTGTCCTAACATAGCACCCCTCACGGTGTCGGGACTGAAAGGTCCACCAAGGCATCCATCTTGTTCACAGTGTGTCCCCAGAGCCTAAGCTTTACTGAATAAACTGGAAGGACTTGGATGGGAGAGGAAACACTAATGACTGATGCACAGAGAAAAGAGACTGAGAAGCATGTGGCTAAATGTCTGGCCTCTGGCTGGGGCCAGACAAGAAACTTCAGGCCACCATCAAATGCAGCCTTCCCCAGCCACCTGATTACAAACCATACCCTGTCCTTGCCCCCACTCCACCATCCCAGCACATCCCATCCCTTCCCTTTTTTTATTTCTGTCCATAGCGTTGTTGTTGTTCAGTCGCCAAGTCACGTCCAACTCTTCGCGACCCCGGGGACTGCAGCACGTCAGGCCTCCCTGTCCCCCACCATCTCCCAGAGTTGTACTTACCATAGTACTTGGCACCAACCAACATACTACATATGTTATTTATGTATTTATTATATTTCTTCCCATCCTAGAATGTACAAGCTGTATGAGGTCAGGAACTCACTGATGTAACCCTCATTTCCAGAACAGTGTCTGATGCACAGTAGGTTATCAATAAATGTTGGTTCAATGAAAGAATCATGGAACAAATGAACTGCTCTCCAACCTAATTACTGCTCTCACAGTAATTCCCAAACTTTTCAAATGTGAACACTTCCTCCATGGTTTCTTCCCTGTGTCTCCCATTCCCAAGGACCCACAGGCAATGTAGATCTGGTGTTCCCCACTCTGTCTCTTTCTGACCCTCCCTCCATCCTCTTTGCTCTCAACAACACTTACTCCTTGCCTATTGCCTCTCTCTTTCATTGCACTGGCACATAGTATCCATCTTAAACAGTCAATCAGAAACCAGCCCTGTGTGCATTTGCCCAAGATCCTACTTCTAACAAAGGCAACAGGAGTGAAATGAAGTAAAAGTATGGAAACTTCTGCTTCCAGATGGCTAAGGACAGTACCAGAGCTTCCAGAAATCTATGAATGGATTCTTATTCTTCAGCTAGCATCATTTGTTGGAGCAAGGAGTCCCCTGAAATTATGGTCTGTTGTATAAAGCAGAACTTCTTTTTCTTTCTCTCACCTTTCTCGAGCCTTCAGGTATGGGGACTTCCTTATTCTATCAGGTGTTTGTGGAATGGCTATATTCATGTAATATAGGCCTTTCTTAACCTACGGTCTTCCATGTAACCTGTTCCCTGCTGTTATCCTCTCTAAATGAAGAGACTTAATTTTGTCATTCAATTTTGTCAACAATGATTTAGGATACCCACCATATGACTGGCAGTTTTCTAGACCCTCGGATTATAAGGTTCTTACTTTCTAGTAAGGAGGAAAGACAATAAATGAGAAAATATGCAATAAACCAGGTGATAATTGCTAAGAAGAAAAATAAATCAGAGTAATGAAATAGAAGATGATGACTAGCAGGGTAGGGGTGGGGAGGGGTTCTACCATGCAACCAGGAAGCCTCCTTTGATAAGGTGACATTTGAGCAGAGACCTGAAAAAATGAAGAATCTGTGGGAACAGGATTCCAACCAGTGGGAACAGCAATTACAGATGCCATGAGGTAGGAGGTTCTTATCATCACTTCCTAGTTACCTTTCCTAAGATTTTGAAATTATTTCTTAGTTAAGGTATGCAGGTAACACTAGTGGTAAAGAATCTGCCTGCCAATGCAGGAGACATGAGACAGGGTTTGATCCCTGGGAGGATTCCCTGGAGGAGGAAATGGCAACACACTCCAGTATTCTTGCCTGGAGAATCCAAAGGACAGAGAAGCCTGGAGGGCTACAGTCCATAGGCTCCAAAGAGTCAGACACAACTGAAGTGACTTAGAACATACCATATAAGGTATAGAGTCCAAAATTGCACTCATCTATTTCAGGGACTGGTCCACCAAAACCTCTTAATTATAATGATGATTAAAAAAAGAAACCATAGAAGTTACTGAGTGCTTGCTGCTGCTACTGCTGCTAAATCACTTCAGTCATGTCCGACTCTGTGCGACTCCAGAGATGGCAGCCCACCAGGCTCCCCCATCCCTGGGATTCTTCAGGCAAGAACACTGGAGTGGGTTGCCATTTCCTTCTCCAATGCATGAGAGTGAAAAGTGAAAGTGAAGTCACTCAGTCATGTCTGACTCTTAGCAACCCCATGGACTGCGGCCCACCAGGCTCGTCGGTCCTTGGGATTTTCCAGGCAAGAGTGCTTACTATGTGCCAGTCACTGCCTGGTTCACCCAGCTCATAATCTCCAGAGCCAGCATTCAGACCCCAGGCCATCTGGCTCTGGCACCAGGGAGATTGAGAGTAGTCCTATGGTTCATTTGCAGTACACATATCAGTGACATCCATCATTCGGGTCTCCTTTTTATTTCATTTATCCTAAGAACATGCTCTGTGCTAGGCACTGTGCCATGAGGGAGGGACACAGAGAGGAATACGCCAGAGATGGAGCCCTTGAGCCCTTGGGAGGGCCACAGTTCAGCAGGGAGGAGAGGCACAGACAGCTGGAGCGCCACACAGAGGCCGAGCACTGCAGACGTGGTGATGTGGTACAAGCCCAAACACACCTGCATGGAGGCACAGCCTCGAGAAGCAGTGAAGGAATTCCTGGGCCCCCTTCCTGCATCACATGAACAGCTCAGAGCCCACTGCTCTTGTGGATAATCTGGGCTGGTTTTAGTAACAGTAATAACCATAACAGTAGCCACTGGTGTCAAGTTGATCACACACCAAGGATTGTGCCTTTACATACAGAAAGAAATGTTGAAAGCAGCTAACATTCCTCCAGAGTCCACTCTGTCTTCACTACCCTCCACGCTGGAATGGAGACAAGACACCCTGCAAAGACCAGCATCTGTATGTCCACATTCTAAACATCTACTGAGTGATAAGAGAAAAGATGTGTATGGGGTCTACTGAGATAAGCCTAGAATTAAAATATTGGCCTGCCATTATGGACCAACCTTCATGCTTTCTGGGAAGATCGAGGCAGAGGGACACTGACATAGATGGGGAGTTGATAACAAAAGCAAGCAAAGGTTGCTTTCCCAGGAAGGGCTCCATGTGAAGAGGAGATGCTCCCCTCTCCTGGTGTCTGAGACTGGACCCCCCACGTGGGGAGGCACGGCCTGGTGGGGGAAACCCCAGAGTGTAACAAGGCGGGACCGAGTAACACCCGAATCAGCATGAGCCGATGAAGGGGTGGGTAAACACCTCCTGTAGCACACAGGTCCACAGCCCCCTTCCCCCCCCCTCCACCCCCCATCCTCCCTTGTCCGTCCTGGAGCGAATTCTTCAAGTTTAACCATGCTGAACAACTGATATTCCGCAGACCCAGGACTGGAAGCAAGATCTTCTGACACCAGGTCTGGCTTTTCTCCTCTACAGTGCAGTTTACAAGCTTCACACTTTAAATATTTTTCACTGAATGTGTTGTTGTTGTATTTTGGGTTTTTTTGCATTTGCCTACAAATTAATTTCATGTCACTTTCCAGCCCACTTTCTGGACTAAAGAGATGGTCACTAAAATCATAACAGTCACTGAGAGAATGACAGAAACAATCTGTCCTTGCTTCCCTCTCTCCTCCCACCTCCCATTCACGATCCTTCCATGGTGGAAACTGCCCCCCTCTCTTCTGCAAGATGCATTGCTCTCTACAAAGCGCAAGCCTTACCAGGAATGCCAGGTGGCTGTGGGAATGTATCATGAAGGAACAGGTTATGGCAAAGGTGCAAGTGTAGCTTAAAACAGCTTCACAAAGTTCCTCCACTGCTTCTCAAACAGAGTAGTTTAAAGCAGTATCTCACCACGTGGGTGGCTAATATATTAAATCATTGTAGTAATTAATCCTTACCCATAAAGTACTTGAGCTCCTGACACATCCTGTAAATGGAGACCTAAATAAACTCAGGAGTGTCCCCAAGTTGGTCAGGACCTCTGATGCCCAATGAGTTTCCAGAAGGTGATGATAAGGGCTGGGACACTTCGGAAGGGAAGGAGAGTACCCACTGACCACACCCTTCCCTGTCCTGAGCGCTACATTAGACACCCTCATACTTGAGCTCATTTAATTCCTACAACAATCCTGAGCAGAACTGGGATTCCCAAATAGACCTGCTTGAATCCCTTCTGCCTGGGGCTGACTAGAGAAAAGAGCAGAACGAAGAGTCTCAGAACAAGGAAGACTCCACGTTACATGTATTAGAATGCTGAGATTCTAACCATCACTTTACCACTGAATTCCCTTGAGACCTTATGAAAATCACATGGTCTCTCCTAGGCCTTAATATTTCCCTTTTCAAAGGTAGGGAGGCTCTAGCTACTGGAAATGGCTTGTTCTATGGAACTTGACAGGCTTAGGAAGCCAGGGCTCTGATCCTTCCAGAAAGCAGGGAACCTTCCTGCACTCACCTTTGC
Organism: Ovis aries; assembly: GCF_016772045.2. Lineage (NCBI taxonomy): Eukaryota > Metazoa > Chordata > Mammalia > Artiodactyla > Bovidae > Ovis > Ovis aries. The sequence continues at coordinate 102,169,283 of NC_056054.1, read as the reverse complement.
AAACCTACCTCCTCACAGCAGAGTCAGGCTCCAAAGGCCCCTGTTGAGGGGGCTATAACCTCTGCTTTTACATACCAGCAGGAATGGCTGGCAGGCTGCACAGATTAATAGATGAGAGATGCTCAGATAGGCAGCCAGGCTCCGACTGACTTTGACTAGCCTAGGCAACATGTCACAACAAAATCCTCCTTCTGCTGCCACTTTTCCTCTCCTAATCCCTGAACTGTGGCCACCTTCCCCTCTGCTCCTGGGACAGGAAGGTGCTGTTGTTTCTGGATGCTGCAAGAAGCTAATGATTTCTTTCCTGCAGGGCGACTGGGGCCACGTAGAGCATCTGAGACCACAATAAAGAGGTTGGAGATGAAAGGGGGATGATTAGGCAGAACTCTAATGGCACAGTGGTGTGGTAATTGAGCCAAGTCATGGCTGAGGCACAGAGAAGGGTGGGAGGCTGCTGGGACATAGATGCTGAGCCAAGAGAGAGTCAGAGCTTGTCTAGGCTAATCCTGCTGCAGGGGAAGAATTTTCTTTTTTTATTTTTATTGGAGTACAGTTCATTTATAATGCTGTGTTAGTTTCAGGTGTACAGCAGAGTGAAAGGTTATACATATATTCACTCTTTTCTGGATTTTTTTGCCCCATAGAGGTCATTACAGAGTACTGAGCAGGATTCCCTATGCTCTACAGTAGGTCTTTATCAGTAACCTATCTGATATATAGTAGTGTGTATATGTCAATCCATATCTCTGTGGGAAGAATTAATGATGATAAAATGTTGCTCCTCTCCCAACCCTGGCCCCAGCTCTGCCATAACCTCTCCTTAGAATCCTTTTTTATTGTTAGTGGGTATGTCTTTCTTACTGAACATTTGTCAAGACGATGAATGAATGAATTAGTCGATGATGAATGAATGAATCAGTCAATGAAGAAAATTTGAACTTGGCCTCTAACCCCTCCATCTTTCCTTCTTGTTTCGTAACTATGTTAAGAATTTGTTAGGCAGACATGACAGGTAGGTATATTATTCAAGTGTCAACTGCCCTTACTTTGGGGACTAAGTAATAAATCACAGTGGATTGGGGACAGCATCCCTCCCAACTTCCAAATAATCTCCACCAAAGAAAGCCCTAGGTCATCCCCTAGTGACCTCTAATACTCTCTCTCTGCTCTGCTGGCAAAAGCCTCATAAGGATTCCTCCCTTTACTGAAGCCTTTGCAATAACTTCCTTCAACCACCTGCTTTTCTTTTCACGCACCCTCAGGACCCTGATCCAGCATCCTACTGCTCCCGACAGCTGAGGGAATGGGACGCGGGCATGAGTTTCTTGGAGACAGTGGGAAATCTGCCCCTCTAGGGAGCTTTAGGATTGGTACCTGCCAAGGATGACCTGGGCATTGAACACATGTGGCAGACATGCAGCAAGATGACCTCTGGAGGCCTGAGGAGTCTGACTCTCGCGCAATACTGCTTTCAGCTTCCCTACTCCAGACCCCATGCACATGCTGCCCAGTTCACAGACACACTCATCTACTGATGAGAGCTATGCTGCTGGGCTGTGCCTCAGACTGACCCCATCTTCCCAGCTGGAAACCACAGCATCCAGCTATTTCTAAGGAAACCAAAACTGTTCTGTTATTTCCCTGTGTAAGTCCTTTGTCATTTCCAGACCTTCTGAATTCATCAGAGCCTACCACTGTGGGCTTCCAAACTCATTTACCTGCTCCATGCTCTGTAAGGAGCTATAATTTTCACAAAATATTCTCTTCACCCCAAAGAGTCAAACCGCAAACAAGCTCTAAATCCCAAATCAGAACTCCCCATGGAGCACAGACCTGTAGAGGTGGAAAGTCATCCATTCAGCCACACGTTGGGGTCTAGCACTGTAGCAGGGCACATGGGAGGCATCAGAGGACGGGAACCCAAGGTCTCTGCCCTCAGAAATTCATTATCTAGTTCAGAGAGAAGAACTACACATGGGAAACAGCAGAAAGTGCTAAAAGACCACGCTGAATTAGGGTTCAACTGTAGGTTTCAAAATCCTACTCTACTAGGTGCACAGGGGCCAGAGAAAAGCATCCAGTCTCATACTTAAACAACACCCCTCTTGTGATGGCAAAGCAGACTTTGTGGGAGACACACAGAGGGATTACCAGGCCATCTTGTCCCTCAGAGAGCTCAAAGTCTAAGGAGATAGCAGACAGGGCAAAGCCACCTACAGAATACCAAAGAGAATCCTGTAGACACCCTGAAAGGGCAACAATGTGGGGGGAGGGGACAGAGAAGAGAGTGCTGATGAGGAAGACTTGGAAATTTTTTTATAAAAAAGGTAAGTATTTAAATGTGTTTAAAATAGGCAACACTTTGATAGATGGAAACAGGGAGCAGTGTGAATAAAGACAGACAAAGGGAAAGTGCAAGATTTCGTGAGAGAACATCAAGAAGTCCCTTGTGGTTAGAAAGAAGTCAGACTACGTGAAACCACAGAGATCTGCTTGCCATGGAGGGCCTCCAAGAGCATGTTAAGAATCTTGGATTTGATTCTGATGGAAAAATCATAACCATTTATTCTTTTGGAAAACGGTAAGCCTTCTTGAGAACAGAAAATCACTCTAGGGATCATGTTAAAAAATAAATTAGAGTGGGAGACTGAAGGCAAGAAGATGTGTTGATAGCTACACAACAATCCTAGCAAAGAGTAACGAGCTCCTCTCCTGAGCAGCGGCAGGAATGGAGGGGAGGAGGAGAGAGACAGGGAGTTGGGACAGATCTGAGACTGCAAAAAGGCCTAAGGGAGCAGTCGTGCAGAGCTGGGAAGATATCCAGTTCACCCACTCACGACTTCCAACCTCCCCACCTCTTTGTTTATAAATAAGGAAACTGAGTCACCAAATGGAAACCTCTTTTCCAAGTTCATAGCAAAAGTGAGTATGGAGGGCTGATGAGAACCCTGGGCCTCCAATTCTCAGTCCAAGGGCTCACTGAGGCACCAAGGTGAGGGAACAGGAAAAGCTACAGGGAAAACTATTATTATGATTAGTGACATGTGAGACTCAGAAAGACAACTACTATATGTTATCGAATACACGCAAAGTCTTAAAAAATTAAATCTGACTGTTCTTCAAAGCAAAATAGGCAAATGCCTGAGTCCTGATTTCTACATACACAGGTTCTCCAAACTCATCTCTTCCCATCCCGATGGAGTTGACTCAAGGGGTGGAACGGTAGGGGTGGGGAACTGAAAGCACTCAGGGGACCCCAAAGGAATTGCTAGTAATGCCTAAAATAGGATTGACAGTTCACAGAAAATATGCTTACCTACCTTCCCCACCCCATTTCCTCCACTCCCACTTTACCTCAGGACACATTCATTCCTTTGGTCAACAAATCTTTATCAGGTGTGTACAACTGTGGGTTCTTTGGTGGCTGCTGGGTTGCAAGGTTGCACAAGACACCTGGGAGTTACAGAGCCTTAGCAGTAACTTGAATCACTTGCCTCTGCCTAGGTGTACCTCAGCCAAGCTGGCTTATCCTGTTGGCATCTTCAAGCCAAGACCTAAATCAACAATCTCTCTCTAGAAAGTTTTGTAAAAGCAACTCAAAATGGTTTGACAGTTCCTCAAAAAGTTAAACATACAGTTATCATACGACCCAGCAACCCCACCTTCAGAGGCACACCCAAAAGAACTGAAAACACATGTCCACACAAACACTTTTACACAAAATGTTCATAGCAGCATTATTTATAATTATCAAAAGGAAGAAACAACCTAGATGCCTATCAACAGATGGATGGAGAAACAAAATGCAGACTATCCATACAGTGGAACATTAGCCTTAAAAAGGAATGAAGCGCTAATTCATGTTTCAACATGGATGATACTTGAAAGCATGTGAAATGAAAGAAGCCAGTTATAAAAATCCACATACTGCATGAATCCATTAATATGACATTTCCAGAATAGACAAATCTGTAGAGATAGAAAGTAGATCAATGGCTGCCATGAGATGGAAGAGGGCAAAACAGGGAATGACTACTAATGGACGCAGTTTCCTTAGGAGTAATGAAAATATTCTAAAACTAGATTTTAGTGATGGTCGCATAGTACTAAAAAACATTGAGCTATACACTTTAAATAGGTAAATTGTATGGTGTGTGAATTGAATTACATCCTAATAAAGCTCTTCAGTGAAAGGGGGAGAAAAAAAAAACCCTTAGAAACCTGACCTAAATGACCCAAATTCTGCCACATGTGGCCAACTTTGAAGACATCTGTTTTGGCCTGTGGCATCATTAATCATGACCTAGGAAGTACCTCGGAGAAGGCAATGGCACCCCACTCCAGTGCTCTTGCCTGGAAAATCCCATGGATGGAGGAGCCTGGTAGGCTGCAGTCCATGGGGTTGCTAAGACTTGGACATGACTGAGCGACTTTACTTTCACTTTTCACTTTCATGCATTGGAGAAGGACATGGCAACCCACTCCAGGGTTCTTGCCTGGAGAATACCAAGGACGGGGGAGCCTGGTGGCCTGCTGTCTATGGGGTCGCACAGAGTCAGACACGACTGAAGTGACTTAGCAGCAGCAGCAGCAGGGAGTACCTAAAATGCCATGGGTTGTGCTCAGCAATGGCTTCTGACACTTTCTAGATCATTTCACTGGGGGAAAATATGACCTGAGACATTGAATCACGGGATCTTATATCCAAAAACAAATCCTATAGTAAAAGACAAGGCTAGGCTATTAGCTAGCGATGGGGGAGCCCAGCTCCAGACTAAATCCTGTGCATTAGACCCCCAGGAACCCTAGACCTCCTTCCTTTGATTCATAACACATTTTCTGACGGTGGAAATATTGCTGAGGCTGGTGTTATCTTAAAAAACCACTGACCCTCACAGATGTCACTAACAGGGAAAATGGCCTGTAATTAACAGAAGGGTAATTCATCTGCCAGGAAAGATTTTTAAATGAGAACTTACTTATACAGATGATAATAAATGACCGTTCAATATCAAGAAATCTCAAAGAGTTTTATGTCTATTAATTAGTCCCACTCCTCTCTGTGGAGAGGTATTCATTTGCCCCATCTGCCGTTTATCTACTGGCTTAATGCCAAAGGGCTAAGCAGGCATGGAGGGACCTTCCTTTGTAATATGAACAGTCATCCTCCAGATCCTGTAGATTTCATCTCATTAAATATGCACCCAACATCTCAGCAGGAGGAAAAAGGAAGTCTAAGAGTTCCATGATAATTATCCTTAATGATTTGATTAAAATAGGCCAAGGAGACTCCCTGAAAAACTCTATTATCTCAAAATAGTGCCTGTCACACCCACTGGGCACTTCTGCATCCCAAAGAAATCAAAACGAAAGGCTTCCAATAGGGTCACAAGCTGTAGGAAAGGGGCTACTGGAGAAACTTCTTCAATCCCACCCTGTCCATTATAAAGTCAGAAGGAAACTTTTTGTGTAATATAAGTGTCCATCTTGTCTCCCCCAATCGATTACAAGTTCCTGCAGTGCAGTACCATTTAGGTACTGGAGAAGCACAGGAAAATAAATATTTGACTGGTTAAGCATGAGGAGGTTCCCCTTGCAAGGTTGGATTCCTTCACAGCATGTTATTAAGAAGTTACTTTGTTCTTACTCACTTCAGTTTTGTGGAAAGCTATGTCTCTCATTGGAGAGTAGATGAAGTCCTGTTCCAATGGAAACACTGTTACACAGAGACTGCCAACAAGGCCTTTGGAATCAAGAAGAAGCTGCAGGACCTTAAGCAAATTATTTATCCCTCTCTGAACCTCAGCTATCTTGTTTGAAAACTGATAATCCCTGCCTCATGGAGTTGTTGTGGAATTAAACAAGACATCATATGTGAAATGCTTAACATAGACCCTAGCGCAATAAACTGCAGTTTAAAAGCATCTTGCCTTTGAGACAACATGTCAACATTCCAACATGAATTTAAATAAAAGAAGCAAAACACATTGAAAAACAATGAATAGAAACAGCATTGGTCCTCATGCAATTTACAACACTAAGTAACAGAACACCATAACTGTCCTCTAGTTTCCTGCAGAGGAAGACTGAGGAACACAGAGTTCTTAGCCCTTTATCAAATTCATGAACAGAGTAAAGTTAAAATATAACCTCTGAAAGAAAAGTGAAAGTGAAGTCGCTCAGTCGTGTCTGACTCTTTGCGACCCCATAGACTGTAGCCTAGCAGGCTCCTCTGTCCATGGGATTTTCCAGGCAATAGTACTGGAGTGGATTGTCATAACCTCTGAAGCCCCTACTAATTCTAAGATTGCAATCACAGCATCTTAGAATGCTAATGCCACAAAAAAAGTTTAGAAATCAGTCCAACACTCTCCTCTAGTAGACAAAGAAATTCAAGACCAAGAGATTAAGCGATTTGCCCCAAATGACCCAGTCTGTTCCATGATTTCTTCAAATAAGTGCTATTTCTAGCCCTTGCATTCTTCTTTTTTTCCCTCTAACTAACCTCTCTCAATACTCTTATCAATGACAGGAGCAATTTCACTGCAGAGAAGGAGCCTGTGTTTCCCATCCTTCAATGAGATTAAAAGTTCACTTAAGGACAAAGACTGTGTCTTTTATCTCAATGCCTACAAAATGGCTCTCCATATTCTCACAAATCCCCACTGATTAAGTGATTGAGCAACATAAACAGTTATCTGCTTGTCTTATAGGAACTTCCTAAGTGTTAAGTGCATGCAGACATAGCAGATCTTACTGTTAAGAACATAATCTCTCTCTCAACTACAACATCAGGCAGAGAACTCTTCATCTAACCAGAAGAAACAGTTCCTAGGGAGCCCTGGAAGACGCCAACAGAAAGGAGCCTCAACTTTGCCCCTTTCTGTCACAGTAGCTGTTGTCTTTAACCTCTATTCACTTCACCTCTACTCCCTTTACTTATCTCTGGGGTCACCAAAACTTCTCTAAGTTTTTGGTTCTAATAGACATGTTAGAGGAGACATAACTCATAAGTTGAGACACAAAAGCAGAAGGAGAATATTTACATGACCCAGCTCTCAATATGAAAGTTGTGACCAGCTCTGCAAGAACTCCAGCAGCAGAGGGTGCAGGAATGTCAGTGAAGGAGCGGAATCTTCCACCCTGCTCGGCCCACTTCAGAGGTCACATTTCTTTAGTACCCGCCAGTTACACAGGCTTGAAGATTTGGAGCTCCCTATCTCCTGAGTTCTCCACCTTCCCTGCCTTTATCTAATGTCCCCAAATCCCATCTTTCCTTCTATCATTTGCTGTTGCTGTTGTCGTTGTCCAGTCGCCCAGTCATGTCTGACTCTTCGCAACCCCATGGTCTGCAGCATGCCAGGCCTCTCTGACCCTCACCATCTCCTGGAGTTTGCCCAAGTTCATGTCCAGTGCATCAGTGATGCCATCCAGCCATCTCATCCTCTAATGTCCTCTTCTCCTTCTTCTGCCCTCTTCTCCTATCATCCGCTACCTCCCTATCATTCTGAACCTCTGCATCCAGGTCAAAGCCTTTATCATTTCCCACATGGGTCATACAACAAACCCCTAACTGGTCTCCCTTCTTGGACATTCCTCTTTCCAATCCATCCTAGACAGCACAGTCTAGAGGGAGATAGCCGGCAACCTCATCACAGTCAGGTTAACTGACCACCTTCCCTCAAACAATGTTTTGATCATGTCACTTTCTCGACTAAAATGTTCTCTGCTCCCCATTTTCTCATCAAAATAAACCTGAAAGCAGACTCCAAAGCTGCCTCAGAGAACATGTAAGAAAGCATATTGAGCTGGGTAAGGAAATGAGGATTCCAGGCCTGGCTTTAGCCAAAGCCCTGTGAGACCCTTGGCAAAGTCACTCAGTCTATCTGGATCTCAGTTTCCTCATCTGTAAAATTAGGAGGCTAAGACTATATTTCCTTTCAGATCCAAAATTCTGTAATTCTACTCTTTTGTATATCCTCTGCTCTAGCCAGACTCACCAACTCACTCTAATCCAAACACACCCTATGAATTCTCACCTTTGTACCTTTGGTCTTTCCCTTCTCCCACCAGGATTTCTCCATTTTCTCATGCCCACCTGAATCTTCAAGGAACAACATAAACCCCCACCTTCTAAGGGAAGCCTAGGCTCAGCCCATGATGATTCCATATGCTCCTGGGGTTGCTAACACTCAGCACTTCTCCTGTCTTGCTTTTTGTGTTCAAAATCCTTCTGTATGTGAAGGTACTTTACTAGAACTGGACCAAAATATCTCTGTTCTTTTGTGATTCCTTTTCAGAATCCTGAGCACACAGTGAATAATAGCAAGTGTCATCACTAAAAACTGATTGAGATACAGATACCTAGGAAAAAGTCAAGGAGAGGTAACTCTAAATTTCTTTTTTACGCAAGACTTTCAAATGCCTCCATAATTCAATAGTTCATTTACTCCATAAATATTTACTAAGAATCTCCTGTTTTGAGACATTGCTGGCATGTCACAGGTGCAGAGATGGAGAACAGAGACTCAGGTCTCTGACAAGTATATATTCACAGATATCATGAACTTCGACATTGTCCTTCAATTCTAACTTTTTAGCAAGAATTTAAAAGTATCCGGTGGTGGCAACTCCACCATCATCACATCCCTCCATTACAAAATTGGTCATATATCTAATTCTCCCTCTAGCCTCCAGAGCTGTTAAATGAAAAAAATTTTAAAGGGACTACCCTGGTGGTCCAGTGGTTCAGAAGGCACCTGCCGGTGCATGGGACACAGGCTTGATCCCTGGTCCAGGAAGATCCCACATGTTGCAGAGCAACTAAGCCCATGTACCACAACTACTGAAGCCCAAGCATCTGGGGCCCATGGCGCCACAAGAGAAGGCACCACAACAAGAAGCCACCACAATGAGCAGCCAAGGCACCGTAACAAAGAGAAGCCCCCACTCACAGCAACTAGAGAAAGCCTACGCACAGCAATGAAGACCCAGCACAGTCTAAAATAAATAAATAATTTTTTTAAAAAAAGAAATGTAAAAAATATTAAAAATAGATCAATAGATTAAAATACACATATCCACTTCCACTGGGCTTCCCAGGTGGCACAGTGGTAAAGAATCTGCCTGCCAATGCAGGAGACATGGGCTCAATCCTTGGGTCAAGATGATGCCCTGGAGAAGGAGGATGATACTGTCTCCTACATTCTTGCCTGGAAAATGCCATGGACAGAGGAGCCTGACGGCTACAGTCCATGGGGTTGAAAAGAGTCAGACATGACCAAGCATGCACACGCACACACACACACACACACACACACACACCAACATTAGCAAAACAACCTGAAACAAATCTCTTCCAATAATTATGTCCTGGCTCTCCACCTAGAGTCAGATTTTTGTGCTGTGATCTGATTAGCATCCTTCTTTGGTATGATTTGACTGCTGCCTTCCATTAGTCTTGATAAGTGACACACGCTAAGGATGTACTTGGCCCATGCCTCTGCCTTTTGGGACCCCTGCTGCAGGCATGACTGGAGAAGGAAATGGCAACCCACTCCAGTGTTCTTGCCTGGAGAATCCCAGGGACAGGGGAGCCTGGTGGGCTGCCGTCTATGGGGTCGCACAGCATTGGACACGACTGAAGCAACTTAGCAGCAGCAGCAGCAGCTGCATGCATGCCTCCACATACACTCCCCTAATTAATGGGGCCAAGACTTGAACAGTGTCACCTACTGTGATGACAAGTTTCATGAGTAAATGGGGGAAGTAAATAAATCAAACGGTTTGCAGAGGGAGAGGTCAAGCTGGGCTGGGCCCAGAGTGATTCAGGTTCTGCCACAGAATGGGTGTCTCCTGGGATGGTCTAGTAGGACAATTAAAACCCCTATAAATAGGATGGGTTTGCAGGTGTCCAGTATCCTCTCCGGCTTCTGAATCTTCTGTTGATACCTCCTCAAGCAGGTAAGACATGCATGGGGAAGCAACAGCAGAATCCAAGAGCCTCTTGGTAGGGGCTGTGACGTGCTGGGCTGGGGAGGTACCCTGTGGCCTTAGGTACCTTCCTGCTTCCTTTTTTGCCTCTATCTGAGAATATGATAGCTCACAGGGACGGGGAGAGGGATGTACTTCTGAGTCTGTAAAATACACATGCCATTGTTTCTGTGTCCTAGGCATCCCAAAATGAAGGACTAGAACTCTCGGTGGATAAATTAGTCCCCCATAGCGGAGCATTTCCTTTTTGTGTAAATTAGGCCAGACCCAAGAGTTTAGGGCTCATTAGGGCCAAGGCCCCAGACCATGGGACCACAATAATATTCAAGTATCACTGCAATGAATTGCCATAAGGGACTCTGCTTGTGTCCTGCAATTCATCATTTGTCACTTATCCCTAGAGGCATCAATGGCATGCTTTTAGAAATCCAGTGTGCTTTGCCGCTAGGACTTCAGTCTAGAGGCCTGCAAACTCAGTAACTAGAATTTTTACATCATAGAAGAAATATTATTGAGATGGAGATTCCAGAAGACTCCAGCCTCCCAACATGGCTATGTAAACCTATCTGACTGTACATATTTCTTCTCACCTATGCAGTTAATTTAGCTTGCTATTTTTATCTAGAACAGTTTTTGTATCCACTTATTCTGCTTGCAATATATTTATAATATTCCAACATGACTATCCAGGCCAGAAGCACTTGCTGGAATTTAGTCTCTCAGAAAGCTTCCTTGGCACATGGCAAGAGACCTCTAGCCTTCTTTCCCACCTAAGTGAAGCTCATCAGAAGACTGAGGCCTTTTCAGAAGGACCTATTGAGTGCCCTCTTCAGTGTGCTGGTCATTGATAGAAAATTGTGCCTTATCATACTGGCTTCTGGCCCTACCTCTATGGCCTTCCTAATCTCCCTTCCTTTTTGTTCTAATATGAGCGTTTCAATCAAGCAAGTCCCATCTGAAGTAGAAGACAGAGCGTATAAAATCCTTATAATATTTTGTATTCTAGGATATCATCTCTTTCTATAGCAGGGGACACATAGTTTTCACTTTTATTCCATTGAACACATGATATTTGGAGTCTGACTGTGGGTCAGAGAGAGTAAAGAGTATAGCTAACAATGAGCTCTGTCATTTCTTAAACTTTTTTCCCTGACCGAAAGGGGCCACTTTTCCTCTGGAAATGCTGTCTCCTGGTCTTCATTGTAAATACAGACAATATAATGTTTCTTCTTTTAGGTTCCTCCATCTTTGCCAAAATGACCGAACTCCTGAACAGCATACTCACCGTGATTAAGGTGTTCCAGAGATATGCCAAAGAGAATGGGGACTCCACCTCACTATGCAAGGAAGAGTTGAAGCAGCTGCTCTTGGCTGAGTTTGGAGACATCCTCAGGGTAAGATGCTCAGACTTTGAGCCCCATGGAGACAAGTGTGAATTACAGTGATGCCTGCCTTTAAAACGTCATGCTTTTTGTTTCATTTGTTCATGATCTACCCTATAACTAAAAGAATTTCAGGCAGCTCCTTAGTAGTTCTCTTCCAGCACACACACACACACACACACACACACACACACACACACACCTCCTTGTATTTTTATTCAAACAAGAGGGAGTACAGCTTCAGGCTGGAAATCATTTCTCAGGAGAAAATCTGAGATTTGTACCTTGATTTCCATATTTAAGTGCTGTCCACACATCTCATTCATTCGTTTGTTCAGTAAAGAGTCACTGAACATCTACTACCTACCAGCACCATTCTGGGCACTGGGGATACAAATATGAATAAAACCAGCTTCCCCTCCCTCCAGGATCTCACAGTGTGGTTAGAAAACACAGATGAACAAACAATTACAACATAGCACGGGATGGAATGGGATAGCTTCTTCAAATGATTCAAAGTAATTATTAATGAAGCCGATTTTAAATAAGTGTATCTATCCCTATTGTCATGCTCCCATTGGTCCAGCAAGGGATGAGATTCTGAGAACCAGCTTATCAAAGACTAGAACCAAGCATGGGCCACTTTAGATTAGTGGGTTCTCAATCGAAGGTTTATGCAGGACTAAATGGACTGGGGCACAGATACTGACACTATCCATAAGCGAACATCTGATTTTTTTGCTTGTTTTATCTTTGCACAGAGACCAAATGACCCAGAGACTGTGGAAACCATCTTGAGCCTCTTGGATAGAAACAGAAATGAGCATGTTGATTTTCATGAATATCTCCTGATGGTGTTCCAGTTGGCCCAAGCCTGCTATCATAAGCTGGATAATGAATCAAATGGAGATAGAACCTCTCAGCAAGAAAGGAAGCAGGAGGGAACACAAGGCCATACGTTTCCAAGAAATACAGGCAGACAACACAGGAGGAGGCATGAGGGGGAAAGGCAGGATTCCTGCCACAGTCAGTCTGAGAAACAAAGCCAGGATACCCACCAAGATCAGTCTGAGGGCCAAGACAGGGACTCCCACTACGGGCAGACTCAGAGACCAGACAGGGACTCCCACTATGGGCAGACTGAGGGACAGGGTCAGGACTCCAGCTCTGGTCAAAGACTGAGTAATAAATCTGGCAGTGGCAATCCTGAAAGACAGGGCTATGTCTTTGCCCTAAATAAGTATGAGGAACAACTTCAAGATTCTCATTATGGCCAATCTGATAGGCTTGGACAACAGTCAAGCTATGGCCAGTCTGGAAGACTTAGAGAGGACCCTCAGTATAGCCAAACAAACCAACAGGAATCAGGCTCTTATAATGAACAGTCTGGAAGGCTGGGTCAGAAATCAGGCTGTGGTCAGAGAAATAGGCAAGAATTGGATTCTCACTGTGGCCAGACAGACAGACAAGGTCTGAGCACTCACTATAGCCAGACAAGGCCAGACAGACAAGGCCAGAGTTACCGTCATGATCAGACAGACAGACAAGGCCAGAGCTCTCAATCTGGTCAGACAGATAGACAAGGCCTGAGCTCTCACTATGATCAGATGGACAGACAAGGCCTGAGCTCTCACTATGGCCAGACGGACAGACAAGGCCTGAGCTCTCACTATGGCCAGACGGACAGACAAGGCCTGAGCTCTCACTATGGCCAGACAGACAGACAAGGCCTGAGCTCTCACTATAGTCAGACAGACAGACAAGGCCTGGGCTCTCACTATGATCAGACAGACAGACAAGGCCAGATTTCCCACTATGGTGAGACAGACAGACAAGGCCTGAGCTCTCACTATGGCCAGATAGACAGCCAAGGCCTGAGCTCTCACTATGGCCAGACAGACAGACAAGGCCTGAGCTCTCACTATGATCAGACGGACAGACAAGGCCTGAGCTCTCACTATGGCCAGAGGGACAGACAAGGCCTGAGCTCTCACTATGGCCAGACAGACAGACAAGGCCTGAGCTCTCACTATGGCCAGACAGACAGACAAGGCCTGAGCTCTCACTATGGCCAGACAGACAGACAAGGCCTGAGCTCTCACTATGGCCAGACGGACAGACAAGGCCTGAGCTCTCACGATGGCCAGACAGACAGACAAGGCCTGAGCTCTCACTATGATCAGACGGACAGACAAAGCCTGAGCTCACACTATGGTCAGACAGACAGACAAGGCCAGATTTCCCACTACGGTGAGACAGACAGACAAGGCCTGAGCATTCGATATAGTCAGACAGACAGACAAGCTGTGAACTCTCAATATGGTCAGTCAGAGACTGGGGAAACTAGGCAAAATAGGTACTTCCAAGGGAGTGAGGGAACAAGCAGAGACTCACATGTTGAGCAATCGGGAAGGCCAGGAAGACCAAGTCAACAGACTCAAGGGCAGGAAGTAAACCGAAATCAGGGACAGAGATCCCAGACTAGGGAAGGGCAGCAGAATAGTCGCCAGGCATGGGAGTCTGAAGAGGATACTCAACACAAACTAGTAGCACAAATTCAACAAGAAAGGCCACCCTGTCACAAAGGGAGAAACTGGCAGTCACACAGTAGTGAGCAGGGCCACAGACAGGCCCAGACCAGGCAGAGTCATGGTGAGAAGCAGAGCCACCAGGCAGAGGAAGAGCAGGACCACCAAAGCTGTGGTAGACAGAGTCATGAGGGTCAGGAAACTCCATATGAGACATGGGACAGGGAAACCTGTGAAGATGAGCAGACCCGTCAGAGACGAGACAGGCAAACCCATGAAGATGAGCAGACCCGTCAGAAACGAGACAGGCAAACCCATGAAGATGAGCAGACCCGTCAGAGACGAGACAGGCAAACCCATGAAGATGAGCAGACCCGTCAGAGACGAGACAGGCAAACCCATGAAGATGAGCAGACCCATCAGCGACAAGACGGGCAGACTCGTGAGGATCAGCAGACTGGTCAGAGTCAAGACAGGCAAACCCATGAAGATGAGCAGATCCATCAGAGACGAGACAGGCAAACACGTGAAGATGAGCAGATCCATCAGAGACGAGACAGGCAAGCCCATGAAGATGAGCAGACCCGTCAGAGACGAGACAGGCAAACCCGTGAGGATGAGCTGACCCGTCAGAGACGAGACAGGCAAACCCGTGAAGACGAGCAGACCCGTCAGAGACGAGACAGGCAAACCCGTGAAGACGAGCAGACCCGTCAGAGACGAGACAGGCAAACCCGTGAAGATGAGCAGACCCGTCAGAGACGAGATAGGCAAACCCGTGAAGACGAGCAGACCCATCAGCGACGAGACAAGCAAACCCATGAAGATGAGCAGACCCATCAGACACGAGACAGGCAAACCCATGAAGAGGATCAAAACTGTCGACAACAACAGGATCAGCAAACCCATAAGGATAAAGAAAGGTATCAAGAGTCCCAGTATCAACAGTCCCAGTATCAACAGTCCCAAGGGACCCAGCAAGGATATGCCAACAGAGAAAAACTCCATAAGAATGAAGATGGCCAGAGTCCAAGCTCCCAAGGAAGACGCAGTGACCTGGCCTTCCATCCAACCCAGAATGCTGGGAGGCCCCAAAGAAGAGAACAGGGTGGAAGTCACCCTATCAAGGCAACTATTGCTCCCAATCCACTCTATGACTACGTACAAGAGCAGAAAGGGGTTTGGCACTAGGCTGTGCATTGCACCAAGAGCTAAAGCAACACGAAGCCAAGGAAGAAATCTACACATCAAGTCCATCCTTACTTCTGCTTAAGAAATTTAAAACGTGTATCTTCATTCTCTCCTCTACTCTATCTAACCACAAGGATGCTTTTAGGAACTAGTATTCACTTCTAGGGCATTTCAGTTCTTTGATCAGCAATTCCAGAGTGCTCTGGTTGGGTAAAATCTGAGTGGTAAATTGGGTGAAATAATCAGATCCCAATTTTGATTAATTTGGGGATTTAAATCATTTCCTGGTTTGTTCTCTGCATAGGTGGGACAGGATTGGATCATTGAAAGGTAGGAATTTCACTCAAAAGTTCAGAAACAGGAAAGGCATTCTGAAGATACACATTATAACCTGAGGAGAGGACACCAGGACTTAGAGAGCTCTTGTGGCTAAACCATCAAGGATTGCAAGCGTCGTAGCCTACACTAAAATGAAATACAGTGAGAGGCTGCTAGACGTCCACAACACCCCCATGCCCATGTCTCTACCCCTCATCAAGACTGGCCACTGAGCTATCATGAGAGCTGATTGGACTGATTCCAGTTTGATGCCTTTTAGTTTCTGATCACATGAAACAGCAAACATTTCATCTGTTTGCAGATTCCAACAAGCCAACACTGTTGATCCCTAGTTCCTGGAGCCTGAAAACCTTTCATGAGAAAGTCTATGGAATTGTATTAAAATACCCAATAAATGATTGGTGAGCATCAACCTCAGTGACTCTTTTCCTTCTTCACTATGGGGCCATCCTATCTTCACTTGTGGGCATTTTCCAAGGATAAGAAATCATTTCTCCACTTTTAAGATCTCTTTGTTCTTTGAGCTCCTGAGCACTTAAAAAAATAAGAATCAATAAGAAACAAATAACAAGGAGTCAAAAGGAACTTATCTAAACATCATCTTCAGTTCCTTCCCCTGCAGAGGAGTCAAATTTGACCCCTTCCACTCATTCAGCTCCATATTCAAGTGATCATTGTGTGTGTGCGCGCTTAGTTATTCAGTCGTGTCTGACTCTTTGCGACCCCATGAACTGTAGCCCACCAGGCTCTTCTGTCCATGGGATTCTCCAGGCAAGAATACTGGAGTGGGTTGCCACTTCCTTCTCCAGGGGATCTTCCTGACCCAGGGATTGGACTCAGGTCTCCTGCATTGTAGGCAGATTCTTTACCATCTGAGCCACCAAGGAAGCCCGCAAGTGATCATTAAGTCTTGCCAACTCAACATCCACCACACCTCTTAAATCTCTTCCCACTTCTCCATTCCACCACCTTAACCTCCCTTCTCTTCAGTGACCTGAGAATAAAGTTCATACTCCTTAGCATGGCACCCAGGACCTCCACAATCTAACCAGATGACCTACCCAGCCTAATCTCATGAAAGACTCCTCCAAGGAGCATTTAATACTTTTTCTTAGTATACCATAGACTTTCCATAATTCATATTTTTAATATACAATTCCACAGCCTGGAATACCTTCCCCCCTCTTTCAGTCTGGCAAAAACCTCAGCATCCTCTGTGTCCCAGCTAAAATATCACACCTATGGGCAGCTTCCCTGGATACTCCAAGCATTCCTTCCCCTAAATTTTTACTCATTCCTGTGATATCATTTGTTACACTATAGTAATTATCTCCTCTACCAACCTGGAAATAAGACCATATCTCACTCAAACTTATACTACTTAGCACTTAGTGCCTCCACTGAAGTTTAGTGGCCCTCATCATTTGTTGAATAGATAGGCAGATGGAGAAAATTAGTCTGACTTCAGAATAAATTCAACTGAAAATTTATTAGGGCTTTCTGATCTATTATGCAGTAATAGACAAGGGAAATTGATGAGACCCTTATTCAGTAAGTGAATGGAAAAATAACCTCTTTGGATATTTTAATCAAAAGGGGAATTAGTGCCCAGAATTATATGGGTTGAATCATTGAAAAATGGGGAGCAATTTCTGGAACTATTGGGTTCAATACATCACCAGTGCTGCAGTTAAGGAATGAGAAAGCTGGAATCCAGAAGTGGCCTCACATTACTGCCGAAATTACCTATCAACATCCATGACTCCATAACCTTATTTGCCAACAGAAATAACCCAAATCACAGTATCTTCCAAATATCATGTAAAATCACCTGATAAAATGTAATTCACATCTAGAACTCTAAAATAAGGGAGTCTAGGAAACACAGAAGTAGATAAGAATGGATACTGAGGACTATCAGATCATCTTCACCATAGGAAGGATATAAAAACTCATAACAACAATTTGTTTCCTGAAGAAGATTCCTATCTAATAGCAAGAAATATGTGTACAGCAAAAAAACCATTAAATAAGACAAAAATGTCCCAAGTACAAGAAAATTGCTGTCATGACACCAAGAAGGGAGTAGCTCTGCTTGAAAAGGTTTTTAAAAGGCTTTATCAGGAAAGCATCTAAACTAGGGCCATGATCCTAGGAGAGAGGGGATGAGAAAAGTCACAGCTTGTCCTGGGACTTAAGCTCAGTGGGGAGGCCCATATGCTGGCTGCTGTTTAAATGGCATAATTGTTCATAGGTAAGATGGGTCTTCTTCACAAATGTTTTCCACAACTTAGACTCGCCCCAGAAAGCTAAAGTAGAGGGTGGAGAATAAACCAGGGTGAATGGTCTCAAAATCTGGAAGCGACTCAGGGGTCATGGAGGCTCTCAGTGGGTGAGCCAGGCAGTAAAGAATGGGAGCAATTAAGGCAACCAGGCTGGGAAACAGCACAAGTAAATATAGCAAAGGAAAGCCCAGGAAAGTTTGATGAAGCAAGAGGTATACAAACAGACACTACAGAGAGTCAAAGCTGAAAGGGCAAAGTGAGCTAGATCATGGAGGACCTCAAAATCTACCATGAAGCCTTTCTATCTGGGATTTTTTCTTTCTGTTATTAGTAGGAGCCACAAAGTTTTCTTAGCAGAAAATGAGAGGAAAACTGGCAGGACAGATGTTTGGGATGGAGAGAAACAGCTAATATAAGGACGGAGTTAGGTGTAGGCCTCATAGTCAACAAGAGTCCAAAATGCAGTACTTGGGTGCAGTCTCAAAAATGACAGAATGATCTCTGTTCATTTCCAAGGCAAACCATTCAATATCACAGTAATCCAAGTCTATGCCCCAACCAGTAATACTGAAGATGCTAAAGTTGGACAGTTCTATGAAGACTTACAAGATCTTCTAGAACCAACACCCAAAAGAGATGTCCTTTTCATTATAGGGGGCTGGAATGCAAAAGTAGGAAGTCAAGAGATACCTGGAGTAACAGGCAAATTTGACCTTGGAGTACAAAAATGAAGCAGGGCAAAGGCTAACAAGAGTTTTGCCAAGAGAACACACTTGTCATAGCAAACACTCACTTTCAACAACACAAGAGAAGACTCTACACATGGACATCACCAGATGGTCAATATCAAAATCAGATTGATTACATT
This sequence comes from Ovis aries, assembly GCF_016772045.2. Lineage (NCBI taxonomy): Eukaryota > Metazoa > Chordata > Mammalia > Artiodactyla > Bovidae > Ovis > Ovis aries. The sequence continues at coordinate 102,150,697 of NC_056054.1, read as the reverse complement.
CTTTGCAGCCCAAGATGGAGAAGCTCTATACAGTCAGCAAAAACAAGACCAGGGGCTGACTATGGCTGAGATCATGAACTGAATTCCTTATTGCCAAATTCAGCCTTAAATTGAAGAAAGTAGGGAAAACTCCTGGACTATCCAGCTATGACCTAAATCAAAACCCTTATGATCATACAGTGGAAGTGACAAATAGATTCAAGGGATTAGATCTGATAGAGTGCCTGAAGAACTATGGAATGAGGTTCGTGACACTGTACAAGAGACAGGGATCAAGACCATCCCCAAGGAAAAAAAAGGCAAAAAGGCCAGATGGTTGTCTGAGGAGGCCTTACAAATAGCTGTGAAAAGAAGAGAACTGAAAAGTAAAGGAGAAAAGGAAAGATACACCCATTTGAGTGCAGAGTTCCAAAGGATAGCAAGGAGACATAAGAAAGCCTTCCTCAGTGATCAATGCAAAGAAATAGCAGAAAACAACTTAATGAGAAAGACTAGAGATCTTTTCAAGAAAATTAGAGATACCAAGGGAACATTTCATGCAAAGATGGGCACGATAAAGGACAGAAATGGTATGGACCTAACAGAAGCAGATGGTATCAAGAAGAGGTGGCAAGAATACACAGAAGAACTATACAAAAAAGATCTTCACAACCCAGATCATCATGATGGTATGATCACTCAGCTAGAGCCAGACATCCTGGAATGTGAAGTCAAGTGGGCCTTAGAAAGCATCACTACAAACAAAGCTAGTGGAGGTGATGGAATTTCAGTTGATCTATTTAAAATCCTAAAAGATGATGCTGTGAAAGTGCTGCACTCAATATGCCAAAAAATTTGGAAAACTCAGCAGTGGCCACAGGACTGGAAAAGGTCAGTTTTCATTCCAATCCCAAAGAAGGCAATGCCAAAGAATGCTCAAACTACCACACAATGGCACTCATCTCACACACTAGTAAAGTAATGCTCAAAATTCTCCAAGCCAGGCTTCAACAGCATGTGAACCGAGAACTTTCAGATGTTCCAACTGGATTTCAAAAGGGCAGAGGAACCAGATATCAAATTGCCAACATCTGTTGGATCATCAAAAAAGCAAGAGAGTTCCAGGAAAACATCTACTTCTGTTTTATTAACTATGCCAAAGCCTCTGACTGTGTGGATCACAACAAACTGTGGAAAATTCTTAAGAGATGGGAATACCAGACCACTTGATCTGCCTCCTGAGAAATCTGTATGCAGATCAAGAAGCAACAATTAGAACTGGACGTGGAACAACAGACTGGTTCCAAATTGGGAAAGGAGTGCGCCAAGGCTGTGTATTGTCACCCTGCTTATTTAACTTATATGCAGAATACATCATGCAAAATGCTGGACTGGGTGAAGCACAAGCTGGGATCAAGTTGCCAGAAGAAATATCAATAACCTCAGGTAGGCAGATGACACCACCCTTACAGCAGAAAGCAAAGAAGAACTAAAGAGCCTCTTGATGAAAGTGAAACAGGAGAGTGAAAAAGTTGGCTTAAAACTCAACACTCAGAAAACTAAGATCATGGCATCTGGTCCCATCATTTCATGGCAAATAGATGGAGAAACAATGGAAGCAGTGACAGACTTTATTTTGGGGCGCTCCAAATCACTGCAGATGGTGACTGCAGCCATGAAATTAAAGGATACTTGCTCCTTGGAAGAAAAGCTATGATCAACCTAGACAGCATATTAAAAAGCAGAGACATTACTTTGCCAACAAAGGTCCATCTAGGCAAAGCTATGATTTTTCCAGTAGTCATGTATGGACGTGAGAGTTGGACTATAAAGAAAGCTGAGCACTTTAGTACTGATGCTTTGGAACTATGGTGTTGGAGAAAACTCTTGAGAGTCCCTTGGACAGCAAGGAGATCCAACCAGTCAATCCTAAAGGAAATCAGTCCTGAATATTCATTGGAAGGACTGATGCAGAAGCTGAAACTCCAATATTTTGGCCACCTGATGCAAAAAACTGACTCACTGGAAAAGACCCTGATGCTGAGAAGGATTTAAGGCAGGAGGAGAAGGGGATGACAGAGGATGAGACGGTTGGATGGCATCACCAACTAGATGGACATGAGTTTGAGCAAGCTCCAAGAGTCAGTGATGGACAGGGAGGCCTGGGGTGCTGCAGTCCATGGGGTCTCAAAGAGTCAGACACGACTGAGCGACTGAATTGAACTAGATGAACTTGATCTGTAGAACTTCCCCATCACAGGTACAATCTAAGCCCATGCAGACCTTGGAACATGGCAGACTGCAGGGCTATCTAAGCTGAGCCCAAAACCAAAGATGAGAGTGGGGGTCTGCCCTTAAGAGGGAGTGAAAGGAGGGAGGAGAAACATTTTAATGTGTTACAGGCTAACCAGAAGTAGGCTCTGCCATCAGCAAAATTTAAAAAAAAAAAAAAAAAAAAAAAGCAGCTGTCTGGATCTAAACCATAGAGCAACCTTCCAAATTTTTTCGACTGAAAATGAAGACTGTCCCTCTTAAGCACCATCTATTCTCAAACTCAGCAAATCAGGAAAACTGTGAAGATAACTCACAGCGCTTCCTCCAAATATAACTAAATTACAAAGGGACATCATTCCCCTGCAGAAAATTGTTCTTTATTTCACTGCAGCCCAACTTTCTTCCCCCTTGGGACTGACTCCTGAGCTGTTTTCTCCTCTAACTATGGGCTATTTTATCCTGTCCTTTGGCTTTAAATGTGTCAGTATTTCTGAGGATCTCCAATCTTCATCTCTAACGTCTTTCTTAAACTCCAGGCTCACATATTCTCCAATAATCTACTTGGCATTTCCACCTGGACCTCTAAATAGCATCTCAGTCTTAGCATTCCCAAACAGAACTCTCAATTTAACTTGTTTCTCCTTTAATGTCCTCCATTTTAGTAAGTCGGTAGCACCATCTACAATGCTCAGGCAAAAACCTAAGGTATATACTTTGTTGTAATCATTCCTTCCTCCCAAATCAAACTCATCAGCAAATCCTTTTGTTTCTGTCTCAAAATATAGGGTGGCCCAAATTCACCATCCGTGTTCTTGCCTGGAGAATCCTAGGGACAGAGCAGCCTGGTGGGCTTCTGTCTATGGGGTCGCGCAGAGTCGGACACGACTGACGCGACTTAGCAGCAGTAGCAGCAAATTCACCATCACTGCCATGTCTAGTCCTAACACCCCCATCACCACCATCTCTCTCCTGGGATACAGCAATAGCTTCCTGATGCAAGTCCTTACTCCTCTGCGGAATGTAAACCACATCATGTCACTCCCCTGCTTAAAATTCTTGACAGTTTCTCACCACGCTGACGATAACAGTCAATATTCTTCCCAGGGCCTTTCTACGCTGGGTCTCTTCCAGACCTCATTTTTCGACACTCTCTTGTACAGTCACCAACCATTCTGGCCTTCTTTCTTTCTTTGATTCTGGTAGGATAAGCTGGTTCCTATTTAGAGCAGCTAATTTTTTTTTTTTTTTTTTGGTCTGGAATGGGCATCTCCCCGATTTATATGGCTGCCTTCCTATTTCATCTAGGTATCAGCTAAAGAGTATACCTCCTCAGAGAAGCTTTCTCTAACTTTTAATCTTAAAGAATAGTCTTCCAATCACTCTCAACTACATCCTCTTCTTTTTGTCACTATTGTCAGCACTTTTCATATCTGGTACATTGTTTTCATACTCCTTGTTTATAGTCATCTTCCCTCAGTTGGAACTTAAGGCCCACAAGAACAAGGATTCTGTTTGTCCTGTTTGCCACTGTACCCTCTACATCAAAAACAGTGGTCGCTTCAAAATGATTTTGCTCTACCCTTCTCCTTTACCATATAAGGCAATGAGAGAGAAGCAAGTTTCCAACATGGAAGGCTTGAAGATGATGGAACAACCAAGATGCCTCTGAATAAAGTGTGTATATGGCAGGGAGGGGGCCAGGAACTCAGAGTTTGCAGCCCTCTATAGTAAAGTATAATAAAGCAACCCTAGTGGGGTGGCATAGACAGTGCCCATCTGATCTGATTTTTCACATAGTATTTTTTATTTATCACATAGTACTTTGAAATGAAATTTGTTACCTGCATGCCTTGATTTTTCTCTGTAACATTTAGCAAGGTAGGCACGCATGCACACAAACTGGCTGATCATGGTGCATGCCCAATAAGTGTTTGTGTCAACTGAATGCTCACAGAAGCCCTCTGTGATCTGGCTGCAGTCTACATTTGCAACCTGGTTGCCAACAATACCCCAATATGCCACCTAGACTCCAACTTAACTAGACAACTTCGCACTATACTTTGGAAGCAAACTGGAGAAATTATACAATCATATGGGGTTCTAGCGCCACCTACTGATCACTGGATTCCCTGTGTCCTTGCTGCTGTTTAGTTGCTAAGCAGTGTCTGACTCTTCCAGACCTCATGCACTGTAGACAGAGAGGCTCCTCTGACCAGGGGATTTCCCTGTGTTCTTAGATGGCTAGGAAAAAAAATGACAAATGCTAATCCGGTCACAGTTTGGCACCCTCTGCCCAGTGAACAAGTAAGACTCTTGTCATATGTACTGGTCACCAGTTTCTACTACAGCAGCTATCCCCCCCAACTGTACAGTGCATCATGTAGTAGCCACTCAGTTAAGAGCAGCAGTTTGGGAGTCCAACAGAAGTGAGTTCCAATCCTGACCCAACTACTCAACTTTTGTATTACTTAATCCTCAGTTTCTTCATTTAAAAATTCTGATAATAATATCTTCTTCATAGGGTGGCTGTAAGGATCTGCAGAGTACCTGACATGGTACCTGGCACATTCTAGGCACTGCTGCTGCTGCTGCTAAGTCACTTCAGTCGTCTCCGACTCTGTGTGACCCCATAGATGGCCGCCCACCAGGCTCCTCCGTCCCTGGGATTCTCCAGGCAAGAACACTGGAGTGGGTTGCCATTTCCTTCCCCATTCTAGGCACTAGAGAACTGCAAAGATACAACCCTTGCCTTAAAAGAGCTCAGACTAGTCAGGGTTAGAGCAAAGGCTGAGCTATGCATGTAAGTAAGTGAAGTGAAGTGAAGTGAAGTCACTCAGTCGTGTCCGACTCTTTGTGACCCCGTGGACTGTAGCCTACCAAGATCCTCTGTCCATGGGATTCTCCAGGCAAGAATACTGGAGTGGGTTGCCATTTCCTTCTCCAGGGTATCTTCCCCACCCAGGGATCAAACCAGGGTTTCCCGCACTGGAGGCAGACACTTTAACCTCTGAGCCACCAGGGAAGCCCTTGCATGTAAGTAAAGATGCTATGATTCAATGCACAAAATTTTTTGATCACTTCATGTAGATTAAGTACTGTAACTGCAGGTGGTAAGATGATAAGAAAGAAAGCACCATGGATGCTCAAAAGAGGGAAGATATGTGCAGGTGGGGCAAAAGAAGTATCTTCAGGATAGAGGAAGCATCTATCTTAGATTTTAGTGGTTGATTAGGATTTAAACAAGCAGGTGGATTTATTTAACCAAGATTGTACTCATTCTTAAAATCTTACTTCAAACGTCATCTCCATAAAGCCATCCCCCACACCTACCTTGAAAGTGAAAGTGAAAGTGAAAGAAGTTGCTCAGTCGTGTCCGACTCTTTGCTACCCCATGGACTGTAGCCTACGAGGCTCCTCTGTCCATGGGATTCTCCAGGCAAGAGTGCTAGAGTGGGTTGCCATTTCCTTCTCCAGGAGATCTTCCCAACCCAGGGATCGAACCCAGGTCTCCTGCATTGCAGGCAGATGCTTTACCATCTGAGCCACCTCCACCTGTCTGTTCCTAGTATTATCAATCCTCTTGTGGCATTCTAATTCATTCTGCTTATTTTAAAGTTCATAATTTACAAGTCTGTCTTTCACACTGTCTTCCACATACTTCCCTAAAACCAAATAAATCATTGATAGTATGCATTTATAAGACCCCACAGTGTGATACCTACTAATAATAGCAATATTTCCATACATATAAGGTGGGGGCTGCTGTTCAAAAGTCTCAGATTCATTCATTCACCCAACGAACACTGATGACTTAAGTTTGCTGGACACTGTGCTGGTCACTGGGGGATACAGAGGCAGGGTGTCTGTCATCAAGAATTCACGATTTCTGCAGCAGGAAGACAATCACAACACCTTGTGATGGGTCTAAGAGAACTAACAATTGTTTGCAGATACAGGTAAAAAAAAATAATAGCCATCACTAACTCTCCCTGAGCACATCACTAGCTTCCCCTGAGTGCGTCCCCAGGGACAATGCTGAGTGCTCACATGCTTTATCCTCTCACAAACCCTAGTAAATTTGGTGCTTTTCATCTTATCCACTTTATAGATGAGAAAGCCAAGGCATGGAGAGATTAAAGAACTTCCCCCAAAGTCATGCATCTTGTGAGTGACAAGAACAAAATTCAAATCCAGACTTGACCTCTAAAATCCATGTTTTAAATTATTTGATTTCTATCTACCCCAATGAAAAGAGCCTACTCAATGAGTACCGTAATTTGTGGAACAGAATGTAACTGCCATGTCAACCAGTCTGGGCTAGAACTGCTAAACACAGGGCACAATGCTAGTACTGTAGAGGACACAGATATGCAAAATTATCCCTGCCCCCGAGGAGCTCACAGTCTACTGAGAGGTGTAATGTATATAAATCAGTACGCTTAATCCATAGAACACTCTGAGAGGCCTGCAATCAAGCACAAGGACCAAGAGAAAAAAAACTCTATCCCAGTGGGGAATGCTAGACAGAGGGTTTCTTGCTGGAAGAATCAGTTGGCCTGGCCTTTAAGGGTGATTCCAGGGATTAGATCTGATAATCAGAGTGCCTGAAGAACTATGGACGGAGGTTCATGACATTGTACAGGAGACAGGGATCAAGACCATCCCCAAGAAAAAAAAAGGCAAAATGGTTGTCTGAGGAGGCCTTACAAATAGCTGTGAAAAGAAGAGAACTGAAAAGTAAAGGAGAAAAGGAAAGATACACCCATTTGAGTGCAAAGTTCCAAAGGATAGCAAGGAGACATAAGAAAGCCTTCCTCAGTGATCAATGCAAAGAAATAGCGGAAAACAACAGAATGGGAAAGACTAGAGATCTCTTCAAGAAAATTAGAGATACCAAGGGAACATTTCATGCAAAGATGGGCACGATAAAGGACAGAAATGGTATGGACCTAACAGAAGCAGAAGATATTAAGAAGAGGTAGCAAGAATACACAGAACTATACAAAAAAGATCTTCACAACCCAGATCATCACGATGGTGTGATCACTCAGCTAGAGCCAGACATCCTGGAATGTGAAGTCAAGTGGGCCTTAGGAAGCATCACTATCAACAAAGCTAGTGGAGGTGATGGAATTCCAGTTGATAAAATCCTAAAAGATGATGCTGTGAAAGTGCTGCACTCAATATGCCAAAAAATTTGGAAAACTCAGCAGTGGCCACAGGACTGGAAAAGGTCCATTTTCATTCCAATCCCAAAGAAAGGCAATGCCAAAGAATGCTCAAACTACCACACAGTGGCACTCATCTCACATGCTACAAAGTAATGCTCAAAATTTCCAACCCAGGCTTCAACAGTATGTGAACCACGAACCTCCAGATGTTCAAGCCGGATTTCAAAAAGGCAGAGGAACCAGAGATCAAATTGCCAACATTCATTGGATCATCAAAGAAGCAAGAGAGTTCCAGAAAAACATCTACTTCTGCTTTATTGACTATGCCAAAGCCTTTGACTGTGTGGATCACAACAAACTGTGAAAAATTCTTAAAGAGATGGAAATACCAGACCACCTGATCTGCCTCTTGAGAAATTTGTATGCAGGTCAAGAAGCAACAGTTAAAACTGGCATGGAACAACAGACTGCTTCCAAATCAGGAAAGGAGTATGTTAAGGCTGTATACTGTCACCCTGCTTATTTAACTTACATGCAGAGTACATCATGAGAAATGCTAGACTGGATGAAGCACAAGCTGGAATCAAGATTGCCAAAAGAAATATCAATAGCCTGAGATACACAGGTGACACCACCCTTATGGCAGCCTCTTGGTGAAAGTGAAAGATACGATATTGTAAAGTAAAAAAAAAAAAAAAAAAAAAAGACTAGGCTGTGAAAAAGGTAAATGTAATAGACTATTTCTCATAGGTTTCTTAAATTATATTTGATTGAAGTAAAATTTTTAACAATAATAAATAAATAAATACATAAAAAATAAATTAAAACTCTTAATGGAGAAAAAAAAAAAGAAAGTGAAAGAAGACAGTGAAAACGCTGGCTTAAAACTCAACATTCAGAAAACTAAGATCATGGCATCTGGTCCCATCACTTCATGGCAAATAGATGGGGAAACAATGTAAACAGTGACAGACTTTATTTTTTGGTCTCCAAAATCACTGCAGATGGTGACTGCAGCCATGAAATTAAAAGGGGCTTGTTCCTTGGAAGAAAAGCTATGACAAACCTAGATAGCATATTAAAAAGCAGAGACATTACTTTGCCAACAAAGGTCCATTTAGTCAAAGCTATGGTTTTTCCAGTAGTCATGTATGGATGTGAGAGTTGGACTATAAAGAAGGCTGAATGCCAAAGAATTAATGCTTTTGAACTGTGGTGATGGACTTGAGAGTCCCTTGAACTGCAAGGAGATCCAACCAGTCCACCCTAAAAGAAATCATTTCTGAATATTCATTGGAAGGACTGATGCTGAAGCTGAAACTCCAATATTTTGGCCACCTGGTGCAAAGAGCTGACTCACTGGAAAAGGCCCTGATGCTGGGAATGATTGAAGGTAGGAGGAGAAGGGGATGACAGAGGATGAGACGGTTAGATGGCATCACCCACTCAATGAACATGAGTTTGAGTAAGCTCCAGGAGTTGGTGATGGACAGGGAAGCCTGACATACTGCAGTCCATGGGGACCCAAAGAGTTGGACACGACTGAGCAACTGAACTGAACTGAATTGAAATGAACTGAACTGAAGGGTGAGTAGACTTTAGAGAAACAAATGTTGAGAAGGTAGAATGACAGTCCCCAGGCTTAACAGCAGTAGGCATAACAGATCTGATCAGGGCTTTTCATTGATTGTAATCATAACAGGAGAGCAGGAAACTGTGATTGCTTTAAGATAAAACAGTCTGAAGCATGACACCGAAAGTAAAGGCAAGAAGAGTAAAAATAGATAAATTGTACTACATGAATATTCAAAACTTCTGCACATCAAAGGACAAAGTCAACAGAGTGAAAAGATAATCCATAGAATGGGAGAAGATATTTGCAAATCATATATCTGGTAAGAGATTAATATCTAGTATATATAAAAATAATTCCTAAAAATCAACAAAAATCTCGAACAATCCAATCTAAAAGTATATGATAAAAAACAAGCTAATAGGGTTTCCCTGGTGAATCAATGGCTAAGAGTCCACTTGCCAATGCAGATGACACGGGTTCAATCCCTGATCCCAGAAGATCCCATATGCCATGAGGCAATTAAGCCTGTGCAGCACAACCACTGAGCCTGCACTCTGTAGCCCGGAACCTGCAACTACTGAGCCCATTCACCCTAGATCTTGTGCTCCACAAGAGAAACCACTACAATGAGAAGCCGGTGAACAGTGACTAAAGAGTAGCTCCCTCTTCTCACTACTAGAGAAAGCTCTCATGCAGCAATGAAGACCCGGTGCAGCCAAAAAATAAATAAGATATGGTTACCAATGGGAAAAGGTGAGGGGAGGGATAAGTTAGGAACTTGGGATTAACAGATACACACCACTATATACATAAAACAGGTAAACAATAAGGTCCTACTGTACAGCACAAGGAATTATATTTAATACTTGCTAACATACAATGGGAAAGAACCTGAAAAAGATTTGGAAAAGAACCTGAAAGACTACGTCTATATACATAGCTGAATCACTTTGCTGTATACCAGAAACTAACACAACACTGTAAGTCAACTATATTTTAATTTTTAAAGTGTGTGAAAGACTTGAAGAAACATTTCTCCAAAGAAGGTATACAAACAGACAACAAGTACATAAAAAGATGCTCAACCTCACTAATCATTAGAGAAACGCAAATCAAAAGCACCTATGACTGATTCATGTTGAGGTATGGCGGAAATCAACAAAATACTGTAAAGCAACTACTCTTAAATTAAATATTTAAAAAAGAAAGCACAAGGAGGACTTCCCGGTGGTGCAGTGGATAGGAATCTGCCTGCCAAGGCAGAGAACATGGGTTCAATCCCTGGTCAGAGAAGAGCCCACATGCCGCTGAGCGACTAAGCTTGTGCCCCACATCTACTAGCCCATGCTCTAGAGCCTGAGAGCCGCACCTGAGACCTGAGCTGCAGCTACTGAAGCCTGTGCACTAGAGCCTGTGCTCTGCGGCAAGAGGAGCCACTGCAGTGAGAAGCCCGTGCACAACCAGGGAGCGCCCCTCTCTCCAAACTAGAACAAGCCCGCATGCAGCGATGGAAAGCCAGTGCAGCCAGAAATACACATATAAATACAGTGGTGTGTACATGTCGAAAAATAAAAAAAGTTTTAAAAAGCCCAGTGAGATACCGCCTCATATCCATTAGGATATAAAATACTACTATAAAAAATAAAATTTAAATTAAAAAAAAACAAACAGAAAACAACAGGTATTGGCAAGGATGTGGGAAAATTGGGACCATGTGCAATATCATTATGTAGGTAAAACTGAAAAACAATTATGCAAAGCAGTATGGCAGTTCCTCAAAACAAATAAAAATATAATTATCATATAATCCAGCAATTGCCTGTCTGGGTTTATACCCAAAAGAACTGAAAACAAGGTCTGGAAGAAATAACTATACACTAGTGTTATAGAAACATTCACGTTTGCCAAAAGATAAAAACGATCCAAGTATTCATGGATGGATGAATGCATAAATGATGGAATATTATTCACCCTTAGAAAGGAGGGAAATTCTGGCACTTGCTACAACATGGATGAAACTTAAGGACACTGAAAGTGAAAGTGAAGTCGCTCAGTCGTGTCCAACTCTTTGTGACCCCATGGACTGTAGCCTACCAGGCTTCTCCGATCATGGGATTTTCCAGGCAAGAGTACCGGAGTGGGTTGCCATTTCCTTCTCCAAGAATCTTCCCAACCCAGGGATAGAACACGGGTCTCCCATGTTGCAGGCAGACGCTTTACCCTCTGAGCCACCAAGGAAGACCTTACAGACACTATGCTAAGTGAAATAAGCCAGTCACAGAAAGATGAATACTGTGTGCTTCCGCTCATATAAAATACCTGGAGTAGTCAAATTCATTGAAAAAGACAGTAGAACAATGGCTGCCAGGATCCAGGGGGAGAAGGAAGTGGGGAATTACACTTTAAAAGGGACAGAGTTTCAGTTTTCTAAGATGAAAAGAGTAGTAGAGATTGGTTGTACACAATGTGAACGTACTTAACACTACTAAACATTTAAAAATAATTAAGACGGCAATTTTATGTTATATGTATTTTATCACAATTAAAGTTTTTTTAATTTTAATTTTTAAAATGCCTTAAAGTATTTTAGGTTAAATTAATAGAAGGAAATAGAACTCTCTGCCTTGCACAGCTCAGACCAGACATTGACAGGCGTTGCAATCTGGAATTCTTCCACAGGAGTGTAATGAAGACTTTTCTCCTAAAGAAATCTTAAAGGATGTTAGCTGTGTGCTGTGCTCAGACGCTGAGTCGTGTCCAACTGTTTGCAACCCCATGGACTGTAGCCTGCCAGTCTCCTCTGACCATGGGATTCTCCAGGCAAGAATACTAGAGTGTGTTGCCATTTCTTCCTTCACTGGATCTTCCCAACCCAGGAATCAGTCCTGCATCTCTTGGGTCTCCTGCATTGGCAGGCAGATTCTTTACCACTACGGCCACCTGGGAAGCCCAAAGGATGTTAGAGGCGTTGGCAACTATCTGAGTCTGCCACATAGAATAAGAGATAATTCTACACTGCTGGTGAGAGTAAGACTAGAACCAATAGGAGGCACAAGTTAAAAAGAAGATAATTTTACCCAAGTTAAAAAGAAATTCTCTTTCAATTTTAATAGTACCCAGAGTCCACTGCCTTAGGAGGTAGAACCCTCCTCATCACTAACCTTGCCTAAGAAAAGACTGCATGATCATTAGTCAGGATAACTGCAGACGAACTTTTACAATAACTGAGATTTGAGTTAGATGATTTCCAAGTTGAACTAGATGATCCAGGTCTATGATTCTATAATGTAAGGGTGCAACCTCCCAGATAACCCAGAAATCTCTACCTTGGTCTTCTTGCCAAGTGGTTTCACAGCCTCGGTCAGGACCTGGTTTTAAAAAAAAAAAAAAAAGCTCTGAGATCTTGTCACTTCTGTGCCTTACTCTCACCTGTGGTATAGCTGGATGAGTTTGTGGTGAGTCAGAGAAGAAATAAAAGAAATCAAACCTCACATTTAATCCCTTCGTGTGTCTGAGCACAGAACCAAAGGGCTTTAGAATCGCATCGCAGCTGCTCTCCTGAGTGGGATCAATGATTCACACAGCCATGGTTGTATGCTTGCTCTGAAAACAGTAGAGAGAAAGAATAGTGTCCACACACATTCAAATACCCCTTCACTAGTAGCTCATTGTGCTTTAGCTTCTGAAATTTCATCCAACTCTTTTAGAAACCATCTGTACTTCCAACACTATCAATCTCATCAGAGAGTTAAACTGACATATATATAAACCATATTTTCTAATTCTCCTCTTGTCTTTGAAGTTCAAAGGAAGAACTGGCTACTTTTAGAAAATTTCTTCCAAAAGCAGGTAGGAATTTTCAGAAGGCCAGGGACCACATTCAGGAGATGTAAGAGGAGCGAGCTTGAATTAAGATTCAGAGAACTCCTCTTTAGGATTTATTCCTTTTAAGAGAATACAAACAAAAGCCAAAAGGCTAAAGAGCCACTGCCCCATAGGAATTAATGAGTTTTCATGATAATTTGATTAAATAAAACCTTATAAAGAAGCCAACAAGAAACTAGAGTAAGGAAAAAAAGCTAGATACCTTGACTTAAATGAGTCTCTACCAGTTCAAAATATCTTGGCCATTGATAAGCAAAAGTTATTCATTTCCTAATTTACTCATTCATCAACAAATATTGAGTACTTACTATGTTCCAAGAATCATCTAGGCTCCAAGGATACAGTAGTTTAAAAGACACAGAAAACATGGTTCTTGTAGAGTTTACATCCTAATGGAGAGACAATAGGAAATAAATTAGTAAAATTCATATTACATCAGATAATGACAGGTGATAACATGGTGGGGGGAAGGAATGCAGGAAGATAAAGAATGTTGAGCATCACAATTTTAAATAAGGTGATCAGGGTAGGTCTCCTGAGAAAGTAATATTGGAGCATAGACCTAAATAAGGTAAGGGAAAGAAACCAATGAATATCTGGAGAAGAGCATTCCAAGCAGAGGGAACAGCAGCTGCAAAGGCTCTGAGGCAGCATGTTGCTGGGTATGTTCAGAGAATGGTAAAAGCGATTAGCAAAATAAGTAAGGAGAGCATCACAGGAGATGAGGTCAGAGAGGTCATTCTGTAGAGTCATGTCTGGTAGGCTGAAGGATTTGGATTTTCCTCAGAGTAAGCTGAAGAGAGCCATCAGATGATTTTACCTCGATCCTTTCCCATTTCCTGCACACACATAGACTTATCTCTTACGTGTTTGGAGCCTGCAGATCTGGACCAGAAGATATTCCCATGTCTGTGCAGGCTGTCTTCTAACTCTTGGTCTCTGTGCAATGATCCTGAAGTTCTGTTACCTGGGAGCAACATTCTCAGGGATGCTGCACTTGGTTAACCAGCATGAGCCTACAAATGTGTGCTTGCCTCAGAATCTCAATATCCCACTAAGCCACTTTTAGGGAGGCGGAAAAGAAACAAAACAGATGCTTTTAAAGTTAAAACTTAAAGGAGTTTATAATCCAGTTAGAAAATCAAACAAACACACATACAGACTTTGGGGTGATTGCAAAGCAACTACTGATGAGTGTAAAAATTAATTATACTACCCTATACTATAACACTCTCTTGCTTTTTCCATGATCCAGTGGATGTTGGCAATTTGATCTCTGGTTCCTCTGCCTTTTCTAAAACCAGTTTGAACATCTGGAAGTTCACAGTTCACCTATTGCTGAAGCCTGGCAGAAAGTGAAGAGGAACTAAAAAGCCTCTTGATGAAAGTGAAAGAGGAGGGTGAAAAAGTTGACTTAAAGCTCAACATTCAGAAAATGAAGATCATGGCACCTGGTCCCATCACTTCATGGGAAATAGATGGGGAAACAGTGGAAACAGTGTCAGACTTTATTTTGGGGGGCTCTAAAATCACTGCAGATGGCAACTATAGCCGTGAAATTAAAAGACACTTACTCCTTGGAAGAAAAGTTATGACCAACCTAGATAGCATATTCAAAAGCAGAGACATTACTTTGCCAACAAAGATCTGTCTAGTCAAGGCTATGGTTTTTCCTGTGGTCATGTATGGATGTGAGAGTTGGACTGTGAAGAAAGCTGAGCGCCGAAGAATTGATGCTTTTGAACTGTGGTGTTGGAGAAGACTCTTGAGAGTCCCTTGGACTGCAAGGAGATCCAACCAGTCCATTCTGAAGGAGATCAGCCCTGGGATTTCTTTGGAAGGACTGATGCTGAAGATGAAACTCCAGTACTTTGGCCACCTCATGCGAACAGTTGACTCATTGGAAAAGACTCTGATGCTGGGAGGGATTGGGGGCAGGAGGAGAAGGGGACGACAGAGGATGAGATGGCTGGATGGCATCACTGACTTGATGGATGCGAGTCTGAGTGAACTCTCAGAGTTGGTGATGGACAGGGAGGTGTGGCGTGCTGTTGATTCATGGGGTCGCAAAGAGTCGGACACGACTAAGCGACTGAACTGAACTGAACTGATGCTATAACACATGTATAGCTCTCTTATATTCTCCCACATAAAACTTCTATCAATTCTTCAAAGTAATTATAACTTTAAATACCTCGCAGGTAAGGAAACTAAGGAGCTCTAATTAGATCCTTGGAAAGTTCTAAACATTAACTTGCAGCAGAGCCAGGACTTGAACCCAGATCCACAGAGTCTAAGTCCAGGACTCTGCACTGTTCCACAGCTGGCCATCTTTGATAAACAACTAAATGCATAAGGGACTCTCTAAATAGGAATAATCAAAACCTTATAAAATTAACCAGATCTTTGGAGGAAGAGCTTTGAACCAAGTCTCATATTGATACACGGAATGGACGCGGACTGACATGAAATGGAAAAGGGCAGGAATCCTGGACATCAGGTAGAGGTTGAATAGAGACACAGATAAGCATCTGTGCAGTATTAAATGCAGGAGATAGGAAACAGAGTAGGTACCTATAGGAAGGCTTCCCGGGTGGCTCTAGTGGTACAGAATCTGCCTGTCAATGCAGGAGACATAAGAGATGTGGGTTCGATCCCTAGGTTGGGAAGATCTCCTGGAGAAGGGCATAGCAACCCACTCCAGTATTCATGCCTGGAGAATCCCATGGACAGAGGAGCCTGGTGGGCTACAGTCCATAGGGTCGCAAAGAGTCAGACACAACTGAAGCAACTTAGTATGCACGTACCTAAGGAAAGGGCCACTTTAGGAAGTGACTGAAGATTATGTAGAAGAGGGGTACTCACTCCTTTCTTCTTGAGCTCTCACACCCTAAGCATCCATAATCCCCTTCTATCCAGCTTCTCCCACTTCTCAGGAAAGTTCTTAGGCTCCCTCATGAGCTTCTCCTCCCTTTTTGTCACCTTTTCTCACTCTTCCTTCCTTATGCCAAGTGCTTCTCAACCTTAGTGGCCACTTTATCATCAAGAGAGTTCTAAAAAATCATTGGTGTCTAGAGTCCATTCCCAGAAATTCTAATTTTACAGGTCTATGTTGTGATCCCGGAGAAGGCAGTGGCACCCCACTCCAGTACTTTTGCCTGGAAAATCCCATGGACGGAGGAGCCTGGTAGGCTGCAGTCCATGGGGTCGCTACTAGTCAGATACGACTGAGCGACTTCACTTTCCCTTTTCACTTTCATGCATGGGAGAAGGAAATGGCAACCCACTCCAGTGTTCTTGCCTGGAGAATCCCAGGGACGGGGGAGCCTGGTGGGCTGCCGTCTATGGGGTCGCACAGAGTCGGACACGACTAAAGTGACTTAGCAGCAGCAGCAGCAGCAGCATGTTGTGATCCATGGCTATCTGGATTCTTGAAAGTTCCCCCAAGAAAAAGGAACCCTCTTAAACTGTTGATGGGAATGTATATTGGTGGAGCCACAATGGAGTGAAGTATGGAGGTTCTTTAAAAAACTAAAAATACGGGGATGACCCAGAGGGATGTTGTGGGGAGGGAGGTGGGAGGGGGGTTCATGTTTGGAATCGCATGTACACCCGTGGTGGATTCATGTCAATGTATGGCAAAACCAATACAGTATTGTAAAGTAAAATAAAGTAAAAATAAAAAATTTTTTAAAAAAAAAACTAAAAATAGAGTTACCATATGGTCCAGCAATCTTAAACCTGGGCATATATCCAAAGAAATATACATGCAACCTAATGTTCATGACAGCACTATTTACAATGGCCAAAACGTGGAAGCAATCTACATGTCCCTAACAGAGGAATGGATGAAGAAGGTGTGGCAGATAGACATAATGGAATATTACTCAACCTTAGGGAAGAATGAAATAATGCCATTTGCAGCAACATGGATGGACCTACAGATTATCATACTAAGTGCAGTAAATCAGACAGAGAGAAACAAGTATCATATGATATCACTTATATGTGTAATGTTTTAAATGATACAAATGAACTTATATACAAAACAAAACACTTATAGACATAGAAAACAAATTTATTGTTACCAAAGGAAATAAAGGGATGGATAAACTGGGAGCTTGGGATTAAAATATACCTACTACTATATATAAATTAGATAAACAGTAGGGACCTACTATATAGCACAGGGAACTACGCTCAGTATCTTGTAATAACCTATAATGGAAAAAAAGATAAAACAGAATATATATATACATTACTAAATCATTTTGTTGTATAGCTGAAACTAATATAGTGTTGTAAATCAATTATATTTCAATTAAAACTTTTTTTTAAAAAGTTCCTCCAGATAGTTTTAATGCACAGCCAAGGGTGAGGACCACTGTACCACACACTTCCCCAGTCAGTCCCATCTCTCCTTGAGGGGACAGTCATTGCACTTCTGCCAGTGGCTTCCAAGCCCATCTCCAGCCGATCTCTCTCCTGAGTTCCAAACCTGTATGTCTTATCACCTCTTGGACTTCTTTGTCCCAGTGTTTCACAGGCACCTCAAACTCCATGTGCTCAGAATGGAACTCTTCCTTTCACATTGTTCTCCCTGAAAACAGTCCCACTCTCTGTCCATCTGCTCAAGCCAAAAACCCAGACCTTCTCCTGATTCTTTCCTGTTCCTCATCTACTATATCCAATGTGCCAGCAAGACTTACGGATTTCTACTTCTTAAAATCTTTCTGATTCAAATGTTTTCTTCAGCCCAACTATAAATACCTTTGGTCAGGCCTCCATTTCTCATCTAGTTCACTGTGGTGGATACTTAAATGACTTTGCTATCTCCTATCTAGCCCTCTTCCAATCTATTCTCAATGCTTCTGCCACAGTGACCTCTCTAAAATACAAATCTATCTATGTCATCATGTCATCTCCTGCCTAAAATCCTATAATGGTTCTCCACAGTCCATGGGATAAAGTCTAAATTCCTTACCTTTGCATACAGAGTCTTTCCTGATCTCCCCTGCTTTACCTTCCCAACCTCACCTCTATCCCTCCCTATCTCACACCCTACACCCAACTTGTCCCACAGGATTGGGCACAAGCTGCACCTTCTCTAAGCTGCCCTCCTTGAGCCCACTGTCTGGGTGAGGTGCCCCTTCCATGTGTTCCCATGACAACACTATCATAACCTTTATTATCCTGGATTAACATAATGGGTTGACCTGCATGACTTCCTGACCACAAGGTAATCTCCTCAAGGGCCAGGCCATGTACTATTTTTCTTTGTATCCCCAGTTCTTTGCACATCACAAGTATATAATTAAGGCTTTTGAATGAATGATGGATGGATGGAGAAGGTCGGCTGGCAAGGAGGACTGAAACAACTGACTGACAACTGTATATTTAGCAATAGGCAGCCACTATAAGCTGTTCAATCCAAAAAGTGCATAATAAAAGTAGTATTTGAAGAAGAATATTTTGATAATAGATTATATGGTATAGATTGGTCATCAGATGGTGAGATATTGGGCAAATCACTAAACCTCATGAATATCAGCATCTTCATCTAAAAAGCAGTAATATTATTACCTGTGCTGCCTATGTCATAAGGCTGTTTCAAGCATAAAACAAAATCAAATCTGTGAAAACTTTCTAAAGGCATAAATCACTATAAAATATAAGAAACTAAAATTATATGAATATCAGAAAGTGTGACCACCAAAGAGTTTTTAGTAAAACCCAAAGGGGTACAGCATAGTGGGAAAGTATACTGTCATGTTACCTTGGGCAGGTCGCTTGGCCTCTCTATGCCTTGTTTTCCTCACTTGCAAAATATGAATACCACACTCAAGGGTTTATTGTGTTGTTTTTGTATCTAGTAGAGAGCATGACAAGTGGAAGGCATTCTATAAATTATAGTTTCCCTTCCTAACCATTCTGCACTTACACCTGTAAGATATTATCCCCAGGCTCTGACACAGAGCTGTACTTACAAAGACTTATACTAGGGCTTAAGTAGAAAAGAGAGAGGTGGGAAATTCTTTGCTACTGAGTGAGAACCACAGGAGATAATGGGCTAAATGGTGCCTTAGATAAATGAAATACATCAAAGACTCACAGTGGATGGCAGGAGGCAACAAGAAAGCCTTGGAACCCGATTTCCAAGCAGGCAACTTCATGGGAGGAAATGGGCTGGATGGTGTAGGGTCTGGAAGTGAGATTAGGGGAGGAGAATCTCTCACTCACATCCATCTTGTGCTCATGAGTCACCCTGTGGCCTCCGGCCAGTCCTTCCAAGTTCTGCCTCCATCTGTCCTCAGGAAAAATGGGCACTGTAAAAATATAAGCACAGCAAAAAGCTGAAAAGGTTTGGACTCCTCACAGCAAAAGGCTACTGAGATGCCAGATCTGATGATCTCAGTAAAAGAACAGCTTAAGGCACCTGTCCTAGACTTCCTGAGCACACAGTTAAAAAAAGCCAACCACAGGATGAATATCCAGCAAATGTGTCTGAACTTCAGCAAGCAGGTGTCTGACAAGGTTTAATGAAAAGATTTTACCTGAATCCTGACATATTGTAGAAATACATAAAATAACCAGACTGAATATCCCACAGTAACAAAAGCTGATTATCAACTGATAGACAAGGCATAAAAAGCATAAACCTCACAACATTTGACAGTGTTTTCAAGGAGGGCAATGTTCCACGTAACACTTTGTGAAAACAGGAGTCTGGTCAAGGCCGCTGGGAAGTTCTACATACTGGGTAGTTCCACACACAGGGCTTTCTTCCTGACCTCACTTCTTTCTTCCTGGCTCCGCTCACAGGATTCTATATTTAGATGTCAAAAGAAGGAAAAGAACATGGAGGTCCTTAAAAATTCTCTTGTTTTTTTTTTTTTCTGTAAGTTCAAAGCTCTTCACCATTTATGATCTCACTTGGTCTACCACCCTCATCCCCAGGAAGGAGGGAGGAAGCGGGAGTCATTATCCTAATTTCATAGACAGACACCCAGGGCCCAGAGACTTTGACTCACCTAAGGTTATAGAGAAGACCAAAGTCTGAGCTGGGCCCACAACAGGGACTCTCCACAGCTCCCAACTTACCATGTAAGCAGCCATAATCTACCTAAAAATTAACTTTTCCTAAAGAAGACACTGGGGTTTCCCCCAGTGGCTCAAGGGTAAGAGAATCCACCTGCAATGTAGTAGATTCAGAAGATGAGGGTTCAATTCCTGAGTTGGGAAGATCCCCTGGAGAAGGGCATGGCAACCCACTCCAGTATTCTTGCAGGGAAAATCCCATGGACAGAGGAGTCTGACAGGCTACGATCCATGGAGTCACAAGGAATCAGACACAACTGAAGCAAATGAGCACAAAGATAACACATTCTTACACCCTGACCCTACTATGTACGAAAAAGATACAAATACACAGTTATGGAAAGAAATTTGGTGGAGATAACGAGGCTATTCTTAGTATGCTAAAAAATTATTGGTATAAATTATTTTAAGATATTGCTCATAGTATCTACTTGATACAATCTACTTGATCTATGCTCCCAAGACCTCTATAGTAACTATCATCCAAACACATAACCTGTAATCAAAACTCTCTTATTACATTACAGGTGGCATAATGACCAGGGCCAAAAAGAAAAGTTCAGTTCAGAAGATGTCTGGTTCATTTCCTGGTCTTGGGTACAAGCTCATGTCTAGAAGGCTCATGCGTTAAGGAAGATAGTTCACCTGTTTCCCATGAAAATTCTTAAGGGAGTATTTCCTCTCTTCCCATAACTCCACAGGACAAAATGAACCCCCACGAAGAGCCACATAAAGAAGGAAGGGAATGTAGCGCTGCCTGTCTGAATGGAATATGCTGGAGAATCTCTCAGCTCGAGTTTCCACAGGGATATTCTATGGAATGTCACTACCAAGAGGATAGGTCAAGGGGAAAAACTGGAGTTGATGGCCCATGAGTTTCAGATACATTTACACTGGAGTCCTCCTTTGGAAACTCACAATACACATGAGGCTTTGAGAAGCGCTGCTGTATAAGAATAATAAATAAATAACTTCTTTCAATTTGCTTAACCCCTGATTCCTAAGTTTAGTTAATGATAGCACCTCAAGTACCTAAATACTTGAAACCAGTACTTTGACTAATCAAAAGGTATCATAATGCCATATCCAAGCAAAAGACAGCTATCTTGAGCTTTCCATGTGGGCTGTAATCAGCATGATCTTAACCACCTACCACCTGGACCCTTCTCTAAGTGCCTGAAACTTGAAATCATGCATTTAAGACTAACTTCTTCTCATGGAGAACAGAAGAAAAGTTAACACATTAAAAAAGGGAGAACTTCAGAAGGGGAATAGGAATGACTGAGCTCTTCTACTTTTGATTCATCAAATTCTGGCCATGAAAAACAAAATTCACACTGAAGACAAATCAAATTTCAAAGAATATAGCCTACTATCAATACCTTCCAGACCCCCAAGGTATTATTATTTCATCAGCTCTAAATTTCCATGGTTCCCACATCAACAGATTGGCCCAAAGGAGCAGACCACATCTGACCAAATCAGCAAGTTGAAAGCCCAGCTCAGTCACTGAGTGATGTCTGGCAGAGAAGTTAACCTCGACATGGCCTTGTTTCCATATCTGAAAAGTGGAGACAGCAGCCCTTTCATCAGAATAGGCTGGATGGGGGACACCTCATAAAAAGAAGACTGTAAAACGCTTTGCAATACATTCAGTGTCCCATAAAATCTTAATAATTATAATCAAGCTGTGTCTGGAATTCTGCAAGGTCTGCACATGACAAGTAGTAGTCACTGCTCTGGTATCTGATAACAGGACATTCTCACCCCCAGTGCCTCCTTTAGCTGCACAAACTGGTCTTGGCCAAGTCTGGCTTCTTCATACCAAGTTGTCAAGTGAAAAACATAGCTGAAGCCAAGTCATCTTGGTCTAATCAGCATCACGTTTCACTGGAGACAAGATTTTCCCAACCTCCTATCAAAGATCATGAACTTCTGTATAACTATGACTGAGGAGACCGCCTGCATGAAAACTGACCCCCACTGCAAAGGACTGCCCCACTGTGCAGCATGTGTTGGTCCTAATCACATCACAGGGGACAAAGCGTCAGCTGAACTATGATGGAGGTGGTAAAGAGATCTTATAACTGGCACTTTCCATATCAAAGTACTGTCACCTCCACACTGGCAGCAAAGGACTAAAGCAATAGTACTGATGGTACAGAGTATGGGTACCCATACAGAATCCAAGTAGATCAGGATTCAAATTCCAGCTCTGCCACTTGCCAACTTCTTTGAACTCAGGTAAGTCGCCTAACATCTCAAAGTCTCAGTTTCCCCATCTATAAAATGAAAATAATCATGCTTACGACAAAGGATTGGTTAAGAACTAAATAACAGACAGCAGTTACTATCACATATGGTTTCCAGTGATGGCAACCGTGATGATGGTGATGATCACAAAAACAAAAACAGACTCTCACCATTCTGTCACTGCCCCCACTGAACTGGAGATGTAGGACAGAGGTATCAGTACTTCATGTTTGTGTTCTCAGTACCTGGACCAATGCTTAATAAATTTTGATTTAGACTTTTGTCTTTATTTTCATGACTCTTGGAGGTAGATCAAAAAAGATCTTACTACGATTTATGTCCAAGAGTGATCTGCCTGGGTTTTCCTCTACAAGTGTTATAGTATTACATTTAGGCCTTACATTTAGGTTTTTAATCCCATTTTGAGTTTATTTTTGTGTCTGGTGTTAGGGAACGTTCTAATTTCATTCTTTTACATGTAGCTCTATAATGGCATGGGGCTTTCCCTTGTGGCTCAGCTGGCAAAGAATCTGCCTCCTGTGCAGGGCACCTGGGTTGGGAAGATCCCCTGGAGAAGTTAAAGGCTACCCACTCCAGTATTCTGGCCTGGAGAATTCCAAGGACTATACAGTTCATGGTGTCGCAAAGAGTCAGACACGACTGAGAGACTTTCCTTCACTCACTCTATAATGGCATACATGGGGAAAAAATCTAAATGAGAGTGAATATATGTATATGTAAACCTGATTCACTTTGTTGTACACCTGAAACTAACACAACATTGTAAATCAACTGTACTACAATTTAAAAATTGC
Source organism: Ovis aries (assembly GCF_016772045.2). Lineage (NCBI taxonomy): Eukaryota > Metazoa > Chordata > Mammalia > Artiodactyla > Bovidae > Ovis > Ovis aries. The sequence goes on along the minus strand of NC_056054.1, from coordinate 102,127,646 downwards.
TTTAAATTTTGATTAGACTGATTTGATTATATGATGCTGAATGCAGAAGATTAAGCTAAACGATGGCAGATGCTTGGATTAAAAAGATGAGACTTCCTTCATGAATTATTGTCTACATATGGACAAAACCAGTCCACTTAGCCTGCCTAGGTTGGTGCCCCAGGGAGTTTTCCTCACTGAAGCAAATTCTGCTTGTTCAAGTCTTCATTTGCATAATAACAGCAGAGGAAGCTCAAAGTGACTCAGGTGGTACTCTTGGAATTCTTTTTAAGATATAGATATGAAACCAGTCCCTTGGCAAAAATAATTTCTTTTTCACAACCTTTGTGGTTTTTTTTGTTTGTTTGTTTGTTTTAATTTTTATTTTTACTTTATTTTGCTTTACAATACTATATTGGTTTTGCCATACATTGACATGAATCGGCCATGGGTGTGATTGGGAACTCATGTACAACCTTTGGTTTTAATATTCAAAAGAAAGCACTGCACAGCCCAAGGTAGAAAGAACTAGGATCTTCATTTTAATGTCACTACTCTTGCCCTCCTCATCCTTACTCCCACCACTTGTGTCCTGACAATCCAGCCACCTATTCCATACACAGACCGAGATTTAAAAAATAATAAAATTGTGTCCTTTCTCCTATCAATGGTCCATTGAGACTTCTCTCACATACTCTTTTTCTACCCACCCTCTTCTTCCTAATCTGCCATCAAAAAGTGACTTCTTCTGCACTCTTTTAGGATTATTTTCTGATCATGGAATTTTTATGTCATCTTATGTATAACACATAAATGTAATTTATCATTATTTCAATAAACAAATATTTCCTGAGTACTTGCTTCATGCAAAGCACTGGAAATACAGCAGCATACAAAACAGATATGTAGGTTCGTGGAACCTACATCCTACTATATTCAACTCCTTCCTCAATGAATTGATGGATGGATGGTTGAAACAAACGTCTCTCTATAAGGTCACTCCTTGAAAGGACCAAGGAGACATAGCCATTTATCTCCACCATAGTGGAGAGTAATAAACTCTCCACGATAGTTGACAGGTCAGCCATCTTTTCTTAAAATATACTTTACCCATTCCTATTTCCCAGCTTGCCTCACATTGCCTGCAATGCCTCCCACTTGACCTGCTTGATATCCACTCAACTTATGCTGAATAAGCCCCATCTCCTCCCAAAACCCCTCTCAAACTGATTCTTTAACCAGCAGTGGTACGTTCCTTCTTTAACCTGTAGAACGCTTATGTATTATAACCAGACTTTACAATTACTTCATATTCCCTGAATGCCCAGGATGGTATCTTTGCCAGTGCTATAATGCTCCCTTTAACCTAGTGTAGTACCTTCCATTTAACAGGAAGTTTAGTGAAAGTTTTGATTAGCTGCATAGTAAGAGACTGTGGGGGGCTTTCTAGGTGGCACTAGTAAAGAACCCGCCTGCCAATGCAGGAAACATAAGTGATGCAACTTCCAAAAGATCCCCTGGAGGAGCACATGGCAACCCACTGCAGTATTCTTGCCTGGAGAATCCCATGCACAGAGCAGCCTGACAGCTATGGTCCATATTCACAAAGAGTTGGACCTGACTGAAGCTACTTAGCATGCATGCACACAAGACACCGTGGATATTCATGGGACAGGTTGGGGTATATGAATCACAATCACTATTCCAGGACTTCCAGTCAGAGACATTCAAAAATTTATGCACCCTGGAATGTACAAAAGGGACCCCAAGATCTAATTTTGAAATATACTGGCAATGAAAGAGAAGATTATATTAATGTCAGAAAAACTAACTTGTGCCCTATGAGAAGTTGTAACTATTCCACATCTGTAACACCTATAGAGGAAGATCACTGCAGATGGTGAGTGCAGCCATGAAATTAAAAGACACTTGCTCCTTGGAAGAAAAGCTATGACCAACCTAGACAGCATATGAAAAAGCAGAGACTTTACTTTGCCAACAAAGGTCCATTTAGTCAAAGCTATAGTTTTTCCAGTAGTCATGTATGGATGTGAGAGTTGGACTATAAAGAAAGCTGAGCACAGAAGAATTGATGCTTTTGAACTGTGGTGTTGGAGAAGACTCTTGAAAATCCCTTGGACTGCAAGGAGATCCAACCAGTCCATCCTGAAGGAAATCAGTCCTGAATATTCACTGGAAGGACTGATGCTGAAGCTGAAGCTCGAATACTTTGGCCACCTGATGTGAAGAGCTGACTCACTGGAAAAGACCCTGATGCTGGGAAGGATGGAGGACAGGAGGAGAAGGGAACAGAGGATGAGACAGTTGGATGGTATCACCAACTTAATGGACATGAGTTTGAGCAAGCTCCAGGAGTTGGTGATGGACAGGGAAGCTTGGTATGCTGCAGTCCATGAGGTCACAAAGAGTCGGATGCAACTGAGCAACTGAATTGATAGAGGAAGTGATTCAATTCAAAGACCCAAGTTGTGCTGCCAGAAGCACTTTTCTTGTAATTTGGGAAATGCTCTCAAACAATGTGGTTATAGATGAGACTTTACTGAAGAACCCTCAGCTGAAAGCTGACAGCAAGTCAACTGAGCCCAGGGGTAGATAGAGTTTAGTCAGTCACGCAGAGAAGCAGCATCTACTTTCCATCTGCAGATAAGGAAAAGCCTCAAAGAAAAATATTTGAAAATTTCCAATTACATTTGACAGAATAGCTAAAAAGCTTATGTACAATCACTTTAGTGAGTTTAAAGGCTTTAAAATTGTATTTAGTTTCACTGCACTTTAAAAAAAAAATTCTCTGAATATTCTGTCAGGTGAGCTTCCCTGGTGGCTTAAAGAATCCTGAGATTCTTTAGATGATAAAGAATCCACCTGCAATGCAGAAGGCCCAGGTTTGATCCCTGGGTCAGGAAGATTCCCTGGAGAAGGGAATGGCTACCCATTCCAGTATACTTGCCTGGAGAACCCCATGAACAGAGGAGCCTGATGGGCTGCAGTCCTTGGGGTCACAAACAGTCAGATATGACTGAGCAATAAGCATGCATGCATTCTATCAGGTACAATATAAAATGAGTAAAGAAAATATACTCTTGTTTCTAGAAACATTGACTCCTAGAAGTTCTCCTATGTCTGCTCTTTTTTATCTTAGAATAAAATTTTAAATCTCTGATACTATTCTGCTATTTATCTTCTCTTTGTTTCATCTCTTTTCTCTTGGAATTAAACTTTTGTTTTTCTTTTTAATGTATTTACATTTTAAATAGGTAACACATTCACATGCTCAAATATCAAAATGTATAAGAAAATACACAGTAAAAAGATACTTCCCCACCTCTCTCCCTACAGGTAACCACTGTTATTGTTTTTTTTTTTTTTTGTATGCCCTTTAGAGAAAAATTTTTAGCATACAGTAGCTGCAAATACAAACAAATATTGCCTCATCTTTGGAATTAAAACTTTCATATCACAATATGTCCCACTCCATCGGGGCAGGGTTGGAGTACCTTCTGGGAGGAAGTGCCTTGCACCATTCCTGGAGTAGAATTAGGGATGCTGTTATATAGGAAGCACTCAGTAAATGCTTATGGACCTAAAGAGGCTACTGCAGGAAGAACAGAGAAATGCACACACAGCCTGACTTCAGTTCCTCCACTAATGCTATGAACTCACTCAGATTCTCACATGAAGCAAGGGGACCTTACCTTGTGCCCTCCTCAAGAAGTCCCTTCAACCCGATCCTATTTCTCTACCAGAGTGTCTTTGAGTATGGGATGGAGAAAATGAATTTTTTTAAAGGAGAAGACACAAAGAAATGAGGAAAGGAAAGCAACTAAAAGAAGGATGCAGGAGAGGAAGGGGAAGGTGGAATCCAGAGAAGCATGAGCCCCTTTGAAAGGGAAGGGTCAGATGAAAGCCACTAAAAATTCTGATCATCACCTGAACCCCATTCCATCCCCATTGCATCGCCATCCTTCTGTCAGACATAAGGTGTGATTCAGGACACTGAAACACTTGAGATTAGGACTCAATAAATTTATCATGACACAGTGATTACTGAACACTAGCGCCTGGAGAAAACATTCCAAGCCAGACTGGCAGTGCCTGTGCTGACAGTGCTCTTTTCCACATCTGAGAGGCCATGACTTTTAGTCCCATGACCTAAAACATCTGCTGAGTGTGAAGCCTCAGCTCCTAATCTCCTTTATGTTATGCTTTGCTGTCTGAAACAAAACCTCTCTCTCAAAATAATTTTTGAAGTTCTCTAGACTTATATCCTCTTATCTCATCCCAAAGAGTGACTTACCATTCTATCAGAAACAGATCTAAGTCCCAGAATAGAGAATGTCACATGTACCTCTACCTTTGAGGAACTATGGTCCTTCTTTCACATGGTAGCTGTGAACGTTTTTATAACAGATATCAGAAAGTCTCCAGAGTCTGATCAAAAACATCTGCTTCCTTCATGCAGAGAATGTTCACCATATTACAAAAATTAAGTTTGTATTTCCCATTCAGTGTGTCTTTTGACAAGTTCCAAAGCTCTGTCCTGCTGGTTAAGACAAAGATACAATTACAGAACAGATTAAACAAATCACTTGCCAATCTATGGCCAGCATGATGACAAAGAAAGCCAAGAACCCTCCGCTCCTCTGGGTGCCATCAGGAGAGGGCCCAAGGTGGAAGCGCTCTCTGTGAGCACTCATGCCCCATCACCATGTAACGCATGATGTAAGATGAAAGCGTCTGCTGACTCTCAGGTATAATTATCACCAGGGTGGGGGTATAATTAAAGTATGGATAATTTACCTTGAAGAAGATAAAAATTAAGAATTATTAATGATCATAATTAGCCCTGTTATATCTAAGAATCACAAAATGCTTTACAAGCTGTAATTATCACAGCTCCCCCTCTGAGGAAGGGATTCATATCAGCTTCTTGTTTAACAGGGGGTGAAGTGATGGGCACGGGGGGGAAGGCCAAAAGGGATGGAGTAATGCTTCTCTGTCATCTGTCCTGTAAAGTGGCGAAACTAGAGAGAGGCCAGAGGAGGGCTGACTCCCATTATGGTGTATGCCCTCATCCCCAAGCCACCACCCCAACTGCCAGAACTCCATCTCAAATCAAGCCACTCATCTCATTCTGACTTGCTGGCCATTTAAACTGCTGTAATGCAATAAAACTGTTCCATATCAGCAAGGATTTTACTAAACACTTAGTAGAAATAATAGATACAGCATTGCCTTCAAGGAACTTAAAACCTAATGAAGAAGACAAAACAAGCACTCATTAAATTAGAGAAAAGTATGGAAATTACATATTAACCAGTGCTAGGTTATATGATGCTGACTAAGAAGGCTGAGCACCGAAGAACTGATGCTTTTGAACTGTGGTGTTGGAGAAGACTCTTGAGAGTCCCTTGGACTGCAAGGAGATCCAACCAGTCCATTCTGAAGGAGATCAGCCCTGGGATTTCTTTGGAAGGAATGATGCTAAAGCTGAAACTCCAGTACTTTGGCCACCTCATGCGAAGAGTTGACTCATTGGAAAAGTCTCTGATGCTGGGAGGGATCGGGGGCAGGAGAAGAAGGGGACAACAGAGGATGAGATGGCTGGATGGCATCACTGACTCGATGGACGTGAATCTGAGTGAACTCCAGGAGTTGGTGATGGACAGGGAGGCCTGGTGTGCTGCGATTCATGGGGTCACAAACAGTCAGACATGACTTAGCAACTGAACTGAACTAAAGCATGCTCTGGAAAAAAATTTCAATTGTAAGATCATTATGTATAAAGGTCAAGCAAGGTTTTGGGAGTAGATGGAACTTGTGTGGGGCCTCAGAGAAAATATATTAGGTTTTGGACTGGCAGAGGTGGGGTTCCAGGGGATAGGTCATTGAATAAAAAGAAACAACAGGAAAATTTGAAAGGTTTACCATACAATTTTTTTAAAAAAATGTCTTCACTAAAGAAATGTTTAGAGAACTTACCAATGAAACTTACTTTCTTTAAAGCCATCTAAAATTATCCTACTTAGATATTTTCCCAGAATCCACATCATGGCTCACACTGGGTTTTGGAGAAGCCCATTAGACTGAGGATGACAGTAGAATTTTCACTGTTTTACCTAAATTTTCATTTTGGTGGTTTTTCCAATAAGGCCAAGACAGACCCAGGTTCTGCTAGAATGACACAGAATGTCAAATATATTATCTACTTTTTCTGGGTCGAGAAAATGGGTTCTGTGGTCTCTATCTCTGGAAAAACCTAAGACCATCTCAGTTCTCTGTCTGTTACTCCAACAGAGCTCCACACACAAAGATTTTAGCACAGATGAGGCTTCATGATTGATCTAATAATTATAAAGCATCTGAATGATATAAAGTTTATAATCTCTTTTCAATTCCTCTTAAAGAGTTCAAATCTCAAAGCCAAGAAACAGTACAACACTGCAGCTGTGCTCTGAACTTACCATCATTAACCCTTGATAAAGAGGAACATTTTTGCAGAACTGAGCGCAGGCACTTGGATCATTCTTGGGCCAGTCGGTGACATTCTCTGACCTCTCAGTCTCCAGTCTATAAAATAAATATAAAGAGACTTTTTGCCTACAAAGAATATAGAGATCTTCAGGTGATTAAAAAAAAAAACATTTTTAATGAACCACAATGAGTGACATTGCCACATTTCAAGGATTCCAAGTTGGTCTTCAAAAATAAAATGAATGAATAAGTTAGGAATTGATAATTTTCTACATTCTCTGACATTTACCAACATTTTAAGGAACAAGAAAGCAAAGAAAATAATTTCCTATCTAAGCATTATGTCAGGAGGTCCTTTTAAAATAATATTGTAAACTAATGATACTCTTAAATACAAGAACATTATATAACAATGAGGATTATTTCATTAGGAGAATATCAAATCTAATTTTAAAGTTTAGCATTTGAACCTGCTTACAGTGGAAACAGTGTCTGACTTTATTTTTGGGGGCTCCAAAATCACTGCAGATGGTGACTGCAGCCATGAAATTAAAAGACGCTTAGTCCTTGGAAGAAAAGTTATGACCAACCTAGATAGCATATTGAAAATCAGAGACATTACTTTGCCAACAAAGGTTCGTCTAGTCAAGGCTACGGTTTTTCCAGTGGTCATGTATGGATATGAGAGTTGGACTGTGAAGAAAGCTGAGCACTGAAGAACTAATGCTTTTGAACTGTGGTGTTGGAGAAGACTCTTGAGAGTCCCTTGGACTGCAAGGAGATCCAACCACTCCATTTTGAAGGAGATCAACCCTGGGATTTCTTTGGAGGGAATGATGCTGAAGCTGAAACTCCAGTACTTTGGCCACCTCATGCGAAGAGTTGACTCATTGGAAAAGACGCTGATGCTGGGAGGGATTGGGGGCAGGAGGAGAAGGGGACGACAGAGGATGAGATGGCTGGATGACATCACTGACTCGATGGACCTGAGTCTGAGTGAACTCCGGGAGTTGGTGATGGACAGGGAGGCCTGGTGTGCTGCAATTCATGGGGTCACAAAGAGTCAGACACGACTGAGCGACTGAACTGAACGGAACAGTGTTTCTGATAATGGACTGAGAACAGCAAGGAAGAGAGGCTAGTTCTCTTAGGTGTTCTCTTAGGTGTTCAGGTTTTTAAATATTTTCTCTCACATTGTACTGACTTAAAACAAACTGGGTAAGAGAGCCACTGAACTGAGAAGGGAATGGCAATCCACTCCAGTATGCTTTCCTGGAGAATCCCATGGACAGAGGAGCCTGGTGAGCTATGGTCCATGGGGTCGCAAGGAGTCGGACATGATTGAGCAACTGAACTGAACTGAAGAGAGCCACCACTGAATTTAAGGTTTAGAGTCATACAGAATGGTGAAGGGTTTTTTCTGTTACTGTGAATGCAATTGCAGCAACTTTCTCAAGGATGTTCAGAAGCATCTTCCCTTTGGGTTTGCTTCTATATTTGTTTCTGCTTGTTCAACTATTTTAGATGATTGACGTGTGAGTTGCTCAGTCATGTCCAACTTTTTGCAACCCCACAGACGATAACCCACCAGGCTCCTCTGCTTATGGGATTCTCCAGGCAAGAATACTGAAGTGGATTGCCATTCCCTTCTCCAGAGGATCTTCCTGACCCATGGATCAAACCCGGGTCTCTTGCATTGCAAGCAGATTCTTTACCGTCTGAGCTATAGGGAAGATCCACTAGATTATTAATATGTCCCCTTTATTCTCTTAGAACCTAATAAATGTCCAGTCCTTTTTTGTGTGTATTGACTATAGGAGTGTAATGAAATTATACAAATGCATCCCACCACCTGGGCTGAGGTCCTGTAACAGATCACACAGGCAGATAAAAACAGAATCAGACATAAGGCAAGGTTTGTCGAGGGAATTACTTGAAAGACACCTATAAAAACGGCTATTACCCTCTGTGAGATATAGAGGTTCTGTGATGGTTTGTGGTTACAGTGTATATAGTGGTCATGATGATTCCATCTTAGAATTCAAAGATCAAGAGAACTCTGCTGCTGCTGCTGCTGCTGCTGCTGCTGCTGCTGCTAAGTCGCGTCAGTCGTGCCCGACTCTGCAACCCCATAGACAGAAGCCCACCAGGCTCCTCTGTCCCTGGGATTCTCCAGGCAAGAACACTGGAGTGGGTTGCCATTTCCTTCTCCAATGCATGAAAGTGAAAAGTGAAAGTGAAGTGGCTCAGTTGTGTCCGACTCTTAGCGGCCCCATGGACTGTAGCCTACCAGGCTCCTCTGTCCATGGGATTTCCCAGGCAAGAGTACTGGAGTGAGGTGCCACTGCCTTCTCCAAAGAGAACTCTATAAAACCCTAAATAGAAGTCAGAAAGAGATATCTTAATTCTTCACTAAGGAGCTGCTACATCAAGTTTGCTGAGTTCAAGAAATGGTGACAGTTCTAAGAGAACCCTTAGATCACAGACATTGAAGCTGATGTCCTTAAGGATGAAGAATTGAGCCAGGCTTACAATTGTCTTCCCATTGCCAATCAATTCCACTTTCCTCCTCACCCCACTTCCAGGATAGCAACAAGGGAAGGGACGAATGGAATTCAAGATCACTATCATTCAGACCAACTTGAACATTAAAATACAGCCATCAGGACTTAGGTCCCAAATCTTCATATTCCATTGGAGGATCCTACAAAATCTCATCAAAATTCAGAAAACCTATACTTGCCTCTGTTGGACAAAGGAAGAGAGAGAAATGCCAAAAACCACTGAATCATTTAATAGTCTCCATGAACCTTTTACAAACCAAAGTTTCATACTGGCTGAAATGTAAGGGTGAGAATCAACCAGGGATAAAATTCAGGTTCTTACAATAAAATAATGCTGACATGTGCAAATAATCGCCAGAGTTGAGAAAGCCCTGACAGACATAATGGGTCAGAATGACTGATTACCTTAATGTGCTTCCACGAGAACCAGACTCAAGTGTTTAGGTGTCATAATCATCAGTAACTGGGGCTGAACAAGATGATTATATCTGCAATAATGCATTACACCAGCTCTTTTCCTCCAGGTGCATCAGTATGCTAATGAGAACAGAAATGAGCAAATTTCATTTAGATAGAATATCACTAATAATAAAATTTCACAGATTTCAAGTTCTCTTATGAACAATTTGATGAAAACATATTTTTAAGTACCCTTCAAAATTATTTATTAAGGACATGATCTCCAATCTGTAGGAAAATCATAAGACCAAAGAATATAGATGCAAATGTTTTCCCACCAGCATTTTTAGAGAAGAAATTAAAACTAGTTCCTTAAAAACTCTTGTTGACCTAGAATGGCCTCAGGCAGTCCCATGGACTGTCATATCCCGGAAAGAAATCATCTGGGTCTCATTAGTTTATGCCAAAATTTTTGTTTAACCTCAGCCTAGAATTTATATCTTTTATAAAGTAAATGGTTTACAGGTCACTACTTTGTAATGAAATTCCAATTAACTAAGATTCTGAACATGAATTTCTTTATTTAATTTTAACAGTTAAGAAAAATTAGAGATTCTGCCAAATATTCTATCCTTTCATGTTAGGTGGAGCCAGTACTCTGTCAAGAGGAATGGTCTGTGAACCTCGTGCCAAAGAGCTACGTGAGCAAACAGCAAGATAAACAAGTCATTCGTGGAGACAGAGGTGGAGCTGGGCTTGTTTAGGAATGAATCAGGCCATCCCACAGAGTGGGTGTCTCCTTTCTAAGTTGCTCTTCGGGGCACAATTAAAACCTCTATAAAAGGCCCAGCTCCCAGCTGTTCAGTACACCTGCCAGCAGTGTCAGCGAGCACTTGACCTCTTCCTCTGGTGAAGTGGGTAAGTCCCATTCGGTGGGATCATGTTCTTCCGTATGATTCTTCATTTTCCAGCTGTTGTAGATGTTGGGGGGCAGTGGTTAAGGAGGGTCTATGTGACAGATGGCATCAGTATCTTACAGATATACCTGCTGCTGCTGCTGCTGCTAAGTCACTTCGGTTGTGTCCGACTCTGTGTGACCCCATAGACGGCAGCCCACCAGGCTCCCCCATCCCTGGGATTCTCCAGGCAAGAACACTGGAGTGGGTTGCCATTTCCTTCTCTAATGCATGAAAGTGAAAAGTGAAAGTGAAGTCGCTCAGTCATGCCTGACTCTTAGCGACCCCATGGACTGCAGCCTACCAGGCTCCTCCGTCCATGGGATTTTCCAGGCAAGAGTACTGGAGTGGGTTGCTGTTGCCTTCTCCAACAGATATACCTAATTCCTACTAACTCCATGTCATCTCTCTATAGAGCACTTAACTCTATAAGTTTGTTCGGACGTCGGAGTTGGAGGATGGTCATATATGACTGATGTGGCTCATCTTCCTAAAAAAAGTTTGCCAGCCCTCAGTTCTCTTTTATTTATTGCTTCTACCCAATATGGACTATGTTCATGTGGTTATGGCACCTGAGGTATTGAAGTTGAGAAGCAACTAAAGAAGCCAGCTTTCCAGGTTCAGTCTGACTCACCAAATCTGGCAGCCAGTCAGAAAGCACCTAACAGAAACTTACAATGATTGAATACTTGTAATACATAAGAATTAAGGCTAATAACATGAACTTTGTTTTCTGAATTGATATATATAAATATTACAATACCACCTTTGACTAGGAAGTAGTACTTAAGAGCTGGTGACTTACGAATTATACTTCTAGATTTCTAAAGGACTATATACAGTTAGGAAATAACCCACATGCCCTTTTTATTGTTCCAGTTACCACCAGATGTTTTGCTGCTACAATTAGGTTTACTTATCCATTTTAGACAGCACTGCATGGCACAGGCAATTTACAGGCTTCCCTGGTGGCTCAGATGGTAAAATGTCTGCCTGCAGTGCGAGAGACCAGGATTTGATCCCTGGGTTGGGAAGATCCCCTGGAGAAGGAAATGGCAACCCACTCCAGTACTCTTGCCTGGAAAATTCCATGGACTGAGGAGCCTGGTAGGCTACAGTTCATGGGGTCGCAAAGAGTCAGACATGACTGAGCAACTTCACTTTATCCATTTTAAGATCCTTCACTTTTTGGTTATCACCTATCCTCTTTGCTCAATTTTAGAGAAAAATTCTTATCAGTAGTAACCTATCAAATCTAAATATCTACAATCTTCACTGTCTGATTTGAAAAACACTAGGGAATAGGAAGAAAGAGAAAGGATATGGATAATACAAACTGGGTAGAAAACCAAAAACTAACTACAGGATAGCCTGAGATGCATCCCTGACTTGAAATTTTTCAGGATCTCTTCCCTTTTATAAGCACTACATGAAAGTGAACGTCAGTTAGTTGTGTCCGAAGCCTTGTGATCCCATGGACTGTAGCCTGCCCGGCTCCTTTTCCATGTAATTCTCCAGGCAAGAGTAGTGGAATGGGTTGCCATTTCCTTCTCCAGGGGATCTTCCCCACCCAGGGATAGAACCAGGGTCTCCTGTGTTGCAGGCAGACTCTTTACCAACTGAGCCATATTCAAAGATAAAATGCTTTGAAAGTCCCAGTTGAAAATACTTTGGTAAAGTCAAATTACTTAGGGATCTGCCTGAAACTGTGGAGAAAGCCTCCCCAAGATCAGAAACAGAGTTTGACTCTGAATCCAATTTTATTGTTCTAGGTTTACTGGAACTTGAAGGAAGAAAAAATGTCTCCACTTCTGAGAAGCATCTTTAATATCACTAAAATTTTCAATCAATATGCCTCACATGATTGTGATGGGACAACACTAAGCAAGAAAGACCTGAAGAATCTCCTTGAGAGGGAATTTGGAGAAATCCTTCGGGTAAGAAATAACAAGAAAAGGAAATTTCTCTACTGATTTAGAGCTATGAAATTTCTTCTCAGGAGAGACCAGAGCAAGGAATGGTGACTTTATATTCATTTATTGCCATGACAGTTCTACACCATATTCCCCATTTATGTCTGAGCCTGAAGGTAATTAATTAGTTACATAATTATTTAATCAGGCTCTTCTCTAGTAAAATGGCATTTCTGCAAATGTTTTGTTCTGTTTTCAAACATGGGATAAAAATCAAATCAGCATACTGGCTATTTCAGACAGAAATGGCTGCTGCAAATCTTCATAAATTTCCACTGCTTTCTCTCTTGAGGATGAATTCATTCTTATTTACCCAGCTATAACTTGTTTTCTTTTGATCAGCATTAAATAAGATGCAAAAATTTCCAACGAATGTGTGCTTTAAAATTAGGTTGTTCACCTTTTACATGCGTACAAGACTCCATACAACTGTTTCTCTAATTGTTCTTAATGTCTTTTGAGTACCAACATATTATAAAATATACAGTGTGTGTGTGGAAGTTTACTACCTGTAAATAGCACATTGTAAAAGTTTTTATTTCTTTTTCAGAAACCACACGACCCAGAAACTGTAGACCTAGTCCTGGAACTTCAGGATCGCGACCGTGACGGGCTAATCGATTTCCATGAATTCCTCGCAATCGTTTTCAAAGTGGCTGCAGCTTGTTATTATGCTCTCGGCCAGGCCTCGGGGCTAAATGAGAAAGAAGCCAAGTGTGAGAGAAAGGCAAACCCGTTACAAGATCGCAGGAGGGAAGACCAAAGGAGATTCGAGCCCCAGGACAGACAACTAGAAGAACGCAGGCTGAAGAGGCAGGAACTGGAGGAGCTCGCTGAGGAAGAGGAGCTGAGGGAGAAGCAAGTAAGACGTGAGCAGAGGCTGCAAAGGCGAGAACAAGAAGAGTATGGTGGGGAGGAAGAGCTGCAGCAAAGGCCCAAGGGTCGGGAGCTGGAGGAGCTTCTGAACCGAGAGCAAAGGTTCGAGAGGCAGGAGCAACGGGAGCGACAGCGCCTCCAGGTGGAACAGCAACAGCGGCAAAGAGGAGAGCTGCGCGAGCGCCAGGAAGAAGTGCAGCTCCAAAAGCGGGAGACTCAGGAGCTCCAGAGGGAGCGTCTGGAGGAAGAGCAGCAACTGCAAAAGCAGAAGCGCGGGCTCGAGGAGCGGCTCTTGGAGCAGGAGAGGCGGGAGCAGGAGCTGCGGCGCAAGGAGCAGGAAAGACGGGAGCAGCAGCTAAGGCAAGAGCAGGATGAGGCGACGCAGGAAGAGATCAGTGAGCGGGGCGAGAGCCGCACCTCGAGGTGTCAGTGGCAGCTAGAAAGCGAGGCCGACGCCCGTCAGCGCAAAGTCTACTCCAGGCCCCACAGGCAAGAGCAGCAGAGCCGCCGCCAGGAGCAGGAGCTGCTTGAGAGACAGCAGGAGCAGCAGATCCGCGAGGAGGTGCAGAGCCTTCAAGAAGACCAGGGGAGGCAACGACTCAAGCAAGAGCAACGCTACGACCAAAACTGGAGGTGGCAACTAGAGGAGGAAAGCCAGAGACGCCGCTACACACTGTACGCCAAGCCAGCTCAACAGGAGCAGGTGAGGGAGGAAGAGCAGCTCCGGCTTAAAGAGGAGAAGCTGCAGCGGGAGAAGAGGCGCCAGGAACGAGAAAGGCAGTATCGGGAAGTGGAGCTGCAGAGAGAGGAAGAGCGACTACAGCGGGAGGAGGAGCAGCTGCAGAGAGAGGAACGCGAGAAGAGGAGGCGCCAGGAGCGTGAGAAGCAATACCTAGAGAAAGTGGAGCTGTGGGAGGAGGAGCAGTTGCAGAGAGAGGAACGCGAGAAGAGGCGCCAGGAGCGCGAGAAGCAGTATCTAGAGAAAGTGGAGCTGCGGGAGGAGGAGGAGCTGCAGAGAGAGGAACGCGAGAAGAGGCGCCAGGAGCGCGAGAGGCAATATCTAGAGAAAGTGGAGCTGCAGGAGGAGGAGCAGCTGCAGAGAGAGGAACGCGAGAAGAGGCGCCAGGAGCGCGAGAGGCAATATCTAGAGAAAGTGGAGCTGCAGGAGGAGGAGCAGCTGCAGAGACAGGAACGCGAGAAGAGGCGCCAGGAGCGCGAGAAGCAATATCTAGAGAAAGTGGAGCTTCAGGAGAAGGAGCAGCTGCAGAGACAGGAACGCGAGAAGAGACGCCAGGAGCGCGAGAAGCAATATCTAGAGAAAGTGGAGCTGCAGGAGGAAGAGCAGCTGCAGAGACAGGAACGCGAGAAGAGGCGCCAGGAGCGCGAGAGGCAATATCTAGAGAAAGTGGAGCTGCAGGAGGAGGAGCAGCTGCAGAGACAGGAACGCGAGAAGAGGCGCCAGGAGCGCGAGAGGCAGTACCTCGAGAAGGAGCTGCAGCGGCAGGAAGAGCGACTGCAGGAAGAGGAGCAGCTGCTGAGGGAGGAACGCGAGAAGAGGCGCCAGGAGCGCGAGAGGCAGTATCTAGAGAAAGTGGAGCTGCAGGAAGAGGAGCAGTTGCAGAGAGAGGAACGAGAGAAAAGGCGCCAGGAGCGTGAGAGGCAGTATCTCGAGAAGGAGGAGCTGCAGCGGCAGGAAGAGCGACTGCAGAGAGAGAAGGAGCAGCTGCAGAGAGAGGACCGCGAGAAGAGGCGCCAGGTGCGCGAGAGGAAGTATCTCGAGGAGGAGCTGCAGCAGGAGGAAGACCGATTGCAGAGAGAGAAGCAGCTGCTGAGAGAGGATCGCGAGAAGAGACAGTATCTAGAGAAGGTGGAGCTGCAGCGGGAAGAGGAGCAGCTGCAGAGGGAGAAGAGGCGCCAAGAGCGGGAAAGACAATATCGGGAAGAGGAGCTGCTGCGGGAGGAAGAGCGACTGCACAGAAAGGAGCAGCAGCTGCAGAGAGAGGAATGTGAGAAGAGGAGGCGCCAGGAGCTCGAGAGACAGCTAGAGGAGGAGGAGCTGCAGCGCTTGGACAGGAAGAGGCAATTCCGGGATGATGATCAGCACCAAAACGAAGTTCGTAATAGCAGGGTTTACTCCAAACACCGAGAGAACAAAGAAAAGAGCCGGCAACTGGATGATTCCTGGGTGCGGGAGAGTCAATTCCAGCAGGATCTGCGCCCCCTGCAGGATGAACAAGAAGAGAAAAGAGAACGCGAGCAAGAGTGGAGGAGCCGGCAAAAGCGTGACAGCCAATTTCCAGCTGAACAACTGCTGGAGCGAGAGCAGCAGAAGGAAACCGAAAGGCGAGACAGGAAATTCCGAGAGGAAGAACAGCTGCTGAAAGGGCAAAGAGAGGAGAAAATACGCTATCTGGAAGAAGACAGAAAGTTCCGGGAAGAGGAACAGCAGCTGCGCCGCCTTGAACGCGAGCAACAGCTACGCCAGGAGCGAGATAGAAAATTCCGCGAAGAACTGAGCCGCCAGGAACGAGACAGAAAATTCCGTGAGGAAGAGCAGCTCCTGCAGGAAAGGGAAGAACAGCTGCGCCGCCAAGAACGCGACAGAAAGTTCCGTGAGGAGGAACAGCTCCTGCAGGAAAGGGAAGAACAGCTGCGCCGCCAAGAACGCGACAGAAAGTTCCGTGAGGAGGAACAGCTCCTGCAGGAAAGGGAAGAACAGCTGCGCCGCCAGGAACGCGACAGAAAGTTCCGCGAAGAGGAACAGCAGCTGCGCCTCCTGGAACGCGAGCAACAGCTACGCCAAGAACGAAATAGAAAATTCCGCGAAGAACAGCTCCTGCGAGAAAGGGAAGAACAGCTGCGCCTCCAGGAGGGCGAGCCGCAGCTTCGCCAGAAGCGCGATAGAAAGTTCCATGAGGAGGAACAGCTCCTGCAAGAAAGAGAAGAACAGCTGCGCCGCCAGGAACGCGACAGAAAGTTCCGTGAGGAGGAACAGCTCCTGCAAGAAAGAGAAAAGCTGCGCCGCCAGGAGCGCGAGCCACAACTTCGCCAGGAACGCGACAGAAAGTTCCATGAGGAGGAACAGCTCCTGCAGGAAAGGGAAGAACAGCTGCGCCGCCAGGAACGCGACAGAAAGTTCCGTGAGGAGGAACAGCTCCTGCAGGAAAGGGAAGAACAGCTGCGCCGCCAGGAGCGCGACAGAAAGTTCCGTGAGGAGGAACAGCTCCTGCAGGAAAGGGAAGAACAGCTGCGCCGCCAGGAACGCGACAGAAAGTTCCGTGAGGAGGAACAGCTCCTGAAAGAAAGCGAAGAACAGCTCCGCCGCCAGGAGCGCGACAGGAAGTTCCATGAGAAAGAACACCTCCTGCGAGAAAGGGAGGAACAGCAGCTGCGCCGTCAGGAACTTGAGGGGGTCTTCTCCCAGGAGGAACAGCTGAGGCGCGCCGAGCAAGAGGAAGAACAGCGACGTCAGAGGCAGAGAGACAGGAAATTCCTCGAGGAAGGGCAGAGCCTCCAGCGCGAGCGAGAGGAAGAAAAGCGCCGCGTCCAGGAGCAGGACAGGAAGTTCCTCGAGCAGGAAGAGCAGCTGCACCGCGAGGAGCAGGAAGAGCTGAGGCGCCGGCAGCAGCTAGACCAGCAGTACCGGGCGGAGGAGCAGTTTGCTAGGGAGGAGAAGAGGCGTCGTCAGGAACAAGAATTGAGGCAAGAAGAGCAGAGACGCC
Organism: Ovis aries; assembly: GCF_016772045.2. Lineage (NCBI taxonomy): Eukaryota > Metazoa > Chordata > Mammalia > Artiodactyla > Bovidae > Ovis > Ovis aries. The sequence continues at coordinate 102,110,685 of NC_056054.1, read as the reverse complement.
GCCAGGAGCGGGAGAGGAAATTCCGGGAAGAAGAACAGCTCCGCCGCCAGCAGCAGGAGGAGCAGAAGCGTCGCCAAGAGCGCGACGTGCAGCAGAGCCGCCGCCAAGTGTGGGAGGAAGACAAGGGCCGCCGGCAGGTCCTGGAGGCTGGCAAGCGGCAGTTTGCCAGTGCCCCAGTGCGCTCCAGTCCGCTCTACGAGTACATCCAAGAGCAGAGGTCTCAGTACCGCCCTTAGGAGATGCTGCCAAATCCCGACATCTGCCGAAGCTTCGAGCAAAGGAAAATGAGAATCACTGAGTACCAAATGACTCTGGTTGTGGGAAAACTCTGGTGTTAGACTAACTCTTTTTTACAAAATCTTTAATCTATACTTTTTCATGTGCTTTGTACTTCTGCCTTTTATTCTTCCTTAAATAGTTCTTTAGGATGTCTTTGCTCTTTGGTGCAGATTTGGTGTGCATTTTTAAAAAACATAAAAGCCATTTAATTTGTTTAAGGAATTTTGTTTGGGAAACACGTTCATTCATTGCTTTCAGAAGTAACAAAAATATTGTGTCCATTTGAGATTCAAAAGAATGGGTCAGCTTTTTTATTGTTGATCCATCTTATAGAGAGCTCAGATATTTTTTATGTTCAAGTTGATATTTCTTCCTGGGCCTAAATTATGTTAATATTTATCTCCAAATAGCCTCCCACTTTTTGTGGCATAATTAGCACAGATTCTGCAAGGGGACCGAATTTTTCCAAGAACCCCTGAATAGTGCAGGAAGAATGGCTTCTCCAGAAAAAGTCTCTGAATTCAGCCCATAATTGGAAGAATTATCTTTAAGACTTGGAATTAGATTTCTTTTCCATTTAATTCCATAAATACTTAAAATATCATGAAGCAAAAAGCAAGGCGTTTCTCAAACAACTCCAGAGTTCAAACTTTAAAACCATGTCTGCTGTAGTCTGTAGCATTCAGTTCCTTTCCCCCAGTCTTGGATGAGCTTGAGAATATTACTGCCTTTGTTAATTTTAGCTGAGAAGGGACCTGCTCAGGATCCTGTAAACATCTGTCTTGCTCTAGAGCCAACAAGAGATCACAGAGCATTTGGGGGTGGGGAAAAGGGAAGTTTTGTGGACAGAAGGGCAAGTCCCTTGAGGACCTTTGACAAGCCCTGTCAGCCCACAATCCTTTGAGCCCTACTGATACTACCTTGGAGACATGTTAAAATAATTGGACTGTGTAAAAAATTAATAATAAATATTTTGGCAATTATTTTTGTCTGTTTTAACTGTGCATCAAACCATAACTCAAGATTTAATGGTCTGGGAACTGACATAACTTTCCAGTCATTTAAGGGTATTTGGTTACTATTATTGATGTCTAATTGTGAAAAAGAAAAAAAAAAACTATTCTCCACAACCACTTTTTTCTCTATTAGAGTGAATGTTATAATATTTCCACGCTCAAGTTAGGATTCTTTTTCCAAGTATTTTTATTCTTGACTCTGCAGCTGTCTTTGTTCTTTTGAAATGGAACATGTCCTGCCTTTTGCCTGTGGAAAACTTTGGTCAAAGAAGTTTAATCAGAGAAATGAGAACACATAGAAACAAAGGACAACAGTCAAAGGAGACCAAATAATAATAAGGTAATCATTAGGTCAGTTTTCATCCCAAGCCAAAGAAAGGCAATGCCAAAGAATGTTCAGACTACCACACAATTGCACTCATCTCACATGACAGCAAAGTTAATGCTCAAAATCCTCCAAGCCAAGCTTCAATTCAGTTCAGTCACTCGGTCATCTCCGACTCTGCAACCCCATGAATCGCAGCATGCCAGGCCTCCCTGTCCATCACCAACTCCCGGAGTCCACCCAAACCCATGTCCATCGAGTCGGTGATGCCATCCAGCCATCTCATCCTCTGTTGTTCCCTTCTCATCCGGCCCCCAATCCTTCCTAGCATTAGGGTCTTTTCCAATGAGTCAACTCTTCACACGAAGTGGCCAAAGTATTGGAGTTTCAGCTTCAGCATCAGTCCTTCAATGAACACCCAGGACTGATCTCCTTTAGGATAGACTGGTTGGATCTTCTTGCAGTCAAAGGGACTCTCAAGAGTCTTCTCCAACACCACAGTTCAAAAGCATCAATTCTCTGGCGCTCAGCTTTCTTCACAGTCCAACTCTCATATCCATACATGACCACTGGAAAAACCATAGCCTTGACTAGACGGACTTTTGTTAGCAAAGTAATGTCTCTGCTTTTGAATATGCTATCCAGGTTGGTCTTAACTTTTCTTCCAAGGAGTAAGCATCTTTTAATTTCATGGCTGCAGTCACCATCTGCAGTGATTTTGGAGCCCAGAAAAACAAAGTCTGACACTGTTTCCACTATTTCCCCATCTATTTCCCATGAAGTGATGGGACCAGATGCCATGATCTTAGTTTTCTGAATGTTGAACTTTAAGCCAACATTTTTGCTCTCCTCCTTCACTTTCATCAAGAGGCTTTTAGTTCCTCTTCACTTTCAGCAGTAAGGGTGGTGTCATCTGCATATCTGAGGTTACTGATATTTCTCCCAGCAATCTTGATTCCAGCCTGTGCTTCTTCCAGCCCAGCACTTCTCATGATGTACTCTGCATAGAAGTTAAATAAGCAGGGTGACAATACTTGATGTACTCCTTTTCCTATTTGAAACCAGTCTGTTGTTCCATGTCCAGTTCTAACTGTTGCTTCCTGACCTGCATACAGATTTCTCAAGAGACAGGTTAGGTGGTCTGGTATTCCCATCTCTTTCAGAATTTTCCACAGTTGATTGTGATCCACACAGTCAAAGGCTTTGGCATAGTCAATAAAGCAGAAGTAGATGTTTTTCTGGAACTCTCTTGCTTTTTCGATGATCCAGGCAGATGTTGGCAATTTGATCTCTGGTTCCTTTGCCTTTTCCAAAACCAGCTTGAACATCTGGAAGTTCAGGTTCATGCATTGTTGAAGCCTGGCTTGGAGAATTTTGAGCACTACTTTACTAGCATGTGAGATGAGTGCAATTGTGCAGTAGTTCGAGCATTCTTTGGCATTGCCTTTGGGATTGGAATGAAAACTGACCATTTCCAGGCCTGTGGCCACTGCTGAGTTGAACCAAGAACTTCCACATGTTCAAGCTGGATTTAGAAAAGGCAGAGGAACTAGAGATCAAATTGCCAACATCCATTGAATCACAGAAAAAGCAAGAGAGTTCCAGAAAAACATCTACTTCTGCTTCGTTGACTATGCCAAAGCCTTTGACTGTGTGGATCACAACAAACTGTGGAAAATTCTTAAAAAGATGGGAATACCAGACCACCTGACCTGCCTTCTGAGAAATCTATATGGAGGTCAAGAAGCAACAGTTAGAACTGGACATAGAACAACAGACTGGTTCCAAATCCAGAAAGGAGTGTGTCAAGGCTGTGTATTGTCACCCTGCTTATTTAACTTGATGCAGAGTACATCATGAGAAATGCTGGGCTGGAGGAAGCACAAGCTGTAATCAAGGTTGCTGGGAGAAATGTCAGTAATGTCAGATATGCAAATGACACCACCCTTATGGCAGAAAGTGAAGAGGAACGAAAGAGCCTCTTGATGAAAGTGAAATAGGAGAGTGAAAAAGCTGGCTTAAAGCTCAACATTCAGAAAACTAAGATCATGGCATCTGGTCCCATCACTTCATGGGAAATAGATGGGGAAATAGTGGAAACAGTGTCAGACTTTGTTTTTCTGGGCTCCAAAATCACTGCAGATGGTGACTGAAGCCATGAAATCAAAAGATGCTTGCTCCTTGGAAGAAAAGCTATGAACAACCTAGACAGCATATTCAAAAGCAGAGACATTACTTTGCCAACAAAGGTCCATCTAGTCAAAGCTATAATTTTTCCAGTAGTCATGTATGGATCTGAGAGTTGGACTAAAAAGAAAGCTGAGTGCTGAAGAATTAATGCTTTTTAACTCAGGTATGGAGAAGGCAATGGCACCCGACTCCAGTACTCTTGCCTGGAAAATCCCATGGATGGAGGAGCATGGTAGGCTGCAGTCTATGGAGTAGCTAAGAGTCGGACATGACTGAGCAACTTCACTTTGACTTTTCACTTTCATGCATTTGAGAAGGAAATGGCAACCCACTCCAGTGTTCTTGCCTGGAGAATCCCAGGGATGGGGGAGCCTGGTGGGCTGCCGTCTATGGGATCACACAGAGTCGGATACAACTGAAGTGACTTAGCAGCAGCAGCAGCAACTCTGGTGTTGAAGAAGACTCTTGAGAGTCGCTTGAACTGCAGGGAGATCTAACCAGTCCATCCTAAAGGAAATCAGTCCTGAATATTCATAAGAACGACTGATGCTGAAGCCGAAGCTTCCATACTTTGGCCATTTGATGCGAAGAACTGACTCATTGGAAAAGACCCTGATGCAGGGAAAGACTGAAGGCGGGAGGAAAAGGGTACGACAGAGGATGAGATGGTTGGATGGCATCATTCACTTGATGAACATAAGTCTGAGTAACCTCCGGGAGTTGGTGATGGACAGGGAAGCCTGGTGTGCTACAGTCCATGGGGTCACAAAGAGTCAGACACAACTGAGTGACTGAACTGAAGCATAGTCAAAGACCTTTAATTCCTTCTCAAGAGTTTTAGATAATATTCTGAGCCATATCCTGTGAGCTGTATTATAGATACCAAAATCCCCACCAGGTAGAGAGGTTAACTACATGATGACCAGACTTTAGCCATGACATAAGGTGCCACAATTCTGACAACTGGCCTCAAAGAAATGGAAACAAATGGATCCTGGAATTGAAGATAACTATATCTAAAACAACCAGCATGATGCTGGTCAGACCATCAATGCCAATTTGAAGATGACTGTCAGAGATGACTGTGCTGTTCTGCGTATACTCCCCTCACCCTTCACTTCTGTCTATAAAAGCTCTTGCCCCATTGGTTGCCAGTGGGGGCAGTCGGCCTTTGGACAGATGTCCACCACCCCCACTGCCAGTTGCCAGAATCTGAAAAAGAGCAAACTTTACTTTCTACAAACCTGGCCTGTTTATTGGCTTTTAAGCAGCAAGCAGCCATATCTCACATACCTTTTAGTAACACTTTCTGGTGGTGACACACTGCTCATGACAAATAATAGTACTTCCAGTATTTGTTAATATTTCGTTCTTAAGAACACAGCAGCTTCTTGGTCTCTGACGTCTGATGAGTCAACAGAAGAAAATGGCCTGAAACTTCAGCTCGGCAATACAAAAATTAAATGACCTCTTGATTTAAGCAACACAATCCATGAGGTGACTTAGTCAGAAGGTGCTTACTAATAATCAGGCCAAAAGCATCAGACTGCCATCTAAAGATCCAAATACCCCTGTTCCACCTGCTGGAATCTATATTTAATAGTCACACCTTGGTAACTAGGAATAAATCCAAGAAGTACCATTTCTAATTTTGAGGGTCATGGTTGAGAAGATTTTCTAAGGTAGACACAACATTTTGGTCAATGGTGGAGACAAGAAAGCTAAGCCTATGGCTCCTGAGTATCATTCTGATAGAGTAAGGTGGCACTTTTTTCAAGGAGCAAGAGCTTCTCTCTCACTTTAACACAAATAGCAGATGCCCACTAAAGACAAATCTTGGGAATCCCCTGGTACTATCTTGGAGAGCCATCTCTTTCAAATGATTTCTAAATACAAAAGTACTTTCCTCTTAAGTGTATGCTTTTACTTACTAAGAATCTTCACAGAAACCCTGGAAAGAGCCTCACTGGCTTTCCCCAGGGTCCTCTCAGTAGACACTCATTCCAGAGCCTCCTTATAAATTCCAACCCCAGGATGCTTCTAAGTAACAGTTCAACATAATAACCATGATAAAAATAATTAAAGTCCTTCACACTTCTTGCAGCACTTCACAAGATGAGGAAAGAGCCAATTTCCAAAGAAGAAAGTATTGTTTCACAATTGTTTCACAATTATAATAGCATGTACTTTAAAAAAAATCAGCCAGCCTATGCCCCATGGCTCTTATTTTAGCATGCTGACAGGAGAACATGCTGGGAGGCAACCCTCCTGCTCCACCAGGATAATGAACATGCATGGGAAGAACCTTGAGGCTTTTGGGAAATTGGCTGCTTAACTGATAGCTTAAGGTGAACAGCTTCAGATTCCTGAACTCCGAAGAAGATTTAACTTCGGGACCAAGGACCAGGCTTGATCACTCAAGAGCTTTTGTATAGCAAAGTTTTATTAAAGTATAAAAAGGGACAGAGAAAGCTTCTGACACAGACATCAAAAGGGGGATGGAGAATGTCCCCCTCACTAGTGTTAACTAAGAGAGTTATATACTTTTTAACTAGTTATTATAATAAATCAAAAGAATATCTCAAGGTTGTAAAAATCTTACTAGACCCACTCCCATAATTTACATTTTAAGATAACAGGATTAGCCAGAAGGTTTTCAGGAAGGAGAAACTGTCCTCAAGCAGGATACATTGTTTTTACATAATCCTTAGTACGGAGTTTAAACTGAGTTGTTTGTTGTGTAATCATCAGTTCCTGGCTTAAAGAGAAAAAAAAAAAAAAAAAACATTTTATGTGACTAGGACTAAGGAATGTAGAGAAAAAAAGATGTTTGTCCTTTCTACCTCCTTGAGAATTCCAGACCCCTATTTCCGCTTTGAGAGCCCTAGACCCCTTTCTCCTCCTCGGGGACCTCGGACTTATCAACCTGCCTAAGAACTGACTCTTATTAACTATAAACTGTGGTCCTACTGTGATTAGATTGACTAGATTTCTGTGAGTATGGTTTCAGTGTGTCTGCCCTCTGACGCCCTCTTGCAACACCTACCATTACTTGGGTTTCTCTTACTTTGGGCGTGGGGTATCTCTTGATGGCTGCTCCAGCAAAGCACAGCCCCTGTTCCTTACCTTGGATAAGGGGTATCTCCTCCTGCTGCCCTTCCTGACCTTCAGCGTGGGATGACCTCTAGGCCCTCCTGCGCCCAGGCAGCCACCACAGCCTTGTCGAACTCAGTGAAACTAAGCCATGCCCGAGGGGCAACCCAAGACTGGCGGGTCATAGTGGAGAGGTCTGACAGAATGTGGTCCCCTGGAGAAGGGAATGGCAAACCACTTCAGTATTCTTGCCTTGAGAACCCCATGAACAGTATGAAAAGGCAAAATGATAGGATACTGAAAGAGGAACTCCCCAGGTCAGTAGGTGCCCAATATGCTACTGGAAGTCAGTGGAGAAATAACTCCAGAAAGAATGAAGGGATGGAGCCAAAGCAAAAACAATAGCCAGCTGTGGATGTGACTGGTGATAGAAGTAAGGTCCAATGCTATAAAGAGCAATATTGCATAGGAACCTGGAATGTCAGGTCCATGAATCAAGGCAAATTGGAAGTGGTCAAACAGGAGATGGCAAGAGTGAACGTAGACATTCTAGGAATCAGCAAACTAAAATGGACTGGAATGGGTGAATTTAACTCAGGTGACCATTATATCTACTACTGAAGGCAGGAATCCCTCAGAAGAAATGGAGTAGCCATCATGGTCAACAGAAGAGTCCAAAATGCAGTACTTGCATGCAATCTCAAAAATGACAGAATGATCTCTGTTCATTTCCAAGGCAAACCATTCAATATCACAGTAATCCAAGTCTATGCCCCAACCAGTAATGCTGAAGAAGCTGAAGTTGAACGGTTCTATGAAGACCTACAAGACCTTTTAGAACTAACACCCCCAAAAAGATGTCCTTTTCATTATAGGGCACTGGAATGCAAAAGTAGGAGGTCAAGAAACACCTGGAGTAACAGGCAATTTGGCCTTGGAATGAGGAATGAAGCAGGGCAAAGACTAATAGAGTTTTGCCAAGAAAATGCACTGGTCATAGCAAACACCCTCTTCCAATAACACAAGAGAAGACTCTACACATGGACATCACCAGATGGTCAACACCAAAATCAGATTGATTATATTCTCTGCAGCAAAAGATGGAGAAGCTCTATACAATCAACAAAAACAAGACCAGGAGCTGACTGTGGCTCAGATCATGAACTCCTTATTGCCAAATTCAGACTTAAATTGAAGAAAGCAGGGAAAACCTCTAGACCATTCAGGTATGACCTAAATCAAACCCCTTACGATTATACAGTGGAAGTGAGAAATAGATTTAAGGGCCTAGATCTGATAGATAGAGTGCCTGATGAACTATGGAATGAGGTTCGTGACATTGTACAGGAGACAAGGGTCAAGAACATCCCCATGGAAAAGAAATGCAAAAAAGCAAAATGGCTGTCTGGGGAGGCCTTACAAATAGCTGTGAAAAGAAGAGACGTGAAAAGCCAAGGAGAAAAGGAAAGATATAAGCATCTGAATACAGAGTTCCAAAGAATAGCAAGAAGAGATAAGAAAGCCTTCTTCCGTGATCAATGCAAAGAAATAGAGGAAAAGAACAGAATGGGAAAGACTACAGATCTCTTCAAGAAAATTAGAGATATCAAGGGAACATTTCATGAGAAGATGGGCACAATAAAGGACAAAAATGATATGGACCTAACAGAAGCAGAAGATATTAAGAAGAGATGGCAAGAATACACAGAAGAACTGTACAAAAAGGATCTTCACGACCCAGATAATCACGATGGTGTGATCACTCATCTAGAACCAGACATCTTGGAATGTGAAGTCAAGCGGGCCTTAGAAAGCATCACTATGAACAAAGCTAGTGGAGGTGATGGCATTCCAGTTGAGCTGTTTCAAATGCTGAAAGATGATGCTGTGAAAGTGCTGCACTCAATATGCCAGCAAATTTGGAAAACTCAGCAGTGGCCATAGGACTGGAAAAGGTCAGTTTTCATTCCAATCCCAAAGAAAGGCAATGCCACAGAATGCTCAAACTACTGCACAATTGCACTCATCTCACATGCTAGTAAAGTAATGCTCAAAGTTCTCCAAGCTAGGTTCAGCAATATGTGATCCATGAACTTCCTGATGTTCAAGCTGGTTTTAGAAAAGGCAGAGGAACCAGAGATCAAATTGCCAACATCTGCCTGGATCATCGAAAAAGCAAGAGAGTTCCAGAAAAACATCTATTTCTGCTTTATTGACTATGCCAAAGCCTTTGACTGTGTGGATCACAATAAACTGTGGAAAATTCTGAAAGAGATGGGGATAACAGACCACCTGACCTGCCTCTTGAGAAATCTGTATGCAGGCCAGGAAGCAACAGTTAGTACTGGACATGGAACAACAGACTGGTTCCAAATAGGAAAAGGAGTGCGTCAAGGCTGTATATTGTCACCCTGCTTATTTAACTTCTATGCAGAGTACATCATGAGAAACGCTGGACTGGAAGAAACACAAGCTGGAATCAAGGTTGCTGGGAGAAATATCAATAATCTCAGATATGCAGATGACACCACCCTTATGGCAGAAAGTGAAGAGGAACTCAAAAGCCTCTTGATGAAAGTGAAAGAGGAGAGTGAAAAGTTGACTTAAAGTTCAACATTCAGAAAACGAAGATCATGGCATCTGGTCCCATCACTTCATGGGAAATATATGGGGAAACAGTGGAAACAGTGTCAGACTTTATTTTGGGGGGCTCCAAAATCACTGCAGATGGTGATTGCAGCCATGAAATTAAAAGACACTTACTCCTTGGAAGGAAAGTTATGACCAACAGAGATAGCATTTTCAAAAGCAGAGACATAACTTTGCCGACTAAGGTCCGTCTAGTCAAGGCTATGGTTTTTCCAGTGGTCATGTATGGATGTGAGAGTTGGACTGTGAAGAAGCCTGAGCACCAAAGAATTGATGCTTTTGGAGCATCAATTGATGGTGTTGGAGAAGACTCTTGAGAGTCCCTTGGACTGCAAGGAGATCCAACCAGTCTATTCTGAAGGAGATCAGCCCTGGGATTTCTTTGGAAGGAATGATGCTAAAGCTGAAACTCCAGTACTTTGGCCACCTCATGGGAAGAGTTGACTCACTGGTAAAGACTTTGATGCTGGGAGGGATTGGGGGCAGGAGAAGGGGACGACAGAAGATGAGATGGCTGGATGGCATCACTGACTCGATGGACGTGAGTCTGAATGAACTCCGGGAGTCGGTGATGCACAGGGAGGACTGGCATGCTGCGATTCATGGGGTTGCAAAGAGTCGGACACGACTGAATGACTGAACTGAACTGAACTATAAACTGGGAGCTCTATTAACATCACCTTGGCTGATGTGGAAAATGGGGTTGAGGGTTTATTATGCTGTGTGATGGAAAAGTTGGTCTCCATGTTTTATGAATTATGTCCCCCCACCAAAGTTTCAAATGATGAAGTCCTAAGCTTCAGTGCCTTAGAATCTAACCGTATTTGGATATATAATATTCAAATAGTAATCAAATTAAAATGAGGTCAATAGGTGGGGCCTTAATCCAATATGAATATTGAGTGTCCTTATAAGAAGGGGGAAAATGAACACAGACAAAGGGAAAATGATGTATAGACACAGGGAGAAGATAGCCGTCTATAAGCCAAGGGTAGAAGCAAGGAACAGATCCTTCCATTATGGCTCTCAGAAGAAATCAACTCGACTAACACCTTAACTTTTTACTTCTAGTCTCCATAACTTTGAGAAAATAAATTTCTGTTGGTTAAGCCAACCAGTCTTTGGCACTTTGTGATAACAGCCTTAGAAAACAAACATACCATGGAAGATGAGATTATATTTCTAGGGAAATCTACCTATATTGTGATCATCTTTATCCTTTGACATTGTACAGGTACAACCAGGTCCTGCTTGCTCAAAGACACTCTTTTTTAATTAAATCTCCCTTAGTTTATACGGTACAGTGGAACGATTGCTACAAGGAATCAGAAGCCTGGGGTTCACTCAGCTATTAATTGGACAAATATTTAGTGAGCATTTCCTATGTGCCAGGCATCCTAAGCAATGTGCATACAGTGGTGAAGTAGTCATTCCGGTCTGTTTCTTCACTTTACTATCCACGTGTTCTCTTGCAAGCCACTTAAGTTGTCTGGGCCTCCACTGTTTCATATTCCAAATTATGAGACTGAAATAGCCACCACCAAGGTTATCCTCAGGACTAAAATAATTACTTTTATTCTAACATTTGGCTTATTCAAATGTTGCTTACTCTCAAAGCAACTCAAATAATCCCTCATCCCAACATCTACCTTTAGCTAACAGAAAACAAGGAAAAGAATTAACTAATGAAGGTGATCATTAGACCCTAATTTCAGCATCAAAGTTCTTTTCTTTCTATCCAGTCAGAACTGATCTCTCATTTGTTTCCCATATTCTTCCAGAGCACCTTCTTATCATCCCAGGTTTGTTCAATGAGGGAGAAGACTCTAAACTACCCCCATTTTCTGTGATCCTAGTACTACCCAAAATTATTGTCCCCTCATTTATGAAATTTACATATGCATTTAATTAATCCCACTCTTTTCTGAGAAAACAAAGTCCTGGAACTTGGTTCCACTCAAACTAAAAGTCAGTGGCCATTAGTTAAATATAAAGCCATCTGTGCTCCATCTTTTGCACTAACTACACATTGCTAATATTTTCATTCAGTCATATAATTATGAGTTTGTTCAGCAAGTGTACTGGGACTGTAATCTGCTGAAGATTGTGATCTGTGTAATATGTAATAAGCACTTGTTTACTTGTTAGTAAAAGAGCTGACAGTCACATGCAATAATCTGGAACTAACCCAAGAGGTAGATTTCTGAGCGAAGTGAAGTGAAGTGAAGTCACTCAGTCGTGTCTGACTCTTTGCGACCCCATGGACTGTAGCCTACCAGGTTCCACCATCCATGGGATTTTCCAGGCAAGAATACTGGAGTGGGTTGCCATTTCCTTCTCCAGGAGATCTTCCTGACCCAGGGATTGAAGCCGAGTCTCCTGCATGGTAGGCATTGTAGGCAGACACTTTACAGTCTGAGCCACCAGGGAAGATTTCTGAGTAGGTTATCATTTTCTGAACCCTCAGGACATCAATGGCAAGCACTCAAATCACCAAAAATTTTAAAATTCTGATTTGTTTGTCATCACTCCCCCTTTTTTTAAAAATTGGCATTTTCTGAAAGATAAAATCTGAGGTCTTCAGCTTGGCCTTAAGGCTCTCCATATTCTAGAGATAAGCCACCTTTTATACTCTGACCCCCACAACACTCCAAGAGCTAACCGTGTATTAAACCAGACTAGACTATTTGTCATAATTAGGACATCCTATAACTGTCCTTACTTTAGAGACTTATTAGCATAATTTTATCTATTTGGAATGCCTGTCTCTTCTCTGTCTACCTGGATAATTTCTATTCAGTTTAAATTAAGATAATTTCTACTCAGGTTTAGTCCCACCTTTTCCCTAAATCTTTCCTAATCTCCCCAACAGACATGATCTCTCTCTTCATTGATCATAAGACTTTTTATATTTACTCCTCATTTATTGATTATAATATTCTACCTTAGCTGGCTTTATACTTGCTTCACCTGCCAAATTGAAAATATCTTGAAAACAGAGACTACAACTTGGGATTCTTTATTTTGTATATTCTTTCCATAACAGACAAAGAGTGATAGAGTTCTATGATATGCTGATGGAATATGTGGACTGTCTTGCTAGAAAAATAAACACTCTCAAAATTTTGCCTAGAATTTCAAAAGTTCCTGGGGCCTATGAAGCCTTCTGAACTGCATGCAAAGAAACTTGGTTCAAGGAGTTGTGAGAACTAGACGTATAATGTAGGCATTCAATAACTATTTGGTAAATGAATGAATGAATATAACCATAATAGCTCTTTTTGTCCAAGACCTCTTATCCCCATCTAAAATGCCATCTCTCCCTTCTGAATATTGAAGCCCTAAGTCCTTTCTTATATACTGAAAATTCCTCAATGTTGGGCATTACAGAATTTCATGATTCTTCCCCCTCAATTTTTTCTGATGCTTCCCTGGTGGCTCAGAGGTTAAAGCATCTGTCTAGAATGCGGGAGACCTGGGTTTGATCCCTGCATCGGGAAGATCCCCTGGAGAAGGAAATGGCAACCCACTCCAGTACTCTTGCCTGGAGAATCCTATGGAGGGAGGAGCCTGGTAGGCTACAGCCCATGGGGTCGCAAAGAGTCAGACATGACTGAGTGACTTCACTTCACTAGTTTTAGTATCTGTCAATGACCCTAGTCGGGTAAGAATGCACGGGTAGGTCAAGGGAAAGGCGGATGGTGGTCTCATGGTGCTGGGGGTGGGGTGGGGGGATGTAGTGAGAAGCAATGGTGAGATTCCCATTTCATGCTTTGGCTGGTTTTCTCATAAGCATTTGAATTCAAATACAACTCATGAGCATGAAGATTATTTTCATTTTGAGAGCCTCCTTCTCTGGTAAATGAATCAACTTTACTCCTCCTATTACCATTACTTTGAATCTATTTCTTATCAAATAATAACATTGACCTTATTATGCTGAGTGCCTGTACCTCCCTTTTTCCTGTACCTCCCTTTTTCCATGGAGCACCTTACAAAATGTCCTCACATTAGTTTCATGAGTTGGTCATGACCAAGCCAATCCCCAGATTTCATTTCTGACCATGGGTGAGGAGAGAAGATGGTTAGAAGTGGGAGAAGGAAACAAGTGTCAGACTTTCTGCTCTAAGTGCTAAGGTCAGGAAAACACAGTTTATGAGAACAGCAATATCTTCTTACTCTGTTTAGCAGGATCAAGAAAAGTTTTCCCAAGGGAACTGATGTTTAAACTGGAACTTGAGAATAGTTAGGAATCTATCCCACAAAGAGGAAAAGAAATAGCTTTCCAGATAGAGGGAAATTCTTATTCAAAGACTGGAGGCAAGAGAGTACTATGGGTTCAAGGAAGTCAAATTAAATCTGACTAGAACTTAGAATCCCATGGACGGAGGAGCCTGGTGGGCTGCAGTCCATGGGGTCGCAAAGAGTCGGACACGACTGAGCGACTTCACTTTTACTTTTCACTTTCATGCATTGAAGAAGGAAATGACAACCCACTCCAGTGTTCTTGCCTGGAGAATCCCAGGGATGGCAGAGCCTGGTGGGCTGCCGTCTATGGGGTCGCACAGAGTCGGACACGACTGAAGCGACTTAGCAGCAGCAGCAGCAGAACTTAGAATATCAGGGATAAATGGTAAGAGATAAGGCTAGAAAGGTTACAAGGGCTTGGTAAGCCATATTGTATTTATCTTGAGAACAACAAAATATTATTGTCTTTTTAAGCAGGGGAATGATAAACCAGATTGACAGTTTATAAGAATCATTCTGGCTCAAATCTTTTTAACCCCAGTCCCATTCCTCAGAGAAAAAAGTCTCTTAAATATATATTTAAGATTTTTCTGGCAGTAACTTCTTGCATAAAATTTATCAGTTTTAAATGATATTTCCACTATAAGAGGTGATGATTTAAATGATTTCACTACCTTTCTTCTTCTCTCCCTTTGTCATTATTTAATATTTTCATTATTCTAATTCCTGTTACCTTTCCAATAAAAGTATGTTTCTTTTTCTAGCAACTTTTGACAGTATCACTTACACTTTTACATTTCTGGTGTTGGTGGTATTAGTCGCTCAGTCATGTCCAACTCTTTGCGACCCCATGTACTATAGCCCACCAGGCTTCTCTGTCCATGGGATTCTCCAGGCAAGAATGCTGGAGTGGGTTGCCATTTCCTTCTCCAGGGGATCTTCTGGACCCAAGGATCAAACTTGGGTCTCCTGCATTGCAGGCAGGTTCTTTACCGTCTGAGCCACCAGGGAAGCCCACCCTTAACAATAACTGGGTCTGCTAACCACAACCAAACATATCATGCCTTTTACACATACAGACTCTAACACTTGGGAATGTCTACATTGTTATGTTAAGCACACAAGCATAGTAGCAAGTTTGCCTGAAAGCAAACACTGGGTTTACCACTTACTAGCTTTGTAGCCTTGGGCAAGATACTGGACCCTTCTTTTTCTCCTCCTTGGTGTTCTAAAATTTCCAAGGATATATGTAGAGGAATATTTTGAGGCTCTTTTAAGATCTGAAGTCTCTACAAAATCTATTCATTCCTTGACATATTAATCTTTTTTTATGTCTTATCTTTCTGAGGTTCCTATTAGTTGATAGTGGGATCTCCTGAGTTGATTATGTATATTTCTTCTCTTCCACTGTTTACATTTTTTTTTATTTCCATACTTTATATTTTAAAACTATATTGTCCAATGTAGTAGTCATGAGCCAAATGTGACCATTTGTGTTTAAATTTAAAATTATGAAATAAAATCTAAAATTTAGTTTCCCAGTCACACTAGTCATATTTTGAGCTACATATAACTAGTGGCTATCAAATTGGACAGTGCAAATATCTAAAGTTCTGTTAGATGATGCTATTCTAGAAGTTTTTGTCAACTTGAGTTCTTAGTTCTATTGCTTTTTGTTCATCTAAAGAGTTATAATTAATCTAAAATACTTTTTATTCTCTTATTTTTGTTTTCTGATTGATATTCAGAACATCCTAATCTAGTTTCATTTAATCTCTTAAGAGATATTAATTAGCATTTTTAACTTCTCTTTCACTTCCTGAATTGTTATCTATTTCCTCTGGGGTCAGTTTGTCTGTTTATTTCCTTCTTTCTCTTTTGTGCTACTGATTTATTCATGGCTTCCCTCATAGCTCAGCTGGTAAAGAATCCACCTGCAATGTGGGATACCTGGGTTCAATCCCTAGGTTGGGAAGATCCCCTGAAAAAGGTAACGGGATTTATTCATATGCCTAAATGTTCTTACTTACCCCTTTATATCAATAAAATCTTCTGATTTGCATAAGTAGGTCTGTTTACACACCAGCTCTCTTCCTTGAATGGAAATTTATGGCAGGATAGAGGAGAAGCCTATCAATTTGCAAGTAAACGGCCATCAGACTGCACTCAATCCCACCCCTCAATACAAATGACAACGTTTTCCTGGAGCATTAATTTTTGTACTAGACACTTTAGCTTTCAGTCTATTGAGTCAACAGATATTGGCAAAACATCTACTATAGTCCAGGTACTCTTACAGCTTCTAGAGATAAAGTGGAAAAGTAGACATAGAGTCCTGCCCTCAAGGAGTCTACATTTATGAAAGTTTGTTCAGTTTCTTTAGAGACCAGTCATGTAGGGTTTTGCTAGGAAGACAGAATAATATATGACCAAATGTCTACGCTCTATGTTCTAAATTGGAGGAAGGGTATGGGAATGACTGCTGAGACGTAAGTTCCTTACATAAACATTCAATTACTTTCCTGTTTAAAGCCCTACTTCTTACCCCCACCTTGTTTATTCCTACTAATTCCGAGTGCAGAGTTTCCCAGGTTTGGACAGTCAGATTTGCCATCACTGCTTCAAAACACATTCTGGGGAAGGAGAGTGGCCAAGATGGTGGAATAGGAAGACCCTGAGCTCACCTCCTTCCACTAGCACACCAAAATTGCAACTATTTACAGGACAATTATTGATGAGAATGACAGGGTAGGCAACTGACAAACAGGAGGATAATCAGAATGGTAGAGGTTCTCTCCAAGGAGCAAATGGTCTCAGTCCCATGTCAGGCTTCCTAGCCCCAGGGTCCTGAACCAGGAAAATGAGCCTCTAGAGCATAGAGCTTTAAGACTAGCAGGGCTTACTTTCAGGAGAGCCAGACAGCTGTGGGAAATAGATAATTCACTGCTAATAACCACATCCCAAATTTCACATGCTCCAGGACCCACAGCAGAGGCAGTAACTTGACATGACCCTGGATCAGACCCTCCTGCTGGTCTTAAAGAGCCTCCCAGAGAGGCAAGAGGCAACTGAAGCACAGCCTGGGGACATAGACACTGGCAGCAGCCGTTTGGGGGTGCTTGTTCTAACACAGAGACACTGGTGCTGAGAAGCACTATCTTGGAATCCTCCCTCTAGCTTATTAGCTCCGAGATCCAGTCCCACTCATCAGCCTGTTGGCACCAGTGCTGGGACCCCTTGGCCAGCCTCATTTGTCAGTGGGCCAGCACTAGCTCTGGAACATCCTGACCCAACAGCCAAGATGGTCTCAGGAACCGGCCCCACTCACCAGCAAGCTGCTGACACTGGATCTAGGAACCCTGGCCCCACAACTACCCACTTCAGAACCTGGCTCTACCAACCAGTGGGTTCTATAGCCAGCTGCTTCATGACACACTGCCAACAAGCTTGTGGCAGCCTTCACACAAGGCAAGGCCAACCAGACCAAGGACCTGCAACAGCTACCAGACCACCCATAGCAGTCACCTGTCACACCAGAAGGATCCATGCAGCCCACATAGGGACACCTCTGAGCACATAGCTCTGATGACCAGAGGGGAGTGTGCCTCTGGACACATAGGACATTTCCTACAAAAGGCTGCTTCTCCAACATCAGGAAACATAACCAACCTACCAAACACAGAGACAAAAACAACAAATTAGACAAAATGAGGCAACAGAAGATAGACTTCCAAAAAAGGAACAAGATAAAGCCTTAGAAGAACAGCTAAGTGAAGTAGAGACAAAGAGTTCAAGTAATGATCATGAAGATGTTCAAAGAACTTGGGAGAAGACTAGATGAACACAGTGAGAAGTTAGAGGTTTTTAACAAAAAGTTAAAAAATATAAAGAGGAACAAGGATGAAGAATACAATAACTGATCATCTCTGTTTGCATCTGCATTGCTTTAAATGGCATTATTTTGTT
Source organism: Ovis aries (assembly GCF_016772045.2). Classification (NCBI taxonomy): domain Eukaryota; kingdom Metazoa; phylum Chordata; class Mammalia; order Artiodactyla; family Bovidae; genus Ovis; species Ovis aries. The sequence continues at coordinate 102,092,919 of NC_056054.1, read as the reverse complement.
TTATCAACTATACTTCAATTGAAAAATTTTAAATTCAATAACTAAAATAAAAAATACACTAGAAAGAGTCAACAGTAGATTAAATGATGCAGAAGAACAGATGAGTGAACTGGAAGACAGAGCACTGAAAATCACTGAACAGAAGGAAAGAATAAAAAGTAAAAAGAAATGAGGACAGTTTAAGACACCTCAGGGACAACATCAAGCATACTAACATTCATGTGTAGGGGTCCCAGAAGGAAAAGAGAGACAGAACGGGGCAGAAAAATTATTTGAAGACAAAATAGCTGAAACTTTCCTAACTTGGGAAAAGAAAACAGACATCCAGGTCCAAGGAAGCACAGAGAGTCCCAGACACAATCAACCCAAAGAGGACGACGCCAAGACAAGGCATATCCAACGCTGATTTTCCAAATAGAAACTGTAACCTAAAACCATAGACATTTAGAGTTGGAAGAGTTCTGTGTCCTTCACTGTAAGCCACTTCAGCCTCACCTCTTCCTTTGGCAGGATTTCTCCTAAAACTTGGTCAGTGGATTATGATAATACCTCTTTTTAAATAGGTCTAGTGACAGCAATCTCATTACTTTATAGGCAGCCTATACCACTATCAGACAACTACCCCTTAAAAAGTTCTTAAGAATTAAGTCTGCTTTTTTAAAATGTTATTTTATATTGGAGTGTAGTTGATTAGGGGCTTTCCTGATGGTGCAGTGCTAAAGAATCTGCCTGCTATTCAGGAAACCTGGGTTTGATCCCTGGGTCAGGAAGATCCCCTGGAGGAGGGCATGGCAACCCACTCCAGTACTCTTGCCTAGGGAACCCCATGGACAGAGGAGCCTGGTGGACTGTAGTCCACAGGGTCACACAGAGTCCGACACAACTGAAGCAATCATGCAGCAGGCGCAGCATAGTTGATTAACAATATTGTTAGTTTCAAGTGTACAGCAAATTGATTCAGTTATACATATACATGTATTTATTCTTTCTCAAATTATTTTCCACTTAGATTACTTCAGAATATTGAGCAGATTTCTCTGTCCTATACAGTAGGTCCTTGTTGGCTATCCATTTTAAATATAGCAGTGTGTACATGTCAATAAAGTCTGCTTTGTAGAAAGTTTCAACCACTGATTCTAGTTCTATTCCCTGGCATTACACAGAATAAGGAACTCAAGATGATGGAGACATCACAGGCTCAGAGAAATTTAGTCTAGAAGGGTTTCAACTCTGATTCAGGCTTTGCAATTTACTTGGTACGTGACCATATGCAAGTTACTTAACAACTAAGAGTTAAACTTCCTTATCTGTTAAAAGAGGATAATGACTACCCAAAAGGACAATGAGGATTACGTAAAACTGCCCATGTAAGCACCTGACAGGTCATAAGTGTTCAATGAACATTAGTTCCTTTCTGTCCCTCCTCATTTCTCATCCCTATGGAAATTCTTCAAATATTTCAAAACAGTTATACTTCCTCCCCCAAGTCTTCAATACAGCCTTGAACATAACTGTTTCCTTGAATCCTTTCTCATGAGGCTGGCTCCTGAACTCCAGGACAGGGATATAAAACTTACTCAACTTAAAATACCCCAGTGGCTGGCATAGTGTCTGAGAAACAGCTGGTACTCAGGGGATGTTGACTGATCAGAATTAAGATGACATTTGCATGATATCCCAATTCTCAGTAGAATTCTTCTCCCTTTTAGGGGAGAATGCTAAGAAATACTTTTTATAGGTAGAAACTATCAGTGTGGATTTTTTTCACCCCAACATTCTTGCCTTGTTTATCTTGCTTGCCGTGTTTATGTTTAACATTCTCCCTTGTACTTGCCTTGTTTATCAAGAAAATCAGAACAAGGTTTTGCTCAATATCAATGCTTGCCTTAGCCTCAATCTTCTCTTATAATTATCTTTATCTCAACCTTTCCATTATCTTGGTCTTTGTCCTTTACACTTGTTTACATGAATCTATTTCTAAAATCCTTTTGCAAGCAGAAAAGAATGTTTTGAAACATCCTCTATTCTCTTTTTAAGTATCAAAAAAGCTGAACCCAATTCTCCTGTTAATTAAGTAGTCTCCACTAAGAGGGATGCAGATATAGGAGGTAATCCCAAATTTGCCACCTTAGCATCTTGGGCTCTCTCCTACCTGTCAGCCTGATGGTTTCTGTCTCCCTTTCCCTTTAACAGAAAGAACACAGTAATATGGATGCTCATTTCTAAGTTCCTTGGATTGTAAAAGTGCCTTTAAAGAGTAGATATCAATCACATTTTTAAAATAGCACATCTTAGGTAAGCAAAATTCTGCACACTCAGATTTTTTCCTAATGCTGCCTTTGGGCAAGGAGAACAGAACATAGAAACATCTAATTCAACTGGTATCTCCACTTTTGTCATATGGTGAACTGGAGCCTCTATTTTTAAACACATGATTGACACTCATATGTCCAGGCTAGGTCAGATACAGTCCATCCTGTGGGAAGAAAGAGGAATCATGACTTCTGAGGTCCCTGCCAGCCCTGTGATTTGTCAAACAGAAATGTAAGTGTGTCTTTAGGTTAAGAAAAACAGCCAACAACCACCCCAAAGATTCCCCAAAACTATAACCTGCAAAAGCCAATAAATGAAACAAGAAAATACCCTTTCCCCTTCCTTCAGATGAGTCTAAAACCATTATTTAACTGAAGGTGCCTAAAGAAGAAAATAAAAATAAAACAAGCCGAGAGTAGAGAAGGAGGGGAGACTGGGTTTGGTGGTGATGAATCAGGGCTTTAGACCCGGAGGGTGTCTCCTTCCTAACTGTGCAATTAGAGACTCAATAAAAGGTTTGAGCACCTCCTGTCAGCTCACAGCCACTGCCCCACATTCCACTTGCTCTCACTCAAGAACAAGGTAAGTCTCAGAGACTATCTATCTGCTTGACCATATTTAGAATCTCAGCTGCTATTCTTGTATGAGATTGTATGAGAATGTATGAGAATTTCAGAAGAAATACACTCTTAACTCTAGGTTGACAATTATTAATAATAAACTGAGAGCTCCAGTTGCATTTTTTGCCTCAGGAATTTCATAGATCATTTTCGTTTTAAAAAAACTATAAACTATTTGTATGACATATGTATGAATACAATTTAATAAGACACAGGACTCAGACCTATATTAAAATATAGGATCATTTAAATGATGAGTAATGACTAAGGGGTCGAGACTCTGTTTTACCAGTGAGTTCATGGAGCCACATCTTCTTGGCAAAAACATGTTGCTTGGCCTGCATAAATGGAGGCTGATTTTCTGTGTTACTTCTCTTTCCTCTGGAAGTTTTTCCTAACTTAAAAGTTATACTTTGCTACAATGAGGAGCTAGATTGAGCCAAGGTGGGAGGAAAACAGGTGGCCAGTCTCAGATGATGCTGAAATGATTAGTACCACTCTGTTGGCTTCATTTGTACATTTTAGTACTTACATTTGAGTTCTTTTTCTACTCTCCTTTTACAATAAAGCTTTCTCTGAACACATGAGTGTCTCTATTTTCTGCAGGGTAGGGAGAAGTATCTCTTCTAATGTTTATCTGTGCAAAAATCCTATCTCACCACATTATCTGGCATAAATTTTAAGATAAAGAATAGAACAGATGATGTCAGTGGAGCTGGGGGAGGGACAGAAGGAAGGGCGATCTGGTATCTCCTTCCTGAAGGACCTACCCTAGAAAGTGGGTTGTGTTTGTTCTTTCCCACAGTCTCCTGAGTTTGTAAAGATGCCTCAGCTCCTGAGAGACATCCTCTGTGTAATTGAGACATTCCACAAGTACGCCAGGGAGGATGGTGGCGCAGCGACGCTGACCTGCACAGAGCTGCAACAGCTCATCCAGAGCGAATTTGAGGACATTTTTCAGGTGAAGTGCTCATGGAGCTATGGAAATTCTTCTCCACTTGCCATTTCTCCAAAATACAAGCGAAATGGGCATATGTAATCCCTCGCCATTTTACATTTGGTTACCAGCTCTCAGTACCCACTGACTTTTGAACAAACTTTTTTTCAATCTCATTTCCCTACTCTGTGCAATTGCTTGGTCATTAATTCTAGGAGGAAATGAGGTTTTCAACACTGGGACTATTGCTTCTGTAAAGTAGGCATCTGAGAGGAGTCATGAGCTTAGATGTATCCAAATGCAACTCACAATTGATATGAATGCTCCTTCTTAATGATAGTTCTCTGATCAAAAATGGTAACCAGAATCAACCTTCTTTGGGGAGGGTCTTCCCAGGTGGCGATAGAGATAAAGAATCCACCTGCCAATGCAGGAGACACAAGGGATATGGGTTTGATCCCTGGGTAAGAAAGATCCCCTGGAGTAGGAAATGGCACCTCACTCCAGAATTCTTGCCTGGAAAATTCCAAAGGAGCCTGGCTACAGTCCATGGCATTACAAAGAATCAGACATGACTAAGCACACACAAACACACATTTGGAGGAAATTTCCTAAGTTCACGAGGAATAGAATCAAAAAAGAGGGTTCTTGGAAAACATGCAGACACTCAGGGCACTTGACCACATATAAATAGGCTGATTTTTCATTGTGTTTCCATGCAGCCATGTGCCACCCATGCTGTGGAGAGCAACTTGAATCTTCTGAATATTGACAGTAATGGTGCCATCAGCTTTGATGAATTTGTTCTTGCAATCTTCAGCTTTTTGAATTTCTGTTACCTTGACATACAGTCATTACTAAACTCGGAACCAGACGGGAGGCCACATGGTATGGGTCTTCAGGTGATGAATGGAACTGACCAGGGGACAGAAGGAACTTCACAAACTCAAGACAAAGTGGTGCTTCCTTCAGGAACGGCATCATCAACTCATCTCAGCCTAAAAGAAGAGAGAGCAGTTGAACACAATAGGGTGGACCCACAGGGACATACCACAGCTCACAAACTACCAGTAGAAACGTCTGAACACAGTGACTCCAAGAACCAACATCTGAAAGGAGATGAACAGAGCCAGAAAGTGGCCCAAGATGTATCAGCAACAGGTGACAGTAGAACCCAACCTGAGACAAGTAAGCCAATGGCAGGATCAGAACAGATCAGCAGTCGCACAAAGGGGGAGGGACAGAATAAGGAGAGTCTCCAGAAGGGAGATATACTAGCCAGGAAACGAAGTGGCACTGAGACAGGAGAATGGTTTGGAGAACAGGAAGGGAGCTTGGGAATCCTGCATTCTCCACTGGGAGAAACCACACAGAGGCCAGGTGGATCATCTGAGGATCAGGAAGAGGCAGGAGAGAAGGGTGTTAAGGAACACCCTAAAGCACAAGAATCATCAGTACAGGGAAAAGATGAGCCCAGTTCAGACCATATCAGCCTGCCAAAACAAGCTGCTGCTTGGAAACCATCTCAGACACAGAAATCAGCTGCTCCCGAGGATGACAGTAGAACAGCTGAGACTCCAGAACCACCCATACAAGAAAAAGAATATGAAACAAGGGACTTGTCAGTCCAAGGGGATAACAGAAATGTTCCAGAAACACCCACGGTTAGAGTAGAAAGGAAAGATGTAAGAGGTCCAGAGGTCCATCAAACAGTAGGGCAGAAACAAATTGAGGAAAAAATTCAGCCACCAGCTCTGGAAGAGCCAACAGAAGATAAGAAGTATCATGAACTCCAGGAATCATCGAAAAAAAAGAATGCTGGAGAAGATTCTGAGACACATGAGTTAAACTCAGAAGGAGGAGAACAGAAAGATTCTGAAATTGAAGGAGCCATCAGCCCAGGAGAAGAGGCAAGACATGCTGAGGAAGGCACAGAAGAAGCACTTGTGAACAGTAAAAATGCCCCTGAAGCAGAAGGGACATCAAGAACAAGAGAAAGAACACGGGAGTTGACCCCACCTGAGAACCAATCTGGAGAAAAAAATAAGATGATCACCAAGATTCATGATAAGTTGGTCAAGGAAGATGATGACTACCAGGGGGAAGGTCCTGAGCCAGTGGCCACACAGAATGATGAGAGGTCTCCTGAAACCCCCAACAGCCTGACTACAGAGGATGGTGACAGCAACTCAGAGACAAGTGATCTGTTTGTGCAAGGGGATTCCCAAAGTCAAGCAAACCCATTCAGAGGGTCTGTGCAAGGAAGTGACAGTAATAACCCAGAAACTCAGAAACACTTAGCACTGAGTGAGGAAAAGAGAATTCAGGAGGCAGTGCTGGCAGTCAGAGGAGAGGATGAGCGGGTCACGGAGGAACACGCACAGGAGCACAAGGGTCAGGGCTCAGGGACCACAGGTCTAGGCCCAGCTGTGGAGCCCAGGGGACACCCCAACACACAGGTGTTCATAGGGAGAGATGAAAACAGAAAGTCCCTGGAGCCAGAGATCCCGGTTGCTCCAAATGCAGGCTTCACTAACCAGCTTTCTGTAAGGCAACTCCCCACAAAGAAAGACAGTAGAAAAGAGCTAAAGGTCCAGAGCCCAAGTACCAAAGAAGAGGAAGATGGAGCCCTAGAGACCCAGGAGGATTTAGTAAAAAGTCTGGATGAGAACAATGCAGTCTCCCAAAAGACACACCCTGCGACATTGGAGGAGGAGATTGAAAGCCCCCAACAGGTGGCAGGAGAACAAAATCTATCTACGAAAGAACATGATCCTTCAGTCTCTGAGTCAGGCCTTGAAGAGAGGATGCAAAGAGACCAAGAGCTCTGTTTGCTGGAGAGAGGTGCAGAACATTCGGGTCCCCTGTACGAGGTCTCGCAGGAGAAGATGCTGCAGCAAACAGACGTAACCCAAGGGGAGCATCAAAATCAAGCTCAGACAGCCAGTGTATCAAGCCCAGAGATCTGCAGAAACCAGTTGAGTGCATCCCTCACCAATGACAGCTCAGACTGTCTTGTCTTTTTTATTGACAGACAAGCACTACAAAAGTACATCAGGGAGTTTCTGCCTGATGAGGATCCTACTGGTGCACAGCAAATATTAGCTCCCCAGACCTTGGAAGATAAGCAGAGTCACCCTCAAAGAGGGGAACTAGAACCACAACAGGAAGAAAGCACTCCAAAGCAATGAATCATTGTCACCATCCCACGAGAAGTTCCAAGGAACCTCATACATCTAAACAAGCCCCAGACTTCTTCCCTCCCAGTCACTCTCAATGCTCATACTCACACATTCAGATGAAGATTAATAATCCCTTAAATCCCCTTCCTAAATTTCTGCTGTTGTTGTTGTTTAGTCTCTAAGTCATGTGCGACTCTTTTGCGAACCCATGGACTGTAGCTTGCAAGGCTTCTCCGTCCATGGGATTTTCCAGGCAAGAATATTGCAGTGGGTTGCCATTTCCTTCTCCAGGAGATCTTCCCGAACAAAGGACTGAACCCAAGTTTCCTGCATTGGCAGGTGGATTCTTCACCACTGTGCCACCAGGGAAGTCCTCCTAAATTTCTACAAGAGAAAATTATAAAATATTCATCAGCAGAAGCTACCAGCAAAGAAATGGCATACCAAACAAACATTGTACCACATGAATCTACTTCCAAGTGCAAAAACAGACTTTCCCATGCAACCATTTATCACAATTTACCTGTTTATTAAAAATAGAAAAATCTTTTCCAAATCTTCAATAAACATCAAGTTCTTCAATTGATTCACTGATTTTTTTATAATGTGACAGTAGAAAGTATGAGGCTGTGCTACTGTCTTGTAAAGTATCTTTAATTCATAGATGCATTATTGTGCATCATGACATTTCCTACATAAATTTCAAATTTATCTAAAAATTTTATCCCTCAAAATAATCCTTTATCACCATAACTTAAAATCATTATGATTTCCTAACACCCAATTAAACTAGATTGCTGACTCTTTGCTCATGTCCAAGTGCAACTAAATCTATGCCATAGATTCACTCATTCATTTACTTATTGAGTAAATTCATTAAATTCTATTCCTCTAGATATCCTTTTCACAGTTTCTGGCTCAAATAAGCAATCAGAATAATTATGAAGAGAGAGAATACAAATCCAAAATATACTTGATTCTGTAAGATGTTCTTGTAAACAACCATGCACTAATTTTACAAAATGCTTATCCATATGGTTTTCTGAGGGCATTGTATTAAAATTAACAATTAAATAACCGGGTGAGCAATATCTTTTGTTGGTTCATTTTTTTCTTTCATTCTCCACCTAGCCTTGGAGGCACTGATCAGAAACAAAAACAATCTTAGTGATTTCTGTTTTTTTAAATGACTAATTAAAGGATTATGTTCACAGAGCCTAGTAATGACCTAAGAAAGAAATAAAATAGTCATCATATAACATTTCCTGTGGCAATAACACCCCATCTCCATTGCATTCCATTCCTTCAAGGCTCAATTTTCTTGCATTTCCACTCTGGAATCTATAATTCCCCTAAACTTCTTCCCCTTCCAACATTTTCAGATCTTTTCATTCTACCTTCAAACATGAAGGTATATCCCTACCTGAAAAAATATACCTTAAATGAAAAACAGACTCAAGACAATTCACAAAAATGAAAAATGTATCCTAGAGCATAAAGTAATCAGTTCTTTTGGCAAACAACTTGGCAATATACATCTGGGACCGCAAAAATGACAAAGGTTATGAATAATGTATTAATCCAAGACGCTATACTGATGACCAATAAATGTATGAAATCTTCACTAGACTACAAAAAAATGTAAATTTAATGGCTTTTTTGCTTATCAAGTTAGTATAGGTTGTTTGTCTGTTTGTTTGTTTTTAATAACCACACAGTGAAAGTGAGAGTGTGGGGAAACAGAAACTCTGAAATACAACTGATAGAAGTATAAATAAGCACAACCTTCCCAGAAAGAAATTCAATAATATGCATAAAATATCTCATAGCATATTTTGTGTGTGTGTGTGTGTGTGTGTGTGTGTTTAGTTGCTCAGTCATGTCTAACTCTTTGCGACCTCAGCCCAATAGGTTTTTCTGTCCATGAAATTTTTCAGGCTAGAATACTGGGGCAAGTTGCTATTTCCTACCCCCAGTTATCTCCCCAACCTAGGGATCGCATCTCTCGCGGCTTCTGCATCGGCAGGAGGATTCTTTACCACTGCACCACCTATAGCAAAAACCAGAAATAACCTAAATATCCATCATCAGAAGGATGATAAATTAACTTACGGTTACTAGATACTGTGGAATGCCAAAAACCATTAATAATTATGAGGTAACATATTATTTAATTAAATGAGGATGGGTTCATAAAATACCAAACTTTCAATGATTATAAAATAGTAGATAATGATTCCATTCAAAGATTAATAAATGAATGAATAGGCAGAGCATGAGACCAATATTCCAACAGTAGTTATCTCTAAGTAGGACAACTACAAACAATGTTTATTTTCTGTTCTGACATTTTCTTCATTTTCCAAGTTTTTTATAATTAAAATATACTACATTTGTAATCAGAAATATAAGATAGCCAATTAATAATCTTTAATTATTAAACCTATTATTTTTATTATTTTTATTTTTTAATTTATTTAATTGGAGGTTAATTACTTTACAATATTGTATTGGTTCTGCCATACATCAACGTGAATCCACCACAGATATACACGTGTTCCCCCTCCTGAAACCCCCTCCCTCCTCCCTCCCCGTACCATCCCTCTGGGTTGTCCCAGTGCACCAGCCCCAAGCATCCAGTATCATGCATAGAACCTGGACTGGCGATTTGTTTCTTAATATGATATTATACATGTTTCAGTGTCATTCTCCCAAATCATCCCACCCTCTCCCTCTCCCACAGAGTCCAAAAGACTGTTCTATACATCTGTGTCTCTTTTGCTGTCTCGCATACAGGGTTATCATTACCATCTTTCTAAATTCCATATATATGCGTTAGTATACTGTATTGGTGTTTTTCTTTCTGGCTTACTTCACTCTGTATAATAGGCTCCAGTTTCATCCACCTCATTAGAACTGATTCAAATGTATTCTTTTTAATGGCTGAGTAATACTCCATTGTGTATATGTACCACCGCTTTCTTATCCATTCATCTGCTGATGGACATCTAGGTTGCTTCCATGTCCTGGCTGTTATAAACAGTGCTGCGATGAACATTGGGGTACAGGTGTCTCTTTCACTTCTGGTTTCCTCGGTGTGTATGCCCAGCAGTGGGATTGCTGGGTCATAAGGCAGTTCTCTTTCCAGTTTTTTAAGGAATCTCCACACTGTTTTCCATAGTGGCTGTACTAGTTTGCATTCCCACCAACAGTGTAAGAGGGTTCCCTTTTCTCCACACCCTCTCCAGCATTTATTGCTTGTAGACTTTTGGATCGCAGCCATTCTGACTGGCATGAAATGGTACATCATTGTGGTTTTGATTTGCATTTCTCTGATAATGAGTGATATTGAGCATCTTTTCATGTGTTTGTTAGCCATCTGTATGTCTTCTTTGGAGAAATGTCTATTTAGTTCTTTGGCCCATTTTTTGATTGGGTTGTTTATTTTTCTGGAAGTGAACTGCAGGAGTTGCTTGTATATTTTTGAGATTAGTTGTTTGTCAGTTGCTTCATTTGCTATTATTTTCTCCCATTCTGAAGGCTGTCTTTTCACCTTGCGTATAGTTTCCTTTGTTGTGCAGAAGTTTTAAGTTTAATTAGGTCCCATTTGTTTATTTTTGCTTTTATTTCCAATATTCTGGGAGGTGGGTCATAGAGGATCCTGCTGTGATTTATGTCAGAGAGTGTTTTGGCTATGTTCTCCTCTAGGAGTTTTATAGTTTCTGGCCTTACATTTAGATCTTTAATCCATTTTGAGTTTATTTTTGTGTATGCTATTAATAAGTGTTCTAGTTTCATTCTTTTACAAGTGGTTGACCAGTTTTCCCAGCACCACTTGTTAAAGAGATTGTCTTTAATCCATTGTATATTCTTGCCTCCTTTGTCAAAGATAAGATGTCCATAGGTGTGTGGATTTATCTCTGGGCTTCCTATTTTGTTCCATTGATCTATATTTCTGTCTTTGTGCCAGTATCACACTGTCTTGATGACTGTGGCTTTGTAGTAGAGCCTGAAGTCAGGCAGGTTGATTCCTCCAGTTCCATTCTTCTTTCTCAAGATTGCTTTGGCTATTCGAGGTTTTTCGTTTTTCATACAAGAAAAAATTTTTAATAGAAAAAATTTTCCTCACAAAGATGTTCACAACACCATTGTTTACAATAACAAAAAGTAGAGAAAATCAAATTTCTAATAATAGGGGCGTAGGTTATATAATGGAGAAGGCAATGGCAACCCACTCCAGTACTCTTGCCTGGAAAATCCCATGGACGGAGGAGCCTGGTGGACTGTAGCCCATGGGGTCGCAAAGAGTCGGACATGACTGAGCGACTTCACCTTCACTTTTCACTTTCATGCATTGGAGAAGGGAATGGCAACCCCCTCCAGCGTTCTTGCCTGGAGAATCCCAGGGGCGGCAGAGCCTGGTGGGCTGCCTGCCATCTATGGGGTCGCACAGAGTCGAACACGACTGAAGGACTTAGCAGCAGCAGCAGCAGCAGCAGCAGGTTATATAAATTACTAACCCTTGATGGTTATTACATAGTCTTTAGAATGTGCATTTATGAAGCATCTGAATTCATACAGAAAACTCCTCACATGGAAAAACAGGACAACATCTGTGCTTTCAGTATAATATCAACTATATTTAAAGATAGTTATATAAGATGGAGAGGAAATATATCTAGATATCTACAATGCTCATCTCTTCCTGACAATTACAATTTATCTTCTTCCCTTCTTTCTAAATTTCTCTATTTTTGGATATTTTATGTACTAGCATATTTTATTTATTCTCCTAATTGAAAAAAATCAAAAAACTAACAACAGCTTTTAAACATCCTCTTTTTATTCTAGCAACCATCCATTTATCTGTCACTATTTCTGACCTCCATGCTATTTCTAACACAGGGCAATTTTTTTTTCCCACCATCCTACATCCTTTGAAGATGATATTGCTCTTCACCCAACAAGCCTAAAGATTGCTAACCTCCATGTTTTCAGCAGTTGACACTGATAATTGCCCCCCGCCCCCGAAATGCTCACTCCACTGGTCCTTCCTTCCTCTCTTGTGGGTCTTTCTCATCCAGATAGCAGATTCTTTATAGAAATAAGATATTTCTATTCCTGGACTTTCTCCCTCTAAGAACATATCCTTGACCCAAGTTATTATTACCTCTTACACACTGGTAAGTCTCAGTTCACCGTGTTCAGATTTGACTGCACTCCAACCCAATCTATGCAAGTGCTCACAAGATATAATCCTTGAGATTGCCAACCACTCCCCAGTAATCTGGCTTGTCTTCCAGGCAGTACACTTCCACTACAGTATCTCAATAGAGTCTTCCTTAAACCCTGGTGAATGGAACAGGCATGGGCCCTGCCCTCATGAAAGATACAGTCCTGCATAAGATAACTAAATTATAAAGTCCTACAAAGAATTATTCAAAGGCAAGGTGTCTAAGTGAAGTAAGCCAGACAAAGACAAATATAATGTGATATCACTTATATATAGAATCTAAAAAAAAAAATTATACAGATGAATTTACTTGCAAAACAGAATAGACTCACAGATGTAGAAAACAAATTTATGGTTACCAATGAGGAAAGAGGGGACGGATAAATTTGGAATTTGGGACTAAGATACACAGTATATATATATATATATATATATATATATATATATATATAATAGATAAACAACAAAGAATTACTGTATAGCAAAGGGAACTATGTTCAGTATCTTATAATAATCTATAATGAAAAAATATGAAAAAGAATATACATATAACTGGATCACTTTGCTGTATACCTTAAACTTTGCGAATCAACTATACTTCAATAAATTAACTAATTATAATTGGGCTCCCCTGGTGGCTCAGATGGTAAGGAGTCTGCCTGCAAAGCAGGAGAGCTGGGTTTGATCTCTGGGTTGGGAAGATCCCCTGGAGAAGGGACGGCTACCCACTCCAGTATTCTTTCCTGGAGAATTCCATGAATAGAGATGCCTGGCAGGCTGTAGCGTTACACTACATTTAATTAATGTAAAAGTTAGTTAATTTTTAAAATCAAAGGCAAGGTGCTGGTCATATTACTATTTCTGTCTCCGTGCCTCTGCTGTTGTGGTTTACCTTTCCTGAAACACATATTCATTTTCTCTCTATTCCTCACTCATAACTGTCCTTAAAATCCTAGACTAAACCTTACCTCTACCACTGATCTTTAACTACTGTATCACTCATGGCCTGCAAGACCCAGATTAATATTTTAATACTTACTCGCTAGTATTATTAATTGTTCTCTGAGTGTTACTTCCCTAACTAAATAAATTAGAAGCCACTGGACATAAAGAAGAATTCTTATACTCTAATACTCCATGTGTCCTTGGACAACATATTCAATCCCTTGACCTCAGTATCTGCCTGGAAGATGTCATTATGCCAACTCACAGAGCTGTTGTGAGGGATTTAAAAAAAAAAAAAAAGAGTAGAATTTTGTCAATAAGTAGCAAACAACCTAATTTCTTTTCTAAAAAACGGTGCAAAATGTAAATAGTTACTTCAGAAAAGAAGATATCAAAAAAGCCAGTGAAAAGGTACTGAATCTCATTAGAGTACCAGGTAAAAGTGAAGTGAAGTCACTCAGTCATGTCCGACTCTTTGCCGACCTCATGGACTGTAGCCTATAAGGCTCCTCTGTCCATGTAATTTTCCAGGCAAGAGTACTGGAGTGGGTTGCCATTTCCTTCTCCAGGGGATCTTTCCCACTCAAGCATCAAACCCAGGTCTCCTGCATTGCAGGCAGACGCTTTACCGTCTGAGCCACCAGGGAAGAGTACCAGGTTAAACCACAGTGAAAACCACTCACACATGCCAATGTCTGACATTAAAAAGTGATGATACCAAGTGCATTCAGAAAGACAGAGCAACTAGAATTCTCACATCAGTAGCAGGAGCATAAATAAATATAACAAGCATTCTGGAAAACTGTAGGGCAATACTGACTAAAGCTGAATATACGCAAACCCTCTGGCCAAGTAATTCCATCCCAAGTATACAACTGAACAGAAATGTACCAAAAGGCAAATTCAAAAGTATTCGCAGTAGCATCATTTATAACAGCCCCAAAGAAGAGATAAACAAAAGACCCACCAACTAAGAATCAACCAGTAATTTGCACTATATTCACATAAAGGACTATTATACAGCAAGGACACTAAAAGAACTACAGCAGTAATGTGCAACATGGTGACTATAGTTAATAATACAGTACTGCACACTTGAAAGTTGCTTAGATAGTATATCTTAAAAGTTCTCATCACAAGAAAAAAATTATGTAATTACGTGTGGTGATAGGACTTATGGTGATCAGTTCAGTTCAGCTCAGTCGCTCAGTCATGTCCAACTCTTTGCGACCCCATGGACTGTAGCATGCCAGGCCTCCCTGTCCATCACCAACTCCTGGAGTCCATCCAAACCCATGTCCATTGAGTTGGTGATGCCATCCAACCATCTCATCCTCTGTCATCCCCTTCTCCTCCTGTCCTCAATCTTTCCCAGCATCAGGGTCTTTTCCAATGAGTCAGCTTTTCGCATCAGGTGGCCAAAGTATTGGAGTTTCAGCTTCAACATCAGTCCTTCCAATGAACACCCAGGACTGATCTCCTTCAGAATGGACTGGTTGGATCTCCTTGCAGTCCAAGGGACTCTCAAGAGTCTTCTCCAACACACAGTTCAAAAGCATCAATTCTTCGGCGCTCAGCTTTCTTCACAGTCCAACTCTCACATCCATACATGACCACTGGAAAAACCATTGCCTTGACTAGACGGAGCTTAGTTGGCAAAGTAATGTCTCTGCTTTTTAATATGCTCTCTAGGTTGGTCATAACTTTCCTTCCAAGGAGTAAGCGTCTTTTAATTTCATGACTGCAATCACCATCTGCAGTGATTTTGGAGCCCAAAAAAACAAAATCAGACACTGATTCCACTGTTTCCCCATCTATTTACCATGAAGTGATGGGACTAGATGCCATGATCTTTGTTTTCTGAATGTTGAGCTTAAAGCCAACTTTTCCACTCTCCTCTTTCACTTTCATCAAGAGGCTTTTTAGTTCCTCTTCACTTTCTGCCATAAGGGTGGTATCATCTGCATATCTGAGGTTATTGATATTTCTCCCGGCAATCTTGATTCCAGCTTGTGCTTCCTCCAACCCAGCATTTCTCATGATGTACTCTACATATAAGTTAAATAAGCAGAGTGACAGTATACAGCCTTGATGTACTCCTTTTCCTATTTGGAACCAGTCTGTTGTTTCATGTCCAGTTCTAACGGTTGCTTCCTGACCTGCATACAGGTTTCTCAAGAGGCAGGTCATTTTACAATATACAAATATCAAGTCATTATGTTGTATACATGAAACAAATATAATGCTATGTATCAATTATACATCAATAATGAAAAATTATTGCAACAAAATTTCTTAAGTTTGGTAATTTTTAATATATATTTTATTGAAGTATAGTTAATTAACAATGTTTCAGGTGTACAGCAAAGTGAGTCACCATACACACATATATTATTTTTCAGATTATTTTCCATTATAGGTTACTACAAGATATTGAATACAATCCCCCGTGCTATATAGTAAGCCCATGTTGCTTGTTGTGTATCTATTTTATATTTAGTAGTATTTATCTGTTAATCCCATACTCCTAATCTCTCTCTATCCACTCTTTCCCCTTTGGTAGCCATAAGGTTGCTTTCTATGTTAGTAAGTCTATTTCTGTTTTATAAATAAGTTCCCTTGTATCATTACATTAGGTTCCACATATAAGTGATATCATATGCTATTTATCTTTCTCTGTGGGACTTACTTCACTCAGTAGAGCTCTAGGTCTATTCGTGTTGCTGCAAATCACATTATTTCATTCTTTTTATGGCTAAGTAATATTCCATTATATATATATACATATATATATGGGATTTGATTTAGGTCATACCTGAATGGTCTAGTGGTTCAGGTATGACCTAAATCAAATCCCTTATGATTACACAGTGGAAGTGAGAAATAGATTTAAGGGGCTAGATCTGATAGATAGAGTGCCTGATGAACTATGGACTGAGGTTCATGACATTGTACAGGAGACAGGGATCAAGACCATCCCCATGGAAAAGAAATGCAAAAAAGCAAAATGGCTGTCTGGGGAGGCCTTACAAATAGCTGTGAAAAGAAAAGAACTGAAAAGCAAAGGAGAAAAGGAAAGATATAAGCATCTGAATGCAGAGTTCCAAAGAATAGCAAGGAGAGATAAGAAGGCGTTCCTCAGCGATCAATGCAAAGAAATAGAGGAAAAGAACAGAATGGGAAAGACTAGAGATCTCTTCAAGAAAATTAGAGATACCAAGAGAACTTTTCATGCAAAGATGGGCTCAATAAAGGACAGAAATGGTATGGACCTAACAGAAGCAGAAGATATTAAGAAGAGGTGGCAGGAATACACAGAAGAACTATACAAAAAAGATCTTCATGACCAAGATAATCACGATGGTGTGATCACTCAGCTAGAGCCAGACATCCTGGAATGTGAAGTCAAGTGGGCCTTAGAAAGCATCACTACGAACAAAGGTAGTGGAGGTGATGGCATTCCAGTTGAGCTGTTTCAAATCCTGAAAGATGATGCTGTGAAAGTGCTGCACTCAATATGCCAGCAAATTTGGAAAACCATCAGTGGCCACAGGACTGGAAAAGGTCAGTTTTCATTCCAATCCCAAAGAAAGGCAATGCCAAAGAATGCTCAAACTACCGCACAATCGCACTCATCTCACACGCTAATAAAGGAATGCTCAAAATTCTCAAGCCAGGCTTCAGAAATACGTGAACCGTGAACTTCCAGATGTTCAAGCTGGTTTTAGAAAAGGCAGAGGAACCAGAGATCAAATTGCCAGCATCCACTGGATCATGGAAAAAGCAAGAGAGTTCCAGAAAAACATCTATTTCTGCTTTATTGACTATACCAAAGCCTTTGACTGTGTGGATCGCAATCAACTGTGGAAAATTCTGAAAGAGATGGGAATACCAGACCACCTGACCTGCCTCTTGAGAAACCTATATGGAGGTCAGGAAGCCACAGTTAGAACTGGACATGGAACAACAGACTGGTTCCAAATAGGAAAAGGAGTACATCAAGGCTGAATATTGTCACCCTGCTTATTTAACTTCTATGCAGAGTACATCATGAGAAACGCTGGACTGGAAGAAACACAAGCTGGAATCAAGATTGCCAGGAGAAATATCAATAACCTCAGATATGCAGATGACACCACCCTTATGGCAGAAAGTGAAGAGGAACTAAAAGCCTCTTGATGAAAGTGAAAGAGGAGAGTGAAAGTGTTGGCTTAAAGCTCAACATTCAGAAAACGAAGATCATGGCATCTGGTCCCATCACTTCATGGGAAATAGATGGGGAAACAGTGGAAACAGTGTCAGACTTTATTTTTCTGGGCTCCAAAATCACTGCAGATGGTGATTGCAGCCATGAAATTAAAAGACACTTACTCCTTGGAAGGAAAGTTATGAGCAACCTAGATAGCATATTCAAAAGCAGAGACATTACTTTGCCAACAAAGGTCCATCTAGTCAAGGCTATGGTTTTTCCAGTGGTCATGTATGGATGTGAGAGTTGGACTGTGAAGAAAGCTGAGCACCAAAGAATTGATGCTTTTGAACTGTGGTGTTGGAGAAGACTCTTGAGAGTCCCTTGGACTGCAAGGAGATCCAACCAGTCCATTCTGAAGGAGATCAACCCTGGGATTTCTTTTGAAGGAATGATGCTAAAGCTGAAACTCCAGTACTTTGGCCACCTCATGTGAAGAGTTGACTCATTGGAAAAGACTCTGATGCTGGGAGGGATTGGGGGCAGGAGGAGAAGGGGATGACAAAGGATGAGATGGCTGCATGGCATCACGGACTCGATGGACGTGAGTCTGAGTGAACTCCGGGAGTTGGTGATGGACAGGGAGGCCTGGCGTGCTGCGATTCATGGGGTCGCAAAGAGTCGGACACGACTGAGCGACAGAACTGAACTGAACTGAGCTGATATATATATATATATATATATATATATATATGCCACATCTTCTTTATCCATTCATCTGTCTATGGACATCTAGGTTGCTTCCATGTTTTGGCTATTTTAAATAGCACTGCCATGAACATTGGGATGCATGTTGTTTTTTTTTAATTTGTTCTGGTCTTTTTCTGAATCCATGCCCAGGAATGGGGCTGCTGGGTCACATGTCACTCTATTTTCAGTTTTTAAAGGAACCTTCATATGGTTCTCCACAGTGGCTACACCATTTATATTCCCACCAATAGTGCAGGAGGATTCCCAAGCGTAGAATAATTTTATAAGCATGATGTCAAGTAAAATAAGGCCAGACACAAAAAATTCATACTAAATGACTGTATTCACATAAAGTTCAAATAGTAGGAAAGCTGATCTAAGGTATTAGAAGTCAGGATAATGGTACTACTAGACAGGAGGGAGGGGTTGAATATGGGCAAGAGAATAACTTCTAGGACACTGTGTGTGCTCAATAACACAGTTGTGTCCAACTCTTTGTGGCCCCATGGCTGTAACCCACAAGGCTCATCTGTCCATGGAAATTTCTAGTCAAGAATATTGGAGTGACTGCCACTTCCTACTCCAGTCTAAGGCATTGGTTATGCTCTATTTCTTGATTTGGGTGGTGGTTACATGGGAGTGTCTACTTGTGATAATTCATCAAGTACACACTTATGACTTAGATGTTATACTTCAGTGAGAAGCATACATGGAATAATATGCATGAAAGTGCCCAGTAAACTACCTGCCATTAGTACATACTCAATACACGTGTATTATTTACTATTTGTCATTGGACTCACAGTAGTCCAAATCCATAGGAGGCACTTTGTTCATCTATCAAGTCTATAATTAATCACCTACTGAACTATGTATACAGGGTACAGAATGATGAGCAAAACAGACATAATTCTTGACTTCAGAGAGTGTAGAGTCTGAAAGAGGAAGAGAGTCATTTTTAAAATTAACACAAAACAATGCATAATTACAAACTGCAATGAGTGCTATAAGAAAAAAATCAATAGGGATAACTAATTTAAATTGAGGGGTCTCTGAGAGAGTGGCATATCTTCATGAGTGATTACTGAATCCTAGGACAGCAAGTCTTCCCCATAAAGCACTTGAAAATGTGTCTATACCCATCAAGGCGCATTACTCCTACTAGTTATTATGGGAAAGGTCAATAAAAATCAGCACTTCTTCCTCAAAATACCAGGAAAGAAGTATCTGAGAAGTGAGGAAAGTGAAAGCGAAAGAAGCTCAGTCGTGTCCAACCCTTTGTGACCCCATGGACTATACAGTCCATGGAATTCTCCAGGCCAGAATACTGGAGTGGGTAGCCTTTCCCTTCTCCAGGGGATATTACCAACCCAGGGTTCGAACCCAGGTCTCCCACATTGCAGGCTGATTCTTTGCCAGCTGAGCCACAAGGGAAGCCCAAGAATACTGGAGTGGGTAGCCTATCCCTTCTCCAGCGGATCTTCCTGACCCAGGAATCGAACCGGGGTCTCCTCATTGCAGGCAGATTCTTTACCAACTGAGCTATCAGGGAAGCTCAAGAAGTGAGGAAATGAAGGATAAAGGCAGAAAGGGATGTGGTTAAGATTATGGACTCAGGAGTCAGACTGTGTCCAGGTAACAATCAACCCTAGGTCTGCCACTTACTTACAGTATCTTCTTGGGCAAGTTACTTAACCTCTCCATGCTTCTGTTTATGCCTCTGTTAACAATGTTGCATAGGGACTTCCCTGAGACTCTGGGCTCTCAACACAGGGGGCCTGGGTTCAATCCCTGGTCAGGGAACTAGATCCCACATGCCATAACTGAGAGCTGGCATGCTGGAACTAAAGATCCCACATGCTGCAACCAAGACCTGGTGCAGCAAAATAAATTTTTTTTAAGTTGCATAAAATCTCAGGAAGTTCACCAACTAGTCCTCCACACAGGTTAGGAACTCCTTTCTAGGGATTCCTTACCCTCAGACAAAGAGGTCAGCTCATAGTCTGCAGAAAGGCTGAGTGAGACCCAGCAAAATATGATGACTTTTCCAAGGCCACTTAGCTCCTGTTAGGAAAGGCAGTCTTGGGCACACAGTCTTTCAACCTCCACTCAGCTACACAAGAACAGACCTTTGGCCTTGAAACACTTCATTACCAAGAGATAAAGAGCCCACAAGCCTGTGCTGGACTTATTATCCTGTGTGGGACCATCTTCCCCTGTTTCAGACTCAACACATACTCCTTGGTTCTGCTTAAGTATGTTCATCATATGATATCTGGCCCACTGCTGTATCTGTCTGCTGCAAGGACAGATACAAGGTTCTTCATCCTGTGGCACAGGAGGGGTGCATTTGGACCAATGGCCCTATGTCAGCTGCCACTGGTTTCCTGACCTCCCACCCTGAGCTCCTTCCAAATCTCTGATTTTGGCTCCCTAGGCATAGAATCCTGCCTCCTGAGAAATGTGTATGCAGGTCAAGAAAAAGAACTGGACATGGAACAACAGACTGGTTGCAAATTGGGAAAGGAGTACGTCAAGGCTGTATATTGTCACCCTGCTTATTTAACTTATATGCAGAGTACCTTATGAGAAATGCCAGGCTGGATGAAGCACAAGCTGGAATCAAGGTTTCTGGGAGAAATATTAATAACCTCAGATACGCAGATGATACCACCCTTATGGCAGAAAGCAAAGAACTAAAGAGCCTCTTGATGAAAATAAAAGGGGAGGGTGAAAAAGTTGGCTTAAAACTCAACATTCAGAAAACTAAGATCATGGCATGCCATAGTCCCATCTGCTGCTGCTGCTGCTGCTAAGTCGCTTCAGTCGTGTCCAACTCTGTGCAACCCCACAGACGGCAGCCCACCAGGCTCCCCCATCCCTGGGATTCTCTAGGCAAGAATACTGGAGTGGGTTGCCATTTCCTTCTCCAATGCATGAAAGTGAAAAGTCAAAATGAAGTTGCTCAGTCGTGTCCGACTCTTAGCGACCCCATGGACTGCAGCCTACCAGACTCCTCTGTCCATGGGATTTTCCAGGCAAGAGTACTGGAGTGGGGTGCCATTGCCTTCTCCAATAGTCCCATCACTTCATGGCAAATAGATAGGGAAACAATGGAAACAGTGAGAGACTCTATTTTGTGGGGCAAAAATCACTGCGGATGGTGACTGCAGCCAAGAAATTGAAAGATGCTTGCTCCTTGGAAGAAAAGCTATGACCAGCCTAAACAGCATATTAAAAAGCAGAGACATTACTTTCCCAACAAAGGTCCGTCTAGTCAAAGCTACAGTTTTTCCAGTAGTCATGTATGGATATGAGAGTTGGACTATAAAGAAAACTGAGCACCAAAGAATTGATGCTTTGGAACTGTGAAGTTGGACAAGACTCTTGAGAGTCCGGTGGACTGCAAGGAGATCAAACCAGTCAATGTTAGAGAAAATCAGTCCTGAATATTCACTGGAAGGACTGATGCTGAGGCTAAAACTCCAATACTTTGGCCACCTGATGTGAAGAACTGACTCATTGGAAAAGACCCTGATGCTGGGCAAGATTGAGGGCAGGAGGAGAAGGGGACAACAGAGGATGAGATGGTTGGATGGCATCACTGAGGACATGAGTTTGAGCAAGCTCTGGAAGTTGGTAAAGGACAGGGAAGCCTGGCGTGCTGCAGTCCATGGGGTCGCAAAGAGTCAGACACTACTGAACAATTGAACTGATGAGGCACAGAATACATCAGCTTACTTCATTGTTAAATCCCTGGGAGACCATTCAGGTCTGAACCCATAAATCTAAATGGTACACAAATCAAAACACAGAGTAACCTAAAGATTCAGCACCACCCCAAGACACACCGTGCTGAGTCATGACTGCACCTAGGTGCTGCCAGGAATTGAGGATCCACTGAAGGTGCCCAAGCCTTGAATAGTGGTCCGGAACAAAGCCTTCAAAAGAGAAGAAGAGCCAGTTTCCCAAAACCAGTCAGAATCATCTTGTAATTAAGTCTAATACCCATTCTACTTGTCCCACTGATCCACATGAAAGCGCACGCTGCTTTCAGTCATCCTGACACTGATGACAGACTGCAGTAGCTCAAGGATTCTACTAATTAAGAGAAAAGTGCCCTTACAGACCATCTCCCTGTAGAGACATATGGTCTCTACCCAGGTGAGAAGATGGCTTTGGCACCTTGTTTTATGGTAACATCATCATGCCTAACATCTGCCCTCTGGTTTGTAGAGTATGAAGCCCCATCATTCTTAGCATTGCCAAAAACCAGCATGCTGGGCTCATCCAAGACACTCCTGCCAGCAATGATGTTGGCAGATCATTGTGTTACTGTTCAGTCACTCAGTCGTGTCCAACTCTTTGCAACCCCATGGACTGAAGCATGCCAGGCTTCCCTGTTCTTCACTATCTCCCAGAGTTTGTTCAAACTCATGTCCATTGAGTCAGTGATTTCATCTAACCCATCACATCCTCTGTTGCCCCCTTCTCCTCCTGCCCTCAATCTTTCCCAGCATCATAATCTTTTCCAATGAATTGGCTCTTTGTATCAGGTAGCCAAAGTATTGGAGCTTTAGCTTCAACATCAGTCCTTCCAATGAATATTCAGGGTTGATTTCCTCAGGATGGACTCCTACAGCCCAAGGGACTCTCAAGAGTCTTCTCCAGCACTACAGTTCAAAAGCACCAATTCTTCAGTGCTCAGCCTTCTTCCTGGTCAACTGTGTAAGAAGCACTAATTCCCACTCCTCAGTTAGCTCAAATTCTACCCCTGGCCTGAGCTAAATCCCAAGAAGACCATATAAGGAGACCACATTTGTCTATGCTTCAGAATTGCCCTCACTGAGTTATGTTTTAAAGCCACATGCCCAATTTTTTAATACCCATCAAATAATAACTCCCACTCACATCCTCAATTTTGGTCAAAACTGCAAGAAACAGACACGTGGAAAAAAAAATCACTGCTTTGGTTGTCAAAATGCAGTTGAGAATTTTGTCCATTTCATCATGAAGTGAACACCTTTATAAAGTCCCACATGAGATGTATTTTTTTTAGAATTTAAATCTAAGAAATGCTTTATTTTCTCATAAAATGACTGACAGTTTTTGACAGTGGATGACAGCTTACTTTACAATCATGAAGACCATATTTTGGAACTGACACCAGAAAGACTCAAGTATAATAACAGCAATTGCACTGTTGGTGTCTTTGAATTCTTCTTTTCCATTAGTTCTAATTTTCTACTTTAAAAAATTACTAGTTTATTCTTTATGTGTTTTATTACAAACAGCTTTAAATCTATCTGAGGAAACAGTGGAAACAGTGTCAGACTTTATTTTGGGGGGCTCCAAAATCACTGCAGATGGTGATTGCAGCCATGAAATTAAAAGATGCTTACTCCTTGGAAGGAAAGTTATGAACAACCTAGATAGCATATTAACAAGCAGAAATTACTTTGCCAACAAAGGTCTGTCTAGTCAAGGCTATGGTTTTTCCAGTGGTCATGTATGGATGTGAGAGTTGGACTGTGAAGAAATTCTTCAGCTGAGCACCGAAGAACTGATGCTTTTGAACTGTGGTGTTGGAGAAGACTCTTAAGAGACCCTTGGACTGCAAGGAGATCCAACCAGTCCATCCTAAAGGAGATCAGTCCTGGGTGTTCATTGGAAGGACTGATGCTGAAGCTGAAACTCCAGTACTTTTGCCACCTCATGCAAAGAGTTGACTTATTGGAAAAGACCCTGATGCTTGGAGAGACTTGGGGCAGGAGGAGAAGGGGACGACAGAGAATGAGATGGCTGAATGGCATCACCGACTTGATGGACATGGGTTTGGGTGGACTCTGGGAGTTGGTGATGGACAGGGAGGCCTGGCGTGCTGCGATCCATGGGGTCGCAAAGAGCTGGACACGACTGAGCGACTGAACTGAACTGAAGAGGCTATATATAAATAAATACACTTAAAAGGGAAGAATAATTTTCTCTCAAAGATTATAAATAGAGAAAAAAGACATACTCTGGTTTATACACAGTGATATATATTTCCAATTTTACAACCACTCAGTAACAGGAATATGTTTATCAAAACTTAGATTAGGATGGAGGAAGGAAGATCCAAGGACACTGAGACATCAGTCAGAGATGTCACACTGCTTCAAGAAGGAGCCTGAATTTCACATAAAGGACCCAAATGCAACTTCCAACAGCTAAATCCATTCTGTTCTTAGGGTCAATTTAACGCCACCAGGAGCTGCAATCCTGATCAGTCAATAAACAGTTGTTGACTACACACTATGGCTCTGCATTCAGCAACTTTCAATCCTTTTGTGGAACAAAAGAGTACGGAAAAACAAATGAATAATTAGTGATAGAATTCAACACCATTTCAAGTGTTGAGTTGTTAAAAACAACAAAATTTGACTTCTATACCCAAGAAGCTGACAATATAATTCAGGAGATAAGATGTACTCAGGAAACAGCTAGAAAATTGCAGTGATGAAGGTCCAGATAAGGCATCATCATTCAATTTTTGCCAAGTGCCTTAGCACAGGCCTGGCTACACACAACACAGACAACTGGTATAGACATTATTAACAAGGGCAAGATTATGATGCTTAAAAGCACTGTCATAGTTAGATTTGCCTCATGCAATCAGAAACCCCTAGCCATATTTTTTCTATTTAACCCCAGATTTTTAGATCTCACATAACACTGGTTTTTACATAATAATGTCTTTAATAAGAGGGAAAAAAGAATCACTAATTTATTCACTCAATAAATATCTGCTGCATGTGTCTACAACCTAGTAGGCACTTTCTGGGTGTTGGGAATAGAGCAATGAACAAAACAGACCAAGTCATGCCCTCACGGAGCCTATATTCCAGGCAGAAAAATAGAAAATAAATAAGCAACTATATAGTATGCTAGATGGGATCAGTGCTAGGGAGAGTAGAGAGCAGAGTGGGGGAGTGGGCAGGAAAAATGAGAGTGTTGTCATGAGCAGGGGGTTGGGGGGCGGGAGCTGCAGGAGGTGAGGAAGGGAAGCAGCTTGGTCACTAGGAGAAGAGAATTCCAGTGGAGGGAACAGTACATGCTAAGGCCCTGAGTTGGGCTTGCCTAGCGTGTTCAAGGAGCAACAAAGAAGGCAATTTGGCAGGAAGAGAGAGCAATACTAGACACAGCAGGAGATGAGGCCAAAGGCAGTGCAGTCTCAATCAACCATATCACCAGGGAATGGTCCCAGGGAGAAAATGGAGTTCAGGCAGAAGGAAAGTCAGCTCATGCTCTCAGGTCAAAGGGAGCACCATGAACAAAGGCTGGGAGGCAGGGAAGAGCGCAGGGAGCATGTGTAGCCCTGAGAGCCTCATGTGTGAAGTCAGTCAGATTCCAGATGCGATGTGTAAAGCATTAGCGGTAAGCTGCTGGGAGCTCAGCTTGGTGCTCTGTGATGACCTAAAGGGGTGGGATGGAGAGGGTGGGAGGAAGGCTCAAGAGGGAGGAAATATATGTATACATACAGCTTCCCTGGTGGCTCAGATGGTAAAGAATCAGCCTGCAATGCGGGAGACCTGGGTTTGATCCCTGGGTTGGGAAGTTTTCCCAGGAGGAGGGCATGGCAACCCACTCCAGTGTTCTTGCCTGGAAAATATCTTGATTTCTAGGGCTTCTCTGGTAGCTCAGATGGTAAAGAATCCGCCTGCAATGCAGGAGACCCAGGTTCGATCCCTGGATCGGAAAATTCCTTAGAGAAGAAAATGGCAACTCACTCCAGTATTCTTGCCTGGAGAATTCCACGGACAGAGGAGCCTGAGAGGCTACAGTCCATAGGGTTGCAAAGAGCCAGACACGACCGAGCAGCTAACATACACACAACCAATTCCCTTTGTTGTACAGCAGAAACTAACACAACATTGCAAAGCATTTATGGTGGTGGTTTAGTCGCTCAGTCATGTCCAACTCTTGCAACCCCGTGGCCTGCAGCCTCCCAGGCTCCTCTGTCCATGGGATTCTCCAGGCAAGAATACTGATTATACTCCAATAAAAAAATTAAATTTTAAAAGTTTTCAGATGTGAGTAAACATGAGAGAAGTTTGAATGGTGGGCAGGGGCCTGTGATGAGAACCAGACTCAAGCCTTATTTCTCGGGAGCTTCCCAGAAAGCACGCAGGCAGGAGTAGCAGCCCCAGCAGTCATCTCCACTGGGACCCGAGAGGGGCTCCTCCCAGGCACTGCTTGGGAAAAGAAAAAAAAGTAGAAAGAATATAGAATGGTTTGATGAAAAGACAGAATTCTTCCATATGTTTGCTGCTGCTGCTGCTAAGTCGCTTCAGTCATGTCTGACTCTGTGCGACCCCATAGACGGCAGCCCACCAGGCTCCCCCGTCCCTGGGATTCTCCAGGCAAGAACACTGGAGTGGGTTGCCATTGCCTTCTCCAATGCATGAAAGTGAAAAGTGAAAGTGAAGTTGTTCAGTCATGTCCGACTTAGAGACCCCATGGACTGCAGCCCACCAGGCTCCTCCGTCCATGGGATTTTCCAGGCAAGAGTACTGGAGTGGGGTGCCATTGCCTTCTCCCCATATGTGTTTGGTGGCACATATTGCCTATAGGAGCAATGAGGGTCCCAAAAATGTTAAGGCTGTTCCTGAAACTTCCATGAAACATCACAAAGATTTTCCTCTGCTCTCTATAGACCATGAAGGAGAAACTGAGGAAGGTTTCAGAGCCCAAGCTGAGATCAGCTGACTAGGTACTACCACCTCTGAAGGGACAACTCCTTCCGGGAAAGCAGAACATGAGAACACCGAGAGGCATGGATGGTGTGGCATAAGGCAGGTGAAGAGGCAATACAAAGGCTCTTTTCATCACAATGCTTCAGTTCTTTGCAGAGAGACTGAATGTATGTTAATCCCTTTGGATCAAGCGTAAAGCTTCAAGTATTGTCAAAATCCAGGAGAGAACAGTTCAGTTTCCCACTGGGTGAGGAGCAGTGGTTTTGAAACAAGGAATCTGGATCTGTTCCTAACTTTGTAACTAACTCTACTGCAGTAAAACGCTGTATAATCATTTCTCTCAAACAATAAGATTTTAGTTAACTATTCCTCACCAATACACACACACACACACACACACACTACCGTATAGGCTTGCAGGGAGGGGGAGTCAGAGCAAACAGAAGATATAGTTTCTGGTTCAGGAAGCATACAATCTGCTTCAGGAGAAAAGGCTAAACCATAGGGGGAAATATGTGGAGACCTGTATCTACATCCTTCTTGGGTTTCTCTATCCATAAAGATGAACAGGCAAATATATATATCTGAAAGAAAAACACCAAACTGATCACAGTTTTTACCCCTGAGAAGGGAGAAATAGGACCAGGAGGAATGGTACTTTCAAATAAGTCTTGGAATGAATAAGTAATGTTTTAATGTTTTCAAGAATCAAGAATTCATACATTGTATTTAAATAAAAATTACTTTGAGCCTTCCACCATGTGAGGACAGGGCAAGAAAATGGCCATCCAAGAACCAGGAAACAGGTCCTCACCAGACACCAAATCTGCCCATTTCTTGATCTTAAGACTTCGCAGCCTCTAGAACTGTCAGAAATAAATTTATGTTGTTTATGAACAAAAAGATTTACTTTGAGATCTGCAATGACATCAACATGTTTAAACCACGAGAAAGAAAATCATACCCATTACTATTTGTTTTAAAATCCTTCACAATCATAGTTTCAGAAATAGGTCCTCAAATATAAGAAGAGTACTAAAAAGCAGAGACACCACTTTGCCAAAG
Source organism: Ovis aries (assembly GCF_016772045.2). Taxonomy (NCBI): domain Eukaryota; kingdom Metazoa; phylum Chordata; class Mammalia; order Artiodactyla; family Bovidae; genus Ovis; species Ovis aries. The sequence continues at coordinate 102,064,950 of NC_056054.1, read as the reverse complement.
GTCTGTATAATCAAAGCTATGGTTTTTCCAGTAGACATGTACAGATGTGAGAGTTGGATCATAAAGAAGGCTGAGCACTGAAGAAGTGATGCTTTCACATTGTGGTGCTGGAGAAGACTCTTGAGAGTCCCTTGGACAGCAAGGAGATCAAATCAGTCAGCCCTAAAGGAAATCAACCCTGAATATTCAGTGGAAGGACTGATGTTGAAGCTGAAATTCCAGTACTTTGGCCCCCTGACGGGAAGAGCTGACTCATCGGAAAAGACCCTAATGCTGGGAAGGACTGAAGGCAAAGGGAGATGGGGGCAACAGAGGGTGAGATGGTTAGATAGCATCACCGACTCAGTGGACGTGAATTTGAGCAAACTCTGGGGGATAGTGGAGAACAGAGGAGTCTGGCATGCTATCATCCATGTGGTTGCAAAGAGTCAGACACGACTTAGCACCTGAACAACAACATAAGGAAAGTCAGCTAAATGTACCTCGTTTGGTCACTGAGTTTATGATCTTCTATCAAGAAAGACACAAGGACAAGGATTTTCTGGCTTTTCCATTTTCTGATCAAGAAACGTTTGACTCAGCTGAGCAAGGGCACATCAGGAATCTTGGCATCCACCTCATTCTCCAAGTTCATTCCTAATCGTGAACATCTTTGGGGAAGTCTTAAATTCTGTAATTACTGGCCCAAGTGTATTTAAAGGAGCCTCATTTAGATAGAACAAAAGCTTCACATTTCATCATGCCAAACCCTGTATTTAACATAATAACTGGGATTTGTATGAGCTTTTCCTCAGAGGAGCTTAAACCACACCACAATACAGCATTCCCTTGAGCCGCAAGGTACCCTAGGGACACACCCAGGAAGTGATGACCACTTGATCTTGCTGCTGAGCTTCAAGAGATTGCCTAAGTTGTCTGGCATAGCATAGCAGGCAAGGTTAGAATGGGACCTAGGGTCCCAGGAGGCATTTAGAGATCTCAGTGCCAGGGGGCATGACCATATCACCATAAGGCTGTCGCAGAAAGAGCTATGCTTTCACCATCGGACAATGGACTTGGGGTCAAAATATGTTGTCTCCATAGAGGCAGGGTGGGGTAGAATGGGAGGAGCACGGACCCTGGCAGGAAGCAGTCCTGGGCTGAAGACCAGCTCCCCTGCTGTGTGACGGGCTGTCTATCCCCCTGGGGCTGGCAGAGTGAGCACTCAGTAAATGTCACTGTCCCTTCTGATAGCAAGAACCGGACATGTCAGTTAACAATGTGCTTTGCTTTTATTTTCCCTGATAGAAAATAATAAATTTTTGATCAAGAGGATGAAAGAGAAGACCAACATGAATGGAGATTTCAAATATTCTGGAGTGAATAAGGTGGGAATGGGGAGGTAGAAGAGATAGACGATAAGAAAGGAGAGGAACAACAACATTAAAAAAAAAAAAACAACAGAAAAAGATTGAAAGGTTGAATGGAGGGGAAGCCAAAAGGAAGACAGAAAAGAGACCATCAGAGTATGAGAAAGATGGAGAAGGAGGAAAGCAAGAAGACTCCAGGCAGGGACTTCCTTGATGGCCCAGTGACTAAGAATCTGCCACCCACAGTACACTCTTTGACATAAATCACAGCAAGATTCTGTCTGACCCACTTCTGAGATTAATGGAAATAAAAACAAAAATAAACAAAAGGGACCTAATAAAACTTAAAAGCTTTAGCACAGCAAACTATAAACCAAATGAAAAGACAACCCTCAGAATGGGAGAAAATAATTGCCAGTGAAGCAACTGGCAAAGAGTTACTCTCCAAAATATATAAGCAGTTCATACATCTCAATATCAGAAAAACAAACAATCTAATCAAAAAATGGGCGAAGGCCTAAACAGACATTTCTCTAAAGAAAACATATAGATGGTAAATAAACACATGAAAAGATGCTCAACATCGCTCATTATTAGATAAATGCAAATCAAAACCACAATGAGGTATCACCTCAAACTGGTCAGAACAGCCAACATCAAAAAATCTACAAACAATAAGGGCTGGAGAGGATGTGGAGAAAAGAGGGAACCTTCTTACACTGTTGGTGGGAATGTAAACTGATATAGCCCTTATTGAAAACAGTATGGAGATTTCTTTAAAAACTAGGACTAAATCTACCATATGGCCCAGCAACCCCACTGCTGAGGATACACCCCGATAAGTGTTAGTCACTCAGTCATGTCCGACTCTTTGTGACCCCATAGACTGTAGCCAGCCAAGCTTCTCTGTCCATGGAATTCTCCAGCAAGAATATTGGAACGGGTAGTCATTTCCTTCTCTAAAGGATCTTTCTGACACAGAGACTAAAACTGGGTCTTCCCACGTGGCAGGCAGATTCTTTACCATCTGAGCCACCAGGGAAGCCCTGAGGAAACCACAGTTCTAAAAGACACACGTATACTATTGTTCATTGCAGTAATATTTACAATAGCCAGGACATGGAAGCAACCTAGATGTCCATCGACAGATGAATGGATAAAGAAGCTGTGATACATATATACACAATGGAATATTACTCAGCCATCAAAAGGAACTAGTTTGAGTCAGTTGTAGTGAGATAGATGAACACAGAGCCTCTTAGAGTGAAGCAAGTCAGAAAAAGAAAAAACAAATATAGTATATTAACACATATATATGGAATCTAGAAAAAGGGTACTAATGAAACTAGTAGAGAACAGATTTGTGGACACAGCAGGGGACGATGAGGGTGGAACGAACTGAGAAAGTGGCATTGACATATATATACTACCACGTGTGAAATAGTTAGTGGGAAGTTGCTCAGTAACATAGGGAGCCAGCCCGGCACTCTGTGAGGACCTAAAGGGGTAGGATAGAGGGAGGGGAAAGAGGTTCAGGACGGAAGAATGTATATATATAATTACAACTGATTCTCATTCTTGTAGGACAGAAATCAGTGTGAACTTGTAAAGCCATTTTCCACCAATTAAAAAAATAAAAATTTTTTGAAATAAATAAAAACCTATCTTCCAATGCATGGAATAGGATTTCGATCCCTGGTTAGGACACAGCCAATAAATAAATGAATCCGCTTACCAGTTTCACTTTTTCAATTTCATATTCAGTGCTCCCATTTCATTTAGTTTATATTCTCGAATTTTTCCATATCTTGTTTTTTTTAATATTCTTTCTCAAGCCTTGCTCAAGTGTAGTAGAAAAACTTTTGTGTATATATATATATATGCATATAAATGTGTACAATATATATATTTTAGAAAACATGAATTTTTTGCCTAACTAAAAAAAAAATGACATTTTGATTCTACTTGTTTGACTATGAAAAGAATGCTAGATATCTAATTTAAAAATACATATGCAACAAGCAATAATGTAATCTAATTTACTGTATAGCATAGGGAACCACTGTCAATATAATAACTTAAGATGGGAAATAATGTCAAAAATTATATATATGTATTTGTATAACTGAATCACCTTGTTGTGTACCTGAAACACTGTAAGTCAATTTTTCTTCAATAAAATATATATATTAAAAAATCAAAAAAAAAAGAGAGAGAGGCAACCCCAGGCATAAAATAATCCAAACGCAGAAGCGAAGGCGGTTAGAGCATACGCAGCAGCACCAGCAGCCCCAAGGCCACACACAAAACCCAGAGGCAGCATGCCTGGCTGCCGAAGGCGGACTTGCCAAGAGGGTGGGAAGACATTTACACAAGGAAGTTCCTTCAAAAGCAAGAATTATTTGTATTACTGTTATTAATCATCTCAACAATGGTAACTCATGGCCACAGGAAGCACGCTCAGCAGATCCCTGCCCTTTACACACACAGGGTCAGCAGCCTCTCCATAGTCATGTGGGGAACGTGGCCTGTGTGAGGCTGGGGGGGTCCAGCCACCCCCTCATCCACCTTCAGTAGCCAAGAAACACCTCAGCCCATACCTACACACATTCAAAAATAATGAAATATTATTGAGTCAAGTATCTGGAACGCCTCTTTACAAAAACCTTTTTTGTTTTGCTTTATTTTGCTTTAATAGTATACTTTCAGCATTCCCAGAAATAAATTGTCCAGTGTGTACGTGCTTAGTCATTCAGTCAAGTCCGACTCTTTGCGATGCTATGGCCTATAGCCTGACAAGCTCCTCTGCCCATGGATTCTCCAGGCAAGAATACTGGAGTGCCCTGCCCTCCTGCAGGGGATCTTCTTAATCCAGAGATCAAACCCACATCTCTTTATGTCTCCTGCGTTGGCAGGTGGGTTCTTTACCACTAATGCCACCTGGGAAGTCCCTGAGCCACCAGGGAAGCCCCCAAATTCCCCAGGGCTGCAGGCATATTCACATGCAAGGAGATCAAGCTAGTCAATCCTAAAGGAAATCAGTGCTGACTATTCATTGGAAGGACTGATGCTGAAGCTGAAGCTCCAGTACCTTGGCCACTGACTCATTGGAAAAGACCCTGATGGCTGATGCTGGGAAAGATTGAAGGCAGGAGGATGAGATGGTTCGATGTCATCACCGACTCAATGGACATGAGTTTGAGCAAGCTCTGGGAGGTGGTGCTGGACAGGGAAGCCTGGCATGCTGTAGTCCATGGGGTCACAAAGAGTCGAACATAACTGAGCAACTGAGCTAAATTGAACAGGCCATATTCAAGGGAGAAGCTGAGTAGAACTGACATTTCATGTTTTTGCTACAGACTTTGTGAAAAAACTCAAAATGTCTTTATCACACACAACACAGGAAGTCATATAAGTGACTTAAACAGACCAAATTGGAGGTAAAACAATTTGGGGTCTAGGTCTGTGATTCATTATGTTACTGTGGGAAACGTAACATACAACCTCTTGTGTTCTCAGTATGTCCTTCTGTGAAATGGAGATGAAAGTGTCTGCTCTTGGCGCTATTCTCAACATCACAGTGTAGCTAGCAAAAAAGGAACTATTATGTTCCCTGGAAAATAAATTCACCTGTACTTACTTTAACTGATTTTATAGTTCTTATCAGCCTATCATATCCACAAGACAGAGGTTTCTTTAATGCAGTTTACCTTGTGGTTGTTGGGCTTCCCAGGTGGCTCAGTAGTAAAGAATCCATCTATCAATGCAGGAGCCGCAGGAGATGCAGGTTCAGTCCCTAGGTTGGGAAGATCCTCTGGAGGAGAAGATGGCAATCCACTCCAGTATTCTTGCCAGGATAACCCCTTGGACAGAGGAGCCTGGTGGGCTACAGTCCATGGGGTCACAAAGAGTTGGGTGTGACTGAGCACACACACACACACACATACACACACACCTTGCAGCTCTTAAGACTAATGAGGACTAGCTGTTTCTAAGTCTACAAAATTTCTGCAATAAAGATAAGCAGAAATTTTTTTATTGTCATAAAAGATTCTATGAGAGTACATCCACCTATACACAATTTCTTTAGAAATTAAGAAGTAATTTATAAGCTGGTGAAATTGAAAACAGTTTTTAATAATAATGAAAAAAATCCTTCCTTCCAGGCTTATGATCGTTAAAGTGAATGAGTGAGGTTGTGTGCTCAGTAGTGTCCGACTCTTTGAGACCCCATGGACTGTAGCCTGCCAGACTCCTCTGTTCATGGGATTTTCCAGGCAAGAATACTGGAGTGGGTTGCCATTTGCTTCTCCAAGTTAAAGTGAATAGAACCTAAAGAAAAGGGTCCCAGGTTTGCAAAATTCCATAAAAGCAGTAAAGGCGCAACAGACCACCAATACTGTAGCTCACAGATTCTCTCCTGGGTTCAACATTATGCTGCTACGATCATCAAAAATAAGTGTATTCTCTTTAGTCCACCTTATGCCTTGATGGCAGATGAACACAAAGAGTGGGGTCGTGAGGAGCAGAGTCAGCAGCATAGGGAAGAGGCCAGGTGGGAGTTAAGACAGACAGTATTTGTGTTTAGTCACCACATGGCAGCAAGCCTTGAATGTAATCGGACACTTCAGTCTCAACAAAGCCAAATCAAATGTACTGTTGCAAACTGTGCAAGAGACCTTGTTTGGGATTGAAATGGTTCAGATTAAGAATGCATATATTTTATTTCATCAGGAGATGAAGCCACTGTTGACTCACAGGGTTTTTCTGGAGACCAGTTCAGCACATTGACAGCACATTCTGATGAGGCTCTGGTCACACAGTGGGTGTGAGATGGAGCTGTCCCTCAGGAGAGAGAATGCAAAACAGGAGTGGTGTTCAAGGAAATGCTGAGATAAAAGGCCCGCTGGAGAAGAAACAGGTGGAATGGGGTTTGGCTGGCCATGAATCAGTCCATTATACACCTGGGGCGTTGTCTGCAAAAGATGTCTAGCTAAAAGGTGCGATTAAAAACCCCTATATAAGCACTGGGATCCCTAAACCCAGTATCACAAGCTCTCAGCCTGAGTCCTCCATTTCTCTTGGCAACTCAGGTAAGTCCTTCAAGAAAAAAATCTACTTCTGTTTTTCTAAGAGTTTCCTTTTCTTGGTACTCTCACATAGACAGACTGTGCTGCTGTAGTTTTGCCTTTCTGGAGAATTCTATGACACTGCCAGCAAAGACATGTTCTTATTAGAATGAGAGGGACAAAATCTTAGTGTACTCTGCTAAAGAGCAAATATTTTAAGAATATTCCTCTATTGTCTTCAAGAAGGGTGACATCTGATGGACAGTACCTATCTTGATCTCCAGTCATCGCTTGGTGCCCACTATTGGGCTTGAATGTGACAACCCTGTTTCTCCTCTTCTAGCCACTGCATCCCCTGAGAAAAGAAACTGTTTCTTATTAATCTCTAGATTATTTCTAGAACACACCACAGCAGTGGCACAAAAGAAATAGTTAACAAATGCTTGTTGAAATGGTTAATTTATCACTATTGCTATCATAAAATCTTCTGGCTGCCAAAGGACCTCAGAGCTGAGGTAGTCATTGACTCTTGAAGTTGCACCAGAGTCAGCCAGGAACAGTTTAAACGTAGCCTCCAGGGTCCCCATACTTACCTACTGAGTCCCTATTTTGGGGGGGAAGACCTGGAGTCTTTATGTCTCTAAAGATCCCCCCTGGTGATGGTTTCTTTTAAATTTGACTGTGTTGGGTCTTAGCTATGGGATCTAGTTCCCTGGCCAGGGATCCAACCCCAGTTCCCTGCACTGGGAGTTTGGAGTCATAGCCACTGGACCAGCAGGAAAGTCCCTCCTATTGATGAATTTAAAGTACACCAAAGTGTAGGAACCAAAGACCTAGTCCAAAAAATGCCTTAAACTAGGAATTATTCATCTGTTTATATATTCATTCATAGAACACTTATTGAACTTCTACTATGTTCTGTGGTCATTGTTCAGTTGCTAAGTCATATCTGACTCTTTACAACCCCAAGGACTACAGCACACCAAGCTCTCCTGTCCTTTACTATCTCCTGGAATTTGCTTAGATTCATGTCCATTGAGTCAGTGATGCTATCTAACCATCTCATCTTCTGCTGCCCCCTTCTCCTTTTGCCTTCAATCTTTCCCAGCATCAGGGACTTTCCCAGTGAGTCAACTTTTCACATCAGGTGGCCAAAATACTAGAGCTTCAGCTTCAGCATAAGTCTGTCCAGTGAATATTCAGGACCGATTTCCTTTAGGATTGAGTGGTTAAATCTCCTTGCTGTCCAAGGGACTTTCAAGACTCTTCTCTAGCACCACAATTCAAAGGCATCAAATCTTTAATGCTCAGCCTTATTTGCGGTCCAACTCTCACATCCATACATGACTACTGGAAAAACCATAGCTTTGACTACATAGACCTCTGTTGGCAAAGTGATGTCTCTGCTTTTTAATACTCTATGTTTGTCATAGCTTTTCTGCCAAGGAGCAAGCATCTTCTAATTTCACAGCTGCAGTCACCATCTGCAGTGATTTTGTAAGTGAAAGTGTTAGTCAGTCAGTGATGTCCGACTCTTTACCACTCCATGGACTGTAGCCCACCAGTTTTCTCTGTCTGTAGAATTCTCCAGGCAAGAATACTGCGGTGGGTTGCCATTCCCTTCTCCAGGGAATCTTCCTGACCCAGGTATCAAACCTAGGTCTCCTGCATTGCAGGCAGATTCTTTACCATCTGAGCCATCAGGGAAGCCTAGAAATTTTGGAGCCCAAAAAATAACTGTCAGTGCCTCCACATTTTCCCCTTCTGTCTGCCATGAAGTGATGGGCCTGGACACCATGATCTTAGTTTTTTGAATGTTGAGTTTTAAGCCTCTCTTCTTTAACCCTCATCAAGAGGCTCTTTAGTTCCTCTTCACTTTCTGACATTAGACTGATATCATGTGCATATCTGAGTTTGTTAATATTTCTCCCAGCAATCTTGATTCCAGCTTGTGGTTCATGCAGCCTGGCATTTTGCATGATATACTCCACATATAAGTTAAATAAGCAGAGTGACAGTATACTGCTTTGTACTCCTTTCCCAATTTTGAACCAGTCATTTGTTCCAAGTCTGGTTCTGTTACTTCTTGACCAGCATACAGGTTTCTCAGAAGACAGGTAAGGTAGTCTGGTATTCCCATCTTTTTAAGAAATTTCCAGTTTGTTGTGATCCACACAGTCAAAGGCTTTAGTCAATGAAGCTGAAGTGGATGTTTTTCTGAAACTCCCTTGCTTTCTCCATGAGACAACAAATGTTGGCAATTTGATCTCTGGTTCTTCTGACTCTTCAAAACCCAGCTTGTACACCTGGAAGTTCTTGGTCTGTGCATTGCTGAAGCCTAGCTTGAAGGATTTTGAGCATTACCTTGCTAGCATATGAAATGAGCCCAATTGTACCACAGTTTGAAATTCTTTGGCATTGCCCTTCTTTGGGATTGGAATGAAAACTGACCTTTTCCAGTCCTGTGGCCACTGCTGAATTTTCCAAATTTGCTGGCATATTGAGTACAGCACTTCAACAGCATTATCTTTTAGGATTTGAAACTGGAATTCCATCACCTCCACTAGCTTTGTTTGTAGGAACGCTTTCTAAGGCCCACTAGGCTTCACATTCCAGGATGTCTGGCTCTAGGTGAGTGGACATATTTTTCCCTTTCTCCCTTGCCTTTCACTTCTCTTCTTTCCTCAGCTATTTGTGAAGCCTCCTCAATTTCTTTTTCTTGAGGATGGTTTCGGTCACCATCTCCTGTGCAATGTTATAAACCTTCGTCCATACTTCTTCAGGCAATCTGTCTACCAGATCTAATCCCTTGAATCTATTTGTCACTTCCACTGTAAAATCATAAGGGACTTGATTTAGGTCATACCTGAATGATCTGATGATTTTCCCTACTTTCTTCACTTTAAGCCTGAATTTTGCAATAAGGAGCTCATGATCTGAGCTGCAATCAGCTCCAAGTCTTACTTTTGCTGACTCTATAGAGCTTCTCCATCTTTAGCTACAAAGAATATAATCAATCTGATTTTGGTGTTAACCATCTGGTGATGTCCACGTGTAGAGCCATCACTTGTGTTGTTGGCAAAGGGTGTTTGCTATCACCAGTGTGTTCTCTTGACAAAACTCTGTTAGCCTCTGCCCTGCTTCATTTTGTACTCCAAGGCCAAACTTGCCTGTTAGTCCAAGTATCTCTTGACTTCCTACTTTTTGTATTCCAATCCCCTATGATGAAAAGGACATCATTTTTTGGTGTTAGTTCTAGAAGGTCTAGAAAGTCTTGTAGGTCTTCATAGAGCCATTCAACTTCAGCTTCTTCAGCAGCAGTGGTTGGGGCACAGATTTGGATTATTGTGATGTTGAATGGTTTGCCTTGGAAACAAATTGAGATCACTCTGTCGTTTTTGAGATTGCACTCAAGTACTCCATTTCAAACTCTTGCTAACTCTGAGGGCTACTCCATATTTTCTAGGAGATTCTTGCCCATAGTAGTAGATATAACAGTCATCTGAATTAAATTTTCCCATTCCCATCCATTTTAGTTCAATGATTCCTAAGATGTCGATGCGCACTCTATTTATCTCCTGCTTGACCACATCCAATTTACCTTGATTCACGGACTTAAAATCCCAGCTTCCTACGCACTATTGTTCTTTACAGCATCAGACTTTACTTTCACCACCAGACACATCCACAACTGAGCATCATTTCCACTTTGGCCCAGCTGCTTCATTCTTTCTGGAGCTTTTAGTTATTGTCTTCCACTCTTCCTCAGTAGCATTTTAAACACCTTCTGACCTGGGGGCTCATCCTCCATATCTTTTTGCTTTTTCATACTGTTCATGGGGTTCTTGTGGCAAGAATACTGGAATGGTTTTCCATTCTTTCCTCCAATGGACCACATTTTGTTAGAACAAATAATATGTCCATCTTGGGTGGCCTGGCTAATAGCTTTACTGAGTTACACAAGCCCCTTCACTATGACAAGGCTGTGATGCATGAAAGGGTATATATTCTAGGCACTAAGATAAACATGAAGTAGATATGATATGGTCCTGGTCCTCACAGACTCCAATTTCTATAGGAGTGAGATAAGAAACAGCAATTAATATACAATGTGATATGTATCATAATAGGATTAAGTGCAAAGAAATAGATAATTTAATGCAGATGATTCTCTTGATCTGCTTTTTACTTCCTGGGTCAGGCAGTACAGTGTTGACAGCCCTTCCCATTAGCACCATCCACAGGGGCTGGAAGCAGAAGTTGTATATCTTCATTCCAGGTGACTTCTATGCAATTTATTCGTGGCTACTGGGCCAAGGGATCCTGTTCAGTTTCTGTCCTCTTCTGTTTAGGGATCATAGTAAAAGCATTATCATTGCAAGTGAAATATTGGGTTGGCAAAAAAGTTTGTTTGGGTTTTTCTGTAACATCCTACGGAATAATCCAAATGAACTTTTTGACCAAACCAATACAAACTAAAAATGCCAAATTTCACAAATTCCCAAAGCCAGCTATACATCTGAAATTACAAATAGGTCAGATCTTTACACTGTAATCTGCTTCCAAGATATGGAGGAAGAAGAGGTTATAGCAATTCAAGAATATGAACCAAGTTGGGAATCCTTTGTCCTACTCCAGGTGCACCCCAGTTGGCTAAACAAGATGACTCACCGTCTTCTGAGAAGCATCATCAGTATCATTGATGCTTTCCTCTCTGATGCAAAGAGTGATGGAGATGGTCAGAGGCTGAATAAGACAGGACTTAAGAAACTTCTCCAAGAAGAGTTTGGAAATGCTCTGGAGGTAAGGACCGTCCACGCTGTTACTTGAGACTGTTTTATTGGATCCAGTGGCATTACCCTCTCTTGGTTTTCCTCCTACTGGTCCAGCTATTTCCTCTAAGGATTATTTCAAGTTCCTCTTCCTCTGTGCATTACTTAAAGCTTGATATTCTCTGGGATTCTCATCTCACTTCATGCATTCCCCTCAGTAATTTCATTAACACTCTTTGTTTCAACCACTGTCTGTACGTTGAAGATTTCAGTCACTTCATCAGTTCAGATCTCTCTCCTGAGCTTCAGATACACTGAGCATCTCCCTTGGATATTGCATAAGCATTTAAATTCAGCCTTTGCAAAACTCAAGATTTGATCCTGGTCAAACTGGGCAATTTCTTCTACCTGCGATATATCACAGGGATGTCACCAAAGCAGCTGAATGTATAAGTATGGAGCTCAAAAGAGGGATCTGGTCCAAGGACAAAAATCTGATTATTATTTTCTGATTAATGGTATGGAGCCACAGGAATGCATGGTAATGTTAAAAACAGGGTAAGAACAATGTCCACAGCTAAATTCTGAGCAACTCTAATACTTAGAGATGAAGTAGAAAAGGAGAAATGAAAATAGGAAATGGAAAGGGAGGTTAGAGACATAGGAGGAAAACCAGGAGAGTAGGATGGTCACGGAATCCGAGAAGAGAATGTTTCTAGAGGAAAAATTAATTATTTGTGCTAATTGAAGCTGAGGGCTCAAATACAATGTGGGTTGAAAAGTGTCCATTGTGTTTGGCATTAAGGAAGACACTTGGTGTGGTGGTAAATGTGGATGCAAGGATGACATGGATTAAAGGGTGAATGAAGGGAAAAGAAGTGGAGATATTCGCAGATAACTTTCATGAAGCTTGGAGATAAATGATAAGAAAAGATGACGGATGGTAGACAGAAGGAGATGTGGAATGTGGTATATAAGAAGATTTTTTAATATGGCAGCTAATAAAGCATACTGTTATAGTATAATAACCAGTGAAGACTAAAATATTTAAAAGTCAAGAGAAAGAGGGATTATGAAAAGCAATTCAGACTTCTAGAAAATAAAGTGAATTAACTCCAGAGTATACATAGATGGATTTGTCTTTGACTGAAACAGGTGAACTTCCTCTATTGTCTTACGAAAATGATGAGAGAGTTCTACTTTGGTGACTTGTACCTACTTTTGAATATGAAAGAGTCTTCAGTAAGAGCTGGAGAGAGAGAGAGGCATTAGTGATAAATATATAATAAGTATATAAATACATAATAAAAATATATATATTTAAATGTTGTGCTTTTGTAATACATGTTAGGAATAAATACTTAATTCACTGTGATTCCAAATTATGAAACTATACATAATACTGTCATGGAAAACATTATTAAACGAGGTAACTAATAAAAAGAACAAAAAAAATAGAAAACAGAATGTTCACGTGTCCCTTAAGAAATTTTCTAGGTAACAAAGAAGGAATAAGAAAAAAATAATAATAACAAGTGATGAACATACTACCTCTTTTCTTGTTTTTCCTTCTTTTCTTTTTCTTGTTTTCTTGTTGTTGTGGGGTGTTTTTTTTTTTTCTCTCATAGGAATCAAATAATTCTGAGACAATAGACAAAATCCTCCAGCAGCTGGATCAAGATGGTGACCAAACAATTGATTTCAGTGAATTAATTTTGCTCATGTTTGCAGTGACAACAGCCTACTATGCACACATAAAACCTCTTCTCTATCCCAAAGTAAAAGAAAGGGACAGAAGATCTGTAACTCAAGAAAAACAAGTAACAGAACTAGAAGGCAAGCAACTGCAAAAAGAAAACTTCCAAGAGAGAGATCAGGGCGGAGAGTCCCAGGATGTGGAGAGACATAAAGTGAGAGAGCAGAGACCAACGCCCAGTGATGAAAACACTCACGGAGCGAGAGACCAAACCCTAGAATCACAGGATATTGGAAGGCACCAAGAGAGAGACCAGATTCCAAAGCCAAACGACATTGGAAGGGATCAAGTGAGACAACACAGCCCAGATTTCCAGTATAATGCAAGACAACAAAGTAGGGAGCGGACACCAACACCAAGAGCTGGAGGGCGCCATCAAGGAAGGAATCAGAACCCAGAACAAAGCAACAGTGGGACACAGACTGGAGAACATAAATCTTCACCCAGAAGAAATGAGACACAAGAAGTTAGTGATCAGACCTCAGAACCAAGAAATGAGAGAAGATACCCAAAGGGAGAACTAAGTAAACAAGTCAGAGGCAAAAAAGTACAACAAACTGGAGAACTGAGACCAGAGCTGCAAGAAGATGAGAGACAACAGATGAGTCCTAAGATCTCAGCACCAACAGATGAAGAGAGACATTCAGGGAGAGGGTTGAGCTCAGATATTCAAACTAATGGAAGACAGCAAATTAGAGAACAGAGACCACCTCTGAGAGAGGATGAGATTCTGAGAGTTAGTGACCAAACTCCAATAGCACAGGAAAATGGGAAATACAAAGTGAGAATTCAGATCCCAGTGACACACAATGATGAGCAACACCAAGTGAGAGCCCTGAACCCAGAGCCCAGGATTACAGAGAGACACCATGTTAGGAACCAGAGCTCAGAACCTAGAAGCGATGATAAACAACAAGTAAGAGACCTAGGTCCAGAAAACACAAATGATGGGGGAAGTGAACTTAGAGAGCAGAAATCAGCTTCAAGAGAGTATGAAAGATTCCAACATGGAGACCAGATCCATTTATCAAGAGATAACCAGAAAAGAAAAGAGAGAGGCCGGAGTCCAGAACCCCAGAATGACGAGAGACACAGCCTAAGGGAGCAGGTAGTGGATCCCAGGGCTGACGAGAGAAGACAAAATGGGGACCAGAGACGAACTTCAACAGAAGAGGAGAGGCTTGCAGCAAGAGAACAAACCCTAACACCAAGGGATGAGAGGAGACTCCAAGTAAGAGATGTGAGACCTGATCTCGGAAATGATGAGAGAAGCCAAGACAGGGAGCCACGACCAGCTCCAAGACAGGATGAAAGGAGCCAACACAGAGACAAGATCCCCTTGTCAAGAGATGATAGGAGAAACCCAGTGAGAGACCTGGGTCCTGAACCCCAGACTGATGAGAGACACCACCTTAGGGAGCAAAGACCGGATCCCAGGGGTGATGACAGAAGACAAATTGGAGACCAGAGACCACCTTCAACAGAAGATGAGAGACTTGGAGTGAGAGAACAAACCCTAACACCAAGGGATGAGAGGAGACTCCAAGTAAGAGATGTGAGAACAGAAATTGCAAATGATGAGAGAAGCCAAGACAGGGAGCCGCGACAAGCTCCAAGACAGGATGAAAGGATCCAACACAGAGACCAGATCCCCTTGTCAAGGGATGATAGGAGAAACCCAGTGAGAGACCTGGGTCCTGAACCCCAGATTGATGAGAGACACAACCTGAGGGAACAGAGACCGGATCCCAGGGGTGATGACAGAAGACAAATTGGTGACCAGAGACCACCTTCAACAGAAGATGAGAGACTTGGCATAAGAGAACAAACCCTAACACCAAGGGATGAGAGGAGACTCCAAGTAAGAGAGGTGAGACCTGATCTTGGAAATGACGAGAGACGCCAAGACAGGGAGCCGCGACGAGCTCCAAGACAGGATGAAAGGATCCAACACAGAGACCAGATCCCCTTGTCAAGGGATGATGAGGGAAACCCAGTGAGAGACCTGGGTCCTGAACCCCAGATTGATGAGAGACACCACCTTAGGGAGCAAAGACCGGACCCCAGGGGTGATGACAGAAGACAAATTCGCGACCAGAGACCACCTTCAACAGAAGATGAGAGACTTGGCGTAAGAGAACAAACCCTAACACCAAGGGATGAGAGGAGACTCCAAGTAAGAGAGGTGAGACCTGATCTTGGAAATGATGAGAGGAGCCAAGATAGGGAACAGAGACCAGCTCCAGGACAGGATGAAAGGATCCAACACAGAGACCAGATCCCCTTGTCAAGGGATGATAGGAGAAACCCAGTGAGAGACCTGGGTCCTGAACCCCAGATTGATGAGAGACACCACCTGAGGGAACAGAGACTGGATCCCAGGGGTGATGACAGAAGACAAATTGGCGACCAGAGACCACCTTCAACGGAAGATGAGAGACTTGGCGTAAGAGAACAAACCCTAACACCAAGGGATGAGAGGAGACTCCAAGTAAGAGATGTGAGAACAGAAATTGCAAATGATGAGAGAAGCCAAGACAGGGAGCCGCGACGAGCTCCAAGACAGGATGAAAGGATCCAACACAGAGACCAGATCCCCTTGTCAAGGGATGATGAGGGAAACCCAGTGAGAGACCTGGGTCCTGAACCCCAGATTGATGAGAGACACAACCTGAGGGAACAGAGACCGGATCCCAGGGGTGATGACAGAAGACAAATTGGCGACCAGAGACCACCTTCAACAGAAGATGAGAGACTTGGCGTAAGAGAACAAACCCTAACACCAAGGGATGAGAGGAGACTCCAAGTAAGAGAGGTGAGACCTGATCTTGGAAATGATGAGAGGAGCCAAGACAGGGAGCAGAGACCAGCTCCAGGACAGGATGAAAGGATCCAACACAGAGACCAGATCCCCTTGTCAAGGGATGATAGGAGAAACCCAGTGAGAGACCTGGGTCCTGAACCCCAGATTGATGAGAGACACCACCTGAGGGAACAGAGACCGGATCCCAGGGGTGATGACAGAAGACAAATTGGCGACCAGAGACCACCTTCAACGGAAGATGAGAGACTTGGCGTAAGAGAACAAACCCTAACACCAAGGGATGAGAGGAGACTCCAAGTAAGAGATGTGAGAACAGAAATTGCAAATGATGAGAGAAGCCAAGACAGGGAGTCGCGACGAGCTCCAAGACAGGATGAAAGGATCCAACAGAGAGACCAGATCCCCTTGTCAAGGGATGATGAGGGAAACCCAGTGAGAGACCTGGGTCCTGAACCCCAGATTGATGAGAGACACCACCTTAGGGAGCAAAGACCGGATCCCAGGGGTGATGACAGAAGACAAATTGGAGACCAGAGACCACCTTCAACAGAAGATGAGAGACGTGGCGTAAGAGAACAAACCCTAACACCAAGGGATGAGAGGAGACTCCAAGTAAGAGAGGTGAGACCTGATCTTGGAAATGATGAGAGAGCCAAGATAGGGAGCAGAGACCAGCTCCAAGACAGGATGAAAGGATCCAACACAGAGACCAGATCCCCTTGTCAAGGGATGGTGAAGGAAACCCAGTGAGAGACCTGGTCGTGAACCCCAGATTGAAGAGAGACACCACCTTAGGGAGCAGAGACCGGATCCCAGGGGTGATGACAGAAGACAAATTAGGGACCAGAGACCACCTTCAGCAGAAGATGAGAGACGTGGCGTAAGAGAACAAACCCTAACACCAAGGGATGAGAGGAGACTCCAAGTAAGAGATGTGAGAACAGAAATTGCAAATGATGAGAGAAGCCAAGACAGGGAGCCGCGACGAGCTCCAAGACAGGATGAAAGGATCCAACACAGAGACCAGATCGCCTTGTCAAGGGATGATGAGGGAAACCCAGTGAGAGACCTGGGTCCTGAACCCCAGATTGAAGAGAGACACCACCTTAGGGAGCAAAGACCGGGATCCCAGGGGTGATGACAGAAGACAAATTGGCGACCAGAGACCACCTTCAACAGAAGATGAGAGACTTGGCGTAAGAGAACAAACCCTAACACCAAGGGATGAGAGGAGACTCCAAGTAAGAGAGGTGAGACCTGATCTTGGAAATGATGAGAGGAGCCAAGACAGGGAGCAGAGACCAGCTCCAGGACAGGATGAAAGGATCCAACACAGAGACCAGATCCCCTTGTCAAGGGATGATAGGAGAAACCCAGTGAGAGACCTGGGTCCTGAACCCCAGATTGATGAGAGACACCACCTGAGGGAACAGAGGCCGGATCCCAGGGGTGATGACAGAAGACAAATTGGCGACCAGAGACCACCTTCAACGGAAGATGAGAGACTTGGCGTAAGAGAACAAACCCTAACACCAAGGGATGAGAGGAGACTCCAAGTAAGAGATGTGAGAACAGAAATTGCAAATGATGAGAGAAGCCAAGACAGGGAGTCGCGACGAGCTCCAAGACAGGATGAAAGGATCCAACACAGAGACCAGATCCCCTTGTCAAGGGATGATGAGGGAAACCCAGTGAGAGACCTGGGTCCTGAACCCCAGATTGATGAGAGACACCACCTTAGGGAGCAAAGACCGGATCCCAGGGGTGATGACAGAAGACAAATTGGAGACCAGAGACCACCTTCAACAGAAGATGAGAGACGTGGCGTAAGAGAACAAACCCTAACACCAAGGGATGAGAGGAGACTCCAAGTAAGAGAGGTGAGACCTGATCTTGGAAATGATGAGAGAAGCCAAGACAGGGAGCAGAGACCAGCTCCAAGACAGGATGAAAGGATCCAACACAGAGACCAGATCCCCTTGTCAAGGGATGGTGAAGGAAACCCAGTGAGAGACCTTGGTCGTGAACCCCAGATTGAAGAGAGACACCACCTTAGGGAGCAGAGACCGGATCCCAGGGGTGATGACAGAAGACAAATTAGGGACCAGAGACCACCTTCAGCAGAAGATGAGAGACGTGGCGTAAGAGAACAAACCCTAACACCAAGGGATGAGAGGAGACTCCAAGTAAGAGATGTGAGAACAGAAATTGCAAATGATGAGAGAAGCCAAGACAGGGAGTCGCGACGAGCTCCAAGACAGGATGAAAGGATCCAACAGAGACCAGATCGCCTTGTCAAGGGATGATGAGGAAACCCAGTGAGAGACCTGGGTCCTGAACCCCAGATTGAAGAGAGACACCACCTTAGGGAGCAAAGACCGGATCCCAGGGGTGATGACAGAAGACAAATTGGCGACCAGAGACCACCTTCAACAGAAGATGAGAGACTTGGCGTAAGAGAACAAACCCTAACACCAAGGGATGAGAGGAGACTCCAAGTAAGAGAGGTGAGACCTGATCTTGGAAATGATGAGAGGAGCCAAGACAGGGAGCAGAGACCAGCTCCAGGACAGGATGAAAGGATCCAACACAGAGACCAGATCCCCTTGTCAAGGGATGATAGGAGAAACCCAGTGAGAGACCTGGGTCCTGAACCCCAGATTGATGAGAGACACCACCTGAGGGAACAGAGACCGGATCCCAGGGGTGATGACAGAAGACAAATTGGCGACCAGAGACCACCTTCAACAGAAGATGAGAGACTTGGCGTAAGAGAACAAACCCTAACACCAAGGGATGAGAGGAGACTCCAAGTAAGAGATGTGAGAACAGAAATTGCAAATGATGAGAGAAGCCAAGACAGGGAGTCGCGACGAGCTCCAAGACAGGATGAAAGGATCCAACACAGAGACCAGATCCCCTTGTCAAGGGATGATGAGGAAACCCAGTGAGAGACCTGGGTCCTGAACCCCAGATTGATGAGAGACACCACCTTAGGGAGCAAAGACCGGATCCCAGGGGTGATGACAGAAGACAAATTGGAGACCAGAGACCACCTTCAACAGAAGATGAGAGACGTGGCGTAAGAGAACAAACCCTAACACCAAGGGATGAGAGGAGACTCCAAGTAAGAGAGGTGAGACCTGATCTTGGAAATGATGAGAGAAGCCAAGACAGGGAGCAGAGACCAGCTCCAAGACAGGATGAAAGGATCCAACACAGAGACCAGATCCCCTTGTCAAGGGATGGTGAAGGAAACCCAGTGAGAGACCTTGGTCGTGAACCCCAGATTGAAGAGAGACACCACCTTAGGGAGCAGAGACCGGATCCCAGGGGTGATGACAGAAGACAAATTAGGGACCAGAGACCACCTTCAGCAGAAGATGAGAGACGTGGCGTAAGAGAACAAACCCTAACACCAAGGGATGAGAGGAGACTCCAAGTAAGAGATGTGAGAACAGAAATTGCAAATGATGAGAGAAGCCAAGACAGGGAGTCGCGACGAGCTCCAAGACAGGATGAAAGGATCCAACAGAGAGACCAGATCGCCTTGTCAAGGGATGATGAGGGAAACCCAGTGAGAGACCTGGGTCCTGAACCCCAGATTGAAGAGAGACACCACCTTAGGGAGCAAAGACCGGATCCCAGGGGTGATGACAGAAGACAAATTGGCGACCAGAGACCACCTTCAACAGAAGATGAGAGACTTGGCGTAAGAGAACAAACCCTAACACCAAGGGATGAGAGGAGACTCCAAGTAAGAGAGGTGAGACCTGATCTTGGAAATGATGAGAGGAGCCAAGACAGGGAGCAGAGACCAGCTCCAGGACAGGATGAAAGGATCCAACACAGAGACCAGATCCCCTTGTCAAGGGATGATAGGAGAAACCCAGTGAGAGACCTGGGTCCTGAACCCCAGATTGATGAGAGACACCACCTGAGGGAACAGAGGCCGGATCCCAGGGGTGATGACAGAAGACAAATTGGCGACCAGAGACCACCTTCAACGGAAGATGAGAGACTTGGCGTAAGAGAACAAACCCTAACACCAAGGGATGAGAGGAGACTCCAAGTAAGAGATGTGAGAACAGAAATTGCAAATGATGAGAGAAGCCAAGACAGGGAGTCGCGACGAGCTCCAAGACAGGATGAAAGGATCCAACACAGAGACCAGATCCCCTTGTCAAGGGATGATGAGGGAAACCCAGTGAGAGACCTGGGTCCTGAACCCCAGATTGATGAGAGACACCACCTTAGGGAGCAAAGACCGGATCCCAGGGGTGATGACAGAAGACAAATTGGAGACCAGAGACCACCTTCAACAGAAGATGAGAGACGTGGCGTAAGAGAACAAACCCTAACACCAAGGGATGAGAGGAGACTCCAAGTAAGAGAGGTGAGACCTGATCTTGGAAATGATGAGAGAAGCCAAGACAGGGAGCAGAGACCAGCTCCAAGACAGGATGAAAGGATCCAACACAGAGACCAGATCCCCTTGTCAAGGGATGGTGAAGGAAACCCAGTGAGAGACCTTGGTCGTGAACCCCAGATTGAAGAGAGACACCACCTTAGGGAGCAGAGACCGGATCCCAGGGGTGATGACAGAAGACAAATTAGGGACCAGAGACCACCTTCAGCAGAAGATGAGAGACGTGGCGTAAGAGAACAAACCCTAACACCAAGGGATGAGAGGAGACTCCAAGTAAGAGATGTGAGAACAGAAATTGCAAATGATGAGAGAAGCCAAGACAGGGAGTCGCGACGAGCTCCAAGACAGGATGAAAGGATCCAACAGAGAGACCAGATCGCCTTGTCAAGGGATGATGAGGGAAACCCAGTGAGAGACCTGGGTCCTGAACCCCAGATTGAAGAGAGACACCACCTTAGGGAGCAAAGACCGGATCCCAGGGGTGATGACAGAAGACAAATTGGCGACCAGAGACCACCTTCAACAGAAGATGAGAGACTTGGCGTAAGAGAACAAACCCTAACACCAAGGGATGAGAGGAGACTCCAAGTAAGAGAGGTGAGACCTGATCTTGGAAATGATGAGAGGAGCCAAGACAGGGAGCAGAGACCAGCTCCAGGACAGGATGAAAGGATCCAACACAGAGACCAGATCCCCTTGTCAAGGGATGATAGGAGAAACCCAGTGAGAGACCTGGGTCCTGAACCCCAGATTGATGAGAGACACCACCTGAGGGAACAGAGGCCGGATCCCAGGGGTGATGACAGAAGACAAATTGGCGACCAGAGACCACCTTCAACGGAAGATGAGAGACTTGGTGTAAGAGAACAAACCCTAACACCAAGGGATGAGAGGAGACTCCAAGTAAGAGATGTGAGAACAGAAATTGCAAATGATGAGAGAAGCCAAGACAGGGAGTCGCGACGAGCTCCAAGACAGGATGAAAGGATCCAACACAGAGACCAGATCCCCTTGTCAAGGGATGATGAGGGAAACCCAGTGAGAGACCTGGGTCCTGAACCCCAGATTGATGAGAGACACCACCTTAGGGAGCAAAGACCGGATCCCAGGGGTGATGACAGAAGACAAATTGGAGACCAGAGACCACCTTCAACAGAAGATGAGAGACGTGGCGTAAGAGAACAAACCCTAACACCAAGGGATGAGAGGAGACTCCAAGTAAGAGAGGTGAGACCTGATCTTGGAAATGATGAGAGAAGCCAAGACAGGGAGCAGAGACCAGCTCCAAGACAGGATGAAAGGATCCAACACAGAGACCAAGATCCCCTTGTCAAGGGATGGTGAAGGAAACCCAGTGAGAGACCTTGGTCGTGAACCCCAGATTGAAGAGAGACACCACCTTAGGGAGCAGAGACCGGATCCCAGGGGTGATGACAGAAGACAAATTAGGGACCAGAGACCACCTTCAGCAGAAGATGAGAGACGTGGCGTAAGAGAACAAACCCTAACACCAAGGGATGAGAGGAGACTCCAAGTAAGAGATGTGAGAACAGAAATTGCAAATGATGAGAGAAGCCAAGACAGGGAGTCGCGACGAGCTCCAAGACAGGATGAAAGGATCCAACAGAGAGACCAGATCGCCTTGTCAAGGGATGATGAGGGAAACCCAGTGAGAGACCTGGGTCCTGAACCCCAGATTGAAGAGAGACACCACCTTAGGGAGCAAAGACCGGATCCCAGGGGTGATGACAGAAGACAAATTGGCGACCAGAGACCACCTTCAACGGAAGATGAGAGACTTGGCGTAAGAGAACAAACCCTAACACCAAGGGATGAGAGGAGACTCCAAGTAAGAGAGGTGAGACCTGATCTTGGAAATGATGAGAGAAGCCAAGACAGGGAGCAGAGACCAGCTCCAAGACAGGATGAAAGGATCCAACACAGAGACCAGATCCCCTTGTCAAGGGATGATAGGAGAAACCCAGTGAGAGACCTGGGTCCTGAACCCCAGATTGATGAGAGACACCACCTGAGGGAACAGAGACCGGATCCCAGGGGTGATGACAGAAGACAAATTGGCGACCAGAGACCACCTTCAACGGAAGATGAGAGACTTGGCGTAAGAGAACAAACCCTAACACCAAGGGATGAGAGGAGACTCCAAGTAAGAGATGTGAGAACAGAAATTGCAAATGATGAGAGAAGCCAAGACAGGGAGTCGCGACGAGCTCCAAGACAGGATGAAAGGATCCAACACAGAGACCAGATCCCCTTGTCAAGGGATGATGAGGAAACCCAGTGAGAGACCTGGGTCCTGAACCCCAGATTGATGAGAGACACCACCTTAGGGAGCAAAGACCGGATCCCAGGGGTGATGACAGAAGACAAATTGGAGACCAGAGACCACCTTCAACAGAAGATGAGAGACGTGGCGTAAGAGAACAAACCCTAACACCAAGGGATGAGAGGAGACTCCAAGTAAGAGAGGTGAGACCTGATCTTGGAAATGATGAGAGAAGCCAAGACAGGGAGCAGAGACCAGCTCCAAGACAGGATGAAAGGATCCAACACAGAGACCAGATCCCCTTGTCAAGGGATGGTGAAGGAAACCCAGTGAGAGACCTTGGTCGTGAACCCCAGATTGAAGAGAGACACCACCTTAGGGAGCAGAGACCGGATCCCAGGGGTGATGACAGAAGACAAATTAGGGACCAGAGACCACCTTCAGCAGAAGATGAGAGACGTGGCGTAAGAGAACAAACCCTAACACCAAGGGATGAGAGGAGACTCCAAGTAAGAGATGTGAGAACAGAAATTGCAAATGATGAGAGAAGCCAAGACAGGGAGTCGCGACGAGCTCCAAGACAGGATAAAAGGATCCAACACAGAGACCAGATCGCCTTGTCAAGGGATGATGAGGGAAACCCAGTGAGAGACCTTGGTCCTGAACCCCAGATTGAAGAGAGACACCACCTTAGGGAGCAAAGACCGGATCCCAGGGGTGATGACAGAAGACAAATTGGCGACCAGAGACCACCTTCAACAGAAGATGAGAGACTTGGCGTAAGAGAACAAACCCTAACACCAAGGGATGAGAGGAGACTCCAAGTAAGAGAGGTGAGACCTGATCTTGGAAATGATGAGAGAAGCCAAGGCAGGGATCAGAGTCCAGCTCCAAGACAGGATGAAAGGATCCAACACAGAGACCAGATCCCCGTGTCAAGGGATGATGTGAGAAGCCAACTGAGAGGCCTTAGTTCAGAACACAAGAATAATGAAGACCATCACCTTAGGGAGCATAGATTGACTTCAGCTGAAGATGAGAGACTTGGAGTGGGTGACCAAGCCCTAGCACCTAGAGATGACAGGAGACTCCAAGTGAGAGATTTGAGACCGGATTCTGGGAATGATGGAAGAAGCCAAGATGGGGAGCAGAATCCAGCTGCAAGACTGTATGAAAGACGGCAACAAAGAGACAGTATCCCCACATCAGATGATGGAAGACATCAAGAGAGAGGCCTGAGCCCAGAACCCAATAATGATGAAAGACAGGAAGTAAGACCAGGACCGAGGAATGGTGGCAGAGAAGAGGTTAGAGAGCAAAGGTCACCTTCAAGAAGGGATGAGAGTCACCTCAGAGGCAACACTGAGAGCAGCTCTGGAAGAAGGCTGTCTGTTAGGGAATCCAACTATGAGACAGAGGAGAAGTCAGGGAAAGTACAAGATGAGAAGCATTTTCCCAAGCAGGAAAAAGCTGATCTTGAAGATCTAGATCCTCAGGAGCCTGCATTCACCAGAAAAATTGGGCCGATTACCTGTGAGGTATACATTTTTTCGAAACAGAAAGGTAACTGGTTATGCTACTGTTTGCATGATCCATCAGGAATAGGCAATGCAGGAAAGAGGTTCACTTATCCAGATTTGGAGATGTTTAAGGATTGCAGGAGTGGAGGAAGCTATGTCAACTCCCCAATCTGGGATCCAGAAGAACAGCTGTACCAAAACAAGGAAGAAAGATGGGAAGATAGTGATGATGCCCAGCAGAACAAATCTGGCAACCACAAGGGTGAGAAGAGGTCCAAGGTCCCAAGAAAGTCCAGCTCCTCTGAAGACTCGTCTTGAAGTCACTTCCAGATGTTCCAAGAAATTCTCTCCTTTCCAGTTGATTGAGCTGGTTGATTTAGGATTCTTGGCTTTTTCTTTCTCCACATATCTCAGACATCTAGCTGTAATGTGTATTGGTAGAATTGCTCCACTTTTGGTTTCTGGGACTCTAACATCTTTAAGGAATTGCTTATAGTGGAAAGAAGAATTAAATGTTTTATACTATCTTCCAATAACTCTATGATTTTAACTTTAATGAATCATAACTCTCAAAGCTAATCTGAAGGGACTGCCTATTCAAATTATAAACCTTGTAAAAATTAACAATAAATAATTAGCAAGCATTCATTTCTCCTTGGGTTTCTTCTATGGTTTTGGAAATTCATCACTCTCAGGTTGAAACTGAGATGAAGCATCATCATCGCAGCCTCTAGAACAGGATTTATTTTTCACTCAGAAAACGTGTGTTCTTTCTGCGATTCCTTCAGTAATATCCATTACAATATTCATACTCACCTGCTAGAGCCCCTAAAAAAGCAAAAACAAGTCCTGCTCTATGCTTCTATGAAAGAAACTTCTAAAACAAACTAAACACTCAGCCTAAATGTTGAAGGAGGAACAAAATAGATTGTGTAAATGAGAACAAATGAAGCAAAGGTCACAGTATTAAAGCCAGATCAATACAGTTTAACATGAAAAGCAATAATCGGGGGCTTCCTGGGTGGCTCAGGGGTAAAGAATCCACCTACCAATGCAGGAGCCATGAGTTCAATCCCTAGGCTAGGAAGATACAACGTGCCATGGAGCAGCTAAGCCCACGTGCCACAGCTGCTGAAGCCTGAACACCTTAGAGCCTGTGCTCCACAATAAGAGAAGCCATCGCAACAAGAAGCGCAGCACACCACAGCCACGCAACAGTCCCCACTCACTGCAACTGGAGAAAAACCCAGGCAGCAACAAAGACCCAGCACAGCCAAAAGCCAACTAATTAATTAAATATTTTTAAAAGCAATAGATGAATCCATTTTTATTGTTGAAGGGTACAATCAACCACGAAAATGTGATTATCATTCAATCGACAGCTATTTTATTGAGAAACTACTATGTGTCAGGTACTATCCTGGTATTAAAGATTAGCTGAAAAGTTGAAAGTGTTAGTTGCTCAGTCGTGTCCACTCTGTGCGATCTCATGGACTGTAGCCCACCAGGCTCCTCTGTCCATGGAATTCTCTAGGCAAGAAGACTGGAATGGCTAGCCATTCCCCTCTCCAGGGGATCTTCCCAACCCAGAGATCAAACCCAGGTCCACCCCATTGCAGGAAGATTCTTTATCATTTGAGCCACCAGGGAAGCCCCAAGATAAGCTGAAAATAAGAAAGAACCTCTGCTCATGGAGCTAACATTTCTAGCGAGGGAAGTCTTGTGTCAAATGTGTCAAATAACATGGCATCCAAATAAAAATAAAAAGAAGCTGGAAATATAAGGCAGAACAGACAGAAAAACAATAGGAGTACAGACATATCTTTCTTCATCTTTAGCAGGAAAACAGAAAATAAAAATTTCATAGAAAATTTGTTTGAAGTAGTAGGGAAGAGCATGAACTCTGTAGATAAGCCAATCTGGGCTTAATTTCTCACTCCATCATACTAGCTTTATGATGTTGGACAATGAAACCTCTTTAAGTCTTAGTTTCCTCATCTGTAAAATCAATTTCATAAAAATAATATTATGTGTTAAATGTACTTAAATGCTTCATACATTGCCTGATATATAGAAAGTGCTTGATAGATGTGACCAATACTTTTTTTTTTTTTACTATTTTTTATCTAATAGGTATATGTGAACTCTACACACTTTGGAAAATACACATATTTTAAGCACCTACAAAAGATTTATAAAAGCTAACCAAAGATAATTAAAACTGTAATAAACACACCTTTGATGATAATGCTATAGAGCTAGAAATTGATAATAGATGATTATATCTAAGATATTTGGGATTTTTTAAGCACTCAAAATAACTCAGTTTAAGAAAAAACATGTAACTACAATTAAGATGACATTTAAAAATAAGAATAAAAAGACAACAAATATTAAGATCTATAGCTACAGCCTTAAGCACTTTATTTACTTAACAATAAAAAATTAATAAACTAACCATTTAATTCAATAAACTAAAAAATTAAGACACAAAACAAACAAAGCAGGAAGGAGGAAAATACAAAGAAATAAGTATAAATCCATGACTAGAAGACAGAATAGCCAATTAATTAATAAGTGAAAGAATCCAAGATATTTGGAAGATCATTAAAATAATTAAGAAAGAAAAAAGATAATATACATTTAGTGAAATCAAAAACATTGGCTACAAATATAGAAGAAGAGAGATGAGTTGTAACGACTTTATTCTTTAAAAGATAGAATAAGAAAAGAAAGGAGAGAGAGAGGGAAGAAAGGGAAAGAAAGCCTGGCAGGGTGGCAGGCGGGGGGGGGGGGGGGGGTTGGGTAATGGATGATTTTTCTGGGAAAACTGATTCCCAAAGAGGTATAACCATAGAAAAAATTTAGAAGATTGTCAAATAATCACGCTCTCAGAAGCTCTAGGCAAAATTGTTTCTCAGGGTGAATATTTTCAAACAATCGTGGAATAATAATTCCCACATGATTTAAACTGTATCAGAGAATACAAACATGAAGGGCACTTTATAATTTTTTTTCAAAGGTAGCATAACCCCAAAAACAAAACCCCAAAGCCCCCTGAAAACTACAAATTTATAAATACAGACAAAAATTCCTGAATAAAATTCTAGCCAAGAGCAGTTTTCCTTTGCACTTCGATGCCATGAAAAAATAATACATGCTGTCAGGTAAAATTCACTTCAGGAAGGCACATATGTGATGAAATATTATATATATTAATATTAACATATACCTCAATGTACATATGTTAAGGTTTCTACCTAGGAAATTTAAGAAAATGGACTGAAAACCCATTAGATCTAAAGTATAGTAACACATTACAGAGTAAACATACCAAAAAAAACCCCATCAACTTTATAATAACAATAACATGATACCCTTAGGGGTAAATCATGCGAAATGTGTATAAACTCCAATACATGAAGACTTGTTTTGTTCTTGGATGGGAGGCCTCATTGTTAAAAGATGCCAATTATACCCTTATAAGTTTATACCTTGAAAAGGAACTGTACAAAAATAATATAATAATACACTTTTGAACTATATAAAAGTGATTTAATATTTGTCAGGAAATATAGAGGCATATCAAACCAGTGAATCTGAAAGGAGTTTAACACTGAATATTCATTGGAAGGAACGCCGCTGAAGCTCCAATACTTTGGCCACCTGATGTGAAGAGCAGCCTCGTTGGTAAAGACCCTGCTGCTGGAAAAGATTGAGAGCAGGAGGAGAAGGGGGTGAAAGAGGATGAGATGGTTGGAAGGCATCACAAGTTCAAGGGACATGAGTTTGAGCAAACTGAGGGAGACAGTGAAGGGACAGGGAAGCTTGCTGTGCTGCAGTCCATGGGGTCACAGAGCCAAATACGACCGAGCGACTGAACAACTAGACCAGAGATTCTACCGGGGTGAGGACTGTCCCTATCTTATTCTTTACCCGTACCCACCTAGGCAATTACAGGCACTCATTCTGTATCATTACTCTAATGAATGAACTCTCACTTCTCTCCCTATTCCTGCTGCCCAAACCCTCCTCCAGCTGCTCCATGGAGTCTTTGCCTTCACCCAGCTCAACCTGCTCACCCATGATATATTGCTAGTCAGTATCTCAGCAGCAGCTCCTTAAACGGAGAAGGCAATGGCAACCCACTCCAGTACTCTTGCCTGGAGAATCCCATGGACAGAGGAGCCTGGTAGGCTGCAGCCCAAGGGGTCGCTTAGAGTCGGACACGACTGAAGCGACTTAGCATCAGCAGCAGCTCCTTAAAAGCCTTCTAGAAAGGACCCCATCTGGGAGGGGTGTGGGCCTCAAAATTTCAAGCCTGGGGCTTGTGCGCCACCTAGTGGTGACCGACTGCAATGTTGCGAATATCATCATCAGTTCAGTTCAGTTCAGTCGCTCAGTCGTGTCCGACTCCCTGCGACCCCATGAATCGCCACACGCCAGGCCTCCCTGTCCATCACCATCTCCCGGAGTTCACTCAGACTCACGTCCATCGAGTCCGTGATGCCATCCAGCCATCTCATCCTGGGTCGTCCCCTTATCCTCCTGCCCCCAATCTCTCCCAGCATCAGAGTCTTTTCCAATGAGTCAACACTTGTCAATAGGAAACGCAGAAAGGACCTCTCGCTTCACCGCCCTGGCCCTGGGCTGGCAGGGAGAGATGACAACGTGTGTCCCTTATTGGAATTGCAAACAGACAAAAGATTCTCACTTTCCATTCACTTGTAACTGAGGTTGTAGGCCGGACAGTGCTTCACGGTTCTTAAACCCAGATCCTTTGAGGATAAGTATTCCTACTACATTCCTTTATTCTAAGATATTGTGGGTTCTAAGAGGCACCACTGGTTTAAAAGCAGCATTTTTGTTGGGGGCTAGGGGGAGCATTATATTAAATGTGCATTTCAATTCTAAAACATGTGAATTTCAGTGATATGGTAACATATGAATAAACGTAGAATGTGGCAGACATCTTCGATATCTCTCGATAGGAAGAGTGGTGTCCACTACAGGCTTTGTGTTCATTTCAGCATCTAGGATTCTGTTCATGATCACAGCCAGCTCTGGAGGGCAAGTGTTTCAAAAATCACTACCCAGAGGAGTCCCCCTGCCAGCCATCTGTTGAAAAATGAAGAAAACTATCTGGAAGGACAGACCAAGACAGAACTACAAAAATGACTTCTGCCAGTGGAGCTGTGCAGTGCTAACTGACAGTTACTCATCTGTTAAGGACCACAGCTGCAGACTGAGAACCGCCTTACCAACTCCCATCCTGCAACTTGCTGAGCCCTGCAACTTGTTAAGCAGGTAAGTTTAGCGCAAGAAATGAACACCCCACCCCATCCCACCTTCTGGGTGGGTACAGGCTCAGGAATGTCAGTTAAAAGGGAGGGAGTGTTACTATAATAGCAAAATATCTCTTTGAGGTAGAGTTGCTGAGAAAAATGTCATGAGTTCAGGATGGAAGGCGAGTTCTAGAGGGTCCACCCAAATGATAAAAGGTGACTGACAAACTGATGGTCATGAAAACAGAAATCTGGGTTTTTTCCAAGAAGGAAGCAGAAAAGAGGGAGGAGCCCACAGGTGAGAGGTGTGATATATCCTTTTTCAGGAGCCCAAATCTAAACAAAATCACAGATGCTGGTGTGGATGGTTTTTTGGTATAAATGTAAAAAAGAGGTTGAATTATCTGTGTCAAGGAAGCAGAAAGCCAATAAAGGTAGGAGGCAGCCATGAGAATACAAGCCGTGGGGATACACAGAGGTCACCCAGAAGGCTTGGAATTTCTGCTGGCCAAAGGTTAGTGTGGAGATGGTTCTAGTTAATTTCATTCAGTCCTGAGAGTCAGACCATTTCTAGCTGATCTATGGGCAATACAAGTCAAGGGCTTCTGCAACCTTCAATGTCCTCGACTCTGTATCTTCAAGCCAAGCTGACCTGCCCATTGACCTAGTCACCAACAGCACCAAGACAACACAGAATAGCACCCCTGATATTAATTAATAGGCATGGCTAGAACCCCCTTGGGCCTCACAGGTGGCGCTAGTGGTAAGAACCCACCTGCCAATGCAGGAAATGTAAGAGATGTGGGTTCAACTCCTGGGTCAGGAAGATCCCCCGTAGGGGGACACGGCAACCCACTCCAGTATTCTTGCCTGGAGAATCCCATAGACAGAGGAGCCTGGTGGGCTACAGTTCACAGGGTCGCAAAGAGTTGGACACGACTGAAGCGACTTAGCACACACCCACAGAACCCCCTCACTGCTTCCATTCTGATCCAGGAACCCATGTCTGTTGCACTTCAGCTTAACACCCTAATTTCAAACCTGCCCCTGTCGCTTAATCTTGGTATAGTATATTTCTCAGCTATGACTCCTACCAACTCAAATTCAACCCTCTGATTCATTCGCTACTATAGCTGATTCATATCTAGTGTGGCTTAAACCGCTTTACCTTGAGGGAAATCTAACTCCCAAGACCCCCATGAAGTGGAGAAGGGAGTTATGACTGCACATGTTATTCCAGTGAGTCACACCAAAGATTCTCACATGGGATCTGGGACCACCTACATCCTAAGCCCCTAACTGATAAGTGAGACTTCTTAAGATGCTTAAGATGCAGACTCATGACCTCCTGGATTAGAATCTCTGAATGTGCAGCCCAAGCATCTGAATTATCAGCAAGCTCCAAAGGGAAGTCTTATGTACACTGAAGTCTGAGAACCACCCTCCCAAACAAATGTTATATACTTAAGTGGAGACACTGTCACAGTTAGGGACTGAATGCTCTTGGCTAGCTAGACACTCCAATCAAATAGACTCCAGTTACACCATGCAGCCATTAGAAATAAAGCGGCAGATTATTCAGTGATATGAAAAGGTATTTACAATGTCATTGTTGCTGTTCAGTGGCCAAGTCAAGTCTGACTCTTCGTGACCTCATGGACTATAGCATGCCAGGCTCCCCTGTCCTTCATTATCTCCCCAAGTTTGCTCAGATTCATGTCCATTGAGTTGGTGATGCTATCTAATCATCTCTTCCTCTGCCATGCCCCTTTCCTTTTGCCTTCCATCTTTCCCAGCATCAAGGTCTTTTCCAGTGAGTAGGCTCTTCACATCAGGTGGCCAAAGTATTAGAGCTTCAGCTTCAGCATCAGACCTTCCAATGAATATTCAGGGTTGATTTCCTTTAGGATTCACTGGCTTGATCTCCTTGCAGTCCAAGGGACTCTCAAGAGTCATCTCCAGCACCACAATTCAAAAAGCATCAATTGTTCAATGCTCAGCTTTCTTTATGATCCAACTCTCATATCCGTAAATGACTATTGGAAAAACCAGAGCTTTGACTATGCAGACTTCTGTCAGCAAAGTGATGTCTCTGCTTTTTAATACTCTATCTAGGTCTGTCATAGCTTTCCTTTCAAGGAGCAAGCATCTTTGAGGTACATGGCTACAGTCACCATCCACAGTGATTTTGGAGCTCAAGAAAATAAATGTCACTGCTTCCACTTTTTCCCCTTTTATCAGCCATGAAGTGATGGGATAGATGCCATGATCTTAGTTTTCTGTATGTTGAGCATCAAGCCAGCTTTGTCACTCTCCTCTTTCACTTTCATCAAGAGGCTCTTTTGTTGCTCTTCACTGTCTGCCATCAGAGTGGTATCATCTGCGTATCTGAAGTTATTAATGTTTTTTCCCAACAATCTTGATGCCAGCTTGTGATCCATCCAGCCTGGCCATTTCATATGATATACTCTGCATATAAGGCTTCCCTAGTGGCTCAGTGGTAAAGAATCTGCCTGCCACTGTAGAAGACACAGGTTCGATTCCTGGGTCAGGAAGATCCCATGTAGAAAGAAATGGCAACCCACTTAAATATTCTTGCCGGAGAATCCCATGGACAGAGGAGCCTAGCAGGCTGCAGTCCATGGGGTTGCAAAGAGTTGGACACAACTTAGTAACTGAACAACAATAACACTCTACATATAAGTTAAATAAGCAGGGAGACAGTATACAGCCTTGTCAGACTCCTTTCCCAATTTGGAACCAGTCAGTTGTTCCATGTCTGGTTCTAATTGTAGCTTCTTGACCTGCATACAGATTTCTGAGGAGACAGGTAAGGTGGTCTGGCCCTCCCATTTCTAAGAATTTTCCACAGTTTGTTGTGATTCACACAGTCAAGGGCTTCAGCGTAGTCAATGAAGCAGAGGTAGATGTTTCTCTGGAGCTCTCTTGCTTTCTCTATGAGCCAATGAACGCAGGCAATTTGATCTCTGGTTCCTTTGACACTTCAAAATCCAGGTTGTACATCTAGAAATTCTCAGTTCACATACTGCTGAAGCCTAGCCTGAAGGATTTTAAGCACAACTTTGTTAGCATATGAAATGGGCACAGTTATACAGTAGTTTGAACACCTGTTGACACTCCCCTTCTTTGGGATTGGAATGAAAAACCTTTTCCAGTCCTGTGGCCACTGCCAAGTTTTCCAAATTTGCTGATATATTGAGTGCAGCACTTTAACAGCATCATCTTCTGGGATTTTTAAGTAGCTCAACTGGAATTACATCACCTCTACTAGCTTTGTTGGTAGTAATGCTTCTCAAGCCCACTTGACTTTACACTCCAGGATATCGTGGTTATCCAGGTCATTAAGACCTTTTCTGTATTCTTGCCACCTTTTGTGTATTCTTGCCACCTCTTCTTAATATCTTCTCCTTCTGTTAGGTCCTTACCATTTCTGCCCTTTATGGTGCCCATTCTTGCATGATATGGTCCCCTAATCTCCAATTTTCTTGAAAAGATCTCTAGTCTTTCTCATTCTATTGCTTTCCTCTATTTCTTTGCATTGTTCTATTTCTTTGCCTTCTTATCTCTGCTTGCTATCTCTGGAACTCTGCATTCAGTTGGGTATATCTTTCCCTTTCTCCCTTGCCTTTCACTTCTCTTATTTCTCAGCAATTTGTAAAGCTTCCTCAAACAACCACTTTGCATTCTTGCATTTCTTTTTTTGGGGGATGGTTTTGTCACTGCCTCTTATACAATGTTACAGAATTCCATCCATAGTTCTTCAGGTGCTCTGCCTACCAGATCTAATCCCTTGAATCTATTCATCATCTCCACTGTATAATTATAAGGGATTTGATTTAGGTCACACCTGAATGACCTAGTGGTTTTCACTACTTGCCTCAATTTAAACCTGAATTTTGCAATAAGGAGCTCATGATCTGAGCCAGTCAGCTCCAAGTCTTGTCTTTACTGACGGTATAGAGCTTCTCCATCTTTGGCTGCAAAGAGCATAATCTGATTTCAGTAGTGACTATCTGGTGATGTCCATGTGTAGAGCCATCTCTTGTGTTGTTGGAAGAGGGTGTTTGCTATGATCCGAATGTTCTCTTGACAAAACTCTGTTATCCTTTGCCCTGCTTCATGTTGTACTCCAAGGCCAAACTTGTCTGTTATTCTGGGTATCTTTTGACTTCCTATTTTTGAATTCCAGTCCCCTATGATGAAAAAGACAACTTTTTTTTGGTGTGAAGATGGTGACTGTAGTCATGAAATTAAAAGACGCTTGCTCCTTAGAAGAAAAGCTATGAACAACGTAGAGAGCATATTAAAAAGCAGAGACATTATTTTGCCGACAAAGGTCTGATGAGTCAAAGCTATGGCTTTTCCAGTAGTCATGTATGGATGCAAGAATTGGACTATAAAGAATGCAGAGTGCTGAAGAACTGATACTTTTGCACTGGTGTTGGAGAAGCCTTTTGAGAGTCCCTTGGACTGCAAGGAGATCAAACCAGTGAATCCTAAAGGAAATCAATCCTGAATGTTCATTGGAAGGACTGATCTTGAAGCTGAAGCTCCAATACTTTGGCCACCTGATGCGAAGAACTGACTCATTGGAAAAGACCTTAATGTTGGGAAAGATTGAAGGCAGGAGGAGAAGAGGATGACAGAAGATGAGATGGTTGGATAACATCACCAACTCGATGGATATAAGCAAGCTCTGGGAGTTGGTGATGGACAGGGAAGCCCGGCGTGCTGCAGTCACAAAGAGTCAGACACGACTGAGCAACTGAACTGAACTAGAGGGTGTCATAGATCTTTGTAAGACAGGTTAACTTCCGCTTCTTCAGCATCAGTGGTTGAGGCACAGACTTCAGTTACTGTGATGTTGAACGGTTTGCCTCAGAAACAAACCAAGATCACTCTGTCATTTTTAAGGTTGCACTCAAATACTTCATTCTGAACTCTTTTGTTGGCTCTGAGGGCTACTCCATTTCTTCTAAGGGATTCTTGCCCACCATAGTAGATATAACGGTCATCTGAATTAAATTCACCCATTTCCTGTCCTTTTTACTTCCCTTTCACTGATTCCTAAGATGTCAATGTCCAATCTTGCCATCTCCTGCATTTACTTTGATTCACAGAACTAACATTCCGGATTCCTACGCACTCTTGTTCTTCACAGCATCCGACTTTACTTTTACCCCCAGATACATCCACAGCTGAGTGTCATTTCCACTTCTGCCTAGCTACTTCATTCTTTCTGGAGCTATTAGTAACTGCCCTTCACTCTTCCCCAGTATCATGCTGGACACCTTCTGACCTCGGGGACTCATCTTCCAATGTCGTACCTTTTTGCCTTTTCATACTGTCCATGGATCCCCTTCATGGATCACAGCCTTGTCATGGCAAAGGGGGTTGTGTAACTCCAGCTGTGAGCCACGCCATGCAGGGCCACTCAAGACAGATGGGTCACGGAGAAGAGTTCTGACAAACGTGGTCCACTGGACGAGGAAATGCCAACCTGTTCCAGTATTCTTGCCTAGAGAACCCCACGGGCTGTATTTACAATGCACAGTCACATTAAAACAATCAAGTGTTATCCCACATCAGTGTGAAATAGCAATGTTTACATGTTATGCATAGAACACAGGTTGAGAAGAATACACACTGAAAAATTAACCCGGATGATAGAATTATAAGTGTCTCCTCTCTCACTCACTCCTTCACTCCCTCTTTCTTTCTTTCTTTTTTTCCTATCTGCAATTTCAATATTTTTGCAACAGGTACCAAAGTACATATGCCTAATGAGATCTCTGTGAGAGCAGGAACTTTGTTTTGTTCCCTGTAAATCTGTGTGCCCTGGAAAAGACTCTGGCATGGGAAGGTCCTTGATATGTACTTGCTGAATAAATAAGCAATGAAGAGAAATAAACTTTTAAAGAAATTCCAAACATGACCTAACTTAATCAACCTTGAATACAGATACGATTTCTGATACCAGGTTCAGTTCAGTCAGTTCAGTTGCTCAGTCGTGTCCGACTCTTCGTGACCCCATGAATTGCAGCACGCCAGGCCTCCCTGTCCATCACCAACTCCCGGAGTTTACTCACACTCATGTCCATCGAGTTGGTGATGCCATCCAGCCATCTCATCCTCCATCGTCCCCTTCTCCTCCTGCCCCCAATCCCTCTGATACCACGTTACGATACTATAAATAAATGGCTTTGGCTGAGGGTGTTTGCTGTGTGCTGGGTGAATTCACAACTAAACAGTGATGTCGCTTATATATTTGTAGCTGACACTTTGAATGAACACATATTCCATTTATGAAGTAGTGTGAATAGCATTTAACATTTAACAGAACAGATCCTCAATGTCACATGCCTCACTGGGCAGGCCACGTGAAATAAGCACAGAAACAGGCCCGTGGGATTTGGTCATTGGAAGGCCTTTTTCTTTTTCTTTTTTACTTTATTTTACTTTACAGTACTGTATTGGTTTTGCCATACATTGACATGAATCCACCACGGGTGTACACGCGTTCCCAAATATGAAACTCCCTCCCACCTCCCTCCCCATAACATCTCTCTGGGTCATCCCCGTGCACCAGCCCCAAGCATCCTGTATCCTGCATCGGACACAGACTGGCGACTCGTTTCTTACATGATAGTATACATGTTTTAATGCCATTCTCCCAAATCATCCCACCCTCTCCCTCTCCCTGGAAGGCCTTTTTCAAAAAGTGCAGTAGCATGATGATAACAAAGCCAAATTTCATGAATTTGAGAAAATGAATGGAGCTGAGAGAGAGCATGAAAACTCCTCACGTGTGGACATATAATTAAGGAATAAAGAGAGGAGAGTAGGGACGCCAGTTATGAAGTTGGTGTCTGTTGACATTGAAACTACTCTTTTGCACACTTTGGGGAGTCAGGCCTGGGACTCTACTTTGCAGCTGGATCCCAGTTACCTCTGCCAATGGAGATCTTAGAAGGAGACCAGAAGAGGAGAGGAACTTACTTCTATCTGTGGTTTCCAGGTGCTCATAGCGTTATGCCAGCTTCATTTCTTCACCTGGCAGGATAGTTTCCCCACAAAGGAACTCCATATCCGCAACGGAGAAGGCCTGCAGAAGGAATGTGAACTAGCTTGGGTGTTGTTCCCCAAAGGCAGCTGAATCCAGTGTGCAGTTTTCCCAACCTCACAGAACCAGCAAGAAGCACCCCTTCTCAGAGGCTTAAGTCTCAGAGCCCCTCCTCCAACCTTCTGATATTTTCAACCTCTCCCCTTGGAAGTTAGCTGTGGGGGTAACTGCTGCTTCCTGAAACTGCTAGTCTCATAATACCCTAGAGTTCTCTTTACCCTTAAGATACCTAGTTAATGAGTCTCTCTGTTGAATTCTTTCTGTTAAAATAACTGGTATGTAACAAACAACCCAATCAAAAAATGAGCAGAAGAACTAAATAAACATTTTTCCGAAGAAGACATACAGATGGCCAATAACACATAAAAAGATGCTCAACATCATCAAGTATTAGAGAAACGCCGATCAAAAGTACAATGTGTCACCGCATACCAGTCAGAATGGCCACCATCAAAAAGCCAACAAGTAATAAATGCTGGAGAGGTTATGGAGAACAGAGAACCCTCCTACACTGTTGGTGGGAATGTAAATTGGTGCAGCCACTATAGGGAACAGTATGGGAGTTCCTTAAAAAGCTAAAAATAGAGTTACCATATGACCCAGCAATCCCATTCGTGGATATATATTCAGAAAAGATGAAAACTCAATTCAAAAAGATACATGCACCCCAGTGTTCATAGCAGCACTATTTACAATGGCCAAGACAAAGAAACAGCCTAAGAATTCACTGACAGATGAATGGATAAAGAAGATGTGATACAAATATACAATGGGGTACTACTCAGTCATACAAAGAACGAAATAACGCGGCAATATGGATGGACCTAGAAATCATCACACTAAGTGAAGTAAGTCAGACAGAGAAAGACAAGTATCATACGATATCACTTGTGCCCTAGAATCTTTAAAAAGAACACAACTGAACTTTTTTGCAAAACAGAACAGACTCACAGACAAATATATGGTTACCAAAGAAGAAGGGAGTTTGATAAATTAGGATTTCGGGATTGACAGATAATACAGCAAGGACCTACTATATAGCACCAAGAACTATACTCAATATCTTGTAATAACCTATAGTAGAAAAAAATCTGCTGTATACCTGAAATTGCCACATTATAAATCAACTGCACTTCAATTTTTTAAAAAATAGTAGTTGGTGTATTTTTACCTGCTGCCTGATACATAGGAGATAATGGTTTTTTAATATATATTGACAAAGCTACAGTGTATGTATAGACTATGATAAAGGAGCCCCTAGGGAGAGGGATCAAAGAAACAGAAAAGAGGAGAAAACTATGGCGAAAGTCAGAGAGTATACAAAAAAGGCAGGGTCAATCAAGGGCAGGAGGGGTGCCAGCCTAGAAGTGAAAAGGAGTAAAGAGGTGAGGATGAGTGTGGAGGAAGATATGTTTGTGGATGGCAGAAGTGGAGGAAACTATGCCTAAGAGCCTTGTTTTTCTCCCAGAATTAGGAGGAAAACCCCTCTGCAGGGGTGGGAGGATGAGAGGAGAGAAGCATCATCAAATGTGGAGAGGTCCCTGAGGATAATGAGGAAATTTATTAATCAAAGACAAGTAAAGTGACAATCCCACTGCTGGGCATACACACCGAGGAAACCAGAATGGAAAGAGACACATGTACCCCAATGTTCATCGCAGCACTGTTTATAATAGCCAGGACATGGAAACAACCTAGATGTCCATCAGCAGATGAATGGATAAGAAAGCTGTGGTACATATACACAATGGAGTATTACTCAGCCGTTAAAAAGAATTCATTTGAATCAGTTCTGATGAGATGGATGAAACTGGAGCCGATTATACAGAGTGAAGTAAGCCAGAAAGAAAAACACCAATACAGTATACTAACACATATATATGGAATTTAGGAAGATGGCAATGACGACCCTGTATGCAAGACAGGGAAAGAGACACCGTTGTGTATAACGGACTTTTGGACTCAGAGGGAGAGGGAGAGGGTGGGATGATTTGGGAGAATGACATTCTAACATGTATACTATCATGTAAGAATTGAATCGCCAGTCTATGTCTGATGCAGGATGCAGCATGCTTGGGGCTGGTGCATGGGGATGACCCAGAGAGATGTTATGGGGAGGGAGGTGGGAGGGGGGTTCAGGTTTGGGAACGCATGTAAGAATTAAAGATTTTAAATTTTTAAAAATAAAAAACTAAAAAAAAAATAATAATTTCATGGCTGCAGTCACCATCTGCAGTGATTTAGGAGCCCCAAAAAATAAAGTCTGACACTGTTTAAAAAAAAAAAAAAAGAATACAGGCTGAAGTGGGAAGAACAGGATCCATGACTCCTTGCTCTTCCTCCCTGTGCCCAGCCTCAGCTGAGGGGGTGCAACGAGGATGAGCTGAAGATCTTGAGGGTGCTGTTGGACAGACAACCACTTCAAGACACAACTGAAGCTGAGACTTCCCTGGTGGTCCAGTGGCTGCTGCTACTGCTAAGTCACTTCAGTCGTGTCCGACAGTGCGACCCCATAGATGACAGCCCACCAGGCTCCCCCGTCCCTGGGATTCTCCAGGCAAGAACACTGGAGTGGGTTGCCATTTCCTTCTCCAATGCATGAAAGTGAAAAGTGAAAGTGAAGTCGCTCGGTCGTGTCCGATTCTTTGCGCCCTCACGGACTGCAGCCTAGCAGGCTCCTCCATCCATGGGATTTTCTAAGACTCTGCATTCCCAATGCAGGGATCCTGGGTTCAATCCTTGGTTGGGGAACTGGATCACACAAGCCACTACTGAGAGTTTGCATGTCACAGCTAAAGATCCTGCTTGCTGCAACTAAGACCCAGTGCAGCCAAACAAATATATATTAAAGCAAAAAAACAAAACAAAACAAAACAAAACAAAGACATGACTGAATGGAAATGAGA
Source organism: Ovis aries (assembly GCF_016772045.2). Lineage (NCBI taxonomy): Eukaryota > Metazoa > Chordata > Mammalia > Artiodactyla > Bovidae > Ovis > Ovis aries. The sequence goes on along the minus strand of NC_056054.1, from coordinate 102,025,612 downwards.
CTGTTGTTGACTGAATTGCTCAGGTAGTCCATGGAGTTGGCCTGGGAGGTCAGGAAAAGAGGCCTAAATGTATTTGATAGACAGAGAGGTGAGAGGGTCAGGGACTCCATGAGAGGAAAGCAGATAAGGAGGTGAGGCCCATCTCAGCTCTTCTAAGACCACAGTGTTGGCATCTGAACTAATGACACCTGCCACCCTCAAAGAGGACCATTTCTCCTCTACATACATGGTTGACTTCTTCCCCAACAAAACCTCCAGATACTGGGAGAATAAAAGGAAATTATGTCAGACAAATATTGGGTTTTGCTGTAAGCTTTAAAGAAACGCACACTTTACATTTTGACTTTCCTTTTTCAGCAGCTCTATTTGCAAAGATTTCTTATTCTTTCCTAGAGTTCTTCTAAAGAACAAAGGGAAGACTGAATGACTTTTTTTTTTTAAATAAAACTCATTGTGTCTTCTAATTACCATATGGGTCCACTGGACTATTTTAGAAAGGAAGCTATATTTCGGATTCCCAGGTGGTTCAGTGGTAAAGAATGCACCTGCCAATTCTGCAGACACAGGAGACACAGGTTCGATTCCTGGGTTAGGAAGATCCCCTGGAGGAGGAAATGGCAACCCACTCCGCTATTCTTGCTGGGAAAATCCCACGGACAGAGGGGCCTGGCAGGCTACAGTCTGGTTGGACGTGACTAAGCACACACACATACGCTACATTTTGAGGTCTTTGTGATCACATTTTTTCTCTATCATGAAACATCTCAAGATATGAGAAAACAAGAATGACAGGAACACCAAGAAAATACCACAAGGGTGAAACAAATCATTGTGACAGCATCTGCAACCAACTTCAGTTTTCACAGGCAGTACCCAAAGCATTGCATCATCTCTCAAAAAGTTATTTTTGAAAGTTTCTATATATGCTGTTGATTTGTTTTAGCTTTTCTTGAGCACAGCTGAAAAGTTAGAATTTTTCATTTTGTTCACCTAGTGGCAAAGAGAAGAAAATTAGCAAAAGAGCAAATCTTACAACTATCACATGAATTAAAAAATAAACGTAAAGAGACCCACAGCAAACTCTCTAATGACCACAGCAAAACTGATCGTATAAATTGATCATATAAACTGATCATACTCAATTTATTATTTTAATTGATCATAATCTCAGACTTTGCATGTTCAGATGACAATATTCCCAGTGAATTTACTCAAGCTCAGGGATTGATGCCTGGGAGAGCAAGATATGGTCTTATCGAGATATTGTTACCTCACTGGTTACCAGGATTTATTCTGCTGCTCTGGCTGGATAGCTAGATGCTGCCTGCCCTCCTCACACCTTGGTGTCTGCCTCCTCACACCTTGGTGTCTGCCTCTCCCAAAGCTGAATGCTGGGTAGTGGAAGATGGCATTCCCTGACAATGAAGACCATTATTTCATTAAAGGAATACAAGTAGCTATCCTTCCTCCAAATAAGCTTGCAGGAATCAGTAAGTGAAGAATGTTTCTAAGAGCAAAGAGAAATATAGCATTTTCCATCCAGCTAGTTACTCAACAGGAAGAACTGTGTCACACAATATTATGCATGAACCTTACTCAACCATTTTGCTAAAAAGACATGTGACATTATTCTTTCACCTCATTTTTATGCACTAAAAGTTACTTGATATATTTGCCATATTGATGCTGAAGGCAGGTGCATATAACAAGGCAACTGGAAAGAAAGAGTTGATACAGAAATAAAAAAATTCATTGGATTGATCATTTGGTATTTATAAATATAAAAATGAAAATATTTTGCAATTATGGAATAAAGATGATATATATACGTGCCTACGTGTGTGTGTGTGAATGTATACACACATCAAACATGCACACACATACAAACATACGAGTGTATCTTCAAATCAGGAAAATAGGGAATAAATGAGTTTGCTATATCTAATACAGTTATTTTTACTATTTCCTTATTCTTCTATAAATTATAAAATGATTCAAAAGATAGACAGATAGACCACTCTGGACCCAGATGGTAAATGGTGATAATTATTTCTCCTGGTATAGTAAGGGTTTAAGGCCTCATGTGATTCCTATATAGACAGCTTCTTCTAGTTGAAACCTGTAATGAATTAGGTGTGTCCATGAAATAAATTAGATATGTCTGCCCCACCTTCCCATCACTAGCTCTGCAACCCAGGGTAACTCCAGCCCCAGCTTCCAGCCCTGAAGTCACAGGGCTGCCACCTTCTGAGATTGTGAACAATGAAGGCGGATGGAGAGCATGAGGTACCACAAGAGCATTTCTTTCTGGCAACGTCTAGGGCAGGACTTCCTGGCATTTTTACAGCCTCCAAGTATTTGTGACAACAGGTGGTGCTCACATCTCTAAATTATTAGAGTTCTGGCTACCAAGGTGTCCCAAGTCAGGAAATCAAGTGGAGCCTGACAGAACCCAAACACCCCTAGGGCTGGGACCACTGAGCCCATAGCCGCCCCCCTCAGGGGCACCCTCCCTAACCATCCCCCGCCCCGATCCACCCACAAGCTCTCCAGAGAGATAAAGAAAACTGCAACTCAGACATTACATGCTCCTGAGTCACTTCCTGGGTAGCGGCTCTGAGCCTCTCTCCTGCCCCAGGCCCCAAATCCTGTATGAGCAAACGTAATTTTTTCCACTCGGACCATCAAAACCACCAGTTTCCGGTTCACGGCTAGATCTCTTACTGATCAGCTTGGCTTCGAAGGGAGAGACACAGCAGCAGGTCTTCCTCCGTAGAGAATAAAATCGGGAGACAGACTTAGAGTGCTCCTCTCAGCTCCTGATTTATGGGACCAGAACAGGAGGCGCTCCGCAGGCACTCGGCCCTGCTTTGCCCAACCCCCCTCTCCTCCTCCCTCCCCTTCCCGACCCCACGCCTACTCTGTTCTTTGCTGCACTACCTAGCACACGGTATAGGCTCAATAAATATTTACTGACTAAACAATCTTTCCATCCCCACAATGTGAGCCTGTTTAACAGAGTTTCTTTCCTGTTTTAAGTTTGCCACTGAAAAATGCATGCTGCCTTGCTCTAAAAAAATATATGCGTTTCTTTCCTCCTCTAAAGGGCACCCACCAAACCACAAGGAGAGGCCACACTCTGGATCATAGCTGGGAAAACACAGATCTTTCTAGCAGCAGGGACTTGACTAAAAAACTGGTAATTCCTGTTCCTGAGGCTGACTGATATTTTTGCTTTGGCTTTTGATCAAGGGCTGACTAAGCAACAGAGCGGGATTTTGCCAAGAGCCAATTCGCTCACTGTGGAGCCAAGGGAGTTCTCTAGGCTGGGCTGAAAATGAGGAAAGGGTGGCTGAAGGAAGCCAACCAGAGCCAAAGCAACATTGCCAGTGGGCTCCAGAGATACCTTACATCTAGGAAGAAGCACAGGAATGCACCCCTGCAGTTAAGCCCTTTGATTCCATTTCATGTTTTACGCTCAGATGACTTGCTGATCCCCAGACATAAGAAGTGACTTGCTTTCTCTATCAAAAACTACTAACCCAAGAAGGACAGTTTTGCAACATCTGTCAAAAATGTAAATGCTCCTATCCAGGAAATCACTGATATTACATCTAAGAATTTCTCCTCCAGTTATGCCTGTATGTGTACAGGATTTCTGGACATTTCTTAAGGAAAAATTGAAACCAGCTGTCTTTCGGGCTTCCCTGGTGGCTCAGATGGTAAAGAATCCACCTGCAATGTGGGAGACCTGGGTTCAGTCCCTAGGTTGGGAAGATCCCCTGGAGGAGGCCGTGGCAACCCATTCCGGTATTCTTGCCTAGAGAATCTCCATGGGCAGAGGAGCCTGGGGGGCTACAGTCCATGGGGTCGCAAAGAGTTGGACACCGCTGAGCAGCTAAGCACACACACAACCATCTTTCAGGAAAAGTCCACTACTAGACATTTGATATTATATCTGTATTATAGAATGCTATGCAATCATTAAGCAGAAGAAGATGGAAATATATGCACTGATATGAAAAGATGTCCAAAATAGATCATTAAATGAAAACAAAGTAAGTAGTGAATGATTATATATAATGTGACAGCTTATATGTAAATCAAACAAAATAATGGAAAAAACCTCAAGAAACAAATTACAGAGGATACTGGGTGTAGAAGGAACAACCAGCTTTTGCTTTTCACTCCAAAGCAATTTTTAATAATAAGCCTGTATTTCTTTTTCTAATAATAACAGTGAGTTTTAAGAGAAAAGATTAAGATGCACATATATAGACATATACACAAAGTCTGCTGGGCTCCACCTCAGCAGGATCCAGGGATACCCTCAGGATGGACGGCGTCGGCAAGAGAGAGAGACAGAGTGAGACCAGGCTGGTATGAGGCAGGATCTGTCTCTTTATTCTCTCAGGGAGTTTTTATACCCTGAGTTTGCACGTTAAGGATGACTATTTTGGGGGGCTCCAAAATCACTGCAGATGGTGATTGCAGCCATGAAATTAAGACACTTGCTCCTTGGAAGAAAAGTTATGACCAACCTAGATAGTATATTCAAAAGCAGAGACATTACTTTGCCAACTAAGCTCCATCTCGTCAAGGCTATGGTTTTTCCTGTGGTCATGTATGGATGTGAGAGTTGGACTGTGAAGAAGGCTGAGCGCCGAAGAATTGATGCTTTTGAACTGTGGTGTTGGAGAAGACTCTTGAGAGTCCCTTGGACTGCAAGGAGATCCAACCAGTCCATTCTGAAGGAGATCAGCCCTGGGATTTCTTTGGAAGGAATGATGCTAAAGCTGAAATTCCAGTACTTTGGCCACCTCATGCGAAGAGTTGACTCATTGGAAAAGTCTCTGATGCTGGGAGGGATTAGGGGCAGGAGGAGAAGGGGACGACAGAAGATGAGATGGCTGGATGGCATCACTGACTCGATGGGCGTGAGTCTGAGTGAACTCCGGGAGATGGTGATTGGACAGGGAGGTCTGGCGTGTTACGATTCATGGGGTCGCAAAGAGTAGGACACGACTGAGTGACTGAACTGAACTGATACTGACTGATGCAAAAGTTAGTTTAACATTACATCAGTTTGACCTTAGAGTGTTTTCTGCATACTTCTTTGTTTATAAGTCTTTTGTGCATTATCTTCTGGTCTTGGGGCCTATTGACATTTTGTGACCTTTTCCTGCAGACTGGGTGAATGTAAAACCTGTTTTCCCTAATCTATTCTTTATTTTCCATTTGCCTTGAGCTTAACAAAAGACAGTTGCAGTCTCATAGGGTAAAGGTACAGCAGGTTGCAACATAGTAGAAATGTAACAGAAAGGTCTGTTCTTTTGCAGAAGTCACCAGCTAAATTTATACAATTGTCTTACTGTTTTCACACTAGGGCTAAACTCTTATTTTCTAAATTCCTAACTATATTAACAATAGTTTTTACCGTACAACCTCAGCACATTAAGAGCACAGCAAGCAAACATTGATCCAGTAACAACTTTATAGAATATTTTTTTATGTTTTCTAATAGGGCTTCCTCACCCCCCGAAGGGCTCTGTGCCTATTAGGGCCTTTTGTGTGTTCAGGTTCTTTATGCTGTTTTATGATTAAGGTATTGTGATCAGTCATGTGCATTAGTACCAAGGGCATAAACACATTTGTCAAGCAAACTAAAATGCTAGCAAAAGGGGTTTAGATTGGAAGACTCTTTTCATCCCAGATAATCTTATAGGATGCCACTGTCCGGGGGACACATTGATTAAAGTTTTAAGTTGAATTTGTTTGGAAAGAGATCGGGGAAGGCCTTCTGCCTGTGTCACAGAAATTAGGGAGCAGTCTAGTATAGCAAGCTTCAGAAAGATAGATATCATCTTTAAGGTGAGCGCCGGGGCAGCTTTTCGAAATCCCTGGACTCCTGATCTGCCTTGCTTGTCAGATCGTCTCCTCCTGACCTTGTCATGGGTGGGATCTCGTGTGCTGGCTCCTGGCAAAGTCTAAGGAAAATATCATAAAGTGTTGAAGCACTTGAACTGACAAGTTTATAGAGGGCTGGATTCACTATCACACAGGAAAAATATAAGATATGCAGACACTATATGCACTCATCTGCTCATTTACACATTCAAGGCCAAAACTGAACTAAATGTTTATTTTTTTTTAAAAAAAGCAACAATTAAGATATGGCCTCCTCTTCAAGGAGCTTATAATCTCAACAGGAAGAAATGTACATGTAGATAAATAACTGCCTGCAACCATCAAGGACATCAGGGTACTGTGGAGGCAGTGGTCAGCTCTACTGGATGGGGAGAAGACGAGAGCAACCAGCAGGAGTAACTTCAGAAAGAAAGGGCTGCTCTGTTGAGTCCTAAGATGAGCAAGTATTTGCAGGAAAGCCAGAAGACCTAGTTCTAAGCCTGCCTCTCTCCTCACCAATCCCTGCAACCCCTCTGAGCTTCATAGTCTTCAGCTCTAATGGAATCAGCTCCAAGATTCCAACCCAGAGAAAATTCATTCATTCACACAACAAATACTTACTGAATATGGTTCAAATAACAGAAACCTTTTAAATAATAAGAACCCAAAGGGACCAAAGTCATAGGGATGTCCCATCTTATGATTCAGGCAGCAACCGAAGTTACCTCCACGTTTGAACAGTGGAGGAGAAAGAGAAGAAATTCTCTCCTTTGGAATCTAGAAGTTGTTCTCTTTCTGCCCAAGGCTCAGATGTTCTGCCTAAGTTCAACTGTTGCCAGGTTGCAGGGCAAAGGAGGTGCAGAGAAAGGAAAGCCAATTCCAAGAACAAGTCACTTTAGTAGACATTGCAAAATACACTCAACAGAGAGGCTACACCTCCTATGTTTCAGTAATATTCAAGTCTGCAACTGCAAATTAGTTGGTGAAGATAGTGCTTGAAGTCTGAACTTTAAGAAATTGTCAACACATTATAAGATTTCACAGTAAGAGCTTTGAATATCAGGGAGGGATCGATGTGGATCACATGATGGGGGCAGTAAGGCAAAGAGCAGGTACATAAAAGTTCAGGAAATAAGCAAACTCAAGATTACAAAGTAGAAGATCAAGACAGCAAGTATTCCTTTAACCACACCTACTTAAGCTTAGTCAGATTCCTTAGAGAGACAGAATTTGTTACTATCAAAATCACACCATATTACTCTATTATTTATATATTTATGATTGAGTTAACATTTTTAAAACTGTATATGTAAACGAAAATATAGACAGAATACTCTTTGATATAAATTGCGGCAAGATCTTTTTTGACCCACCTCCTAGAGCAATGAAAATAAAAATAAACAAATGAGACCTAATTAACCTTAAAAGCTTTGCACAGCAAAGGAAAATTAGAAACAAGATGAAAAGACAACTCTCATAATGAAAATATTTGCAAATTAAGCAACTGACAAAGTATTAATCTCCAAAACGTAGAAGCAGCTCAACCAGCTCAATATCAAAAAAACCAAACAACTCAATCAAAAAATGGGTGGACGACCTAAATAGACATTTCTCCAAAGACATACAGATAGCCAATGAACATATGAAAAGATGATAGCACTAATTATTAAAGAAACACAAATCAAAATTACAGTGAAATATCACCTCACACGGGTCAGAATGGCCATTATCAAAAAAACCTACAAGCAATAAATGCTTAAGAGGATGTGGAGAAAAGGGAACCCCTCATGTACTGTTGGTGGGAGTGTAAATTAATACAGGCACTATGGAACACAGTATGGACGTTCCTTTAACAACTAAACATAGAACTACCACATGACCCAGCAATCTCACTACTGGGCATATACTCAGAGAAAACCACAATCCAAAAAGACACATGCACTCCAATGTTCACAGCAGCACTATTACAATAGCCAGGACATGGAAGTAACGTAATGTCCATCGACAGAGGGATGGATAAAGAAGATGTGGTATATAGACACAATGAAATATTCAGTCAGTTCAGTCGCTCAGTCGTGTCCGACTCTTCGCGACCCCATGAATCGCAGCACGCCAGGCCTCCCTGTCCATCACCATCTCCCGGAGTTCACTCAGACTCACGTCCATCGAGTCCGTGACGCCATCCAGCCAGCTCATCCTCGGTCGTCCCCTTCTCCTCCTGCCCCTAATCCCTCCCAGCATCAGAGACTTTTCCAATGAGTCAACTCTTCGCATGAGGTGGCCAAAGTACTGGAATTTCAGCTTTAGCATCATTCCTTCCAAAGAAATCCCAGGGCTGATCTCCTTCAGAATGGACTGGTTGGATCTCCTTGCAGTCCAAGGGACTCTCAAGAGTCTTCTCCAACACCACAGTTCAAAAGCATCAATTCTTCGGCGCTCAGCCTTCTTCACAGTCCAACTCTCACATCCATACATGACCACAGGAAATACCATAGCCTTGACGAGATGGAGCTTAGTTGGCAAAGTAATGTCTCTGCTTTTGAATATACTATCTAGGTTGGTCATAACTTACTCAACTATAAATAGGAATGAAATTGGGTCATTTGTACAGATATGGATGGACCTAGAGAGTATCATACATACATATCATACAGAGTGAAGTAAGTTAGAAAGAGAAAAACAAATATTATATATTAACACATATAAGGGGAATCTAGAAAGATGGTATAGATGGTCTTATTTACAAAGCAGAAATAGAGACACAGATGTAAAGAGCAAATATACAGACACCAAAGGGGAAAAGGCAGGTGAGAGGAAGTGGTAGATTGGGATTGACACATATACACTACTGATACTGTGTATAACTTGTTTAGAGAATTAATGAGAAAGTACTCTCTAGCACAGGGAAGTCTACTTAATGCACTGTGGTGTCCTGAATGGGAAGGAAGTCCAAAAGGGGGATATATGTATATGAATGGCTGATTCATTCTGCTGTACAGTACAGACTAACACAACATTGTAAAGCAAATATACTCCAATAAAAATTAATTTTAAAAAACTGAATATAGGGTTTTCTAAAGTGTGAGTTCAGTCATTCTCATCTCCAGTTAAAGCAAATACATAAGTTCCTGTGGGGACTATTTACTTGAGTTGAGTGCACCCTTCTGACAGCAACTTAAGACCCTGGTTCCTAGAACAAGAAAAACAGGTAAGAAGATTCCTTTAGCAAGGCTTACTCCTTCCAGAATGGGCCACGTTTTAAATAAAAAGGGAGTAGATATTCATCATGATGATTTTCCTTGGATCCTGAACATCCCAATCACAATCAGCCATCTTCCGCTGCAATTTCTTGAGGGAGATGGGCAAAGTCCCTGTTATAAAGCATGAACCCCCAAATCCCATATAGAAATCCCAGAGAGTGAATAAGTTGAGCTAAACAATAAAATTCCTTTCAGGCTTTAAATCTTTCCTCACTAAACCTTGCCCTTGACATCTAACCAATTCATCGACAAAAAGAGTAAGACACCAGAGAAAGCACTAAGGAAATACTATTATTTCTGCAGGGCACCCCAGTTCCTGCTGCCTATTGCTGATAACAAACAACTCCAAAACTTAGCGGCTTATAAAACAGCCCTCCTCTGCTTCACACGGTGTTAGCAAGGCAGTCTGACGAGGCAAAAGGATCCATTTCCAAGATAACTCACTCACACGCTGGCTACTTAGTGCTGGCCGGTGGGTCCTCTGCACATGGATCTATCCAGGCGGCAGCCTGGGCCTCTTCGCAGTATGGTGGCTGGGTTTCTTGAGTGAGCATCCCAAAACAAGCAGGTGAACTCCATGTCACCTTTTAACATCAAGTCTCAGAAGTCAAAGAAGCTCAAGCACCAAAGAAACAATGCTTTCAAACTGTGGTGCTGGAGAAGACTCTTGAGAGTCTCTTGGACAGCAAGATCAAACCAAGCATTCCTGAAAAAATCAACTCTGACTATTCTTTGGAAGGACTGAAGCTGAAGCTCCAATACTTTGGCCACCTGGTGAGAAGAGCTGAATCACTAGGAAAGACCCTGATGCTAAGAAAGATTGAAGGCCAAAGGAAGAAATGGTGGCAGAGGATGAGATGGTTGGATGGCATCACTGACTCAATGGACATGTGTTTGAGCAAACTTAGGGAGACAGCAAGGGACAGGGAAACCTAATGTGCTACAGTTCATGGGGTTGCAAAGAATTGGACATGACTTAGCTACTGAACAACACCAACACTCAGAAATATGTAGAGTCACTTCCAAAGTAGTCACCACACACTCTCCCAGGTTCAAGGAGAGAAAATATAGATTCTACCTCTTTTTAAAATTTATTTCTTAATTGAAGGAAAATTGCTTTACAATGTTGTGTTGGTTTCTGCCATATAACAACAAAAATCAGCCACAGTTATATCTCCTCCCTCTTGAGCTTCCCTCCCACCCCATTCCCAGGTCATCACAGAATGCCAGGGGAACTACAGAGAAAAAGGAATAAAGATCCTACCTCTTGATGGGAGGAGTGTGAGTCACATTGTAAGAAGAGCCTGTGGGAGGGCAGATAGTGTTATGGCCATTTTTGGACAATACAATCTCCCAACACAGCCACACAATACCCATTCCATCCCTAAACAATTTGTCTCAGCTAAGTGAGGTAATTCCATCCCTTTGGCCGTCTATTTGTACAGGGACAGACAGGCCTAACCCATTTGGGGCAATGAGATTTAAGAGAGCCCTGTCCAGAGTTTCTGGAAAAGAAAAACAAGTTTCTTCCTGGGGTGTGAACAAGGAAATGCATGCCCTGTATGTTTCACCTAGGATTACAATGGTAAGGTGGATCATGGGGTAAAAAATAGAAGAATCTCATCCCCTCTTACATCACTAAGCTGTTGCATCAGTCAGCCCTGGAGACTTTTCTGCTCCAGGGACCTCCTATTATAAAGACAAAAAATAATTTCATGGTTCTTTAAACTGTCTTAAGTCAACTTCCTGTTATCTTCACCCCTAAAGCACCCTAACTCATATATTCTCTCTCTAGCGCTTAGGAACAGAGCTGAACTACCCTGCCCACTCTTAGGCCTTGCAAGAGCCGGAGGGTAGGGGTATGGGATTCAGGAAAGGTGAAACAGAAGGAAGTCTCACTATACAAAAATGTCAAACCATTGAATCCAGACCACAAGAACCTTTAAATTCTTCATTTGTCACATAAAAGTCCCCTGCTTACTACTAACCCATCACACCATGTCCTAGACCCAGAGTATTAGTAGGGGAAGGACTCACTGCCATTTAGGGTGAGTGGGTTGTGCCCCACCCGCCACAATGGAATTATGGTAGACCTGGTCCTCAAGAAGTCAACAGTGTAACAGGGGGAAAAAAGGTTGCACATACTTAAACAGCTATAATTCAAGATAGGGTGTAACACACACCACAGAAAAGTGCAGATAAAGGGCTGTGGTAGGTCAATGAAGAGACAGATCCTTTTTAGTTGGAAGATACAAGTAAAAGGCTTCCTGGAGAAGGTTCTTTATGAGTTAAGTCTTTGTACAGGTATTTGGACATAAGACAAAGGAAAACATTCCAGACTAAAGGAGGGGAACACAAGAAAAAAATCATTAAGTGGGAAATTGTGGGGCTCCTAAAGACTGGAAGATATTCACACTGTGACCAAACACTGATCAATCAGGACAGTGGCCAGGCTACCAGAATGGAGCGGGTCCCAGAGACCCTCCTTACTCCCTGCATCAATTCTTAAGTTACTTGATTATGGGAATCATGTAGCCCAGGAGAGGGACAAGTGGCTGGGGCTTCAGGTGAATGGCACTCAGGGATTCAGGCAAGAGAGGACATTCAGCAACTGGTAGAGAAGAACACCAATATTTTAACAACTAGTGTGAATGAACCAGTGAGAAATGATTAGAGGATCAACCCTGCCTACAGACAACAGTGAAAGTTGCCACTTGACCAGAGTTTGCAGCGAATGAAAGGAAATAATGAAAAAAACAGCTGGAATTAGAATTTCACCTTGAATTCAAAGATGAAAAGTTTGGACCAAAAACTGAATGATACAGATTCACTGAGACTGTTTTGGTGACACATTCAGATCACAATGGATCAGCCATGGATCTGATATTGTGTGGCCTCCTAGGAAAATAAATGTAACATACATGCAACAACTTGCTGTGGGACATCGTGAAAGAGAAAATCTCTCACGTCTGCTAACAGCAGTTGTGTTGCAGGAAGGGGGGGGCCCTTCCAGGGCTCGAAACTGGGCTGTTGTCTAACACTTGGAAATGAATTGTCCAAGGAGACACATGTGCTGACAAAGCAAGAGATTTTATTGGGAAAGGGCACCCGGGTGGAGAACAGCAGGGTAAGGGAACCCAGGAGAACAGCTCTGCCATGTGGCTCACAGTCTCGGGTTTTATGGTGATGAGCTTAGTTTCCGGGTTGTCTTTAGCCAATCATTCTGACTCAGAGTCCTCCCTGATGGTGCAGGCCTTGTTCAGCCAAGATGGATGCCAGAGAGAAGGATTCTGGGAGGTGGTCGGACATGTGGCATTTCCTTTTGACCTTTCCCGAACTCTTCCGGTTGGTGGTGGCTTATTATTAGTTCCCTGTTCCTTACCAGGACCTCCTGTCGTAAAACAACTCATGCAAATAGTTACTGTGGTGCCTGGCCAGGGTGGGCGGTTTCAGTCAGTGTGCTTCCCCTAACAGCTGGAGACTAAAAGCAACTATGTGGAGGACCTCAGGGATTCCAGCCACCAGCCTAGAAGAATGTGAAGGAAAGCATAGATGTGTGCAGACAGTGGAGGAAGGCAGTGGACTTCCACCAGCTTGCACAGAACTCCATGTCTGCTCTGATGATGCCATTACAAGTGAGGGAGTTACTGAAGGCCAGCAATCAGAGGCAACAGGAAGTGAGAAGAGGGAAGGGCTTGAATGACAACAATAGTAACACCCACGATCTGCAAAGTAGAGCTGAGGAAGCACACTTTCATTTACTCCACGTAGCAATTAACACTGGTATAACACAGCACTATTTGAATAGCCCTTTTATATTTATCATCTCCATAATTATTATCCGTATTTTACATATGAGAAAACTGAAGCTCAGAAACAAGCAAACAAAAAGTTTATTTAGGGAGAGGGCTAAAACTTAAATTCAGGCCTTTAGATTCTTTGTCCTGCATTTCCATAAACACCACAGTGGCCTCAGAGATTGTGGGGTCATTCCTTAATATTGTAAATGTGGCCTCAGTGCTCTGGGCAGGAGCTGTTGATTATGGGAGAAATCAAAGGATCTCCCCTGACAGTTCTGACCTTCAAGAGGTAAATCTTCTAGCCTAGGACTTAAATTGGAAGAGCCTCATCCAAGAGACGGAGTGCACACTTTCTGATGCAGACGGCTCCGTTTTTGGAAGGATCTCACTCCTGTTTTATTAATCAAATTCAGTATGAGGATCCTCAAAGGCAGGAGCCATGATTTTTTTTTTTATCTTTGTATCCTCAGACCCTAGCAGAGGGTATTCAATAATAATTTATATAAATTTAAGACCCTTAACAAAAATATCTAAAGATCCTTCCCCAGAAGGAAAAACAAAACAAAGAGTTAGTAATTCTTGGAACAATTATTTACCATTGTCCTGAATGTTAAATTACACAGAATTAAACCAAACTCAGCTCCTACTCTGAAATCATACTATTCATTCCATCCCATGAACACTCACCAGTTGTCACTACACGTTATGGCTATGAATAACACAGGATGATCATGATACATCCCTAATTTCAAGGAATACACATGCTCTCAGGGAAAAAAAAATCTATCAACATTAAACCCTTTAATATACAGCAGAATATTAAATTCCTCCCCCCACAAAAAATAAATTATAAAATATTATGGGAGGATAAAAGTGAGTGGTTGAACTCAGAAAATCTTCATGAAGGAGGAGCTTCATTGAAGGAGGATAGAATTTCATCAGAGAGAACTGAAAGTAAGGATGTTTCAAAAGCAGAGAAAGCTTGAGCAACCGGCAAAGAAGAGGACCTTTGGGTGGCAAACAGTGGTTCCATTTGCTAAAGCATAGAGTGTATAAAGGAAAGTGGTAGATGACACTTTGAGAGCCTTTTCTACAGTCTATCAGTGTCCTATATCTGTTTCACGTCAGACATCATAACCGGCTTCACACCTTGCTCTCCACTGTAGCTCCTCTCACCATCCTGGATGAGCTCAGCACTGACAAGGCTCATCCACCCAGACCCCCACCCTCCCAGCTTCTTGACCTCCTTCCTTCCTGCTCACTCCAAATACACTGCAGTCAGTATAAGGCTCTAAGCCATGCTTGGATTTTGCTATCATAAGAGCTCTACCCACAAATTACTACTCACTGGAAGTTAATGTTATACGAATAACTTCTTATGGGCTTCCCAGATGGCTCAGTAGGTAAAGAATCCACCTGCAATGCAGCAAACTCAGGAGACACGGCTTGGATCCCTTGGTCGGTAAGATCCCCTGGAGGAGGGCATGGCAACCCACTCCAGTATTCTTGCCTGAAGAATTCCGTGGACAGAGAAGCCTGGCTGGCTACAGTCTGTAGGGTTGCAAACTCGGACACAACTGAACACGCACCCAATAACTTCTTACATCCCCAGCTATCTCCATCCCTCTTTTCCATGTAACTTGTCCTTTGATTTTACGGAGAAATTTTCTGTGCCCACTGACCTTCCATGTCCTTGTTCCCTTCTTTTTCTGCCTGTACTCCATGCCCAATCAAGTGGATTGTTTTCTCACGTATACCCTCAACTCCTTCACTGCCTTATCCTTTTGTTACATCCATTCTGTAAAATTTTAACCCTAAATCCATTTCACAACCCTCTCTTGGATCCGATGACTAGAGTTCTAAACACACCAGGAGAAAGCCATACAGTCACATAATCACATAATCACCCTGGGGATTAGCGTCACTGCAAAATTATAACTTCCTAAGCTTTTGTAGTTGCAAAGAGTCGGACACGACTGAGCGACTGAACTGAGCGGAACCATCTGAGTCAGCTCCTGTTACCAATTCCCTCTGAGACCGTTGAGAACCTCCTCAAGTCTCCTACTCAAGAACCTACTCAAGGATGTCCTATGACCACTGTCAAGGATGTCCTTACCTCCCACTTCATGCGCCAACAAGGTTATCTGGAGAGACAACCCTCTGCAGCCCTCCTAGGTTACGGTTCTTCTATAGCCTCACTCCTCATTTGCCCCCTTTTCCTCTCTGTGGAGTAATTCATCTGCCATAGCTCCTCTGAGACCTTGCTCTATCATTTGTATCCTCTCAACCTTGTACATCTGCCTTCTCACTCTGGCAACTCCTTCTGCACAGCCTGTGAACTCACTCAAGGTGTTTATGCTTTCAGACCCTCCCTTGGCTTGAGATCCCTTTTGACCGCACTCCACTTCTCCTCCCTTCATAGTCAGCCTTCTCAAGTAAGTCATCCAGACCCCCTGTCCCCACCCTTCATGTCCCATTCATTCCTCAGGCCACGGCATCTGCATTTCTCCTCCCCCTACATTAAAAATTGCTCTGGCAAAGGTCTCCAAGGATATAAATGCCAGATCCACTGAACACATCTCAACCTTCTTTGTACTCTGTCTCTCTGAAGACTTTCACCTTGCTGACCACCCTCTCCATCTTGAAAGTCTCTCTTCCACAGACTTGATGACACCAGAGAAGGCTCTGAGTCGCCTCCCCAGTCATTTCTCTTTCCTGTCCTATGGTGGATCATCTTCCTCCTTATTCTGTAAGCATCGGTTAAATCACAAAAGCTAGGTTGAGCACCATCAGAACAGAGACTTCACCTGCCTTGTTCACCACTGTCGCGGCAGTGCTCAGGACAGCTCTGCACGCTGTAAGAGGAGACCCTCCGTGCATAACTGCCTGATGTGGGTACTGAATGCCAGGAGCACTCTAGAAGGTAGAATTCTGGCTCTGCCCTCAAGTAGCTTGCTGTCTAGTGAGGAACATAAGTAAACAGAAAATGACAGTAGAGGATGGTAAGAATTATGACCCAAGGAGCTAAGGGAGAACATACGATGGACACAGGACACCCTGAATTCCTCCAGCTTTGAACGGTGACAACAACGTGAGGTTGTGTCTACGAGAGAATCTCACTGGAAACTCAGCACCCACGAGGATTACAGGAGGCTGGTCACGCAGGCATACTCTCTCCGTGGGCATGTGCTCATTCAGTCGTGTCCAGCTCTTTGTGACCCCATGGACTGTAGCCCGCCAAGCTCCTTTGTCCATGGAATTTTTCAGGCAAGAATACTGGAGTGGATTGCCATTTCCTACTCCAGAGGACCTTCCTGACCCAGGTATTGAACCCACATCTCCTGCTGTCACTAGCAAGTACCAAAAACTCCATACTCCCAGAAGGAAAGCAGGTGCTTGGTGTAAACTACATTGTTTGTACCAATAGTTTAGGCATCATGAGGGAACAGATGGAAACCCTCCTGAAATCCAAGTTCCAAGATGCCAGCCAAAATCTAGCCTTGAAAGCAGGCCTTTCCCAGGAGAGCGGTCTTGGGCTGTTTTGTTAGCTTTCTTTCTTTCTTATTTTCCATAGATACCTAGCACTCTGTTAGAGAAAGAGGAATGCTTAGGGAGGATGATTTCTAAGTTGTATGAAGGATAGATAATGTTATGGACTTAATTGTGTCTGTCCCCATACACATAAAAATTCCATATGTTAAAGGCCTAACCCCTAATGTGACTGTGTTTAGAGACAGGGTCCTTAGGAGGTAATTACAGTCAAATGATTAAATGCTTAAGTGTCATAAGAGGGGAGCCCTAATTCAGTAGGACTGTGGCCTTATAAGAAAATGAAGAGAGAGAATTCTCTCTCTCCACCATGTGAAGGCTCAGTGAGAAAGCAGCCATCTGCAAGCCAGGAAAAGAGCTGATCAGGAACTGAATCAACTACTACCTTGATCTTGGACTTCTAGCCTCCAGAACTGTGAGAAAATAAATTTTTGTTTAAGCCACTCAGTCTGCGGTACTTTGTTGTCAACAAGCCAACTAAGGTGAGAAAAAGACTATTTCAGGCAGACAGATAGATGTGCAAAGTTCCTGAGGTGAGACAGAGAGTAAATGTGACTGTCCCCAATCCTGTTCTCTCCTAGGGTGATTTCACCCCTTTTCAAACCCCCGCATCTAAGCAGAGGCCAAGTTCGATTGCCTTTGCCTTCTCAGTACTTGGCAATTCCCTGCCCCATCTCCATGGCCATCTCGCCTTGATTACTGCATCTATATCCTTCTATGTTTCTTGCCTCTAGTCTCTCTCTTCTCAGTACATTTTCTATACTTCCCAAAAGATGAAGTGGATCAAGTCACTCTCCTGCTTTAAAATCGTCAGTGGTCCTTGATAGATAAACTTCAGGATACGATCCAAATTTCCAAGCATAGCCCTTAGTGATCTGACCCTTCTCTCTCAAGGCTCAGCCCCACAGCTCTGGCCTCACATTTACCATTGCCCCATACACATGATCCAAATGGTGTAACTCAGACATTAGCTCCTGCGTATGTATTGCTGGTTTGATCACGATTGTGTTTTTTACTGTGGTTGAACATATATAACTCAAAATTTACCTGTTTTAAACTGCTTTTTAGTACATGGTTCCATAGCAGTAAGCACAGATGACCCTCACACAATGTGGAGGTTAGGTTTCAACCTAACCTATCAGTTGAAAATCTGAATATAACTTATCCGTCCCCTGTATCTGCACTTTCTCCTATATCCATGGCTTTACAGTCAAGGACCCAGCCAACCACAGATCATGTAGTATTGCAGTATTTACTACTGAAAAAGTCCCGCATATAGGTGAATCTACACAGTTGAAACCCTCATCGTTAGGTGGTCTATAGTATATTCATATTGTTGTGCAACCAGCTCCAGAACTCTTTTCATCTTGGCAAAACAGAAACTCTATATCCACTAAACGGCAACTCCTTTCTTCCCTCTCTCCAGCCTTTGTCAGCTGTCATTCTACTTTATTTCTTTGAATTTGATTATTCTAGATACCTAGAGCTTCCCTGGTAGCTCAGCTGGTAAAGAATTCGCCTGCAGTGCAGAAGACCCCAGTTCGATTCCTGGGTTAGGAAGATCCCCTGGAGAAGGGATAGGTTACCCACTCCAGTTTTCTTGCACTTGCCTGGTGGCTCAGCCGGTAAAGAATCTGCCGGCAATGCAGGAGACCTGGGTTCAATCCCTGGGTTGGGAAGATCCCCTGGAGGGCATAACAGCCACTCCAGTATTCTTACCTGGAGAATCCCATGGACAGAGGTGCCTGGCAGGCTACAGTCTATAGGGTCGTAAACAGTCAGACACAACTGAACAACTAAGTATACACAAAGCCCAGGACTACCAACCCACCTGAGAATATGCATATGTTTCACCCCTGCTACTTAAAAAAAAAAAAATGTATTTATTCATTTCTTTATTTGGCTGCACCAGGTCTTAGTTGGGGCATGCAGGATCTTCGATCTTCATTGCAGTGTGGGGGATCTCTAGCTGCAACATGCAAAATCTTTCACTTGTGGCACGTGGAACCTAGTTCCCTGACCAGGGATTGAACCTGGGCCCCCTGCATTGGTAGCATGGAGCCTTAGTTACTAGACCACCAGGGAAGTCCCACCCCTGATTACTTCTGCACAAGCCATTTTGAAATCCTTCCTCTGAAGACACTGCTCTATGTCCTAAGCAATTTACATGATTATATCTTCCTCTTTAGTAAGTAGTAGAAGTAAGCACCTCTATTATCTCCACTTTATAGACGAGGAAACTGAGGTACAGAGCAGCTGAATGACTTGCTAGAGCTCATACAGATAAGATCTAATACATATCATGCTGTGCTCCAACTGTGCCCATCTACCTGATGAATTATTTGTTTATTTATTTGACACCTGGTGAATTCCTACTCATCCTTCACTACCCAACTCAAGCATCGCTGTCTCCGTGACATTTTCTCTGCTCCTCCAGAGTTAACCACTCACTTCCTTCCCAGCAGGACCATCGTGCCTTGGTCACACCCCCGAAATTATGTTTGATTAATGTGTCCATTTAGGGACCGGCCCAGCCCTGCACAGAGCTCAGACTGCGCATAAGAATTACCCTACATCTTGGAAGTCTCCACATTTACTTGCTGAATAAATCTGTACCTCATTTTTGTCTCTTGGTATCAACTTACCAGCCCTCACTCATCCTCAGCTCCTTGCTTGCATTTAGCCCTTCACTTGGACACACTGTTTACCAATGTTGCCAAATCTACTTTGCATTCCATCTTTCCTGATCACTGCCTCTTTTAACAGAAAATCCTTTTCATCATGATGCTGGGGAGTTGCTACCACAGGCAGCCCTCACTGGGCAGATTTGATCCACCAACATGGTTCTGGACAATTCATATTTATTTGATTCAGCTCTTTTCTTTGGTTTCACTCAAGCTGCTTCATGGGGCAGGGGAGTTACTGAAAGAATAGAGGCCTTACCTGAAATCAGGAAAGCTAGACAACCAGGTTCAGGAAGAACAAGAACACTATTCTGCACATTCTTTCCAAATGTCATCTCTCTGCTAAGTCACGTCAGTCGTGTCCCACTCTGTGCGACCCCATAGATGGCAGCCCGTCAGGCTCCCCCGTCCCTGGGATTCTCCAGGCAAGAACACTGGAGTGGGCTGCCATCTCCTTCTCCAATGCATGAAAGTGAAAAGTGAAAGTGAAGTCGCTCAGTCGTGTCCAACCCTCCACAATCCCATGGACTGCAGCCTACCAGGCTCCTCTGTCCATGGGATTTTCCAGGCAAGAGTACTGGAGTGGGGATAGCATCTGCTTACTTATGGTGTCTGCTTCTCCATAGTTTTTATTTGTCATGACTTCATGATTCTTTCCATGCAAATGTTCAGCTTCAGCTCTTCTAAATGCCTAATTTGTATGTGTTTCTGACTTCAGTTTTCCAAAAGCTGAATAGTCCTAGCTCACGATTTCATATAATGTCATGAAACATCCAATACTGTCCACTCTGTGGACTGGTAGTCCTTGAGTCTAGAGCTAAACTCAATCCAGCCAGCTACGACAGTGGGCACAGGGTCAAATCATGCAAAAACTTACCAACTGGGCTGGACTTTCAGTAGAGGGGGATAAACGTGTTTAAGGTGTTTTCCCTTAAAGACAAGTGTGATATGGGAAGTCCCATGATTCAGGTATGGAATAATTTAAACTAATGATTCCTTAATATTTTTGATCATAGAATTTTCTGAGAATCAGATGAAAGCTATGAATCCTCGCCAAGAATAAGTTCTCTTAGGCAGAAAATTTTACACATACTTTTGGGGTATATGTGGATCCCAGCATCTGTCCATGGAACACCCCTCAAAATACTGTAGGTCTAAAGTCTATCCCTTTGCAAGCATGTAAAGTCACTTCAGTTGTGTTCAACTCTTTGCCACCCTATGGACTGTAGCCTGCCAGGCTCCTCTGTCCATGGCATTCTCCAGGCATGCAGGAAAGATGGCATGCAAAGAATACTGGAGTGGGTTGCCTTGCCCTCCTCCAGGAGATCTTCCTGACCCTGGTATGAATCCCGTGTCTCCTGCCACTCCTGCACTGCAGGCAGATTCTTTGCTGCTGAGTCACTGGGGAAACCCCACAGTCTATCCATAGACCACCTC
Organism: Ovis aries; assembly: GCF_016772045.2. Taxonomy (NCBI): domain Eukaryota; kingdom Metazoa; phylum Chordata; class Mammalia; order Artiodactyla; family Bovidae; genus Ovis; species Ovis aries. The sequence continues at coordinate 102,004,975 of NC_056054.1, read as the reverse complement.
AAAGGCAGGCACTAATCTCACATTTGTATTTGTATCTCTTGTGTCTAGCACTGAGTTTGACACAAAACAGTCTCCAAAAATTTTTTTTAATAAATTGAAGAATTCATTCATTGATTAAGGTTTTTCAAAGGCAGATAGAAGCTAAATTTGGATTTGATATAAAAGGCATTGGAGAGAGCCATCTTGTTTGGTTCTTTCATTGTGTTTCATTTTTAAGCAAGCAGCTAACCAGAGCTGTACTGTAGGGCAATGTGTTTTTATCAGTCAGTAGAACAATTGGAGGGCAAGAGACCAATCAGAAAACTGGAGGAAAGAGGGAATGAAAACCTAAACTAGAACCCTGGAGGTAGAATATAACCAGATCCAAGAGAGAGTGTAAAAATAAAACTGATGGTACCTAGCACTTGATAAGATGTAGGGGGTAAGAAAGGTATTTGGAGTCAAAACCTGGCTCCAAAATTCTCTGGTCAGGAGAACAGAAGAATAACAGTATCATTAGCAGAGATAAGGAGGACAGGAGAGAAACAGACTCAGGAAAAACAAGTATCTCTTTAATTGAGTTTGAGGCTCAGGTGAGACTTTCAAGTGGATTCAAGAATAACTAAAACTGCGGTCTGGTGTAGGTAAGAAGAGATGAAGATCTCTTCAGAAGTGACCAGCTGAGGCTGCAAGAACAGAGATGTCAGGAAGCAGTTTACACAACGCCCTGCAACCCTTTATCTTTCCTTGGCATCTATTTCAGTTTTTGAAGCCCTCTCAAAACCATCATTTTATCTGATAGTCATAACAATCTTGTGAAGTAGGAAAGGAAAGGGCACCTACTTTTACAGGTAAGGAAATGGAGGCTCAGAGGATTGAGGGTTTTGCCAAAACTGTTGCCTTAAAGTAATTACAGATACCGGCTTCCCTGGTGACTGGGTGGTAAAGAATCAGCCTATCTACACAGGAGACGTTCCATCCTGCGTCTCCTGAACGGACAGGAGACCCTGGAGAAGATGCCCTGGAGAAGATAATGGCAACACACTCCAGTATTCTGGCCTGGGAAATGCCATGGACAGAAGAGCCCGGCGGGCTACAGTCCATGGGGTCGCAAAGGGGTCAGACACGACTTAGCGACTAAACAACAATTACAGACCCAGGATCAGAATCCAAAGCTTCTGATTCTTCATACAACTCCGTTGCCAACTGCACAGAGGTAAGACCCCGACTTGCCCGGGTCAGCAGTTTGTGGTCGTCCTGCACCGTTGCAGTACTTTGGGGTATAGGGTCTTGCTTTAACTCTTAATCGGTTTATAGAGACGTTTGAGACAATGCTGCTCCAGTTTGCACACATCATCACCGTTTAGTCCGTTAATTACATGCAGTGTGAAAGAATAGACAGCCCTGGTTTCTAGGAAACATGGACTCTGCAATTACTGCCAGCATTCCGAGTTGCTAGTCTTTTAAAGGGATCGCTCCGCCTTTAAGAAGGAGCAGAAATAGCTGGCGAGTTCGTACGTGGAAGACCCGCGGACTTGAACCCACTTCTCAAAGACCACTACGCCAAAGTTTAAATTCAGAAAAGACCAACATCTTCACAATTCACAAGACAGGGAGAGAGAGAGAGATTGTTTAAGGCTGCGTGAGGACAGTGGGGATTTGTGTGAGTTTTAAGGTGAAACTGTGCGTTTGGCAAAGAAGGGCGAGGGCGACGAGGCCGGATCCGCGGGGCGGGCGGGGCGGAGGAGGGGGCGCGTGAGTCAGGCGGGCGCCGCGCGGGGCGGAGCCGGGTGGAGCCTGCCCGGGAGGCCGCAGACCCGGCCCGCCGCCCAGTGCCCGCCGCGCAGCTCCCCGCTCGCATCCGCGCGCCTCGCTCCTCCCCGACATGGTAAGCCGCGCTTTTTACTTTTCTTCCTCTTACATGAACATTTCCTTCAAGTAAATTTCTCTTACATGAAGATTACAGCCACGGCATACTTTTCACCAGGCTTGATCTTTGATTTATGAAGTGGTCGTGGCAGGAAACAGCAGGACAGATAAATCTACCGGAGGGAATCAGAGAAAAGCAGATGGCAGAAGAAGCCCCAAATTATACCTGGAATCACAGCCTCGGGGTAGCAGCGGGAGGCTCTTGTTTTTACGCCGAGGTCTGGGGCTGGGACAGAAGTGCGCTGCGAGCCACGCCCGGCGCGGAGCCCCTAGCTCGGCGGGAAACGGGGCGAAGGGGTCCCCGCGGAGCCCAGGGCACGACCTAACGACTGGGGGGGTTGAAGTCTGCCTGGTGGCTCCAGTTACATATAGTTATAGAGCTAGAGGTCTGAGCCCTAGAGGGGAAATCGGAGTTTCAGTAGACGACGGGCAGGCGGCCAAGACGCGGTGACTGAAACTGAAGCCGGCCCCAGCCCGCGGAGCCCGGCCAGGAATGTGGGAGGGACCCGGCTCCGGGAAGCCCCCTCCTCCTGCCCTCTTCCCTTTAACCCACCGTCTTTTTAGGCGCTCCTCCGTCGCCTCTTTTTCTTCCCTCAGCTCCTGCCAGCCCCACTCTGAACTCTTTCTGCCTGCATTAATCCACCCCCCAAAATCTGCGTCTCCCTTGGCCTCTCTTTCACGGAGTCAGCAAACTTCCGCCCGCGGGCCAAGTGGGGTTCTCTGCGCCCACGAGCTCCGAGTGGATTTTACGTAAATAGTTGAAAGAAAAGCAAAGGAAGAATAATACTTTGAGAATTATATGAAAATCAGACTTCACTGCCCATAAGTAAAGTTTTATTGGCACACGGCCACGCCCATTCATGAGTTCTCCGTGTGGTTCCTGCCCTGCTACAAAAGCAGAGTGATGGAGACCAAGTGGACCACATCGGCCTAATATATATCCCGTCTGGCACCTACAGAACACGTTTGCTAACCCCTGCTTTAGTGTGTCAGTCTGTATCCTCTACTGCTCTTTCTTTCTTCTTTCCACCAAAATGGGGCACCAAAGTCTCAAAGAACCTAGAAAAGGCAGACCCAGCACCACCAAGTGGCGAAGGCCTGGAATGACTGCCCCGGAAGAAAGAATGCCACCGGGGCTCCCTGGAAGGAAAGGGAGCGTGAATTAAGAATGAGAACTTCAATACTTGTTTTTTTCAAGTGTTACTTTTTTCTTTAACTTTCTCAAATGAGTGTTTAGCGCGCATTTTCTTACTAATAAGCTCTTTCCCAGCATCCATTTATCATGCTGTTTTCTCCTTCCTCTCATTGTTCCCATCAAATAGAACTGTGGGTAGCAGTGATGGGGAGCACTGGCCTCCATCCAGACAGATCGCTTTCTCTTCTCCTTCAGCCACTGCCCAATTTGGGCAAAACTTTCCTGTCTGTGGGCCTCTCTGCCGGGGAACCCTCTCCAAAGTCCCCTCCAGCACTACAAATTTTGTAATTCCACTTAGGTATTTTGATATTTGTGGTTTTGTTCTGGAAAATTACCTCTGGGAAGACATGCAGGGGTTTTAATTTTCTCCATGTAGCTGATAGCAACAGATTTCATAGAAGCAAAAAAATTCAGTCAAAATTGATGTTAAGGAGAGAAAAAAAGAAAAGCAGAAAGCCATTGAAACTGGAAAATGAAAGCAGTCTGAATTCTACAAAGAAAAGGGTCAGAGGATACTTCTGTAGGTCTAGAAAAAGATCACAAAGCCCTGGCTCGTCAGCCTGGAACGTTCTACCCTATCTGGTGTGCCCTCCCAGTCAACCTTGTTCCTCTACTCTGATGTGTTAGTTACCCTGTGAGATTGCAGTCCTGATAAGAAAAGCTGTTGTGCAAACACATCTGTTTCTAGGCTGTGGTATTTTGTTTCTCACCAAAACTCTGAGGCTGCCAACACTTTTCTCTCTTAAAGAAAAAGTCCTGACAACGTGACTGTTGGGGAATAATCCATTTCCTATAGAGTTCTCTAGAACCCACCTCCAGAAAGGGCTTTATAGATGTTCCAGGATGCAGTGAGCAGCAGGCTAGGCGGTTAAAACACCTGGAGAGACTGAAGGAGGGAAGGAGAACGGCAGCTATGCACGTCAGTGCTTCTTAGCATGTAAATCATGTGTCCTGAAAGCCTCCAGCTCTGGGCTCCAGGGAGTCCATCCTAAGAACAAATTAACGGGATAAGTGCTACATTGGGAAAGTCACCAGCATTGTTAACCTCCAGAGTGAGGTAAAGCTTTGAAGGAAGGGTGTGGCCACCAAGTTTTCCAGAAAGTCTTCAGTTCCTGCTCTTATCCATCAGGGGGAGCCCATGAGTTCCTCACGTCTGGGGCCCCAGGAACTGGCTGGGAGTGAAAGGCAGAGTATGACAGAATTTCCTTGAAGACTTCCCTTATAAGGAAAGCAGAGCCCAGAACAGGATATGAATCTCCTGCTCCTTCTGGTGCAACCACACCTGTGGTTCAGCTCCCTAAGTGCCGTAGGAGCTGTGTGAGTGGCCACCTTGATCAGAGCCCCCATATCAACCTTCTGGTTTGAAGTGACCAGAGAAGTTCCACTAGCTTTTCCTGTGGGAATTAGTGGCATCCGGGAACAGAAGGAGCAGAGGCCAAGGGTGCAGGAAGCAACTGGAGGCTGAGATTCTAGAAGTAGCTCTGCCGTGTCAATTCCCTTCTCACGCCTCAGGGTAACTGTACTTTTAGTGTCCTTCTAGAAAATGTATGAGTCCTGAGAATTCAGTATTCCTTTAAAAGAAATGCCTTTTCACTAATCACAGTAACCTCTGTATATACTTTTTGGGGAAATAGGAATTTTTAATCTATACACAATGCTTGGTGGGTTGCATATTTGTGGGTATATAATATGCATATATTTCCCCACACATTCTAAAAGTATCAGTAAACCCTGTCACGTCATGCTCATCTAGGCAGCTTACTGCTTTCAAGTATACCAGCATTTTCACCTGGAATAAACAGGAGGCGATACGGGGAAGAAGCTCACCGAATGTGACTTTCTGTGGTTGTCTTAACCCCTTAGCCCCTAAACAATGAGCCGTCTTTTAGGAAACTGCTTTGATCCAAAATGAAGAGACGAGATCCTCTGGCGTGTTCTCCAGCACCCAGCTCTTGATATCCTCCCCTTGTCTGAATCCTGAATTTTTTTCCCCCCCCAAAGGCAAAAGTATCCAGCCCTACGGAGACTGAACGGTGCATCGAGTCTCTGATTGCTGTTTTCCAGAAGCATGCTGGAAGGGATGGTAACAACACCAAACTCTCCAAGGCTGAGTTCCTAATCTTCATGAATACAGAGCTGGGTGCCTTCACAAAGGTACTGGTCCCAGCCCCCACCCCAAACTAGAAGACCCTGGCAGAACGCCTGGCTCGGAATGAAGGACAGCAGCTGAGCCCCCAGGGCTGAGTGAGCTCTGAATGGCTATTAAAGGATCTTTTCTTCTCCTTTTTTTGAATAACATGTGATCTAAATATCAGAGTTATCAAACTATACATGACATAGGGAACACTGATCTTTTTTTCTTTTAAGGAGATGGTTTACAAAATGGTAAATGGAATAATAGAAGAGTTTTCAAATGTTGTTCCTCCACCCCAAAGCCACTAGGGCGGCCCTGTTCAGAAGAACTTTCTGTAGTGATGGAAATAATATTCTAAATATTTTATATGTGCACTGCTTGATATGGCAGCCAGTAGCAATTGACAGACTGATTTTCTAAGTTAATTCAGTAGCTGTATGTAACCAGTGGCTGTAAGTGTGTGTGGGTGTTGGGGTTTAGGATGCGTGGAGGATGAGGCCCTGCATCAGCTGCTGTCCTCTTTCTACCTCAGATCACTCCACTTTTATGTAGGTTGTATATTGGAGTTGCATGTGACACTTAGAAAAAGTTTTCCACTGATTTCACAAAATTGAGTAATCCCCAAATGTAACAGAAAGAACCCTGGACTAGGAGCCAGAAAATCTGAGTTTGAGGGAATTCTGTTGGTCCAGTGGTTCGGACTCCAGGCTCTCACTGCCAAGGGCCTGGCTTCAGTCCCTGGTTGGGGAACTAAGATTCCACAGACTATGAGGCACAGACAAAAAAAAAAAAAATTCTTTTTTAAGTAAATGGTTAATTTAGAAGGAAAAAAAAAGCTGATTTTACCAGTCTTCTGCTTAGGCCGGTTCACTTCATCTGTTTGAGTCTGTTTCTATGTCTGATAAGTGGGAAAATTAGTGACCCCTACCCTATGCCTCACACTCTTGAGAGAATAAAATGTGACAACATTTTTAAAAGCATTTTAGAAAGAACAATATAAAGGTACTAATGTCATTATGTCGTTATTACTGTTATTATCTTTGCAGAACCAGAAGGACCCTGGTGTCCTTGACCGCATGATGAAGAAATTGGACCTCAACTCCGATGGGCAGCTAGATTTCCAAGAATTTCTTAATCTTATTGGTGGCCTGGCCATTGCTTGCCATGAATCCTTTGTGAAGTCTGCCTCTGGCCAGAAGTAAATTGGAGGAGCCTTTGGGCCTGGCCTCCAGACCCACTGCCTTTCTTTCCAGCCTCTCAGTTATCTGCTCTTCACAGCCCCCATACACCCTGAGCCCGGCACACCCACCTACCCAGGCAGGCCACTCCTGTTAGTAATAAAACAATATTGTTTTTTAAAACACACACTGGAGTCAGTAAATTTGTATAAGAGTTGGGAAAGACTGGGAGGAATATAAATTAGATTGATGGGAACAGTTACTAGAAGTTGCACAGTAAATAGTAAAAATGTATCTTTGGTGTATCCATAATCCTGACTCATGATACCAACAGAATCATCTCTAAATTACTCAGCCTGATAGACGTCACTTGTTGTCACTATTCACTCATTAAGTGTCTGTCCAACCCTCCTACAGGCACTGTCATAGGCTCCAAGGATACAGTCAGCAAGACAGATAAGGTCCTGCCTTCACAGGGGTTACTTTTAGTTGAGGCAAACAATAAATGGATAAACAAAGGGCTATGAGAGTACCCAAAAAAATTGTCTTTCTGAAAGCCAAATTCTTTTCAAAAACTTGATTAGGGAAATTCACTGGAGATCACTGTGTTGATGTAAGTGTAGCTGAGACAACTATAAACAAATGTGAAAAACAGCAAAAATCTAAAAGCCTCATTTCTTCAGACTGCCTCAGAAGTATCTTTAAATTCCTCCACCTAGAAAAAGGAACTAGGGCTTCCAGGTGGCTCGGGGTAAAGAATATGCCTGCCAGTGCAGGAGACATGGGTTTGATTACTGGTCCAGGAAGATCCCACATGCCGCAGACCAGCTAAGCCTGCGCTCCACAGCTAGTGCGCCTGGGCGCCACAGCCACTGAAGCCCGCATGCCCGAGAGCCTGTGCTGCGCAAGAAGAGGAGCCACCACAGGGAGCAGCCTGCGAACCGCGACTAGAGATAGCCCCCTCTCCCTGAAAGGAGAGAGAGGCCTGTGCAGCAACAAACACCCAGCATAGCCTAAAATAAATACAAATCTTTTTTTTTTTAATTTTAATTTTTACTTTATTTTACTTTACAATACTGTATTGGTTTTGCCATACATTGACATGACTCCACCACAGGTGTACATGCGTAATAAAAATCTTTTAAAGGAACTGAAATTTATTGAGTGATTTATGCAAGAAAGGCAGTATAGCAGAATACTGCTATAAAAGTTTAACTATTTAAAATATCATTTTTATGAATATCCATTTTAACTATTTTTTTAGTCTCTACCCTTCAGGAAAGACAGCCTCTACCAATTTCCCAATAAACTTTTTCTTCTTCCTGCCTGTTTGATCTCTTCCACTTCTTTCTCTACCCACAGTTTTTAAAGGCAAACTTGATGGTGTCACTCCCTTGATTAAAACCAAGCATTAATTCCTCTTAACATGCAAGAGGAAATCCGCAGTCATCTTGGGGTACCCAAGGGCCTTCATGGTGTGTCCCGACCCTCTTCTCCAGCCTCATTTCTGCTGCTCTCTAGCCTTGCCGAACACTCCTGAACTGATAACTAGTGCTGTGCCTCTGTCCCTTCGTAATCTCTTCTTGCTGCCCGGAAAGCCCTCCCACCTTTTCTCCTTCCACAGAGCAGCATCTCTAGAGTGCCATCTCCCCCAGGAAGCCTTCCCTGCAGCCTCCCCTACCCACAGCTGGTTTTGATGCTCTTATTCAATGCGTCCACGGCACTCTCACCTCTGTCACACTCTGGATTGTAATAGTGCTTTTGCTTGTCTGTCTTCCCAGACTTGACTTTGAACTCAACAACAGGGACCTAGTTAAACGCACAGAGGAGCCTGGCAGGCCACCGTTAGGGGGTCGCAAAAAAGTCAAGAAACTGCCCGAGCGAAACAACGACACATCACTAATACCTAGTGTGGTGCCCGGCATATAGTGGGTCTGAAAGGGTAGATAATGCTGTAACATCTGACATGGAACACTGTGTGTGTCAGTCAGAGTTCCCACGGGGAACATGCATGTTCACCAGGGTCTCTGAAGAAAGTTCAGTGAGACTATTAGCAAGGTGTGTTTAGGGATAAGAGAAACACAAGCGATGGCAAAGCACCAGGGACTAGCAAAACTTGGAAGCTGTTATCACCATAGGTCTGACTGGGCAAGGCAGGGAAGAGATACTGGAAGCGAGCAAGAGCCACGGGCAAGGGAGAGGGTCCCCACAGATGCTGTGGCCTTTATTATAGAAATACAGTTACTGTCAGACCTTAGGAGGAAGGTGGGAGCCAGGAGGATACATACCAATATCTCTCTCTTCTCGCCTTTTGATCTTCAGCGCAGTGCCTCCAATGGGACAACCCAACTGGAAGGCTGAGCAGGGCAGAAAAATATAGAAAGTGAATCTGGAGGGGCAAAGAGGATATCCATCATATCGTAGAAAGGTAAGATCAGTATTTCTGTACTACACAGTTACTGCTGCGAGAGAGGTTGAGGATAAAGTGCCAACACGCAGATAGATATTTTTTAATATATATTTTTATTTTATATTGAAATTTTTTTATTGTGGTTAAATGTACCTAACGTGAAATTTGATATTTTAACCATTTTTAAGTATACAGTTCAGAAGCATTAAGTACATTCACACTGTTGTGCAACCATCACTAATATTCATCTCCAGAACATTTCCATCTTCCACAGCTGAAATCCTATACTCACTGAACAATAACTCCCACTCCCCTCTCCTCCCGTCCCTGGCCACCAACATTTACTCTCTGTCACTGTGAATTTTATTACTGCAGAGACCTCATATAAGTGGAATCATACTTTTTTTTTTTTTTTCGGTAACTGGCTTACTTCACTTAGCATAACATCCTCAAGGGTCATCCATGTCATGTGTGGCACATGTCAGAATCTCCTTCCTTTTTAAGGCTGAATAATATCCCATTGTATGCCTGTTGTTTAGTTGTTAAGTCATGTCCATAGGACTTTTCAATCGCATGGATGGTAGCCCACCCAACTCCTCTGTCCGTGGGATTTCCCAGGCAAGTATAAGGGAGTGGGTTGCCATTTCCTTCCCCCAGGGATCTGCCCAACCCAGGGATCAAAGCCACATTTGCTGCACTGGCAGGCAGGTTCTTTACCACTGAGCCACCAAGGAAGCCCATATATATATATATGTTACATTGTTATCCACTCACCCAACAATGGACACTTGGATTGCTTTCACCTTTTGGTTATTGAAAATAATGCTACTGTAAACACGGGTGTACAAATGTATGTTAGAGTGCCTGCATTCAACTCTTTTGGTTTATACATCCAGATGTGGTTCTCAGGTGGCACCAGTGGTAAAGAATCTGCCTGCCAATGCAGGAGACATAACAGACGCAGGTTCTATCCCTGGGTCAGGAAGATCCCCTGGAGAATGGCATGGCAATCCACTCCACTATTCTTGCCCGGAAAATCCCACCAAGAGTAGCCTGGTGGGTTACAGTCCATGGGGTCCGTACAGTCCAAAAGAGCTGGACACATCTGAGCATGCACACAAGGAAAAGAAAAGGAATAGAAATTCTGTGTTTTATTTTTTAAGAGCCACCATACCATTTTCCCCAGGAGCTGCTCCATTTTGCATTCCCATCAGCAATAGACAAGCAATGTCTAATTTCTTCACATCCTTACCAATACCAACCTGTTATTTTCTGATTTTTGTTTAATAGTTAACCTAATGAGCATGAAATGGTATCTCCTTGTTTTTATTCACATTTCCCTAATAAGTAGTGATATTGAGCATCTTTTCATGTACTTATTAGTCACTTAAATATCTTCATTAGAAAAATATTTATTTGAGTCCTTTGTCCATTCGTCCCAATTTTACTGATATAGTTGTATACAAAAACTGCACATAATTAACGTATACAATTTGATGACTTTGTTCATTTTTTAAGTGGGTTGTGTGATATTTTTATACTCAGTTGTAGGAGTTCTTTATATATTCTGTATATTAATCCCTTATCAGATACATGACTTGCAAATATTTTCTCCCATTCTGTAGGTTGCATTTTCACTCTATTGACAGTGTCCTTTGACACACAAAAGTTTTTAATCTTGATGAAACTGTAATTTTAATTTTGAATGTATCTATTTTTCTTTTATTGCCTGTGTTCCTCATATCATATCCAAAAAATCATTGCCAAATCGAATGAAGAATTTTTAAAAAAGAAAAAAAAATCAAGCAAAGATCCATTCCTTTTTAGGAAGATTTGGGTCATGATGTTAGGACTTTTGTCAAAATGGGGATAGAGCATATACAGCAAGCCCCTTCCTACTGAAAATAATTCTAGATAAAATGGAACCCCCTCCAAAAAAATAGTTTAAATACTTAGTTGAAAAATCAGAAAGAAGAATGTCTAGATCCCCAAAGCAAAACGGGAATGCATAGCTGTAACTGTGCCAGAACTGAGGTCATGTGAACCCAAACTGCAGAACAGGGACCAAGCTCTTAGCTAAAGGAGATAAACCACTGAAGAGATGCCCTAACAGTGACGAAGACTGAGAACCTCAGCTCACCACCCCAGAAAAAACAGAATGAGCCATAGAGGGAACAAAGCCATCTGAGAGAGGACAAAATGCCACACTTGTGCTTCCTGGAGGCATGGGACTCAAACACACACTGCTCCCTTGTACAGAATTCCCAGGTTAAAAGTGCTCCAGAGCAGTAAACACAATATAAAACCCCAGGGAAATGCAAACCACCTCATGGAAACAACTCCAGCCGTTGGGGGAATTTCCACAGAAGATAAATCCCACTAAAATGAGCTCACAAATATTATACTGCACACACAGGACTATCAATATATGTAACAGATAAGAAACTTTGCACCCAAGTAAAGAGAGAGCAATGTGGAACTGACTTGAACATGAGAATGTTTAAAATATTCAAATAAATAAAGGCAGGAAGTAAGATATATAAACAAGAATAGGGGTACATGAAGAAGGAAAAAAAAAGCAAATACAGATTCTATAAGTGAAATATATAAATTGCCAAATCAAATGAAGAATTTTAAAAAAAGAAAAGAAAAAAATCAAGCAGGGATCAAGCAAAGTGGCAATTCATGCAACTATATAAAGGATCATGAAGTTGAACGCTGCACCAGTTCCTGGCCCAGCTGGGGTGACAAATGGGAGGATCTGTCCCCATGGGCTACACCTCACGGAGACCTTGCTGATTCACTGCACCCACCCACCTCACAACAACCCTATTGTATTCTCCGCAAACCTGGTGAGAGAGGTTTTGGGAATTTGAGCAGAGTCGGGGAGGACCACACCTGTACAGCAAGAGCAATAATCCGTGCTTTGTTTCTTGGCTCTCCCTAATCTCCTAAATCTCCCTCAGTCACCAGTGAAAGCATTCCTGGATGGCCACGGTCAAGAAAGAAGACTCAGAGAGGAAGGCAAGTCTGTGCTGGCTGGGAACTGGCTCTCAGTGTAGAAAGCACCCTGCGAGAAAAGGCAGCGAGGGCGGAGAGGAGCAACGGTAATCCTGGGTCTTCACCCCACCTCTCTCAGCTGAGAATGCGACCCACGCAGAGAGAAGTGTTGCTCTTGCCAGATTCATATTTCATCCGCACAGCGGCTTAGTGTCAACGTTATCTTTAAACGTGATGTATGGAGTCGCCAGAACTTGTGGTAGGAATGCCAGACAAAGATGACTTCAGGAACGTTGCAAGTCCAGTCCACAAAGACATCCACTTCTGACAGAGCAAGAAAACCAAAGGTGAAAGTTACGGAAGGCGTACATTAATATGAAGTCCACGGCAGAGGTTGTTTCATAAACCCAAGTGACCCTCTCCTCACTTCAGCACCATTAAACCTCCTGAATGGATGGCTGGAACTTTCGGTTTCTCTGTACTGACCTCTGAGGAGGAGAGAGGAACTAGATATTAAGTTCAATCACCAATGGCCAACGATTTAATCAATCATGCTTATGTAATGAGCTCTTCATAAAAACCCAAAGGACAGGGTTTGCAGAACCTCTGGGCTGGTGAACCCAAGGAGAGAGGGGAGGGCTCTGAGAGGACACAGAAGCTCTGGGCTCTTTCCCGCAAACCTTGCCCTATTTATCTCTTCCACCTGGCTGTTCCTGAGTTATGTGTGTGTTAGTTGCTCAGTCATGTCCGCCTCTATGCGCCCCCATGGATTGTAGTCTGCCAGGCTCCTCTGCCCATGGAATTTTCCAGGCAAGAATACTGGAGTGGGTTGCCATATTCTTTTATAACAAACCAGTTATCTAATAAATACAATGTTTCTCCGAGTTCTGGGAGCCACTGTAACAAAGTGATGACACCCAAGGAGGAGGTCATGGGAACCTCCAAATTATAGTCAGTTGGTCAGAAGCACAGGTGACAACCTGGACTTTCAACTGGCTCTGAAGTGAGGGAGGGAAGCAGTCTTGTAGGACTGAGCCCTTCACCTCTGGGGTCTGACCCAGTCTTCAGGGAGCCAGTGTCAGAATGGAGTTAACTCACAGGACACCCAGCATGCCAGAGAATTGCCTGGTGAAGGCAATGGCAACCCACTCCAGTACTCTTGCCTGGAGAATCCCATGGACGGAGGAGCCTGGTAGGCTGCAGTCCATGGGTTTGCTAAGGGTCGGAGACGACTGAGTGACTTCACTTTCACTTTTCACTTTCATGCATTGGAGAAGGAAATGGCAACCCACTCCAGTGTTCTTGCCTGGAGAATCCTAGGGATAGGGGAGCCTGGTGGGCTGCCATCTATGGGGTCACACAGGGTCGAACACAACCGAAGCGACTTAGCAGCAGCAGCATGGGGGAAAAAACCCACACGTAGTAGCGGGTGTCAGAATCATTACATAGCATCTTCTAAAAGTGACCAGTGGGATTGTTTTGTTGTAGCTATTTAGTATTATTTTATTAACCTTTGGATTTAAGCTTATTACCTATGTTTCCATTATTCTCCTTATCAGTACTCATATTGTCTCATGTTTAGCTACTGGGAGTCCTTTGAGTTGGGTCCTAAGTCCCTATGACATGGCCCCAGTAGTCTTTGATAACTTCCTTCTTCCTGGTATAAAGTGTTCCTAGCTCATCTAGTACATTTCTTGCACCAGACGTTTTTTCAAGCATCCCTTCTTCCTTTTAGCAACCTCTCATCCTTTTCCTTTCCTTTGCTAACTCCTTTTCTTGTACCTTAACTCAAACTCAGGGACTATCTTGATGGCTCAGGGGCTAAGACTTCATACTCCCAAGGTAGGGAGCTCAGGTTCCATCCTGGGTCGTAAACTAGATCCTACAATGCCACAGCTAAGATCCAGTGTGTTGCAACTAAGACCCGGCACAGCCAAATAAATGAATAAATTAAAAAAAAAAAAAAAGACTCAAACTCAGCCTTTGACCTTCTCCTTTTACGGTCTATAGTATCTCACTTCAATGCATTCTTAACTAGAATAAGCTCTTCAACCTGGTTCGTCAGGCTTTCCACTACCACTGCACCTTTGCTATTTCTTCCTTCACATGGAATTCAACTTGACATGATTCAATTTAAATTTACTGAGTGTCTTCCATGTCCTAAATGTCATATGCTTGTTGTTGGCACTGATGGTAATAATTCTAATAGCTATTAACTTTTATTAAGTACTACACGTGTCTAAGAGCTTTGCTTGCATCAGTCGCATCATGTCTGACTCTTTGCAACCCCATGGACTATAGCCCATCATGATCCTCTGTCCATGGGATTTTCCAGGCAAGAATACTGGCGTGGGTTGCCATTTACTCCTCCAGGGGAATCTTCTCGACTCAGGGATCTAACCCAAGTTTTTTGTATTTCCTGCACTGGCAGACAGATGGTTTACCACGGTGCCACCTGGGACTTTACATACATTATATCTTAACAATTATTCCTCTTAACAATCCTATAATATAATCACAATTATTAATGTCTATGTCATGGAGTAAGATACTAAGGCACAGAGAGACTGCAAACCTTCCCCAGGTCTCACAGCAAATAAGAGGCAAGGCCAACTCTGTCTGACTCCACATGATGGTTAATCGTATGTGTCACTTTGACTGGGCAAAAGGGATGCCCAGATAGCTGATAGAACATCATTTCTGGTGTGCTGTGAGGGTGTTTCTGGAAGAGACTGGCATTTGTATTGGTAGACTGAGTAAAGCAAAAGGTCCTCCCCACTGTGAACGGGCAGCAGCCCATCCCTGAGAGCCTGAGTAGAAAGAACAAAAGGCAGAAGAAAGGCGAATTCACCCTTTCCGACTGAGACACCCACTTCTCGGGCTCTATGACCTTGACACTCGTGGTTCTCCAAGTTTCAGACTCGGGTGGGGACTTACAACATCTATCCTCTGAATTCCTGAGCCTTCTGTCTCGGACTAAATTATAGTACCAGCTTCCCAGGACCTCCAGCTTGCAGACAACGTATCATGGGACTTCTCAGCCTCCATCACCTCCATCAGCCATTTGCTAAAATTAATTTCCTTCTATTTGTACCCAGGCATCCTTTTGGTTATGTTCCTCTGGAGAACTCTGACACACTTCCAAACCCTATCTTGACCACTAAGCCATTTGTTTGTTTCCCTCCCCTCTGTTTGGCCTAATTCCACATATTCTACAAGACTGACCCCAAGTCCCCTGCCTTCTAAGAAGCCTCTCTTCCCACTCTGACCAGTGTGGCTCGTCCTCTCCCTAAACTCCTCACTACCAATGAGGCACTTCAGAACCCACTGCGTGCAGTCTCGCTCCACTCAGCTGCAGACTCTGATTCCCTGAGTCTGGGGTGGAACCTGAGACTCTGCATTTCTACCAAGCTCCCAGGTGATGCCGCTGCTTCTGGTCCATGAACTACATTTTAAGTAGCCAGGATTGGAGACATACACACATGCTTTCAAGTCTATTTACTAAAACATGAACCACAGTGATCTCTGGACACTCCCTTCTTTCTTGGCTGCTCAACACAGCATGCAGGATCTTAGTTCCCTGAAAAGGGGTTGAACCCCTTGAACCCATGCCCCATGCAGTAGAAGCATGGAATCCTAACCACTGAACAACCAGGGACGTCCCCCCCTTTTTTTAAATTTATATGTTTCTATATTTTTCAATTTCCTATCAATGGATACAGATTATTTTTAGAATTAGAAGGATGTATATAAATATTAAGTTCACAATGATTCTCACAGTATTCAAAATAAAGTTCAGATCTCTTCACTCAGCACCAGAAGCTCTTTGTGATCTGGCCCTTTGCAGATTCTGTGTCCTAATCTCCGGCAACCTCTGAATACCCTTTCCACATGCCCACAAAACCTTCCAAATCATCTGTAGTTCTCTAGACACTTCTCCCTACTCTCTCATCCCCCCACCTTCCTCTGACTCATCCTTCAAGTTAGCCTCAGTGGTTGCCTCCTTCAGGAAGCCTCTCCCAGCTCTGCCATCTCAGCTCTCTGCTCTGCGCAACAACCAGAGACACGCTGGCCACAATACACCTCACATGTTGCTTTGCCCACCTTCCCTGATAGACTGGGGTTCCCCAAGCAGAGACAATCTTTATTTCTATATTCTCAGCATTTAGATAGTGCCAGGCATGTAGCTGGCACTCAGTAAGTTTCTGAATGGATATACAAAAATGACTTGCAAAATGCTACATGCGGGCTCACCTTGGAGGCACAGTGGATAAGAATCCACTTGCCAATGCGGGGGGACATATTCGATCTCTGGTTCAGGAAGATTCTCCATTCCACGAAGCAACCAAGCCCATACCCCACAACTACTGAGCCTGCACTCTAGAGCCCATGAGCCACAATGACTGAAGCCGGGGGCCTGTGCTCCGCAACAAGAAGAGCCGCTGCAATGAGAAGCCCATGGACCATCACCAAGAGTAGCTCCCACCTGCCACAACTAGTGCAAAGCAAAAAAGACTCAGCAAGGCCAAAAATAAATAAAATGTAAAATGCTGTCGGCTTCCCAAATATTGTTCTTATTTTCCTTACTTTGAGGTTGAAAAAACAAATTCAGACCATTAGGTGACTTGTCCTGAGTCTCGAAACTAATGAATGGGAGAACCTAGTTACCGTGAGATTTATTTATGCATCTTACATATGATCTCTCTATATAGCTATATGATCTCTTAATTTCAAATGCATTTTAATAACCCTATATTTTTACACCCCGCCCGCCATGATGATTGTTTTTGACATCTTATTTTATATCTTTTTGTTTCACGTATCCTGCAACTATTTATTGCAGATATAAATGATTTTACTCCTTCTGTCTTTTAACCTTTCTACTAGCTTTGTACATGATTGATTTACTGCCTTTATTATGTACCTGCATTTACCAGTTTTTTTTTTTCCTTTCATAATTTTTAGGCTTCTAGTTGTACCTTTTCTTTTTTTGCTTAGAGAAATTCCTTTGACATTTCTTGTAAAGCTGGTTTGGTGGTGCTCAACTCTTTTAGTTTTCGCTTCTCTATAAAACATCTGATGTTTCCATCAAATCTGAATGAGAGGCTGGCTGGGTAAAGCATTCTTGGCTGTAGGTGTTTTCCTTTCATCACCTTAATTGTATCATGCCACTCCTTTCTGGCCTGCAGAGTTTCTGCTGAAAAGTCAGCTGGTGGCCTTATGGGAGTTCCTGTTGTACGGAACTTGTTGTGTTTCCCTTGTTGCTTTTAACAGTCTCTCTTCGTCTTTAATTTTCGCCATCTTAATTACACTGTGTCTTGCTGTGGTCCTCTTTGGGTCATCCTGTTTGGAACTCTCTGTGCTTCCTGGACCTGGATGTCTGTTTCCTTTCTAAGGTAGGTAAGTTTTCAGCTATTAAGGCTTCAAATACATTATTTGCCCCTTACTCTCTCTCTTCTCCTTCAAGGCCCCCTATTGGTACACTTGAGTGTCTCAAAAGGTCCCTTAAACTGTCCTCATCTCTTTTGGGGATTCCCTGGTGGCTCAGATGATAAAGAATCTGCCTGCAAACCTGGGTTCAATCCCCAGATTGGGAAGATCCCCAGGAGAAGGCAATAGCAACCCACTCCAATATTCTTGCCTGGAGAATTCCATGGACAGAGAAGCCTGGTGGGCCACAGTCCACGGGGCAGCAAAGAGTTGGCCACAACTGAGTGACTAACACACACACTGTCATCTCTTTTTATTCTTTTTTTCTTTTCTCTATTCAGCCTCTGTGATGTCCACTACTTTTATCTCACTGATTCACTCTTCTGTATTATTTAATCTAACTATTGATTCTTTCTAGGGTATTCTTTTTTACTATGGTTATTGTATTCTTCATCTCTGTTAGTTCTTATTTATATTTTTTCACTCTTTATTTAAAACTTCTAACTTCTCACTGTGTTCATCCATTCTTCTCCCGGGTTCTTTGATCACTTTATGGTCATTACTTTGAACTCTTTATTGAATAGCTTACTTATCTCCACTTCTCTTGGCTTTCCTGGAGTTTTGTCTTCTTCCTTTGTTTGGAACACATTTCTCTGGTGCCTCATTTGCCTAATTTGTTGTTTATATTTCTATGTATCTGGTGAGTGAGTGAGTGAAGTCGCTCAGTCGTGTCCAACTCTTTGCGACCCCGTGGACTACCAGGCTCCTCCGTCCATGGGATTCTCCAGGCAAGCATACTGGAGTGGGTTAACATTTCCTTCTCCAGGGGATCTTCCCGACCCAGGGATTGAACCCGGGTCTCCCACATTGGAGGCAGACGCTTTAAACTCTGAGCCACCAGGGAAGCCCATGTATCTGGTAGGTTGGTTATATTTCTCAGCCTTGGAGATGTGGCCTTTTGTAGGAAACGTCTATGAGTTCCGGCCGCACATTCCCTTCTGGTCACCAGAGCTACATGCTCTAGGGGTGTCATCTATGTGGGCTGCGTGGATCCTTCTGTTGTGGCGGCAGACTACCGTGGACAAGCTGGTAGGCATGGCTGGACCCTGGTCCAGTGGGCTGCCAGGCCCAGCCTTGTGTGGAGGCTGCTGACTGCGGATTGATGGGCTGGGTCACAAGGCAGCCAGCGGCAGAACCCCAGGCTGGGGCAGGGGGTGGCCCCTGGGGTAGTGCTGGCTCACTGTGAGTAGGGCTGGATCATGGGGTGGCTGGCTGAAGAGTTCAAGGTATCTCAGCACCAGTGTTGGCCTGCTGGTGGGTGGGGCCAAGGCCCAGGGGTCTCTGGTTACAGGGCCCTGGGGGTCCTGAAGCTGCATCAGCCTGCTGATATCCAGTGGAGCCAGATCCCAGGACCACTGGTTGAGGGTCCCGCTGGCCGTGTTGGCCAGCTGGTAGAGAGGGCCAGGGCTCGGGGAGCTCCCAGGGCCTGTTCTGGCCTGCTGATGAGCTGGCTGTGTCCTGCCACGGCAGACTGCAGGTCTGCAGTGGCTCTGGGGCTGGTGTCTGCCGGCTGGTGAATGGGGTTGGGGTCCAGGGGATGTTGGGGCTGGTGCCTGCCCCCTGGCGTGTGGGGCCAGGTCCTAGACCAAATGGGAGAACCAGAATTCAAACCCCAATTTTCTAATCATCTTTCTAATTTACCTCAACTACTTTCATTAAATACTAACAAGAAAAAAGTACATCACCCTCTTTTGGATCAAGTAGATGGAGAGTTGTTTCACAAAAGTGATGCCAAAAGCTTGGCTTCTCTATACATGGATGTCCAATCAAATCTCGAAGACAGGGTTTGGGGTGAAGTACTAGAAGATAGCTTTATTGCTCTGCCAGGCAAAGGGGAACACTGTGGGCTCATGCTCTCAAAACCGTGTGTCCCAACTTGGGGAAGATAGCGACAAGTTTTATAATAAGTGTTCAAAGAGGGCATGATCAGCTTGTGGACATTGTTCTGATGGGTTGGTGGTGAGCTAAATAGGAGTCAGCATCATCAGCCTTCAGGTCAACTAGTCTGGGGTTTACATGCCTATGGCCAGCCTACCATCCTTAATCATTAACTTCTCCCACCTGGAAGAAGTTTCAGTATCTGCAAAATAGCTTGAAGATACTGTTGTGTGTATCCATTGATGGGAAGCAGAACCTTGCCCCAAGGCTGCTCTTGATTGTTTATTTCTCTGCATACCCTCCCTTCCCTAACTAACAACTGCTTGAATCTGCCCACTGGAACTCAGGGAAGGTCATGTAGGCTGAATGAATGCTCCTGCATCGCCAGGCAGGTTCTTTACCACTGAGCCACCAGGAAAGCCTTTCTTAACCTTAGGACATGCCATTCTGAGCCAGGACCACTCCTCTCAGCAATTCAAGTTTTTGTTGTCTGCACTGTGTGCCTTGTGGGACCTCAGTTACCTGGGCAGGGATCCAACCTGGGCCACAGTAGGGAAAGCCCAGGATCCTAACCACTAGGCCACCAAGGAATTCCTTCAGCAGCCCATGTTGACCCATGATTTACACTTCCTGCCAACATCCACTGAGGGTCAACATTCACTGTATTCTGTTCAGAATACAGAACACGCCAAGAAAAATCTCTGTCCCCAAGGATCCCATAGGTGCTGAGGGAGACAAACAAGTGCACAATTTCTAGATGCTGTAATGAGGGCCATGAGGTGGAAGGGAGGGCCCCAGTTGTGGGGGTGGAAGGTGGGCAGAAGAAGATGATATATGACCAGAACCTTGAGGGTGCTGGTTCTGTAACCAGTCAGTACATCTACCTTCTGCCCTCTCTTTGCTCTCTTCTATACTGTCCATCCCCTCGAAGGGGTGTGAATTCCTCAAGTACAGGGAACATGTCACCTTCATCCACGCATTCCCTATAGCACCCAGCCGAGCAGCTGCCCAGCTTCCCAAATACCAGTGTGATGTTCTCATCACATCCTGCCAGACCCTGGCCTGACCGTGAAACATGCCCAGGGAGCCAGAGGGCCATGCCCAGGGAGGCAGACAACTGAAACAGCTCACAAAGCAGGTCACTCCCACTTAGACATCCCACTGGTAGTTTGTTCATCACCTTCCTTCCCAAGCCAATGTTTCCTCTGCACTGGGCAGGCACCACGATACTCCGGGTGCCCAGGCTGGACAATTCCGGGTGGTCGTGATTGTTCCTCTTCCTCATGTCCTGCAGCTCAGTAGCGGCCGCCCTGAGGACTCTTTCTGCAGACTTTTCTCAAATCTGTACTTTCCTGCCTGCTCTTACCACCACCATTCCAGTGCAGGCCTGTATCATCACCAGCCTCACCTGTCATCTTCTGGCGCCCACTCTCCCCCACCCGCAGTGGTCAGTGGTTCTGCTTCCTGTCGTATAGTTGTATTTACAATTTAAATCTGTAGTCTGGAACTCAAAAGTATCAAAAGTCTAGCCCTTATCCCTCACCTTAACCCTTTTTCTGGTTGTTGCTTCTCCAGATGTGTCCCGCACATTCGCTCCTCTGTATTTTCATTCATGTTATTCCTCACCTTGGATTGTCCTCCTCTCAGTACCTGTTTCACATGCCCCACTGATACCTAGCAAATGGGATAGAGACCCAGTGTTCAAGACTCTTGTCAAATCCTATCTTCCATGAAGTTATTCTTAAGGATCTTAGCAGAGGGAGACTGCTTTTCCAAATTCCTGCTGGTCTCACTGTCTATACCCCATGCAACACTGGCCACACATATTACCTCCTCTCAGAGCTATTTGGGAACATTCCCTTTGTTCCTGGCTAGATTATGGTTCTGTTCCTAAGCAGCTGCCCTTGATGCTGCTCTACCCAAAGAAAAGCAGGGATGGGTAGTGGCCAAAGGGAAGCTTTGACATTAGGCTTATCTGGATTCTTATAGGGCCATACAATATCCCCTAAGGGAATTTATTATCTAACCTCTCTGAGCTTCCTTTCCTCATCTGAAAACAGACTTGGCATCTATTTTACAGGGATTTTGTGAGACTTAGAAATGATATATGTAAAGCAAAAAAGCAAGAGAGTTCCAGAAAAACATCTATTTCTGCTTTATTGACTATGCCAAAACCTTGGACTATGTGGATCACAATAAACTGTGGAAAATTCTTCAAGAGATGGGAATACCAGACCACCTGACCTGCCTTTGAGAAATCTGTATGCAGGTCAAGAAGCAACAGTTAGAAGTGGACATGGAACAACAGACTGGTTCCAAATAGGAAAAGGAGTACGTCAAGGCTGTATATTGTCACCCTGCTTATTTAACTTCTATGCAGAGTACATCATGAGAAACGCTGGGCTGGAGGAAGCACAGGCTGGAATCAAGATCGCCAGGAAAAATATCAATAACCTCAGACATGCAGATGACACCACTCTTATTGCTGAAAGTGAAGAGGAACTAAAGAGACTCTTGATGAAAGTGAAAGAGGAGAGTGAAAAAGTTGGCTCAAAGCTCAACATTCAGAAAACGAAGATCATGGCATCTGGTCCCATCAGTTCATGGGAAACAGATGGGGAAACAGTGGCTGACTTTATTTTTCTGGGCTCCAAAATCACTGCAGATGGTGATTTCAGCCATGAAATTAAAAGATGCTTACTCCTTGGAAGGAAAGTTATGACCAACCTAGACAGCATATTGAAAAGCAGAGACATTACTTTGTCAACAAAGGTCCATCTAGTCAAGGCCATGTTTTTTCCCAGTAGTCATGTACGGATGTGAGAGTTGAACTGTGAAGAAGGCTGAGCACCGAAGAATTGATGCTTTTGAACTGTAGTGTTGGAGAAGACTCTTGAGAGTCCCTTGGACTGCAAGGAGATCCAATCAGTCCATCCTAAAGGAGATCAGTCCTGGATGTTCATTGGAAGGACTGATGTTGAAGCTGAAATGCCAGTACTTTGGCCACCTCACGCGAAGAGTTGACTCATTGGAAAAGACTGATGCTGGGAAAGATTGAGGGCAGGAGGAAAAGGGGACGACAGAGGGTGAAATGGCTGGATGGCATCACCAACTCAATGGACATGGGTTTGGGTGAGCTCTGGGAGTTGGTGATGGACAGGGAGGCCTGTTGTGCTGCAGTTCATGGGGTCACAATGAGTCGGACACAACTGAGTGACTGAACTGAACTGAAAACTGCATTAAGTTACTATAATCATAGAGTACATCAGGAGAAAGAGTTGGGACAAATTGAGAGAGTAGCACTCACATACACATACTGCCATGTGTGTAAACAGCCAGTGGGAAACTGCAGTATAAAACAGGGAGCTCAACTCAGTGTTTTGTGAAAACCCCGACTCGATGGACATGAGTCTGAGTGAACTCCGGGAGTTGGAGATGGACAGGGAGGCCTGGCGTGCTGCGATTCATGGGGTCGCAAAGAGTCGGACACGACTGAGTGACTGAACTGAAGAGGGGTGGGATGGGATGGGTGTAGCAGGGGAGGCTCAGGAGGGAGGGGACATATGCATACTTGTGACTGATTCACACTGTTGTATGGTAGAAGCCAACACAACATTGTAAAGTAATTATCCTCCTATTAAAAATAAATATAAGGACTTCCCTAGTGGTCCAGTGGCTAAGACCCCGTGCTCCTAATGCAGGGGGCCCAGGTTCAACCCCTGGTCAGGGAACTAGATCCCACATGCTGCAACTAAGACCCAGTGCAGCCAAATAAATAAGTTTAATTTTTAAAAAGTGAAAGTTGCTCCGTAGTGTCTGATTCTTTGCAACCACATGAACTATACACTCCATGGAATTCTCCAGGCCAGAATACTGGAGTGGGGGGACTTTCCCTTCTCCAGGGGATTTTCCCAACCCAGGAATCGAACCAGGGTCTCCTGCGTTGCAAGCAGATTCTTTACCAGCTGAGCTGCCAGGGAAGCCCAAAATAAAAAATAAATACACAAAGAAAAGAAAAAAATAAATTACTATAATCCTAATTGATCTAAAATACTTCTTGGGGTAATTTTAAGGAACAATTAAAACAAACCCTGAGACAGCGCTTTGTAGACTATAAAATTATTAAGCTAATTTTTAATAAGCATGACCTGGATTACATTTTTCTTTTTATATGATATGACCAACATAGACCCCAAAGATAACCCCACTGATTACCAGGAAGTATATGCTCCAATATCTAGGCTTTCAGAATATCTGTGCTCAAAACTGTTAGAATGAATTCACTTAAAAGCCAACCAATAAAACTGGTTGAATTCTATGTCATAATTCAGACTTTTATCCAAATAGCACCAAACACTAGTTCAACCTAATACCTCTATTTTTTTTTAATTTTTATTTTCACTTTATTTTACTTTACAATACTATATTGGTTTTGTAATACCTCTATTTTTATGTTGTTGGTTTTTTGTTGTTGTTGTTTGTTTGTTTGCATCATGGACACAGAGCTTTACTGTTCCTACTTTTCAAGCCTTGAGAAATGCTATCAAAGACATGAGAGACTGGGGCAGAGTCCCCATCTAAATCACAGCCTTCACCTCAAGCCAGCTCCATACATTTCCCAGCACCATCTGCAATCCTTGGGTTTCTAGACACGGTTTCCTGCTCCTTATCCTGCCAGGTCCACTTGCTGCTGCTGCTAAGTCACTTCAGTCGTGTCCGACCCTGTGCGACCCCGTAGACGGCAGCCCACAAGGCTCCTTTGTCCCTGAGATTCTCCAGGCAAGAATATTGGAGTGGGTTGCCATTTCCTTAGAAAGCAAACTCACTGCAGAGCTACTCACTGTGCAACCACCAGAGGGTCCCACAGCATCGGCTAGGAAGCAAGGACACACCCTCTCCAAGTACAAATCTCCACCAAGCGTGGATCTCCCCAGTGCCTCACAGCGGCTTCCCCTAGCTGCTTCCGCCCCGAAACAGGATTGCCTGGAAACCCGAGCTACTTGCTCGCTAATAATATTGAGGCGTCAGTTCATACCAAGTAGCCAGCTTCTCACAAAGGGTTTGTGTCACCAGGGCCCCACAGAGTCACACTTCTGTAGGCCTGAGACCCCCAAGTCACATTTCAGTATCCTCTATAAGCAGAGAATATCTGGGGCTTAAATAATTTCCCCTTCCATAGGGCCCCCAGAATTTCTGGCTGCAACACTACTTCCCAGTAAGTTTCAATAAAGAAAAGGTAACTACCCGGGAGACTGGCAGACCTCAGCCCACCCTGCAGAGTTCTCCCCCAACTCCAAGCACTCTTGGGATCCAGACAAGCTGGTGTTTCTGTTCTGGTCTGGTTGCTTAACTCAAAGTATAGCACCCTTTTTTCTTCTTCCTTTGAAGAGATCTGGAAAATTAAAGCCCCTTATGACTAGAAGATGGAAGAGAAAGGCTAGTTTTCTACTGGCTGCCCCAATACATAACATAGGCAGACCCACAAGTGTATGACTTATTTTTATTAAGGTTTTATTAAGGTGTCTATTTTGAGTGTTTAAAAAGAGCCTGGACTTCAGCTTTACCCAAGCTGAGTGTACAGTCAGATGTTTTGCAGAAAGTTTTCACTCAGGTCTCAGGATCTGTTAACAAAGTAAGCCACTCAATATACACAAATAAATAATATCAGTATTTACTAGAGAATTATCTAGCTTACTTTCAATATACTAAAAGAAAATAGAAATAGAAACAGCACAGGATACACCACCAAATTGGGTTTTAACCAACATCCAGACTTAAACAGTGCTGGGAAGTCCCCTGACACAGCGCATCTGGAGTCCCAGTTAGGAGAAGGTCCCAGGCAGCTTGTCCATTCTGCAGGTAAGACTTCAAAGACTGGAGTTCAGGGTTCCTGCTTATAATGCCAAGACACAGACTGATATCGTCATCAATCTATGAGCAAATTGCAGCTCTGGTTTCATATTAATGCTGTTTGTTGTGTAAAACTTGGAATGTTGTTAAGTCCGGGGCATGGTTGGCCAGATCCCCTCCAAGGGCTCAACAGTCTCAGTCCCCTATCTTTACCTTATCTGGTCTTCCCTGGTGGCTCAGACAGTAAAGAATCTGCCTCCGAGGCAGGAGACCCAGTTGGATCCCTGGAGAAGGAAATGGCAGCCCACTCTGATCTTGCCTGGGAAATTCCATGGACAGAAGAACCTGGTGGGCCACAGTTCATGGCGGTCACAAAAAGCCAGTCAGGACTAAGTGACTTTCACTTTTCAATATTGTTAAGCCCAGGGTATGGTCGGCCAGACCCCCTCCAGGAGCTCAACAGTATCAAGATCCATCCCGTATCTTTATTCTTATCTATGGTGCCGCAAAGTTTGCACTCACAGTCAGGGCAGTGTCCAGGTTGGATGGAAGCAAGGTCAGAGGACCGCTCTGCTTTGTCTGTGAAGCCTGAATAAGACTATCTTTTTAATTTCCCTAACATCAGACCACTCCTGCTGGAGGGTATTCATTCAGTTCAGTTCAGTCGCTCAGTCATGTCCAACTCTTTGCGACCCCATGGACTGCAGCATGCCAGGCTTTCCTGTCCATCACCAACTCCCGGAGCTTGCTCAAACTCAACGTCCATCGAGTCGGTGATGCCATCCAACAATCTCTTTTTCCTCCTGCCTTCAATCTTTCCCAGCATCAGGGTCTTTTCCAGTGAGTCAGTTCTTTGCATCAGGTGGCCAAAGTATTAGAGCTTCAGCTTCAGCATCAGTCCTTCCAATGAATACTCAGGACTGATTTCCTTAGGAGGAAAGACCTCTTTGCTGGAGGGCAAGTCTTCTGAAAACCATCAACTTGATCAGCTCAGAGACAACAGCGCTACAGCCAACTGGCTCCTGCTTGTCAACCATCCTGGTGCATTTCAGGTTTTGTACTTACAGAAGAATTAATGCTGCTTATGAAATTTCCCTGCTTTCCAGGGTTTCTAGTGTGATGCCATACATGAATAATATCCTGCTGAGGAGCTCAGCAGACCTTGATTTGAAGAAAGTTTCAAGGGGCCCTGCGTTCAGAGACATGTAGATCTGGAATCTCCAGGGCTTCCTTTGAAACTGTTACATAACCTCACTTCTTACACTGCCTTATGATTCTCTCATTCTTTCATCACAAAAGACCATCATTTCTGAGTCATTTCATCATTCTCTGGCCCTGGACTTTCTAGTGAGAGGAGTTCCTTTTGTAAGTTGTTAGGTAGTCATTGGACTGCAAGGAGATCAAACCAGAAATCGGTCCTGAATATTCATTGGAAGGACTGATGCTGAAGCTGGCCACTTGATGCAAAGAACTGACTCATTGGAAAAGACCCTGATGCTGGGAAAGATTGAAGACAGGAGGAGAAGGGGCAGACAGAGGATGAGATGTTTGGATGGCATCACCAACTCGATGGATATGGATCTGAGCAAACTTCAAGAGTTGGTGATGGATAGGGATGCCTGGCGTGCTGCAACCCCTGCAGTCGCAAAGATTCAGACATGACTGAGCTACTGAACTGAACTGAACTGAGATAGTCATTCTCTTCTGAGCTTGTGCTAAAAAGTTATAATAAACTTTATGTATATATGAAAATATAAAAAGAGACTGGATATATTCAGGAAAATAATTTAAAATAATTAAAAGATCTTGAGAGGTTGGCTCCTAGCTTCAGGATGGCTGCACATAAATCACTTCGTATCATATTAACCCACCCCTCAGGGAAGGAATTTGAAGTCTATTTTATGGGTGAGGAAACAGAAAGCACAGAGACTTACTTGCCCACGGCCCAAAGCAATCATGCAGCAAGTCAGATTTCAACACAAGTCTGTCTGGTTCTAACCCATCCTCCACTTAATAATAATTACAGTTAACAGGAGTGGGGCATTTACAATGTGCCAGGCACTCTGCTAAGTATTTACTCATTTCTAGTCACAATATTCCTAGGAGGCTGGGATTTCTTTTGAGTCTATTTTCCAGATGAGAACTGAGGTTTAAAAAGGTTGCTGACATGTTCAAGATCACAAAGCTAATGAGCGGCAGAGAAAATATGATTCACTCCCCAAGCCTGCGCTCTTAACACCTATGTTATGTAGCCAAACTGACTCTCTCAAGGTCCAGTTCCCCTCCCCCTTGCTCCTCTCGCTGCAGGCACGCTAGTGGTTTTCAATTCCCATCTCAGACCAAACTCCTCCCCATGTTCCAGCCTTTACATATGTTTTCCCTCCACCCAGAAAGCTCCGTCCTAGTCCCTCCTCTATTTGCAACCATAGTTCCTTTTCTTCTGAGTTCAAATATCCCCCCTTCAGTGAAGTCTTCCCTGACTTTCTACTTCAATTCTTCTCTAACTAAGCCCTTTGTTTTTCCCAACAAGACACTCATTCAGTTAGTCAGTTCAATCACTCAGTTTCAACTTCACCTCACAACTTACCAAAATTTTGTATTAGTTTCATTTTACCTGCATTTTATTTGCCTTTCCCACTAGAATAAAAGGCCCATCAGGGCAGAAATTTGTCTGTCTTGCTCCTGACATATCTCCAGTCAGGAACATTCCAGATATTAATAGGTGCTTTGTAAATATTTAATAGATTATAATAATTAGAATTTGCAGTTAACTGATAGAAGAAAGCAAATGGTTTCCAACCCCAAGCTAAGAGTTCTCTTGTGTTAAAAATAATAATAATGTCCTTCCCTGGTGGAGCAGTGGATAAGAATCCAACTGCCAATGCAGGGGACATGGGTTCCATCCCTGGTCCTGGAAGACCCTACATGCAGCAGAGCAACTCAGCACCAATGCACAACTACTGCGCCTGCGCTCTAGAGCCCAGGAGCCGAAACTACGGAAGCCTGAGCGCCCGAAAGCCGGTGCTCCCCAGCAAGAGAAGCCGTCACTCTGCAACGAAGAGTAGCCCCTGCTCTCCACAGCTAGAGAAGAGCCCATGCAGCAATGAAGACCCAGCACAGCCAAGAATAAATAAAATTATTTTTAAAATAATAATAAATAATAATAAGGGACTCCCTTGGTGGGGCAGTGGATAAGAATCTGCTTGCTGATACAGGGAACACAGGTTCAATCCCTAGTCCGGGAAGATCCCACGTGCCTCGGCACAACTGAGCCCGTGTGCCACAGCTACTGAGCCTGCACACCACAGCTACTGAGCCTGCATGCTCTAGGCCCCACGAGCCACAGATAATGAGCCCCTGTGCCACAACTACTGCAGTTCATGCATCCAGAGTCTGTGCTCTGCCACAAGAGAAGCCGCCACGATGAGAAGCCCGTGCTCTGCAACTAGAGAAGTAGCCCCTGGTCCCCACAACTAGAGAAAAAGCCCGCATGCAGCAACCAAGACCCAGCTCAACCAAAAATAATAAATAAAGCAGTGTGTACATGTCACATAAATAAATTTACAAAAACAAAATAATAATCATAATAATACAGAACTTCAGCTTCTGCTGCTCCAAGAGATATGTTAGTTCAGGAAGTACAGCCTTGGTGGAGTTCTCCCAGTGTCCCAGAAGGAAGTCGCAAAGATGTTTGCCCACAGATCCCACATGAGAGACCTCGGGCCACAAAACAGCCCAGCTCGGCCTCCTTAAAGCTTTTTCTGTGCCAGGAGGGATCACACAGAAGCTGATCTGCTGTCTGAAAACTGCTGCATGCCAGGGCCAAACGGATGCCTTCATTCTTTGTCATCACCCCCAGAAGATGAGTATCTATCCCTATTTTAACTGTTAGGAGACTCAGGTTCTGAAGAGTGAATGACTTCCCCAGAGGTGAGATGATTTCCCCAGAGCCACGTGACTGGTAAGCCATTCTTTGGCAGCTCCTTGTTACCTTTAGAAACGAGCTCCAAATTCTTTAGCAACAACCAAGCAGGACCCTATAGTGCTTTCCTGGGACAGACCCTCTTCCCCCTCCCATGTCCTCTGTCTGCCTCGTGTTTGTAGAATAGCTGTCGTCTCCCAGGCCTCCCCTGACTCACAAAAGCCACAAAAGTCACAAAAGCTCAAGAATTGAGGATTGCAAGGATGTGAACACATACTGGCAAAAACAGTGGTTGGGGCAGGAGAACTGATAAGAAGTTAAACAGTAAGTCAGCCATATGACACTCACAGAATCTTTAGTTCCTCTGTGAAGTACGTTGATAAGAGTATCTGATGCACATTTCCTGAACTGTTTTACAGATGCTGAAACCCGCTGCCCCCCTCCCCCCTCCAGCAATGAAAGGCATTAGCTGCTTGATAACTATGAGCACTGTAGCCCCCAGAGGACTGATAATGTTAACCCCTGTGACATGACCCTATTACCTCACCGTCAAACAAAGAGTTGTGCACAAGCTGATCACACACCCTGTGACTCCCCTCCCTCACCTTGTCTTTAAACATGCTTCCCTGACCGCTGTGTAGCACAAGGAGCTCACCTTGGTGCTCTGTGATGACCTAGAGGGAGGGGGATGGGGGTGGGGGGAGGGAGGCTCAAGAGGGAGGGGATATATGTATACATATAGCCAATTCACATTGTTGTACAGCAAAAATGAACACAACATTGTAAAGCAATTATACTCCAACTAAAAGTAAATTGAAAAAAAAAAAAATGCTTCCCTGAAACCCATGGCAGAGTTCAGGTTTTTTGAGCATTAGCTGCCCTGAATTCCTTGTTTGAAACCTTACAGTAAATGCTGCACTTTTCTCTGCTACAACCTCGGGTCAGCAGATTGACTTTACTACCCATGGGCAAAAACAGATGCAAGTCTGGTTCAGCAACAAGCAAAGCAAACCAGGTGCCCCAAAAGACGCACCTCCTCTTGGGACTCATCCCCTGCGAAGGCCCTCAGGGACTTTGCATCCTCCCTGTGCAGGGGCAATTCCTGGAACAAACAGGATACCTCACAACCCCATGCCCTGGGACATGCTTCTCCCTCCTATCTGCCCCCACAGAAATGTGGCTAGACCCTACTTGTCCTTTAAGACCCATGTAAACAAAGAAAAAGGACAGTCTTTGGTAGGAATCTTTCCTAAGAAAATAAACCTGTGGGCAAAGCTATTTATTCAAAAGCAGACCTTTTATATTTAGTTATTACTTATGACAGTAAAACACTGCTAACGACCTAAATGTCAAAAAAATAAGGGAAATGTACGGGCTTCCCTCATAGCTCAGCTGGTAAAGAATCCACCTGCAATGCAGGTTTGATTCCTGGGTCGGGAAGATGCACTGGAGAAGGGATAGGCTACCCACTCCTGTATTCTTGGGCTTCCTTTGTGGCTCAGCTGATAAAAGAATCCACTTGCAATGCAGGAGACCTGGGTTCAGTTCCTGGGTTGGGAAGACCCCCTGGAGAAGGGAAAGTCTACCCACTCCAGTATTCTGGCCTGGAGAATTCCATGGACTATAAAGAGTTGGACACAACTGAGTGACTTTCACTTTCACACACAGCGGAGGTGGGGGGAGGTCTGTTGTTTTATTTTTTATTTATTTTTTTTCCCAGCTGCTCAGCATGTGGGGTCTTAGTTCCCTGACCAGGAATCAAACACGTGACCCCTGCACTGGAAGTGCAGAGTCTTCTCCACTGGACCACCAGGAAAGCTCCCGTTGTTTTGTTTGTTTGGGGGGTTGCTAGCAAAAAGTCTTGACCAGGCAACTGTAAACTGATAGTTCTCAACTGAACTGCTGTAGAGGATTGTTGTGATTCCTTCCTGCTGCTGCTGCTGCTAAGTCGCTTCAGTCGTGTCCGACTCTGTGCGACCCCACAGATGGCAGCCCATTCCTTCCTAGGGCTCCATAATTGATGAATAAAGTTTCCTATTGTTACAACTACCATTCAAACCGGTAGTACCATGTTTGAGCAGACAGAATGTTGAGCTTTGCTGCCCATAGTTTCCGTGCAGTGCCGGGCGCAACTTGATGCAAATGAAGAAACAAAGAAACTATCCATTTGCCAGACTTCCCAGAACTTTGTCTCCTGAGTATCTGAGAGTGATCAGGGCGCTAAAAGTGTCTCCTTAAACAGTGCCACCATGATGCTAAAATGTGACCAGTATAATAGTGTGATTACTATACATGCCACTTAATCTTTTTGAGTATGCTGCCAAAATACCGTGTTCAAAAAAATGCCACCCTGTTCTGCTGTAACGAATACATACCCAAATTATGAGGTTCCTTCTCACCCACAAAACTAGTCGATGAAAATGTTCCTGGTTAGCTGGTGGTTTTCCTCCACTCAGTGATTCAGGGACTCGGGCTCCTTCCAGCTATGGATCCTCTACCCCTAGAATTTCAGAATTCAGAAGATGGAGAAAAAGAACGTGGAAAGTCATCTCTTACCCCCTTTGGCCTGCAGGGGACACCCATCCCTTCCAGCCCCATTCTGCTGATGACTAGTCACTGAGTCACACGAAGTGCAAGAGGTGCTAGGAATATAATCTCTGGCTCCGCAGCCTCTTCTCAGCAACACCTCTACACTGCGATAGGAAGAACACATTTCTGGTGGACATCAAGCCCTCTTTGCTGCAACCACAAATGCAAGAGTTAAGAACCACTGGGAAGTGGGTTTCATTGCTATGTGACATGGAGAACTGGGAAAAATACCCAATACTGCCTCATTAGTGGAACACATCCCCTACTCCCAGTATTTCCTACGCTGGAGTGTGCGATGGGCCTGGTGGAGAATGTGAATACCACCTCCTCTTTGTTCTAGGAACCACATTGTCTCCAATCTGTTCCCATTCCTCTGGTGGCCAATCATTCTGCTCCTCTCCCCCCATCTCCCCCCAACCCCCTACCACCTTACCATCCTTGGTGGGCAGCTCTGCCTCAAGCACTAGCCCCTGGTCTGATCAGCTGTCACTCGGGAAACAGCTGGCTCTGTGAACCTGTGGTTTATAAAAGATAATCACCTTCTGGAGAAAGAACTGCCTGGGACCACCTCTCCTAGAGAGAGATGAAAGGCATGGCAGGTACTTAGAGCTTTATGGATCTACCAGTACCTAGAGTAAAAAAAGAATGTCACAAGAGGGCAGAGACAGTGTCTAACCTGCAACCATTTTTCAAATGCTGCACTTACTTTCGGCTGTGTTGGGTCTTCATTGCTGCACACGGGCTCACTCTTGCTGCTCTCTGTGGGCTTCCCATGGAGGCGGCTTTGCTTGCTGCAGGTCACAGGCTCTAGGGCGTGCAGGATCAGCGGTTGTGGCACACAGGCTCAGTTGCTCCGTGGCGTGTGGAGTCTTCCTAGACCAGGGACCCATCCATGTCCCCTGCATGGGCAGGTGGGTTTTGACCCCTGGACCACCAGGGAAGTCCATCCTGCACCCATTTCTACCACTGTACTTTCGGCACTTAGCACAGTGCTTTGGAAACCCAGGTTCCATCTGTCTTGTGAAGCTGTAGCCACTAAGACCTGGGAGCCCTGAGAGTACGGCTGGCAGGCCAGAGAAGAGAGTAAAGGAGATACAATGTAATCAAACACAGTGGCTTCTTGGTATCCTTGTAGGTACTGGCTCCAGAAACTTCCCCATACCAAAATCCACGGATGCTCAAGTCCCTTATATAATATGATACAATATCACATATAACCTACACACAACCTTTGGTGTACTTTAAATCACCTCTAGATTACTTTTCTTTTTTTGTTGTTTTTTTAACTTTTTATTTTGTGTTGGGGTATAGGCGATTAACAATGCTGTGATAATTTCAGATGAACAGGGAAGGGACTCAGTCATCCTATACATTCTCCTCCCCCAAACTCCCCTCCTATCCAGCCTGCCACATAACATCATGCAGAGTTCCCTGTGCTATATAGTAGGTCCTCGTTGGTTATCCATTTTAAATACAGCAGGGTGTACATGTCCATCCCAAACTCCCTAACTATCCCTTCCTTGACCCCAACCATAAGTTCATTTTATAAGTCTGTATCTTTCTGTTTTATAAGTTCATTTTAATATCTAACAGAATGCAAATAATTGTAAAGACTGCAAAATATGCAAAATTGCGATTGTAAAATATGCAAATTATTGCAAATTCAAGTTTGCTTTTTGGACATTTATGATATTACTTCTCTGGATACTTTTGATCCATGGGTGGTTGAATCTGAGGATGAAGAACTCTCAGACATAAAGAGTCAATTGCAGTAACTTGTTGAGTGAAAAAATAAAAAGGAATGAGTAAATGAACAATCACGGTCTTGATGACATATAAATAGTAAAAATAAGTTATGGAGCAAAAATAGAATACATAATTTTATAATCAATGTCAAAATTTAGGAAAACCATATCAAATGCAAGAAGAATGAATTTGCTTATTTTTTTAAACAAATTTTAGCACTTCCTAGCCCTTCACTCGGAGAACGCAATGGCACCCCACTCCAGTACTCTTGCCTGGAAAATCCCATGAGCAGAGGAGCCTGGTAGGCTGCAGTCCATGGGGTCGAGAAGAGTTGGAGACGACTGAGCGACTTCACTTTCACTTTTCACTTTCATGCATTGGAGAAGGAAATGGCAACCCACTCCAGTGTTCTTGCCTGGAGAATCCCAGGGCCGGGGGAGCCTGGTGGGCTGCCATCTATGGGGTCGCACAGGGTCGGACACGACTGAAGCGACTTAGCAGCAGCAGCCCTTCACTAAATAACTACTACCCAAGACTTCCCAGGTGGTCCAATGGTTGAGAATCTGCCTGCCAATGAAGGGGACATGGGTTTGAACCCTGGTCCAGAAAGATCCCACATGTCATGGGGCTACTACTGGGCCCAACAAAGACTCAATGCAACCACATAAATATGAACAGAAAAAAAGGAAATACATAAAAATGTTTACCTTTGGTCCATGCATTTACAAGTGATTTTATTTTTCTCCTTATACATTGGTATATTTCCCAAACCTTCTACAAGAAGAATGCACCTGTTTTACAATCAAATTTAAAAGTCATGGTAAATATTATCTTTAAAACATCTATCAAATGTTCCTGCTCCAGGAATTGTTCTGTGATAATTCCATGGGGACTTGGAGGTGCCTCCTCAATGCTCACAGTGTCCGATAGCATCCTCTACCATTCACTGAGCTCAGTGGATTTTGTTTGCTAATCTATCTTCCAACAAAGCTTGAAGTTTGAGGGACAGACTGATTCTTTGATTTCCGAATCCCCATGCCCTAGTACATACACTGCTGCTAAGTCACTTCAGTCGTGTCCGACTCTGTGTGACCCCATAGATGACAGCCCACCAGGCTCCCCTGTCCCTAGGATTCTCCAGGCAAGAATAATGGAGCGGGTTGCCATTTCCTTCTCCAATGCGTGAAAGTGAAAAGTGAAAGTGAAGTCACTCAGTCATGTCCGACTCTTAGCGACCCCATGGACTGCAGCCTTCCAGGCTCCTCCGTCCATGGGATTTTCCAGGCAAGAGTACTGGTGTGGGGTGCCATCGCCTTCTTTCAGTACATACACTAAGCATTCCTAAACATTGCAAATCAAGTGAAGGAATCAAGGAGTGCATAGTATAGGAACTCAGGTGTTCTCATTCTAAATCCAGTTGCATCTTTCCTGGAACTAAAGGGACCGAGAATTTTCTCCACTCTTGACTGTAGCCAACAGCCTAGGAAGAGCTTAGGAAGCCTATGGGAAGGCTGCAGAACTGCCCCCTTGAACGTTCAGCACCAGGGTTGAGGAACTCAGTGGAGTGAGAACTGAAATCCGAGTTTTCCTGGCAAGAGCTCAGATTAGTCACATGGAGGCATTTGGAGGATTCCCCAAGACTGCTCATTCCTCAGGGATCACTCACTCCTCCCAGGACCTCCCCTGGGAACAAAGGAAAACCCAAGACTTGGGACTGGGCCCTTTTCCACCAACAGCTGCTAGTAGTTTGCATTTAACCCTGAACCACAATTAAAATAAATGTTGGGGGTGGGGGAGTGGATAGCACCAGCTAGGAAACCCTTAGGTTTTCTCTAAATTACTTCCGAAGTGCTTTGAGGACCAAACAGGCCAATTTCAGGGGAAAAAAAAAAAAGGAAAAAAAGGAGATTCTTAAACAGGTTTTAATCATGTCAACTACAGCCGAAACTGAACGCCAGACCAACTGCCACGCACGCTAAGAGGGGTCAATTTCCAGTTCAACGAAAGGTTCTTAATGCCCTGGAGCTAAAAAGCCAAACAGCACCACCACCCCCTTCACTGCGGCGGGTAGTGAACTCGCCTTCTCCGAGAACAACCCTTAGGCGGGGCGGCGGGTGAGGGGGAGACCCCCCGCAGGCCTTGGACCCCCCCCCTCCCAATTTACCTCTTAGAGTCTAATCTGAAACCAAGTCTGAGGCCTTTGCGTCAGGTGCCCCTCCCTACAATATCATGTAGAAAATAATTCCTAGACCTGTAGTTTACAGACGAGGAGCTTACAATCTGGTTCCGGGCCAGCGCGCCCCACCCGCAGAACGACTGGATTCTTTGATTTCCACACTTACTCGCTAAAAGCAAACCCTAGAGGAAGGGCACGAAAATATTCGAGAGCATTTGAGTAGGAAGAGTTGACAATATCTTTCTCTCTGGGGGCGGGTGGAGGCCTGGAGCGAGGCTACTCCGCATAGCGAGAGAAGGGTGTGTGCGCTGCGCCCGGGGTGTGAGTGTGGCGGGGCGGGGGGAGAGGGAGGCGGGCAGGAAGAGGAGGGAGGGGAAGAGGTGGGGTGAGCCGAGGCCCTGCCACCCGCCCAGGCTCCTCCTGCCTCCCCCCGCCCCCCACCCCCACGTACTAAGGCGCCCTGCCCGCGGCGCTGTGCTCACTGGCCGCGCGTCCCCGCCAGCCGAGCGTCCCCGCTGCGCCTCCCGCCAAGGTGAGTCCTGCCCGCCGGTCCCGGGCGGTCCCCGGCCCCACAGCCCGCGCCCGGGGAAATCCCCACGTCGGCGGCTCCCGCTGGCCAGGCGGTCTTCACCGGGCGTCCCAGGTGTGGGGGTGCGACGATGGTGGTGGTCCGGCGTCGGCTGGGCATGCGGGGGTATCCTCTCCCCGAGCTCTGGGCCACACCCCAGCTGGGCGAGCACCTCCCCTGTCCCTCCCCGGCGCGACCCCCCCAGACCCCCAGAGGAGGGAGCACTTGGCCTTTACCAGTACTTCGGTGTCGGTGCCCCGGGGTCTGCTCTGCGCTACCTTTCGGTATATCTTTGTTTACACCCCTCCTGCTTTTCGACTGGTCTCCGCAGTTACCCGAATCCCTGTTTCTGGCCCCCTGTCCTGGCCGGCTTGTTTCTTTGTGGGCTCCGGCTGCAGGCTGACTTCTGTCCAGATGTTCGTAGCCTCCTAGCTGGACGGCCCGTGCAGACTCGGAGAGGGCTGGCGGGTTCTCGCCCTAAAGGACACCCCTCTGTCCCTCTCCTCGAAGCTTCAAGGTTGGGCTTCCTGTTATTTGTCTGCTAGACGAGAAGTTTCTCTCTACCAGCGGAGGGAAGACGGCTCTATTTGTTTTCCTTATAAAACAGTTTTGCTGAGGGGGTAAGGGGAAGCCATCACCTTCGGCCACCACTGAAGTGGGTTTTGTACTGAAAGGGTTCCCTTCTTGCTATTTTAGTGGATCTATACAGAGATAGAGGAAGAGCAAGTTTAATGAAGGATCTAACACCCCAGATTAACCTGGCCCAGTAAAATGAACTGTTGGTACCTGGACACAATTTGAGCCTGGCAAAGGACTGGTGCTTTGCCCCCAGACCTGAATACCGCACTCTCCAGCCTCGGGCGGTCTCCACCTAACTGAAACCCGGAATCTGCCTTGTTGGGCGAGGGTGGAGGGGCCAGCAGAGCAGCTAGCCCTGTGCCAGGCACCACGGGGCCCTGGTCCAGACTCTGGAATACGTTAAGCCCACCCGCTTCCCTCCCTTGAGGTTTCTGCAGGGCGTGGTTAGCACAAAGGGCTCCCGGATTCTCCTAGTGGAAGCCTGTGACTCAGTTGTGAGACCATGTGGGTGTGGTCTGGATGGTTCCAGACTCTCTGCAGATGGTTCAGACAGAACACTCCCCTGAAGGAAAAGGGGAACTGTGCCATTTTAGAGGGCATTTTCCAAGAGGAAATGAGTCACACCCGGACAGGCCGGCCATCTGAAGGAGAGGTTTCTTGACTGAACTGTGGTTGAGGACAAGTTAGATTGGTAGGGTCATGGCGTTTCAGCTGCTGGGTTATGGGTCTGGATTCCCACTGGCAGGCTGCCTCAGCTTTATTTGGGAGGTAGTGCTTCCCATTGAGAGGTTTGCAGTTACTGCAGATTCTTTTTCCCCTACAGCATGAGTTTCAAACTGCAGCCGTGGACTTATATCCTGCCCTTCAGGTGAGGCCAGGCCCACGGAAACACCCTGTCAGTGATCTTTGCCTCCAGCATATTTCATCAAATTGCAAAAGGTGATGCCAGGCATTAGGGCAGGAATGAGTTCACAATTCATCTGAAATTTCTTCCTCAGCCCTGCCCGCACAGACTCCTGTCTGGTTTCTGTTTAATCATCTCTTCCAAGTGATGTATTCCTCCCTTGACAGCCAGAAGCTACTTTCTTCACTGTGGTCCTTGATCCACCATTTGGAGATTCTTATTTTGTTTCTTCAGATTCTCCTAATGGTCTTCTGGGCATAAAGCACTCTGATTTCTAGGCGATGCTCTTCCCCGGCTTTTCCTGTGTACAACATCAGATGGCCCCCTTGCCTCCCATGTCTGGCACCTGGCCAACCTCTCCAGCAGCTACTCTCCAGTGAGGTCAGGCCTTGGGCTGGGTGGAGCTGAAACTGAGTGCCTCTTTGCTTTCCACGGACAGCTCCAACCCTGTGACTTTTTTAGAGCACTACCCACTTGGTATGGCCTTGATCCAGTCCAGTCTTTTAAAGTTGAAGGAAACAATGGAATCCTTTCAGAGATATAAAGTATAGATTAGCACTCAGACTGCTAGGAAAGCTGATCTTTTTAGAGTCTTAAGGTTCTCATTTTTCTGAGACTCAACAATTTAGGAATCTCACATCGAAAGCAAAAAGAATGATTTTTAACGATTTTCAGCACTTCCTGGCCCTTTATTAAATAACTACCACCTAATCCAACAATGGATTTAATAGCTGTTGTCACAATGGCCGTTTGCCAGTTCTGGCTGATACCTGACAGCTCTTCATGGAGAATTGGATGTACTTTGTTAGGGTAGGAAGGCCTCAGAGTTCTTCCTATAGGATTGTATCTGGAACTCTTATTTTGCCGCTCATTTTCTTAATGGGAAAATTTTATGTTTGGTGAAAGGTGGGAGAGACAGCCTGGATTAGATCCATTGCCTCAACTCACTTTTGCTGAATTCCCTTTAGGGATCAAATTCAAGAATGCCTTTGGGGTTCAATTCCCGATCCCACTCCCCTTCCCTCACCCCCCTTTTTTTTCTTTTTAAAATCATCAAAAAGAAGGACACCTAAGACACGTTTTAGATAACATGTTTGTTTTTACTAACATTCTGCTAATTGTTTTTTGGGTGGGCTGTAAGAAAACTAGGGCATGGACAAGACACAGAAGAGATCAGACTTCTTGCTCTTTAGAAATCTCCTTTTTGAAATTATGGCCTGGATCTGGGCATGGGTCCATAGCAAACATTTGATATTGCTTAGGAGCAGACACTTTTCTAAGGAGGACCCCTACTTCCCTGCTACTCCCAGAAGGCTCAAAATTTATATTATTGTCAATTTCCTTCTTACTGATTCACTGAGCAGTCTCTGAAGGCAGGGTGCTGGCTTCTAAGACCCTGCTCCTGGAGCCCACAGTTTAGTGGAGAAAGACACAGAAGAACAGTTAACTAGATTTCAGGACATATTTTAAAATAGTATGACCTTAGCTGGTGAACTCCCCAAAGTCAAGCACCATGGGGGGTGGGGGCTGTGGAGAGGGGGCCCACACGAGCCTAGTCATGCAAAGTAGACACTCAGTGTAGGTACAGCAAAAATTGAATTCCCACCACTGTAGTTAAATTTGTAGAGCCCAGAA
Organism: Ovis aries; assembly: GCF_016772045.2. NCBI lineage: Eukaryota > Metazoa > Chordata > Mammalia > Artiodactyla > Bovidae > Ovis > Ovis aries. The sequence goes on along the minus strand of NC_056054.1, from coordinate 101,965,813 downwards.
ATTTTTTCTGAAGAGACAGTTACACAAAGAAACATATGTGAGTATCCACTCTTCAGACCTGTATAGGAGAAACACAGACATCACAATAAAATGACTTCAGTAAACACGTGAGTGACCAACAATGAGGTAGTTAGAGCTTGTGGAGCTCACAGTGAGAAAGCAATCAAGAGGGATAAACCAAAACTAGAGTAAAAGTGTTGGGTGACCAGACCTGTTTAGCAGGACACACCATTTTCTGCCACACTATGGAATGTACTCTACTGTTCATTCATTGACTGCCCCTTTCCAGGCCCTTCCCAGCCGCTTTGCAGCCCTCACCTCCTGCTCTGCCCCAGTGGCCAGCGTTTCAGCCCAGGGTAATCACACCTGCACCTCAGCTCCAGCCAAGGGAACTGTTTGATTCATTCGTTCGCTCATTAGCAACACTATACCACCATGTAGTGGTTTCCAGACAGAACAGACCGACACAACTGAGAACCCTCTAAGAACTTAAATCGAGGATGGAGAGGCAGATAAATGACGGAATGGCAGTAGGTTGTCTGGGGAACAGAGAGGATGCCGCTGCCTCTCAGCCCAAGGCCATCCAGTGGAAGTGTTTCCGAGCCAGAAGCTAGAGTACCACCCCTACCTGGGGGTGGAGCTCGTCGGGTGGCTGGAGAACGGGACGCGGTGGGGCGGAGGCAGTGGTGGAAACCCAGATTCAAGTTCCTGAACTGCTGCTTTAGCAATCAATCCATCTGCCCAGCCCGGGTGAGCCACGCCCAAGATGGGAGGGCCTGGCGGGCTGGCTCAGTAGGGCTACCGCCACACTCTGGAAGAACTGGAGGACCCATCCACTAGCGAAGAGAATAATGTGCATCGCACCTTCCCCTTTTCCTTCATCTTACTCTAAAACCAGCGTGCTGGCTTCACCTGCAAAACCGAATGACTTGCTCCTCGCCCTGGTCCATGCCCCCAGGAGCCCTGGTTACTGATGAGAGGGTGGTCATCTCTGATTTTCAAACCTATTTCTGCTTCCACAACCTTAGGTCTCCCGAGTATCCCCTGTTCTGCATTCTTATTGCAGAAGGTGAACAAACGGGCTCCTCGGGTGACTCAGGTGGTAAAGAATCCACCTACCAGTGCAGGAGAGGCAAGTTCAGTCCCTGGGTGGGGAAGATCCCCTGGAGAAGGAAATGGCAACCCACTGCAGTATTCTTGCCTGGAGAATCCCTTGGACACAGAGCTTGGCAGACTACAGTCTATAGGGTCGCAAAGAGTTGGACGTGACTTATCTACTGAGTACAAGCACTAGGCAACAAACTGGGAGTCTGTGCTGGCTGCTGTGGCCACAGCCCACGTGCTAAGTAAACAGCAGAGGGGGATCCAATGGGGGCAGAAAAGCTCCCACAGTTCATAGTAAGCGCAAACCATCCCTGGCTGGGTTTGGAGTGTCCTGAGACCTGAGTATTCACTCCAGGAAGGAGGGCCTCACTCTCTTGAAGAAGGTATTCAAGGGTGGCCAGGACTTCCTCAGCTTACAGCCTGTATTTCTTAGAAGTTCCTGAAGTAGCTTGTTTCCTATCTTAGGGGTCCTTTTCATGCTGCATTCCCTTTCTTAACGTCTCTGGCTTTGCAGCGCATTTTCCTTCTGTTCTACCCTGTGAAGAAAGTGAACGAGGTGTCCCACAGCCAGATCAGCTTCTGAGATCTTTGGGCATTGACTGTGAAGTGCTCTGGCTGTAGAGCTTGGGCACAGGTATTTTTAAACCTCTGTGGTGGCTGACTCCTTTCCTGAGATATTTCCTGAGAACTGAACTGGGATGCCAGTCTTCTCCCAAAGGTGACTCACTGAGCTCAGTGCTCTTGTTATCTCTTATGTTGCTGGACTTGCAGAGCCAATCCAGGCGAGGCTGACTCCCTCCAAGCCACTGCCATGTGAAGCCAGATACTGGCTGTGTCAGGAGAGAGGAGAAAGGATGTGAGTCCTCTGGAATTCATCCCCCAGTGGACCTTGAATTTGCTGCTCTCTCCATGAGAAGTCTTCCAGATGAATCACGCCAGATTCTGGCTTATAGTATTCTCTAGAGTAGCACATTCTTTGGCATGCTGATTCCTGTACTTTTCTGGGGATTAAGGGGTAGGACTTTCAACTCAAAGTGTAATTGCTCAATCCTCGTGTTCACCAGCTCCACCCTCTCCTCAGTAAAAGATAGCATTTAGGGATCTCTGTTGAGTACGCATATGTCAGCAACAGGAACCAGAATGAATGCATGTCTCCAGTTCCTACTGAGACTCTTCCGGAGAAGATGCCAGCCTCCCCTTCAACCACTGCTCTAAACCACAGGTCCCTATCCTCTGGGACTGTGGATCAGTACCTCCTGTCATATCAGCGGTGGCATTAGATTAGAAATAAAGTGCACAATAAATGTAATGCTCTTGAATCATCCTGAAACCATCCCCCATCCCCTTCCCCATCTGTGGAAAAACGGTCTTCCACAAAACCAGCCCCTGGTGCCAAAAGGTTTGGGGACTGCTGCTGCTGCTGCTAAGTCGCTTCAGTCGTGTCTGACTCTGTGCAACCCCATAGACGGCAGCCCACCAGGTTCCCCCGTCCCTGGGATTCTCCAGGCAAGAAGACTGGAGTGGGTTGCCACTGCCTTCTACTCTAAACCAATTCCTAACTTTTTTTTTTTTTTTTTGAGTGGTATATTAGTCTCGATTCAATTTCATCTATTTCCGATCCAGTAGTGATTTTAGTTGGTGTAAGCCAAAGCTACTCTGTTCTTGCTGAATCATGCCTTCCAGTTAAGCAAAATTCACTGGTACTCCTCTTAAGTACCAGGCATTGGGCTTTGATGAGACAAATGCCCCCAGATTATTTTACCTGAATATAATGATCTGATAAACCCTTTCCTTTCTTTTAAGCTATTCACAATGAAAAGCTCTTCCTTTCCCACTGCACCTCAGACTGTGAGAGTAGCTCTTCTGTCTAGTGCTGCCAAAAATATGTCAGGTCCCCAAAGTGATTAATATACACCGTTACTTATTCCTTCTCAAGGCTTTGGTAGCTTGTGTTTGGTATTTGGTAGCTTGTATTTGTATTTCTCAAGGCTTTGGTAGCTTGTAACTCATGTAGTAACAAAGATGCAAATGACCTTGTTACAATCAATAGCAAGTTCAGAACTTTAGTAAAGAATACAAGGAATCCCTGGCCAGGGAGCACAGATCCCACAAGCCATGCCGTGTGGCAAAAAAAAAAAAAAAAAAAAAAGTGCTCAGAAGATGAAATTCATTAAGCAGATTTCTAAACCCTAGAATGAGACCAAGCAAGGTCTAGTGAAGCTTGGAGGGTTGAAGTTCTTTTATTAATGACCCTTGACTGTGGCTGTTGGTATTCAGCCATGTTCACATGGAAGAGTCCCGTTTACCAGTGCCCGCCACCACCACCACCACCAAGAGCAGTGGTGAAACATCTGTTCTCTCAGTAGGTACTTTGTCAGTTAAACGAAGGGGTACTGATCTTGCTTTTCCAAATGATCAGAGTTTTTATTCTTCATTATCCAAACTTAGCAGGCAACTAGATAAAACCCCTCATTCAGAGCACCAATACTTGTAGTGCCTGTTTCCATCAGCAGGAGGAAGGCCCCAAACCTGGGGTGAATTGGAAAATGATTGAATGGCTGAGCTCTTCCAGTCATTCTCAAAAGACTGGTAATTCATGTCACTTAATGTAGCCTTGGGGCAACTAAGCCGTGTGGGTCTACAGCTACTGAGCTTGTGTGCTCTAGAGCCTGCCTCCAGCAACTAAGACCCAGTACAACCAAATAAATAAATGAATAAAATTTTTTAGAGTTCATGTATATTGTTTCTTTCCATCCTTTAATAGGTTTCAACAGACTTCACCAAAATGCCGTCTCAAATGGAACACGCCATGGAAACCATGATGTTCACATTTCACAAATTTGCAGGTGATAAAGGTTACTTAACAAAAGAAGACCTCAGAGTACTCATGGAAAAGGAGTTCCCTGGATTTTTGGAAGTAAGTGTTGAAAGGCTCAGAAAGAATCAGTTATAATGCTTCTGGGCCCTGTTTCCTTTCCCTTCCTCTTTCTAGCCTTTCCCTGTGGAAGTCACTACTAGAAAGGTGTTTTCATTCATTTAGTTATTAAACGTTGTTGAGTGCCTCCTGTTTGTAAGATACTATGGGAGGAAACAGACAGTAAAGAAGACATATAGTCCCTGCTCTTAAGGAACTTACAGTCTGGAAATGAAATGAGACTACACACAAATCACAATACGAGGTGTTAGAAAGATTCCGTCTGGAGTCACTGTGTCCACTGAGACAGAGTTTCAGGACAGAAGGCCTTTCACCAGAGTCGTCATCCAGGCTGCCTTGTTGCCCTCAGGTCCATAAACCTGGCACTAGAGGTGCCCCGTCCTGGTTACATCCACTTATGCCCCTTCTTAAATTAAATCTCTTGAGATAAAGACTTTCAAACTTTTTTCCAGCACGACTATAAACGAATGGTGTCAAGCGTCTGCTGATTGAGAGCCAAGCATCGCTCCAGGAAAAACTGCTTTTCACGTTGATAATGCTATGAGAACACAGGCGCACAGTCTGAGTTTATGCCTGCGCTACCAGATTGAAATGCAAACCCGTCCCTGCCTGCCACAACCAGAGTCACTTAAAGGGATCACTACTGTACTTGGTGTGGGACATTGCATCAGCCTGTGGCACCCCACTCCAGTACTCTTGCCTGGAAAATCCCATGGACGGAGGAGCCTGGTGGGCTGCAGTCCATGGGGTCGCTAAGAGTCGGACACGACTGAGCGACTTCACTTTCACTTTTCACTTTCATGCATTGGAGAAGGAAATAGCAACCCACTCCATTGTTCTTGCCTGGAGGATCCCAGGGATGGGGAAGCTTGGTGGGCTGCTATCTATGGGGTCACACAGAGTCGGACACGACTAAGGCAACTTAGCAGCAGCATAAAGGGTGAAGGGAAAGTCAAAGTGTTAGTCACTCAACTGTGTCCAACCCTTTGTGACCTCATGGACTGTAGCCCACCAGGCTCCTCTGTCCATGGAATTCTCCAGGTAAGAATACTGGAACGGTTGCCATGCCTGTCTCCAGGGGACGAATGTCCCCTGGAGGGATCTTCAGGATCTTCCTGACCCAGGGATTGAACCTGTGGCTCCTGCATTGCAGGCAGATTCTTTACCATCTGAACCGCTGGGGAGGAGACGGTAAAAGGCAGAGTCCTGCCCCTTGTCATCTGCATGGTAAGCCCCTGACTCCTGACTCAGTAAACATAAGGTTTTATAGAGTACATGATGATTTATAGGTTATGAGTATCAGTCAGATAAACAGATGGCAATCATTTAACTTGTATCTTAGAGCTGCAGTTACCACAGTGCTATCCTAGAATGAGTTAGAGGACACTGGTGCTCTGCTTTCTTACAGTTCTCTGATACAAACCAGACCAGGACCCGAACTGACACTGGGAAGGTCGCTTCAGCTTTCTGTGCCTCAGTTCAGGCGCTCTATAAAATGAGAGGCTGGACATGATTATCTCCAAGACACTTTCACTTTCTATGATCCTTCTAGACAAGCGTAAAATTCAAGGACAAAATGTGCTCATTGTAAACCTGCCCATCACGCAAAGAAGCTCTCAGTCTGCTTCTAAACACTCGTTAATTGTGTTGTTACATAAGTTAGAAGCCAGGATGACTATCACATGAGACAAAGACCCTTCCTAAAGGCTTTGTGGTTCGATAAAGTGTTCAACACAGCTCTGAACATGGCAGTACAATTTATTCTAAGCATGGGGTCATAATTCCAGGCACACCCACACTGGCTACATTGACAGAGCGTTTTGTTTCTAAACCTGATCCCTTATGTCATCCAAATTGCACTGCTTGTGACCGCAGCCAGGAAGCTGGGGTTGAGGCCAGAATTAACTGAAACCCACCAAAAGAGGGAGGTAGCTGCATAGACAGGTTATAGTTGGCTGCTTAGGGCATGTTGGAAATGCTGCCACTTACCTTAAAGGGTTTCTGAGCATAGTTTATATAAACATCCACCACACTTGAGACAGTGTGTGTCAGTTCCCTTACTCAAGTATGCAGTCAACAGGATTCATAAATGCTTTGCCTGAGCCCTTAGTGGTTTTTTGTTTTTTTTTTTTTGGTTGTACCACACAGCATGTGGGATCGTATTTCCCTGAACAGGGATCATACCCACCCTCCTGCATCGGAAGCACCGAGTCTTAACACTGGACCACCAGGAAAGTCCCCCTGAACCCTTTAACACCTGTAAATGGCCATATTTACTTCTGGTTGATGGCATGGACCCTACAGGAGAAACTACACTTTCCCACTTCTAAGCATCAACACTATGAAAAGGAGTGATTAAACCAATCACCCATGAAAGCAAGGGAAAAGAAAAAACAAAAGGGATCTTACCTGTTCATTCCAGTTCCATGCATTTGTGCTAAGGCATTGAGAGTTGTGGGGAGTTTTATGACTTCATCACATGTTCTACTTTTTAAATACATCCAGTGTAAAACATCCAGCAAAGAGGATAGTATGACATAGATTGGCCAACTCATTAAGAACAGAAGCAATTTTAGAAACACTCTAGTCCAGCCTCAACTCTTAGCTGTTACATGAAGTTCCACCAAGGTATGTGACTTACTCACCTGGCTAATATGATATTAAGTCACACTAGGTTGGCCTCAGCTGTGCCAAGAAAAGAGGACCAACTGCCCTTCCTCTTTAAATCTAACCCATCCCAGGGTATCGTTAGCATTGCTTCAAAATCCACAGGACAAAGATCTGAAATTTACTCCCCAAGTCATCTCATGAGGTCTTTCATAAGGAGTTTCTTCTTAAAGGACTTGACCATGCTATAAGGAATGAAAATTTGTTAAGAGAATGTAAATTTACAAACTGTGGTAACAGACTTCCCTGATGGCTCAGATGGTTAAGAGTCTGCCTGCAGTGCAGGAGACCCGGGTTCGATACCTGGGTCAGGAAGATCCCCTGGAGAAGAGCATGGCTGCCCACCCCAGTGTTCTTGCCTGGAGTATTCCATGGACAGAGAAGCCTGGAGGGCTGCAATCCATGGCATTGGGAAGAGTCGACCACAACTAAGCAACTAACACTTAACTCCATGGTCCATACCTTCAGAATAATTTGTATGGCAGAGGACACAATATTGGAAAGCAATTATCCTCCAATTAAAAAAAAAAAAAAGAAAAAAAATTGTGGTAACAGTTGGACTGTGAGTAAAGCAGGTCAGATTTTAAGTGGACTGAGAATTCAGAGTCATGGATCTCCCTTCTCTGGCACTGTGTCTCCTCTTTCTCCTCTTTCTAGAAATAGACTGTTTCTAGTCCCTGAGTTACATAAGAATGCCATGCAAACCTCTTTCCTAGCCTGCAATAAATATGAATTTACTGAAATGCTCTCTCAAAGCAGAGAAGTACATTTAGAAGACCTCCAAATATCACTGTGATCTAAAGCAAGAATTCAAGTAATGAGGAGATTATACATATAGTAGTCAGCAGAACAAATCAAAAAAGCTCGTCACTGCAACCACTGACTGATGGTTCTTGCTTCTGTTCTTTTTTTCAGAATCAAAAAGACCCTCTGGCTGTGGACAAAATAATGAAGGACCTGGACCAGTGTCGAGATGGCAAAGTGGGCTTCCAGAGCTTCTTCTCGCTAATCGCTGGGCTCACCATCGCATGCAATGACTATTTTGTAGTACACATGAAGCAGAAGGGGAAGAAGTAGGCAGCATTGAGTAATTACTCCCACCCTGATAAGAATTCTCATAAAGGGTCACTTAAGGAATCTGCCCCACAGCTTCCCCTGTATAAGGATTTCTGAGCAGATGGGACCCATAGAAAATGTGCAAATAAAATCCAACTCCATTTTGAGAAGCAGAGAAAGAAAAGTCAATTAAAGCCAGATAAGCTTTTGATTTTTATATTGCTTGCATCATCTTGCTCTCAATAAACAAACTCCTTTTTTAGTTCTGAACTGCAGACAGAATGCTTATTCCTTCTTCAGAAATGCTTTTTCCTACATGTCCTTGAGCATCTGGCATGAGGCAGAGCTCTTTCCACAGAATCTGCAAGGTGAGAAAGCATTCTCCACTCAGGCTTGCAGTCTGACTTCTCAGATTGACCTGCCTTGTAGCTGTGTCTAGCTGAAGGACAAAACCTTCAAGGATTAAAAGAGCGCACTTCAGGAATATATTCCAACTTTATAATTTCTGAGCATAGTCCTGCCCAGTTAAATCAGTGCCTTTCCAACCAGCACCCTGTATGCCTGAAATATCTTTAGTCCATTTTTCATAGCAACGTTTCAGCAAACTAGGGTAAAAATAAGTCCATAAGACAACTAATTAAAATCAGAGACAAGTGTGATAACTCAGGAACAATACCGCATTAACATTTTTTGAGTTGTCATGAGATGCCATGATTGTATTGTGATGTCAAGAATTAACGTGGCCATGATATATAATAGGTGTTTTGTTGAAATTGATGTGCCAGTGCTTATGTCTTGATAAAAAGCAAAGTGTTTCTCCTAATCCTTTCTGTGTCTGTTACAAGCTTCAGCAGAGGTGCATTCCATAGGTATTATTAAACAGCTATACTTATTAATAATATAATATTCTTTATGGAAAGATGAGGTATGAATTGGCACCTGAAACTGTACCAATTAAACAGTTCAATTGACATAATTCTGGGAAAAAGTTCAATGTAAGGTCATCCACTGTCACCAGGAAAAGCATGTAAAAGGGAACAGGATAGTCCAAAACTATCTTTGGTGAAAGGATATCTGTAATAAAATCAAGGTCAAAGGTCAAATTCCATCATCTTATTTTGTCTCAGCCAATAAATGAACAAGATAAGACAATAGATAGCTTTGCAGCTACAGAGTTATGTCAGCAGGTTTACAAAGGGGATTTACTACAAGATATTAAATGGAAGAGGGAGTTGGCTAGCTAAGGAACTGACCCCAGGAGTGATTCCCAAATCCGTGCCATAGATCGGGGCCACCCAGGGAGCTGCTTAGCTCAGGAAGCTGCCTGCTGAGCTGGGAAGACTTTGCTAAAGCTAGCTGCTCCAGAACCACACAACCATGGCTCCACACTGCCACATATGGCTCTTTCCACATGTGACTTGCTTCCCACATCCAAGTCTCAAAGAAGTGGATCTAATTAGCAGAACCTCAATCCCATCAAAACCCAAACTGCAAGGGAATCTGGGAAATAAAGCTTTATATTTTCCAACCTCTACACACTAGGAGTTGGCATGCGAGTCCACTACATCTGCCGCAGTGACAATTCATAATTCTAAGAGAAGTCTTCCAATCTGTAGTTTAAAGATACTTGCTCCATGGAAACCACTGAGAGCTACAGGGAACAGAGAAGCACACTGGCCCTTCCCGGTAAAGCAAACTCTCCATGAGAATGTGATCAGCCTGGATTTACCCTTTTAGTTTATACCACTTGCCTCTGGGGGCAACTGTTTACTGGGCATTATCAAACTGGTGTTCAGTTTGCAAATGGGCAGGTGAAACTAGCACAGAGATATGGGCTTAGATGTCCCCAAGTCTATAGCAAGCTTTCACACTCTAAGCCTCTTTACCTGAAAAGAGAACTATGCCAGCAGAGAGGGCTCTGGGGCTGGGAGAGGAGGTATCATTCATCTTCACAGTGGATTTGTAGGTTCAAAAAAAATCTCTAAAGCAATGCATTATTCCCAGAAGATGGCCTCAGAAACTCTGGCATTCAGAAAAGTGCCAGGAAATCATCTGGGTCACTATATTTGGGGTGTGTGTTTATGAGGGGAGGACTGGAAGGGAAAAGGGACAATAACAGTTTTCCTCACTTTAGCCCCACTACTCAAAAGCACTTAGTAGGGAGCTAGAACAGGGAAAATTTTAAGGCTATTCATGGTTTGAAATCCATGGCTAAATGGCTCTCTATGCCAACAAAAACACATGGCTAAATGGCTCTCTATGCCAACAAAAACACAGGGCTCTCACAATCTGACCTGCTGAAACAGCTATCCAGGTTTTCGGGGCCACAGCCTAATGGCTCCCAGAGGCAAAGCTGCAATTGTGCCAACAGCCATCAAAAGGAACTATCTGGAAAATTCCCCTCATTCTGCCACACAGCAAAGCTGTAAAAGCAGATCCCGCCCCTCTCCACACCCAGTTGTGAAGGAAGAATGGATAGCAGTACAGAAAGCCAGTTTCAAACATGCTGCAGAGCTGACCCTGAAAAACACCTCATGTTGTCTCTTAGCCCCTGATCATGAGCCAATTACCTGTGATTTCATACTTTTCTACCCATCTCAGTGGGAGACCAAGGGCAAGTATATAAACCTCTCTCTCAATTTGACCAATCTGAAAGTGATTGTTCCAGTACCTTCTCTGGCTCTTTCACCACAGAGGAATAGTTGTGAATAGAAATGCAGTCATTTGGCAAATATTCACGAGGGCTACTATATGAATGACACCAGGCAATGTTCTGTGGTAGATACAAAGAAGCAGCATGGCCTGCTCAGGGAGATTATAATCCTGTGAAAGTAAACAGAGAAAACAGACAAAAAGTTAAAGATTGGCAAAGGTGAGATGTGATGGACACCCTTGGTCACTTTGGGCAAGAATGTAATTTATACAAATTCTAGAAGAGGCAAAAGTTGGCAGAAGGCCCCAGGATCCTCTGATGTGTTTTCTTAGATCCAATATTTCTATTCTTAAGCATTTCTCATAACAAAGTAATCAAAGATAGTGACAAAAATTCATATGCAAAGGTATATAATGCAGCATTCTTTACTTAAAACCCCAATATAACCTCCACATCCAGCAATACAGTTTTGGTTAAATAAGTATAGATGTACACAAAATATATGACTCAGGAAAACCATGACTGAAGAACACTAAATAAGTCAGAGAATTGCCTATGTAAAGTATAGCAGACGGTAAAACTGGTTTATAATGGGTTTCTTCCCTTTTTAACATATGTCTGTCAGCACACACTCACAGAAAAAGACCAAAAGAAATATACCCACCTCTGTTTTCATTTCCAAGGTAGGAGTTACTGGCTAGGGAAATTGTTGTCTCCACAAAGAAGTTTATGAGGTTATTTTAACTTTCCTCTCTATACCCTGCTACGTTATCTACATTTTCTACAACAATTCTACTTTTGTAATCTGGGAAACAAAATTCTAAATAATATTTTTAAAAAGAGCATGTGTATTTATTGAGGGTTTACCATGAGTCAAGATGTGTATGAGATACTTCTCAAGCATTATCTTACTTAGCCCTCTTAATAACCCTGTTAAGGTATTAGATAGCCATTTTACAGATGGAAAAACCAGGACTCAAGCAACTCCCTCAGAGTCCCACAGTAAGTTACAATGTCAAGATTTGAATTCAGATATTGTCCTTCTTTCTTCCTTCTTTCCTTCCTTCCTCTCCCTTCCTTTTAATTCTGCAGCTGTATCAAGGTGCTGTTTCAGTAAATTAAATATCACACGTTATAATATTCAAAGGAATAAGAGATCATTGTGGGCTCAGCAAGATTAGTCAGAGAAGGTTTTGTATAAGAGGTAGGATCTTATCTGGTCTTCAAAGACTAGAAGAAATTTGGATAATAACATTCTTACTACAACCCAGGCTCTGTTCTAGTGCTTTATAAATATAGCTCATTGTGATCCCTAGGTCGGGAAGATCCTCTGGATAAGGAAATGGCAACCCACTTCAATATTCTTGCCTGGGAAATCCCATGGACAGAGGAACCTTGTGGACTACAGTCCATGGGGTTGCAAAGAGCCAGACATGACCAAGCACACACAAACACACACACACACACACACCCCTCCCAACTTATGAGGCAGGTGCTATTACTTTACAGGTGGTTTGACCAGGATACCAAACTGATACGTGGTAGAGACAGAATTTGAATCTAGACCATCTAAGGTTTTAACCACCCCTTCTGTTGCATCTCCAGACATGGCAGTGATAGCACAAAGAAACATCCAAACACCTGGGAGGCCATGCATAGTCCAGCAGGCCTAGAATGGAGTGTATCACATGAGAAAGTACACATAGGTAGCACCGGAAAGGTAGGGAGTGATAAGTGAATAACTGGGAAATACTAAATGATATGAGAAGTGTGGTGGATGAGATCACTGGATGAAAAACCACAAATCTAAGGTCTTGGTTATGTCTACTCCTTTGGGAGGCAGAGATGAGCCTCTTGTTTAAAAGGAGGTAATCAGCAGAAAATGTGTTCTTAAGAATGCTCCACTTTCCTCCAGCTCTCACATTCCAGTCACATTCCAGTTTACAAAAGATAAAGCAGGGTGGGGACTCTTATTTATCTTTCTCTAGCTCTGAGAACAGAGGAGGAAGGGAAAAAATTGAGCTCTGGCATGTCATGCCGAAACGAAGAGTGTGAGTGGGTGAGTGTTGTGTGCCTATTCGTGTCTGACTCTTTGCGACCCCATGGACTGTAGCCCACCAGGCTCCTCTGTTCATCGGATTATCCAGGCAAGACTACTGGAGTGGGTTACCATTTCCTTCTGCAGGGGATCTTCCCGACCCAGAAATCAAACCTACATTTCCTATCTATGTCTCCTGCACTGGCAGGCGTATTATCAGGTTTTGTTTGTTTGTTTGTTTATTTACTACTGAGCCACCTGGGAAGCCAAAACTAAGAGAGATAGATGATCAAGATGATGGAGTCATAAGGTCTGGGTGAGAAAGCCACCTCCAAAGAACATGAAGTCACCTTGTTTCCCACCCAAATTCCCATTTATCTGAAAAACGGTATGTTCACTCTGACTGCAGCTATCCAGTATTTTTTTAGGGCAAAGTCTGGAAGAGGTTATGTAAAAGTAAAAATGGCCTGTTATTCTTAAAGTTTTAACATTTTTACATCATCCTTTCAATAAGATTGACCAAAAGTGGAAAAATAATATCAATTAACTCTCTGGACACAGAACTTGTACTGCTCAATGTAAAAATCCTATCTGTCACATTATGCACAGCAGCTAATCAATGACTAGCCCTTGCACTGTGGGTTCTTCCTGCCAAAGTTCAGCCTGTTCCTTTCAAGCTCTTCTAGGCACATCCATCAAGGCTCTGATGAGCATTAATAGCACTTAGCCTCAAGCCTGCTTTTCTAGGAGGAGGAGGGAGATGATTCAGCTTTGGTCTCTGCAGGGAGGACTCTATTCTGCCCTACCCAATCCTGGATGAGTCAGCGCACAGAGCCCAGTTTCTTGACCTTCTTACAAATTTTACAAATATTCAAATTTCCTTTCAACGATGTGACTTAAAGCACTTCAGGAAATAGTAAATGACAAAGAAATGGTGGTCACTGGCCTACAGCATTTACAGACTGGTGGGGCAAGCACTGTTCCTATCACAGCGACAAGACAGTGTGTGTGTGCTGTGTGCTTAGTCCCTCAGTCATGTCCGACTGTTTGCGACCCTCTGGACTGTAGCCCACCAGGCTCCTCTGTCCATGGGGTTTTCCAGGCAGGAACACTGGAGTCAGGGATCGAACCTACGTCTCTTGCGTCTCCTGCACTGCAGGCGGATTTGGTGGTTAGCTCTGAGGGCCAGGGGTGTCATGGAGGACGCACTCTGGCCAGAAACGACGGAGAGGAAGATCCGTTTGAGGCAAGGAAGGCTGGGAAGAGCAGAGAAGAGCACACAGAAAATGAGGAAAAGGCAAGAAGGAAGAGTGAGAAGCCTGGCAGGGCTGCGACCTGGGACGGGAGTGCTGTCAGACGGAGCAGGGCATGGACCTCCTCACCGCTAACGGGGTTGGGGGTCGCTGGTAGGATTGATCAAGGTATGAGAGCAAGGGAGTGGTATTTCCGCACAATTGATGTAACGCAAATGATAGATGGGGGAGAGACCAGAGGCCTGCTGATTGACAGTCTACTGTTCACTGGACTGTCATGAAAACCTGAGGAAGATCTCAATGTGCTGATGTGGAATGGTCTCCAAGACACAGTATTAGAGTAAAAAAGTATAAAACAATGGGCGTCTGTCTGTCTATATGTCTATTAAACGACCATTTGTGGAGAAATAACCAAAGAGAATACATGCATACAACTACTTAAATATGCAAAAAACATATCCAAAAAGAATATACAGGAAACTGATGAAACTGGATGCTTTGCAGAAAGAACAGGATGGCTGGGGGAACAGGAACTGGGAAGGAGAATATTTATGTGCTCTTTTGCATCATTAGAACTTGAGTCCATGTAGAGATACAAAGAATTAATAAAATTCTCTGCTTTAAAAAAATATTTCAAAGAACTTTCCTATCTTTAGTAAACCTGTATTGTTCGAATAATCAAAGCTTAATATTATTTTTTAAGCTAAGTGCATATTGTAATAATCAGAGTAAGATTTGTTAAAGAGTAGGGCTAGTATACTTGAGGCAAGAATGTAAGAATGAGGTGGATGCACATAGATAGGACATCAAAATCGAGGATGGGTATTGGAATTGAAGAAGAATTTATTCTTCAAAAGCCACTCTTCACATTGTATACATACAATGAACAGCAGGTAATTAGGATTCATTAAGGAGCCCATGGTGGCTCAGATGGTGAAGAATCTGCCCACAATGCGAGAGACCCCAGTTTGATCCCTGGGTCGGGGAGATCCCATGGAGGAGGAAATGGCTACCCAACGCAATATTCTTGCCTGAAAAATTCCATGGACAGAGGAGCCCAATGGGTATGTCCATGGCATTGCAAAGAGTCAGACACAACTGACTGACTAATACTTTCACTTTTCACTTTCAAGGAGCCCCTTAACCTGTGCTTCCTCACACTATGGCCAGGGATTTTGGGTGAAGGTAAAAGACAAAGTTTCTTCAGGTTATAGCTATAGGGACTTTCCTAGTGGCCCAGTGGTTAGCACTCCATGATTCCACTGCAGAGGATACAAGTTTGATACCTGGTTGGGGAACTAAGATCCCACAGGCCACACAGCCTGGTCAAAAAATTGTAATATGTCATAGCTTAAGTAGGGGGCACTCTTCTGGAGTGCCCACTTCACTTAATGGTGTCATTTAAATTTTTTTAAATGTTTAAACAGAGCATCATTATAAAACACAAGACTTCTAAGAAAATTTCCTTCTACAGGGTGTTCCTTTGGCTACCCCTTTTGGATACCCTCCCAACACAAACACACACACACACACACACACACACACAGGTGTTCACTTTCCTCTGCTATGACCAGCACTTTGGAGGACCTGCTTGAGAAATCTATGTTGAGCATCCAGGCTCACCCCAAGTAATACAAACACCTCCCCATGGCAATCTTTCAGACGTTTACACCCCTTCTGTCATTAGACCTTCAGCATTTGCCCTGACCCTCTAGGCTCATCAATCTCCCATCTCCACCATGTCTGACTTCTTTGTTTATGCTCTTATTTATGGCCTGCTCCAGCTTTAGGACTGGGGCAAACCCACCCTCTGCATGATAACAACTCTGACTTCCTTCCTTAACATAGATTCTCCCTAATCTATGTTTTCTCAGACCACCTTATAAAATCTAGAACCTTCTACATGACTGCAGCTTCCTAGGGAGCACCACCCCCTCCAGGCATTCTCAGATGGCAGATTGAGGGGCCAGAACACACACACACAAAGTCTTTCTATGGACACCTTATTTTCGACAAAGGAGGCAAGAGTATACAATGGATTAAAGACAATCTCTTTAACAAGTGGTGCTGGGAAAACTGGTCAACCACTTGTAAAAGAATGAAACTAGACCACTTTCTAACACCATACACAAAAATAAACTCAAAATGGATTAAAGATCTAAATGTAAGACCAGAAACTATAAAACTCCTAGAGGAGAACATAGGCAAAACACTCTCTGACATACATCACAGCAGGATCCTCTATGATCCACCTCCCAGAATTCTGGAAATAAAAGCAAAAATAAACAAATGGGACCTAATTAAAATTAAAAGCTTTTGCACAACAAAGGAAACTGTAAGCAAGGTGAAAAGACAGCTGTCAGAATGGGAGAAAATAATAGCAACTGACAAACAACTAATCTCTAAAATATACAAGCAACTCCTGCAGCTCAATTCCAGAAAAATAAATGACCCAATCAAAAAGTGGGCCAAAGAACTAAATAGACATTTCTCCAAAAAAGACACACAGATGGCTAACAAACACATGAAAAGATGCTCAACATCACTCATTATCAGAGAAATGCAAATCAAGACCACAATGCGGTACCATCTCGCCAGTCAGAATGGCTGTGACCCAAAAATTTACAAGCAATAAATGCTGGAGAGGGTGTGGAGAAAAGGGAACCCTCCTACACTGTTGGTGGGAATGCAAATTAGTACAGCCACTATGGAGAACAGTGTGGAGATTCCTTACAAAAACTGGAAATAGAACTGCCTTATGACCCAGCAATCCCACTGCTGGGCATACACACCGAGGAAACCAGAATTGAAAGAGACATGTGTACCCCAATGTTCATTGCAGCACTGTTTATAATAGCCAGGACACAGAAGCAACCTAGATGTCCATCAGCAGATGAATGGATAAGAAAGCGGTGGTACATATACAAAATGGAGTATTACTCAGCCATTAAAAAGAATACATTTGAATCAGTTCTAATGAGGTGGATGAAACTGGAGCCTATTATACAGAGTGAAGTAAGCCAGAAAGAAAAACACCAATACAGTATACTCACGCATATATAAGGAATTTAGAAAGATGGTAACGATAACCCTATATGCAAGACAGCAAAAGAGACACAGATATATAGAACAGTTTTTTGGACTCTGTGGGAGAGGGAGAGGGTGGGATGATTTGGGAGAATGGCATTGAAACATGTATAATATCATATAAGAAACGAGTCGCCAGTCTATGTTCGATGCAGGATACAGGATGCTTGGGGCTGGTGCACTGGGATGACCCAAAGAGATGGTACAGGGAGGGAGCGGGGAGGGGGGTTCAGGATGGGGAACATGTGTATACCTGTGGTGGATTCATGTTGATGTATGGCAAAACCAATACAGTATTGTAAAAGTAAAATAAAGTAAAATAAAATAATAATAATATTAAAAAAATGTAACAGGACTCAGGACTTCCCTGGTGGTCCAGGGTTAACAATCTGCCTTCCAGTGCAGAGGACAAGGGTTCAATCCCTGGTCGGGATACTAAGGTCTTCTCTACAATGAAGAACCTGTGCTCCATAGCTAAGACCTGACACAGCCAAATAAATTTTTTTTTTAAATGCAACAGAACTCAATGACTGATTAAAATGGACAGAAAATAGAAGTATTAGATGCACCTTCAAAATCTATGCAAGCTTAACCCATTGGGCCTGGGGGCTAGGGGTTAAGTTTGCATAAAGAAGCCCAGTTACAACAATCATTATATAGAAGCATTTGTCTAAACCACATCCTTACTTGGACCTGGCATTAGCCCATCGGCTTTGCACATTTCGTGCTTGGATCTGTCAGCAACATGGGCTCAGGTGTGTGACCTTGGCCACTCCTATGCCTTCAACTTACACTTCATCAACCATGTTTTGTCTTCTTATCCCTCCTTCACTGGCCTCCAACTCTCAGTCTGGTTCTGCCTTTTCATCACTGACTACTCATCATAGTGGGAACAGCAAGAGGAAGGGTCAAAGGAACTGCTTAAGCGGACAGAAGATTGAGCAGTCCATTGACAACACCCCAGAAGCCTGGGGGAGGGGCTTGCAAAGGCTGTGATGAGAACGCTTGGGAGGTACTTGATACTGTACTTATTTTGGGGGCTCTGGAGTCAAGTAGAACTGAACTCAAATCCTGCCTGTTACAGTCTGTTATAACTTACTGTCTGCCTGGTATAACTTATTGATAAGAATAGGTACCACCTATTGCCCAATTTCCACTGGCCAGGCATTCTGCTGAGCTCTTAAAATGCTTTGTCTCACTTAATCCTCATAGCAACTCTTTGAGTAGAGTATTATTATTGTCCCCATATCACAGATGAGGAAACTGAGTGGCAGAGAAGTTAAGTAATTTGTCCATGATCACACAACTTTTTAAGTGATAGAGGTGTGATTCATACCTAAGTCTGATACCAAAATTTATATCTCTAGTCAAATTAAGACAGGGAAGAAGTCAGAAAAACAGATCTGAGAATCAAGTCTAATTTCTATGTGTGCTCAGTCATGTCTGACGCTTTGTGGCCCCATGGACTGTAGCCTACCAAGCTCTTCTGTCCATGGAACTTTCCAGGCAAGAATACTGGAGTAGTTGCCACTTCCTACTCCAGGGGAGTTGACCAGATGGTCAACACTGAAATCAGATTGATTATATTCTTTGCAGCCCAAGATGGAGAAGCTCTATACAGTCAACAAAAACAAGACCAGGAGCTGACTGTGGCTCAGATTATGAACTCCTTATTGCCAAATTCAGACTTAAATTGAAAAGTAGGGAAAACCACTAGACCATTCAGGTATGATCTAAATCAAATCCCTTATGATTATACAGTAGAAGTGAGAAATAGATTTAAGGGACTAGATCTAATAGATAGAGAGCCTGAACTATGGATGGAGGTTCATGACATTGTACAGAAGACAGGGATCAAGACCATCCCCATGGAAAAAAAATGCAAAAAAGCAAAATGGCTGTCTGGGGACACCTTACGAATAGCTGTGAAAAGAAGAGATGCGAATGGCAAAGGAAAAAAGGAAAGATGTAAGCATCTTAATGCAGATTTCCAAAGAATAGTAAGAGGAGAAAAGAAAGCCTTCCTCAGCGATCAATTCAAAGAAATAGAGGAAAAGAACAGAATGGGAAAGACTAGAGATCGCTTCAAGAAAATTGGAGATACCAAGGGAACATTTCATGCAAAGATGGGCTCGATAAAGGACAGAAATGGTATGGACCTAACAGAAGGAGAAGATATTAAGAAGAGGTGGCAAGAATACACGGAAGAACTGTACTAAAAAAAGATCTTCATGACCTGGATAATCACAATGGTGTGATCACTCATCTAGAGCCAGACATCCTGGAATGTGAAGTCAAGTGGGCCTTAGAAAGCATCACTACGAACAAAGCTAGTGGAGGTGATGGAATTCCAGTTGAGCTATTTCAAATCCTGGAAGATGATGCTATGAAAGTGCTGAACTGAATATGCCAGCAAATTGAGAAAACTCAGCAATGGCCACAGGCCTGGATAAGGTCAGTTTTCATTCCAATCTCAAAGAAAGGCAATGCCAAAGAATGCTCAAACTACCGCACAATTGCACTCATCTCAGTTCAGTTCAGTTCAGTTCAGTCGCTCAGTCGTGTCCGTCTCTCTGCGACCCCATGAATCGCAGCATGCCAGGCCTCCCTGTCCATCACCAACTCCCGGAATTCACTCAGACTCACGTCCATCGAGTCCGTGATGCCATCCAGCCATCTTATCCTCTGTCATCCCCTTCTCCTCCTGCCCCCAACCCCTCCCACCATCAGAGTCTTTTCCAAAGAGTCAACTCTTCGCATGAGGTGACCAAAGTACTGGAGTTTCAGCTTTAGCATCATTCCTTCCAAAGAAATCCCAGAGCTGATCTCCTTCAGAAAGGACTGGTTGGACTTCCTTGCAGTCCAAGGACTCTCAAGAGTCTTCTCCAATACCACAGTTCAAAAGCATCAATTCTTTGGTGCTCAGCTTTCTTCACAGTTCAACTCTCACATCCATACATGACCACAGGAAAAACCAGAGCCTTGACTAGAGGGACCTTAGTTGGCAAAGTAATGTCTCTGCTTTTGAACATGCTATCTAGGTTGGTCATAACTTTTCTTCCAAGGAGTAAGCGTCTCTTAATTTCATGACTGCAGTCACCATCGGCAGCGATTTTGGAGCCCAGAAAAATAAAGTCTGACACTGTTTCCACTGTTTCCCTATCTATTTCCCGTGAACTGATGGGACCAGATGCCATGATCTTCGTTTTCTGAATGTTGAGCTTTAACCAACTTTTTCACTCTCCTCTTTCACTTTCATCAAGAGGCTTTTGAGTTCCTCTTCACTTTCTGCCATAAGGTGGTGTCATCTGCATATCTGAGGTTATTGATATTTCTCCCGGAAGTCTTGATTCCAGCCTGTGTTTCTTCCAGTCCAGCGTTTCTCATGATGTACTCTGCATATAAATTAAATAAGCAGAGTGACAATATACAGCCTTAACGTACTCCTTTTCCTATTTGGAACCAGTCTGTTGTTCCATGTCCAGTTCTAACTGTTGCTTCCTGACCTGCATACAGATTTCTCAAGAGGCAGGTTAGGTGGTCTGGTATTCCCATCTCTTTCAGAATTTTCCACAGTTTATTTCTTCCACAGAAGAAATGGAGTAGCCATCATGGTCAACAAAAGAGTCCGAAATGCAATACTTGGATACAATCTCAAAATGACAGAATGATCTCTGTTTGTCTCCAAGGCAAACCATTCAATATCACAGTTATCCAAGTCTATGGATAACGACTGAAGAATCTGAAGAAGCTGAAGTTGAATGGTTCTATGAAGACCTACAAGACCTTTTAGAACTAACACCCCCCAAAAGATGTCCTTTTGATTATGGGGGACTGGAATGCCAAAGTAGGAAGTCAAGAAACACCTGGAGTAACAGGCAAATTTGGCCTTGGAATACAGAATGAAGCTGGGCAAAGACTAATAGGGTTTTGCCAAGAAAATGCACTGGTCATGGCAAACACCCTCTTCCAACAACACAAGAGAAAACTCTACACATGGACATCACCAGATGGTCAACACCGAAATCAGATTGACTATATTCTATGCAGCCAAAGATGGAGAAGCTCTATACAGTCAACAAAAACAAGACCAGGAGCTGACTGTGGCTCAGATCATGAACTCCTTATTACCAAATTCAGACTTAAATTGAAGAAAGTAGGGAAAACCTCTAGACCATTCAGTTATGACCTAAATCAAATCCCTTATGATTATACAGTGGAAGTGAGAAATAGATTTAAGGGCCTAGATCTGATAGATAGAGTGCCTGATGAACTATGGAATGAAGTTCGTGACATTGTACAGGAGACAGGGATCAAGACCATCCCCATGGAAAAGAAATGCAAAAAAGAAAAATGGCTGTCCGGGGAGGCCTTACAAATAGCTGTGAAAAGAAGAGAGGCAAAAAGCCAAGGAGAAAAGGAAAGATATAAGCATCTGAATGCAGAGTTCCAAAGAATAGCAAGAAGAGATAAGAAAGCCTTCTTCAGCGATCAATGCAAAGAAATAGAGGAAAAGAACAGAATGGGAAAGACTAGAGATCTCTTCAAGAAAATTAGAGATACCAAGGGAACATTTCATCCAAAGATGGGCTCGATAAAGGACAGAAATGGTCTGGACCTAACAGAAGCAGAAGATATTAAGAAGAGTGGCAAGAATACGTGTAAGAACTGTACAAAAAGGATCTTCAAGACCCAGATAATCACAATGGTGTGATCACTAATCTAGAGCCAGACATCTTGGAAAGTGAAGTCAAGTGGGCCTTAGAAAGCATCACTATGAACAAAGCTAGTGGAGGTGATGGAATTCCAGTTGAGCTGTTTCAAATCCTGAAAGATGATGCTGTGAAAGTGCTGCACTCAATATGCCAGCACATTTGAAAACTCAGCAGTGGCCACAGGATTGGAAAACGTCAGTTTTCATTCCAATTCCAAAGAACGGAAATGCAAAAGAATGCTCAAACTACCACACAATTGCACTCATCTCACATGCTAGTAAAGTAATGCTCAAAATTCTCCAAGCCAGGCTTCAGCAATACGTGAACCATAAACTTCCAGATGTTCAAGCTGGTTTTAGAAAAGGCAGAGGAACCAGAGATCAAATTGCCAACATCCGCTGGATCATGGAAAAGCAAGAGAGTTCCAGAAAAACATCTATTTCTGCTTTATTGACTATGCCAAAGCCTTTGACTGTGTGGATCACAATAAACTGTGGAAAATTCTGAAGGAGATGGGCATACCAGACCACCTGACCTGCCTCTTGAGAAACCTATGTTCAGGTCCGGAAGCCACAGTTAGAACTGGACATGGAACAACAGACTGGTTCCAAATAGGAAAAGGAGTACGTCGAGGCTGTATATTGTCACCCTGCTTATTTAACTTATATGCAGAGTACATAATGAGAAACGCTGGACTGGAAGAAGCACAAGCTGGAATCAAGATTGCCGGGAAAAATATCAATAACCTCAGATATGCAGATGACACCACCCTTATGGCAGAAAGTGAAGAGGAACTCAAAAGCTTCTTGATGAAAGTGAAAGAGGAGAGTGAAAAAGTTGGCTTAAAGCTCAACATTCAGAAAATGAAGATCATGCCATGTGATCCCATCACTTCATGGGAAATAGATAGGGAAACAGTGGAAACAGTGTCAGACTTTATTTTTCTGGGCTCCAAAATCACTGCAGATGGTGATTGCAGCCATGAAATTAAAAGACGCTTACTCCTTGGAAGGAAAGTTATGACCAACCTAGATAGCATATTCAAAAGCAAAGACATTAGTTTGCCAACAAAGGTCCATCTAGTCAAGGCTCTGGTTTTTCCAGTAGTCATGTGCGGATGTGAGAGTTGGACTGTGAAGAAAGCTGAGCACAAAAGAATTGATGCTTTTCAACTGTGATGTTGGAGAAGACTCTTGAGAGTCTTTTGGACTGCAAGGAGATCCAACCAGTCCATTCTAAAGGAGATCAGCTCTGGGATTTCTTTGGAAGAAATGATGCTAAAGCTGAGACTCCAATACTTTGGCCACCTCATGCGAAGAGCTGACTCATTGGTAAAGACTCTGATGCTGGGAGGGGTTGGGGGCAGGAGGAGAAAGGGATGACTGAGGATGAGATGGCTCTATGGCATCACTGACTCGATGAACATGAGTCTGAGTGAACTCCAGGAGTTGGTGATGGACAGGGAGGCCTGGCATGCTGCAATTCATGGGGTCGCAAAGAGTCAGACACGACTGAGTGACTGAAATGAACTGAACTGAACTCCAGGGGATCTTCCCAACCCAGGGATTGAACCTGTGTCTCTTGCATCTTCTGCACTGGCAGGCTGATTCCTTACTTCTAGCACCACCTGGGACATCCACTCTCCTCATTAAAGACAGACTATCCCAGTCTGCAAGGCAATATCATTATTAAAAGTCCACACTGGGTTCAAATTCTGGCTCTGCTGCTTACAGGCTCTGTAACCATGAGCAATTTACTCAGCCTCTCTGTGCCTCAGTTTTCTCCTGTGTAAAATGGAGACAATAATAGAACCTACCTCTTTGGGTTACTCTAAGATTACGATAAATATTGACTATTATTAGCCTTACAACTTTTGCTCAACGTAAGTTTAAGTAGCTGAAAAGAGAAAGATAAAATCCTGGTGGACCAGTTATATGCCAGGGGTTATTACAAAACCACATAATTCATCTTCCAACCAGCAGGTCCCTCCCTACCCTCAAGCTACATGAAGTAACTCTTTGTTGAAAGAGCAAGAGTTTGGACTCAGAAAGACAGGTTCAGCTCTTACTTCACCACCTCCTCTGTGGCCTTGGCAAGCTCCTTGACCTCTTTGAGCTTCAGTATTCTCATTTGTAATATAGACCCAATTATATCCAAGTGACAGGATTGTTAGGAATAAAGGAGATAATTATATAAAATATACATGTTGGTATTTCTTGCTAGACTGTTCATTCTAGCAAAGTCTTGCTCAAGAAGAAAAGTCAGACCTTTGGCACCAAGTTGGTCAAACATTAATTAAAGGCAGCCTCTCTTGCTCAATCTCTACCAAATGACACTGCATATTTGTGTCAGTAAAAGTTCTTTCCATTCTAACTTATAAAGTCATTAATTAAAGGCATAAGTAAATTTTAATCACTTTCAGGGCACTTCCTATGGGGAACTTAAGCTTATACCACAGGCAAATAAGCATCATAGTTTGAGTTCAAAGCAACCTAAGTTCTCCTTTGTGACTTTGAGCAAGTTACTCAACTTTCTAGGGTAACTTAAAAGTTGGGGAAAACAATATCCACCCCTAGAGAGTTTTGTTGAAGAAGGCAATGGCAACCCACTCCAGTACTCTTGCCTGACAAACCCCATGGACAGAGGAGCCTGGTAGGCTGCAGTCCATGGGGTCGCTAGGAGTCAGACACTACTGAGCAACTTCACTTTCACTTTTCACTTTCATGCATTGGAGAAGGAAATGGCAACCCACTCCAGTGTTCTTGCCTGGAGAATCCCAGGGACGGGGGAGCCTGACGGGCTGCCGTCTATGGGGTCGCACAGAGTCGGACACGACTGAAGTGACTTAGCAGCAGCAGAGAGTTTTATGATGACTAAATGACGTAATATATAACCCACACTGATTCTTTCCTGTCTTTCTCCTTTTAAAATAGTCCAGGTATCTCTCTTCCCCTCTAAGGTTAATCCCTCCTCCTGTGTTTTGGTTTCTCAGCTCCTCCCTGACTTCTAAGAGATTCCACTCCAACAGTCATCCACTCTTTTCTATAACTTCTTCCCCTCACTCCCTCTACCAGCTCATTCCACTCATTTCCATCAATGTTTATGTGCTAAGTCTTCCTATTAGAAGAAAAAAATACTCCCTCATATCCATATTTCATTCCTCACCTCCTCCTCCTCAACTCTTCCTGGTCTACCCACACCACTCTACCAAAAATGCTTTCACTGAATTAACCTACCAAAAAGCTCCATCCAGTAGATAATTTTTAGCCTTTAATATATTTACCTTTCAGCAGGATTTACTATTGTTGGCTATTCCTTTTTTTAAAACATTCTTCCTTTGGGTTCCACAAGGTCAAATTCTTCTGATTTTCTTCCTACCTCTCAGGTTCATTCATATTATCCCTTGTTGGCATCTCCTCTTCTTCTTTAAATGTTGATCTTTCTTAAGGATATTGCCTAGGCCTCCTTCTTTTCCCGCGTTAACTCTGCCTTGGCTAATTTTATTTACCACACCTCCTTTCCCATTCAGTTACTATCAGTGTAGTAACAACCCCACTTGGATGTACCACAGGCCTCTCAAACTTAGCATAAAATCTACAGTTATGAATTTCCAGGCTGGCATGTGTCTTCCCTGGTAGCTCAGACGGTAAAGAATCTGCCTGCAGTGTGGGAGACCCAGGTTCGATCTCTGAGTTGGGAAGATCTCTTGGAAAAGGAAATAGCAACCCACTCCAATATTCCTGCCTAGGGGAAATCCCATGGACAGAGAAGCCTGGGGGGCTACAGTCCATAGGGTTGCAAAGAGTTGGACACGACCAAGCAATTAACACTTTCACTTTCACAGTCTGGCATGTAAGAAGCTTGGAAGTCACCACTTCGTCTTAACAAGTAAAAAGCCAAACTAACTGAAAAATGAACAGCTCTTCTTAGATCCTTGGGAGAAGTCAGGTCACAGGGAAAACCACTGCCCCCTAAATTGGATAGGTCAATAGGAGAATATAGAGAATCACAACTGACTACAATAGAAAAGTCCATAAAAATCAGTGTCAGCGTAGGAAAATCTGAACTGTAACTGACAAACTCCTGGAGGCTCAATGTGGGCAAGTCTGAGAGACAAAAACTCCAAGGAGGCCCAGTCATTGGGAGGCCCCAACTCTTCTAAAAAGTGAATATTGGAGAAAAATCCCAAAGTGCTTCCAGCAGGGGGAAGAGTAACAGAACCATTATGAAATATGCCAGAGTAGTCTGTTTTTCTTAACAAGATCTGTCCTCAGAAAAAAACTATTAAACCAGAGTTTTCTGGGTTTTATCAGAGCCTAACTGACCCGAGGGAAGGGAAATACCCATCTCTAGCTGACTCTAGCCTTCCACAGTTAAGGAAATACTTAACTTCAGCCTACTCCAGCCACCCTGTCCCACCTGAAGGGAGGTAGGAAGGAACTGGAAAGTGTGTGCAGAGTTCACAGTCTAAGTCACAGGTTCACTGAAAGACTGAGATTAACCAGGACTACAGACTGCTTCCCCTCCCCCGCCCCCACCTTACCACAACGTGGAAAATCACAGTGATAGTCACTCAGTCAGGTCCAACTTTTTGCGACCCCATGGACTGTAGACTCCAGGCTCCTCTGTCCATGGGATTCTCCAGGCAGGAATACCGGAGTGGGTAGCTATTCCCTTCTCCAGGAGATCTTCTCAACCCAGGGATCCAACCCAGGTCTCTTGCATTGTAGGCAGATTCTTCACCATCTGAGCCACCAGGGAAGCCTACATTACTAAAGGCCTATTTCCTTTTACCTAGTACATCATATCTGGGTATCAAGAAGGAATTATAAGACAAACTAAAAACCAAAAAATACAGTATGAAAAGGCAGAGCAAGAATCAGAACCAGACAATCTAAAAGCACTAGACCCAGATGGTTTCAGCAGTGAATTCTATCATATATGTAAGGAAACTACACCAATTCAGAATATAGAAGCAGTGGGAATACTTCCTAACTCATTTCAGGAGGCCAGCATTACCCTAATAAGAAGACCAGACAAAAGCATTACAAGAAAAGAAACTACAGACCAATATATCTCATGAACACAGATTCAAAAATCTTCAACAAAATATAGTTGACTCTTGAACAACACAGGTTTAAACTGCCCAGGTCCACTTATGCATGGATTTTTTTTCTAATAAATATGTGCTATGGTACTACATGATCCACAGTCGACTGAATCCATAGATGTGGAACTATAGATACAGAGAGCTGACTATGTAAGTTAAACACAGATTTTTGACTGCGGAAACGGTTAGTGCCCTTAACCCTCATACTGTTCAAGGGCCAACTATATTAGCAAATCAAACTCAACAATGTATAAAAAGAATTATATACAATGACCCAAGGAGATCTATCCAGATAGGCAAGGTTGATTCAGCACTGCCAAATCATAGTAATCTGCCAAATCAGGTTAAAGAAAAATAAAATCACTAATCATATCAATAGATACAGCAAAGCATTTGATAAAAATCTAGCACCTATCCATAACAAAAACTACCAATAAACTAGGAATAGAGGGGAATTTTCTCAACTTGACAAAGAACATCAACCAAAAAACCCTATAGCTAATATGCTTAATGCTGAGAAACATGGAGCTTTCCCACAGAGATCAAGAATAAGGTAAAAATTTCCCCGATCACGACTGCTTTTCAACATCATATTGGAAGTTCTAGCTAATGCAATAAGCCGAGGAAAGTAAATAAAAGACATTCAGATTGGAAAGGAAGAAATAAAATTTTTTGTTTGTAGATGACATAATCATCTATGTAGAAAATCCAAAAGAACTGACCAAAAAAAAAATCTCCTAAAATAAATAAGTGATTATAGCAAGGTTTCAGGATACAAGGTTAATATAAAAAAGTCAATTGTTTTCCCATATGCCAGCAATTGGGCTGCCATCTATGGGGTCGCACAGAGTCAGGCACGACTGAAGTGACTTAGCAGCAGCAGCAGTAGCAGCAGTAACAGAAGCAGAAGATATCAAGAAGAGGTGGCAAGAATACAAAGAAGAAATACACAAAAAAAGATCTTATCGACCCAGATAACCACAATGGTGTGATCACTCACCTACAGCCAGACATCCTGGAATGTGAAGTCAAGCAGGCCTTAAGAAGCATCACTACAAATAAAGCTAGTGGAGGTGACGGAATTCCAGTTCAGCTATTTCAAATCCTAAAAGACGATGGTGTAAAAGTGCTATACTCAATATGCCAGCAAATTTATAAAACTTAGCAGTGGTCACAGGACTGGGAAAGGTCAATTTTCATTCTAATCCCAAAGAGAAACAATACCAAAGAATGTTCAAACCACCTCACAATTTCACTCATCTCACACTCTAGCAAGGTAATGCTCAAAATTTTCCAAGTCAGGCTCCAACAGTACATGAACTGAGAACTTCCAGATGTTCAAGCTGGATTTAGAAAAGGCAGAGGAATCAGAGATCAAATTGCCAACATTCACTGGATCATAGAAAAAGCAATATAATTCCAGAAAAACATCTATATCTGCTTCATTGACTACTCTAAAGCTTTTGACTGTGTGGATCACAGCAAACCGTGGAAAATTCTTAAAGAGATAGGAATACCGGACCACCTTACCTGCCTTCTGAGAAACTTGTATGCAGGTCAAGGAGCAACAGTTAGAACTGGACATGGAACAATGGACTGGTTCAAAATTGGAAAAGGATTACGTCAAGGCTGTATGTTGTCACCCTGCTTATTTAACTTATATGCAGAGTATATCATGTGAAATGCCGGGCTGGATGAAACACAAGCTGGAATCAAGATTGCTAGGAGAAATATCAATAACCTCAGATATGCAGATGACAGAAAGCAAAGAGGAACTAAAGAGCCTATTGATGAAGGTGAAAGAGGAGAGTGAAAAAGCTTGCTTAAAACTCAACATTCAAAAAACAAAGATCATGGCATCCAGTTCTGTCACAATGGGGAAACAAAGGAAATAGTGAGAGACTTTATTTTGGGGGGCTCCAAAGTCACTGCAGATGCTGACTGCAGCCATGAAATTAAAAGATGCTTGCTCCTTGAAAGAAAGGTATGACCAACCTAGACAGTGTATTAAAAAGAAGAAACATTACTTTGCCGACAGAAGTCCGTATAGTCAAAGCTATGGTTTTTCCAGTAGTCATGTATGGATGTGAGAGTTAAACCATAAACAAGGCTGAGCTCTGAAGAATTGATGCTTTTGAACTCTGGTGTTTGAGAAGACTTTTGAGAGTCCCTTGGACTGCAAGGAGATCACACCAGTAAATCCTAAAGGAAATCAGTCCTGAATATTCATTGGCAGGACGAATGCTGAAGCTGAAGCTCCAAAATTTTGGCCACCTGATGTGAAAAGCCAACTCGTTAGAAAAGAACCTGATGCTGGGAAAGAATGAAAGCAGGAGGAGAAGGGGACAACAGAGGATGAGATGGATGGATGGCATCACCAACTCAATGGACATGAGTTTGAGCAAGCTCTGGGAGATGGTGAGGGACAGGGACCCCTGGGGTGCTGCAGTCCATGAGTTTGCAAAGAGTTGGACACGACTGAGCAACTGAACAACAAATATAAGCAATGAACAAGTGGAAGTTGGAATTAAAACTATAATACCACTTATAATAGCACCCTCCCAAAATGAAATACTTAGATATAAATCTAGCAAAATATGTAAAAGATCTCTATGAGGGGCTTCCCCGGTGGCTCAGTAATAAAGAATCTGTCTGCCAGCGCAGGAGACGTGAGTTTCATCCTGGTCTGGGAAGATCCCACGTGCCGCAGAACAGCTAAGCCCATGCGCCACAACTACTGAGGGCCTGTGCTCTAGAACCCATGCTCCATAACAAAAGCTACTACAGTGAGAAGCCCGCACACCGCAGCTGCAGAGTATCCCGTAGAGGAAAGCTTGCGCAGCAACAAAGACCCAGCATAGCCAAGAATGAAAAACTAATTGATTTTTTAAAAAAGATCTATATGAGGAAAACTGTAAAATTTTGATGAAAGAAATCTATTTCTGTTTTGTAGATATGTTACCTTGAGTCATATTTTAGATTCCACATATAAGTAATATCAGATGGTGTTTGTCTTTCTCTTTCTGACTCACGTCACTTAGGAGAGGACATTTGTTCTTAATGTTCTACGCCACATTGTATGGTACCACAGTTTTCCTACTGCCACAAAGAATGTTTTCAATTGCCTCAGGGTTGTAGCATATAAGCATCCACTTACCTTATCCTCGCCCGTCCCCTGCCCCCAAATAAACTGAACAACCTTGTATGTCTGTACATTTCTATATTCCATTACAAAAGAAAATTATTTCCTTATAAAAGGGCCAGCAAAAAAATTTTTTAAGGACATATAAAGGACTGTTATTCAAAATATTAAGAGAACTCTTAAATTCAATAGTAAGAAAAGTCTTCAGTAGATATCTCACTAAAGAATATCTATAGAAGCAAATAAACATATAATAAGGTGCTCCACATCATGTGTCATTGGGGAAATGAAAATTAAAACAACAATGAGATATTAGTCAGCCATTTAAAAAATTGAAATAATGTGATTTGCAGAAACATGGACAAACCTAGAAACTGTCATACCTGAGTGAAGTCAGACAAAGAGAAATATCATGTAACGTACCTTATAAGTGGAACTAAAAATAAATGTTACACATAAACTTACAAAACAGAAACAGACTTATAGAGAACAAGCTTATAGTTAGTTACCAGTGGGGAAGAGTGGAACAAAGTGGTAGTTAGGAAGTGTGGGATTGACATGTACACACTACCATATTTAAAATGGATAACCAACAATGACCTACTGTATAGTACAGGGAACTCTGCTCAATATTATGTAACAACCTAAATGGGAAAAGAGTTTGGAAAAGAATAAATACATGTATATGTATAACTGAATCACTTTGCTGTACACCTGAAAGTAACACATTATCAATCAGCTATGCTCCAATATAAAATAAACAGTTAAAAAAAAAAAAAACAGTGAGATACCACTACACATGCTAGAATGGCCAAAATCCAGAGCACTATGATAACATCAAATGCTGACAAGCGTATAGAGCCACTGGAACTCTCATTCACTGCCATAGGAATACAAAATGGCACAGCTACCCTGGAAGACAGTTTGGAGGCTTCTTACAAAACTAAGCATACTTTTAACATACAATTCAGCAATCATGCTCTTTGGTATTTACCCAAAGATGTTGAAAAGGCTCATGTCCACACAAAAACCTGCACATGGATGTTTATCGCAGCTTTACTCATAACTCACAAAACCTGGAAGCAACCAAGATGTAGGTGAATGGATAAATAAATTGTGGTCTATCCAAACAATGAAATATTATTCAGCTATTTTTTAAAAAGCTATCAAGCTATGAAAAGACACAGAGGAAACAAATGTATATAAGTAAAAGAAACTAGTCTGAAAAGGATACATACAGTAGGATTCCAGCTGTATCTAGAAAAGGCAGTAAAAGAGCCATGGTTGCCAGGGGCCAAGGGGTGAGGGGGATGAACAGATGGTCACAAAGGGCAGTGATCCTAGACTGCGTGACACTATCACGGTAAATACATGTTATTATAAATCTTCCCAAACCTATACAATGTACAACACCAACAATGAATTCTAATGTAAACTATGGACTCTGAGGGTAATGATGCCTCAATGTAGGCTCATCAGGGTAACAAATTTACCACTCTGGTAGGAGTGTTAATAAAGCAGGGAGGAGGTTGTGCGTGGATGGAGGAGGGGGTTATATGGGCAAATTCTGTACTTTCTGCTCAATTTTGCTCTGAACCTAAAACTGCTTTAAAAAATAAAGTCTAAGTTTTTTTGGCCACATCACATGGCTTGTGGGGTCTTAGTTCCCAGACCAGGGATGGAACCCAGGCCCTTGGCAGTGAAAGTACAGAGTCTTAACCCACTGGACCACCAGGGAATTCCAATTAAAAAAAAAAACTGTAATTATCATTTTCCCTACCCTAACCCACACTACATGTTTAAAAATCTGATCTTTTACTAAGTCCTTGGTTCAAACAATAAGATTCACTTGGGCTTACTGAAGCAGGAAGAAAATTTCTATTAAAGTAACTCTTAACTCATCTACTTCAGTTTTGTAACACTCCAATCAACCCTCTCCATTAAGCTATATTGAGCTTTCTAAAATGCATTCCTGGCACTTCTCTGGTGGTCCAGTGGCTAAGACTCCGCATTCCCAATACAAGGGGCCTAGGTTTGAGCCCTTGTCAGGGAATACGATCCCACATGCTGCAACTAAGACTTGGCACAGCCAGACAAATAAATGTTTTAAGTGCATTACTAAAACCCTGCAATAGATTTCATTTGTTCTTGGGGCAAAGTTTAGACAGTTAGGAGATGCTGTGAGTGCCCTGTTCACAACCCATTGGCTCACCCTGGATATTACCTACAAGCCACTCCCAAACAGGCAATGACTTTATGTCTCTCAGCTTGCCTGAGGACATTCTCAGAGAAGCCAGGGCAGGTCCTCAGGAGCAACCTCCAGCCCACAAAGGACAAGAGTGCTGGATAAATGGCCCTTCTTCCTCACATCACTGTGACAAGTAAGGGCCATACCCTACATGGTCTCTCAGGGGCCTCCAGCGGCCATGAGCTTCAACTGCCCAGAGCAGTACCCTGCAGGTTAACACAACCTTTCCAGGCTTTCTTCCTTCTTTGCTTTACTTCCCCATTGCTTCGCCATGCTTTTTGGAACCGCTTTCCAAATAAACTACTTCCACCCAAACCCTTGCCCCAGTTCCTGCTTTTGGGGGCACCCCAACCTAAGATAGTGCCCTTACACTATCTAAAATTCCCTTCATCATCGGGCCCCTGCTTCCTCTTCCAACATTAGCCTTCCAACATTCCACTTCTCAATCTGCACAGTGTTCTCAAGATGCATAGAACTTCTTTCAGTTCACTTCACGCGCTCACTCTTCTAGGCCTTTACATGTTCATTCTTCTCCTAGAACACTCTATCTTCTACTCTTCATGTGATCAACTACTACTCAACCCTGAACTATCTGCTTAAATGTCACTCACTCTAGGAAGCCTTCCTGAGTTTCCAAGCTCATGTTTTGTGTTCCTTCCATCTGCTCTCCAGTCATCCTATTCTTCCCAAATATAGCATTTATTGGATGCTTTTGTAAGTTTCCTTAATTTTTCTGCCTCCACAAGAACTCACTAAGTTTCAGGAATACTTGTTCCTTACCAGAACAAACTAAAACAGTTCTAGGTCCAAAGCAGAACTTTATGATTGGGCCCAGCACAGGATAGATGCCAAAAAATATCTGTGGAAAAGGAAACAATTTGAAACAGTGCTCAAAACAAGTTACAGGGTAACTTAGCCAAACTGTCAGAACACAGTTCAGAGAAGCAGCACAAGATGCTATATAGTTCAACTTCCTCCTGATTGTCATCTGAGTCACTCTGAGGAACACAGGATGGACCACCCTCCAACTCTAGAAGTCATGGAAACAGCTTTCAATAAATATGACACAAATTATGTAGATCTATGGATAGCATCACTGTCAAGATAATTTATAATTCATTAACTGATTTACAGTGAGCCTTAATAAGTTAGCAGCAGGCCCTCAAAATCCAATAACGAATTTCTATAATTTACAACAGATCAAACAGGCTGTATCAGAATAGGTTAACTGCAACGTCAAAGAGCAAAATAAAGCCCACTCAGGCCTGGCAGCTCTCCCTCAAGTGGTGACTCAGTGACTTCAGTCAGCAACGGGGAGGAGGGAGGAGGGAAGACAGAGCGTATGAAGGAGCTCACTTCTGATATTTAACTGCCTTTGCCCTGAAGTAAGCACGTTCCCTCCCACTTACATTCCTCTGCAAGTACCAGTCACATGCCCCCACCAAGATACAAGCTTAGAGACTTGCTAACGTGGCTCCTGGCTGGGCACCTGCTTTCCAACAACTGTCCTAGGCCATGGAAGAGGAACACAGACCTTTGGTGGTCACCTAGCTGCCTCTGCCACCTGTCACAGGAAACTGAACTGTAGCTACAGTCCCTTCATCGTATTAAACGGAGACAGAGTCAAAGGTGGACATCGCTAGCTCCTCTCACAAGGACTCTCACAATATTCTCTACTCTTGTAGATTTCCCTGCCTCTAGATTCACTCTGCTCTACCCCCACCTCCACTTTCCATTGATCATACAGTTTCCTTTCAGAGTAGTTGCTCTAAATTCAAACCTGCCCCATTTAAGTCACACCAATGGCTCTGAAGTACTTTTAGGATGAAGTGTACCCTCCCTCAGCAAGACATCAAAGGCCCACCAAGGACTGGCTTCCGCCTACTCCTCCAATCTTGTCCCCTGCCACTCCTTCTCTCATGCGAGGCTCCAAACTACCTGCAGTTCCCCCAAAACATCAGGCAACTTCGTGCCTTCATGCTTGTGCGTCTACCTGAAATGCCCTCTCCCCTTGTCCCAGAGCACACCTATGTTACTCTCCAAGATTCCTTCTCTGTGAATCCACATTCCCCACCCCACCCCAACCACAGTTAACCATTTTTTCCTTTGAGCCACCACTTTTCTTGGCACATACGCTAACCATCACTACAACAACTACTTGCTTTAAACATCTATCCTACCTACTAGACTGTGAACGTCTTAACTTCAGGGCCCAAGTCTTTCCATGTGTTTTCAGAGCCTACAAAATATCCAGTATGTACCAGGAGCTCCATAAATGTTTGGCAAATGTGTTAATGCACGCATACACATGTGAAGGAATCACAAGTCATGCAGAGTGAATCTTGAGGGATGACATTCTTTTGCTGTTTATAGAAGCCAACAGATGAAGATGTTATTTCCAAGCCCATAACTATGCCTCTGGGGCCTCTAATTTTAATGAAGCTTGTGGACTAGCTGCATGAACAATTTCATTCTGATTTCAGAATCAGCTGGGAAGTCAAAACAATATTTTCTCATTTTAGCTAAGCCTTTTGTACATATTCATAAATTTAAACCAAACATGCAAAACAATCTCAGACACCCAGATGGAACAGCAAGCAGGAGGCGGTTCCTGTCCAATGGGACCTCAGCACAACAGAAAATCTATGTCCAGTCTCAACAGCTTTCTGTGGAGGAAGATGGATTCAAAGTTTGCTTAACTTTCTTATTTTTTTAATACTTAGAACCAGATGAAAATAGGTGAGGTGGTTTTATTAAAGAAACTTTTATGGAAAAAAATGAATATTTTTTTGGCCAATACCAGTTGGCCATCTGGTATTCACAGGTTCCACATCTTCAGATAAGGAGGGCCAACTGCACTATGCCATTTTATACCAGGGACTTGAATATCCTTAAATTTTGGTATCACTGAGCATCCTGGAACCAATCCCCCCCATGGATGCTGAGGGACTACTATATTCACACTTTTCATCAATTAAAATGTCAATATTTATACCAAAAATAGGAGTGTTCTAAGTATCAGAAGACAATGACTTAATAGAACCTCTCCTAACCTGCCTATACCAGACCACCTGACCTGCCTCTTGAGAAATATGTATGCAGGTCAGGAAGCAACAGTTAGAACTGGACATGGAACAACAGACTGGTTCCAAATAGGAAAAGGAGTACGTCAAGGCTATATATTGTCACCGTGCTTATTTAACTTCTATGCAGAGTACATCATGAGAAATGCTGGACTGGAAGAAACACAAGCTGGAATTAAGATTGCCAGGAGAAACATCAATAACCTCAGATATGCAGATGACACCACCCTTATGGCAGAAAGTGAAGAGGAGCTAAAAAGCCTCTTGATGAAAGTGAAAGAGGAGAGTGAAAAAGGTGGCTTAAAGCTCAACATTCAGAAAACAAAGATCATGGCATCCGGTCCCATCACTTCATGGCAAATAGATGGGGAAACAGTAGAGACAGTGTCAGACTTTATTTTGGGGGGCTCCAAAATCACTGCAGATGATGATTGCAGCCATGAAATTAAGAGACGCTTACTCCTTGGAAGAAAAGTTATGACCAACCTAGATAGCACATTCAAAAGCAGAGACATTACTTTGCCAACTAAGGTCCATCTAGTCAAGGCTATGGATTTTCCTGTGGTCATGTATGGATGTGAGAGTTGGACTGTGAAGAAGGCTGAGCGCTGAAGAATTGATGCTTTTGAACTGTGGTGTTGGAGAAGACTCTGCAAGGAGATCCAACCAGTCCATTCTGAAGGAGATCAGCCCTAGGATTTCTTTGGAAGGAATGATGCTAAAGCTGAAACTCCAGTACTTTGGCCACCTCATGCGAAGAGTTAACTCATTGGAAAAGACTCTGATGCTGGGAGGGATGGGGGTCAGGAGGAGAAGGGGACGACAGAGGATGAGATGGCTGGACGGCATCACTGACTCGATGGATGTGAGTCTGAGTGAACTCCGGGAGTTGGTGATGGACAGGGAGGCCTGGCGTGCTGCGATTCATGGGGTCGCAAAGAGTCGGACACGACTGAGTGACTGAACTGAACTGAAATGAACTGAACCTGCCTATCAAACTTTGATGTAAACCATACATCATAGTTTCAATGCTTGAGTTTAACTATATATTCACAGTCTATCCTACATGGCTCAGTCTGGTTAATTTTATTCACCAGAGAGATGCTAGGAAATAACATTGATTGTGATGTAATATATACCAGGTATTATGTTAGGTGTGTTATATTTATTATATTTTTTTTAATCTTCCCGTGTGTTAGTTGCTCAGTAATATCCCACTGTTTGCAACCCCATGGACTGTAGCCCACCAGGGTCCTCTGTCCATGAAATTCTTTGGGCTAGAATACTGGAGTGGGTTGCCATTTCCTTCTCCAGAGGATCTTCCTGACCCAGGGATGAAACCCAGGTCTCCTGCATTGCAGGCAGATGCTTTACCCCCTGAGCTGCTAGAACCTATGAATACCAAACAGCCGACTATATTCATCTTTTCCATAAAAAGTTCTTTAATAAAACCACCTCACCTATTTCCATCTGGTTCTTATTATTTAAAAATTTTGAAAGTTAAACAAATTTGAATCCATCTTTATCCACAGAAAGCTGTTGAGACTGGACATAGTCTACCTTGTTTTATATTTACTATCTTTTTTTTAATCTCCCTAACAACCTCAAAAGGGATTCCAGTAAATCCCAGACAGGTTTTAGGCTGCCCAGCACCGGAACTTGCAAATGTTGAGGAATTCTCTATCTTGGAGTCTTGCTGGAGGCAGCTTGACTTCCTCTAAAACGATGGAAAGTCAGGTACTCACTTTCTAAGACTCCCTTACAGCTAGGAAGTTAGCAGGAGACCTGTGTCACCGATACAGGAGATATAGAAGACACAGGTTTGATCCCTGGGTCAGGAAGATCCCCTGGAGGAGGGCATGGCAACCCACTACAGTATTCTTGTCTGGAGAATCCCATGGAGAGAGGAGCCTGGCCGCCTATAGTCCATAGGGTGGCAGTGAGTCAGACACGACCAAAGTGACTTGGCACACACACATGTACCACCTATCAGAGAGAGTGATCCAGACTTGAATCAGAAGCTAGTGACCCAGAGAAACAAGAACAATGAAGAATCTCTGCTAATTAAATGCTTACCTGTGGTCACATGGAATAAAGAACCAATGAAGGGGTGATATGATAGCCAAACCAATCACCAACCAACATGAACAGTATGAGGAATTCCATTCCAGGGACTGCATAAAACAGTGGTTTCTTCTCACGTCACTGGACACGACGAAGACAGTAATAAGCACAAATTCTTACATTTTACCCACACAACATACACTGAAATCCAAAACTATATAACTTGAAAAATAAAGCTCTTGTGTTTTTTACCATATAAAACTCGTATCTCTTACAGCCACAACACTGAGATAGTCAAAAAACACACAAAGGTTGATTCTGTGGGTCACCAAATCATATGTTTAATTCATGGCCTTGCAAGACCTTTTGTGTGATATTCAGGGTACTGCGCATAAAGAATTTAACCCTAAGTACAGGCATACCTCATTCTATTGCACTTTGCTTTATTACACTTCACAGATATTATTATTATTATTTTTACAGATTGAAGGTTTGTGGCAACGTGCATTGTCAGAGGATAGTTAAAATTTTTTAGCAATGAAGCATTTTTAATTAAGATATATCTATAGTCTTTTTAGACATAATGCTATTGCATACTTTACAATATAGTGTAAATATAACTTTTATATGTACTGAGAAACCAAAAAATCTGTGTGACTCAATTTACTGTGATATCTGCTTTATTGTGGTGGTCTGAAACTGAACCTACAATATCTCCAAGGTATACTGTACTGGAATAGGGAAACATGGTATCATTTGGTCATCTCAGAGCACTCAGAAACCTCACTTTCTGAATCTTCCTCAGGAAGCAAAGCTGCCACTCCCTCTTTGTCCAGCCAGACCTGTTGCAGCTTCTCCTAATGATCCTGTCATTTGAGTGAGGTACCGTGCAAGGAGAAGCCAGTTCATCTCCTACAATCAAACCACACTGTCCCAGGCTCAGAAAAGAACACAACGTGTGCTGAAGAGCCAACTACGAGGTCAGACTCTGATGCCACTGGTGAAACAGGCTTTATGCCTGTTATTCAGTTCTTAGAGATGGTTGACCCTGAATATTAGGAGGAAATGGGGATGCTGCTACATAATGAGGCTGGAAAGGGGACTGCTGGATCCAGGAGATCCTTGGGGATAACTCCTAGGACTGTCATGATGTCCAATGACCAGAATGAAAAGATACAGATAGAATTGCTGAGGGCTTGGATCCCTAGGAATGGAGGTCTGGGTCATACCACCACTGTTTGAAGAACATCAGGGGACTTCCCTGGTAGTCCAGCCCTTAAAACTCCACACTTGCACTGCACGGGGCATGGATCTGATCCCTGGTTAGGAAACTAAGATTCCACATACCATGTAGCCAAAAATTAAAAAAAAAAGAACATTAGTTTGTGGATGTGGAATAGGGGAATGCCAAAGTCAAATATTTACTTTGGCCTTGTGACCTGATACAGCATGTGGAATATAGCATTTATTCAGTTTCTTTCTTGCAATGATATAGGTGTGTATATATATATATATATATATATATATATATGTAAATACATATTTCAATTAATTTTCTCTTTCTCTCTCTTGCTTAGGATATGCTGTTGATGATTTACAACTCAGCCTATAACGTTAAAGAACATTGAGATGGGATCTTGCCAGACCTGAAGAAGGAATGGACATCACCAGAGATCTTGAACGTGGAGATGAGCAGATAAGACTTTTGCATGAGACTTTTTGCACATGAGACTTCCCTTGGGGAAGAAGAGAGAGCATTTTAAATTATACAAATTATAGCTGCATTCAGCTGAATAGGAGAAATTTTTTCTTTTGGAGTATAAATATAGGAAAAAGGAGGTAGGTCACTGTTGGGCTACCAAAGGGATGGACTCCAGTAGGGGATATTTTGGGGATTTTGTTTTTTGAGATTTTTGGTTATTTTGTTGTTGTTGTTATTGTTTGGGTGGGGGTTGTTTGTGGGTTTTGTGTGGGGTTTTTTGGCGATGTGGTATCTGGATCCTCTTCCTGTATTTGGAAATTCTCTATTCTTGAGAGTTTGGCTGAATGGGCAGAGCCCACTTCACACTGCTGCTGCTGCTGCTGCTAAGTCGCTTCAGTCGTGTCCGACTCTGTGCGACCTCATAGATGGTAGCCCACCAGGCTCCCCGTCCCGGGGATTCTCCAGGCAAGAACACTGGAGTGGGTTGCCATTTCCTTCTCCAGTGCATGAAAGTGAAGAGTGAAAGGGAAGTCACTCAGTCGTGTCCGACTCTTCGCGACCCCCTGGACCGCAGCCTACCAGGCTCCTCTGTCCATGGGATTTTCCAGGCAAGAGTACTGGAGTGGGGTGCCATCGCCTTCTCCGCCACTTTGCACTAGGGACACTGAAATGTTACATACTTGATTCCTTCACTGCTACAGAATAGCAGATGACCTAAGTTCTCCAAGCAGACATGCCTTGCCCCAAACACTGATTTGGAAGTTAGTGACACTAGTTAGAGACTGCGGAGAATCCACTGAATCGGCGGCAGGGCAGGAGGGCAGCAATCCTGAGAGGTGCCAACTGACATTCAGTGTCAGCAGCGTCAGTGTCTGGGCACTGCTGTCTCCGCTGGACCAGTTCTGTAACATACTTCCCCTGAAGTCCTGGCCCCTGCCTGGCCTCCCCTGTTCCTATGGATTTTCCTTTCTCTAGATTTCATGAGTTATCCAATACCATTTTAATAAATCCCGATGGGCTTAACTGTGCAATTAAATATGTAGTTGGTTTCTGTTGTTATAAACTAAGAACTCTGGCTGATACAGGTGGATATTATCTCATTTCCCCCATGTGGAAATGAAAACTTTAGAGAAGCTAAGTGACCTACAAACTAAGATATAACCCAGGAGTGGCAGGGCTGGGTTTGAATCTAGGCCAACTGGTCTCTCGCATCTGTGCTCTTCCCACTGTGGCACACTTTAATATGCAGAACTGAAATATTTCAAATCAAAGACACTGTTAAGGCATAGAAAGTCATGCACAATATTTTAATGGAAGATCAGGAAAACTTACTGTTTTCCAGCAACATTTTCCAAATTCTGCTTATCAGTATCAACCACCAGAGTGGAAAGCCACTGGAATGCAATATTTCCATCCTCTTCAAAACAAACCTGTTTCCTTTCCCTGCTAGAGTGTGCCAGAAAAAAAAAAAAAATGTCCCAAGAATGCCAAGTCAAAATACAATATCTTTTTTTTCTTGCTATAAAGTGGAAACCAGCTTTGAATAATTAATTAATTACTATATAATTAAGGGACATAACTCCAAGGAGACTCAGATTCCTCTCTGCCGTTAAACAGTTGTGTGAGTTGCACACGCTCCAAGTAACCAAGGCCAGCCCTTTCACAGGAACACGGAATTGGCTCTGTGCCTGGTTTGATTAGAACAACACCCTGCTTCTTCCCAGAGATCTTTGGACTGGTCATGTTTCGTACAGTGGGTACCCAATAAATGCTTACTGAACAAATACATCTTCGCCATCTGTATATTGAGTTAAAAGCCTTGTAACCTGGAGTTCAGTTTTTAAGTACATGGAGGATCTGAAAAATAGAAATTATTGTCATCTTTTTTGGAAGCTTCTTTCATTCACTTTTATCAATGCCGCAAATTCCATTTCTTTATGTTGTTAGTGCTTAAGAAGATGAACTGGAGGCAAATTAAGCATAACCAACAGGGTTAGGCCTTCCTTCTAAAAAGGACTCTAGAAAAGCAGAGAATTCCATGCGACAGGGATGCAAAGCTCTGCCCAGAAGGGAGGGTGTTTTCAGCCTCTACTGCTTGCTCTCAGAGAATACACACTA
This sequence comes from Ovis aries, assembly GCF_016772045.2. Classification (NCBI taxonomy): domain Eukaryota; kingdom Metazoa; phylum Chordata; class Mammalia; order Artiodactyla; family Bovidae; genus Ovis; species Ovis aries. Next base: position 101,924,838 of record NC_056054.1, on the reverse strand, counting down.
ACAGAATTAGACATGCTCTCTTCTTATTTTGTTGTCGCTCTTCATTCACTAAGTCGTATCCTACTCTTTGTGACCCTATGAACTGCAGCATGCCAAGCTCCTCAGTCCTTCACTATCTCCCGGAGTTTGTTCAAGTTCAAGTCCACTGAATGAGTGATGCTATCTAACCATCTCATCCTCTGCCACCCACCCCCTTCTCCTTCCGCCTTCAGTCTTTCCCAGCTTCAGGGTCTTTTCCAATTAGTCAGCTCTTTGCATCAGGTGGCCAAAGTACTGAAGCTTCAGTTTCAGCATCAAAAGAAAGACAAGGACCTTTCACTCTCAGAGTCCGGGATTTCCTTCTACATATTCTGGGAAATCATTTAGATCAGATAAACATTTTCATCCCCTCCAGGATCAGTGTGCAGTGATTCTGAAAATAAACCTCACAACTACCCTGTACCACAAACTCCCACTCCTGTTTCTTATCTTTTTAAAATATCTTCACCTGGAGGCAGAGCGTGGGCCGAATAATGCCTTATTCCTCACATGCTCCCCACCCCATGGCCTCATCCCAGTGCTTGCAACCCATGAATATGTCACTTCACACAGAAAAAGAGGCCTTGAAGATGTGATTATGGATAAGGATCTTAAATAGGGAAATTATCCTGGATTATCTGGGTGGGCACCATTCTATTACAGTAGTCCTTAGAAGTGAGAAATTTTCTTGGCTGTGTTAGAGAGAAGAAAGGGAAGAAGGAAAGATGGGAAGGGTAAAGGAGACTCACCCTATCATTCCTGGCTTTGAACGGAGAGGTCTCTGAACAGCCCTCAGCTGACAGTCAGCAAGGATTCAGGGATCACAGTCCTATAACAGCAAGAAACTAAATTCTGTCAACCACCCAAATGAGGAAGGAAACAAGTCCCCCTTAGTGCCTCTAGAAAGGAATGCAGCCTGTGGACACCAAGATTTTAGCCCTGTGAGAACATGTCAGACTTCTAGGGAACCATAAGATAATGCACCTGTGTTGTTTAAACTGCTAAGTTTGTGGTAATTGGTTATAGCAATAATAGAAAATGAATACAAGACATAAGCCACCACCTGAGATCTAATTATTCTTTGCGTATTCAAGTTCACTTTAGAAACAAGGATTCAGGCAAGCCAAGGGAAGTGAGTCGGCTTTTGCTGTTGCTATTATTTGCTTCTTTTCTCATCTGTTTGCCTGACCAGCCCTGCCTGCCTCTGGAGTGAGTGCTAGCGTCTTCTTTCCTGTGTGAAATTCCTCCAGAATGAGTGGGCCACCAGGTTGCGGACTGGTCAGTATCTGAGCTAGTAAAGCAAGCAGTTTCTCCTCAGTGAATCACAGAATGTTGGAACTAGTTAGGGGACAATCCTATTTAGTGAAGTAACAGATGCCCGGTTAAAATGATTTCCTTGGGGGAATACCCGGTGAGCTATTTCAGACCTGGGACTCTGAAACTAGTCTTTTGGCTTCCGTTTTGGATCGTGGTTTGCATCGCACTGGTGGTTCAAAGAATCAGCCCTGGATGTGCATAAAATCATGAGGGAGCTTTTAGAAAAAAACAGGGATGCCAGGTCCCCACCCAGGGGATTCTGATTCAATTGGTCAGCAGCAGGGCCTAAGTCAGCATTATTTTTTAAAAGCTCTCCTGTTCTAACGTGCTTTACATCGGGCCTCTGAATTTTGGCCCCATCTCAGTACACACTGAATTCTACTTAAAGGTCCAGATTAATGATAATTAATGTCCAACGTAAGAAAGAGACCTGTACCAGCGTTATTCCTAGTTACATGGGGTTTCGCTAGATACAAAGCAAAAGCAAAATGCTTAATTGGATTGCCACATGGTCTTCTCTAAAAGAAGTTCGTTTTTTCCTTATGCTCATTTACTTTGTGAGAGAAGACGTTCTGCCACCTAGAATGTTTGACAGCTGACTCCACTTCCTGCCTGGGATCCTTCGCTGTCTCCACGTCTCCTGGAACTGAAGTCCCTCCTCAAACCTCAGTCCCAAGGGTTGACAGCCCTTCCAGGTGCTCGCCACCTGGCTGGCTGCCTGAACCACCTATGGCCAACAGAGGACCTCTCCACACTGTGCTGGGCCTGCAGCCAGCTCTCGTCCTCCTCCCCAGACGGTCTGCTACTGAGACTTGGCCCCGCCAAGATCAGGTTGTTGGTGTCCATCAAAGTGGCAGTTGTACACAGAAAAAGATTATTAGCAGATGCTTTGATTTTTAAGATTAACATTTGGTTTATGAAAGTCAAATTTTAAAGCCCAGTATTTCTAGTATAAATCTTGATATTCTAGTTGTTAATCAAGCAAAATTCAACAATCATTTTTAAGATGTGCCTTCACAGATTAATTAAATGCCCTTAAATAGTTTAAAACTGACTTTGTAGATTTAGCATATTTTACTTTTAATTTTTTTTTCCTATTAATGAGACCTTCCATTTGGCTCTCAAGTCACTATAATATAATGCCAATTCATCAGATCTTTTGAACCTAATAGAATTATGTTGTAAACTTTTGCACGTTATTGCTTGATTTGAGTTGAGCAAACTCTGTCAGCTATTCTTGACAAGGCCATAACTCACACAGTTTTAAATAGCCTCCCTTGGATTCTACACAGCTCTCCTGGTTTTGGTCAACTCTGTAGTCTTTAGGCGCTGTGCTGCTGACCACTCCCCCCCACGCCCGCCCCCCGCACCACCGCCATAGGCTAACAGCACCCACACCAATGCCTTGTCCTGCCCTCAGTTTTTGACCCTCCTTTAGTGGTAGTTGCTCAGTCATGTCTGACTCTTTGTGACCCCAGGCACAGTAGCCGCCAGGTTCCTCTGTCCATGGGATTTTCCAGGCAAGAATACTGGAGTGGGTTTGGGTTGCCATTTTCTTTTCTAGTGGATCTTCATGACCAAGAGATTGAACCCAGGTCACCCACATTGCAGGTAGATTCTTCACTGGCTGAGCCACCAGGCTGGTGCTAACACCCCTTCCTAGACCACGTTCCAGTGCTGGGAGCTGACCTCTGCATGTCGCTCTTTTTTCCCTTTCTTTATTGCCCTCTCCCTGTTCTTTACCCACCCATCAAGTCTCATCTCAGATCCCACCTGCCTTCACCACAGTCCAGGATGATTCCTCTCTCTTCCACACATGTGCCACCGTTGCTGATACTATTCATTTTATATTACCTTGCACCTCATATTATTGCTAGCTAATTTTTCCTGCTTTTCTTTCCCCCCTGTCTTTTCTTACCTATATTAGAAACTCTTAGAAGGTAACAGCTGTGTTTCAGAGCATTTATATTTCTGCTTCTGGCCTAGCATGGTGCCTTGGGCATGATGACAGCTAAGTAAGACCAAGAGGGAATGTGTAAATTCTGCTGCTGCCCAATATGCTGTAGATGGTCAATGACAATTGAGCAGTATTAATTTGAATGAACCCATGGCACTTGAGACCCATGGCACATTCTTATCAGGGGATAGCATGTCACTCTGCTTCTCAGATTTCTGGATGCTGATTTACTGACTTCAGCCAGCTAGTAAATTCCAGACGAGCCATATCTGGTACCGATTTTCCATCCTGAAATTACAATGCCTGTAATTGTTCAAACACTTCTGTCTGAAAAACCTCCTCCCACGTGCTTTACTCCTACTGAGAAGAAAATGCTGAATAACATATTTCAGCATGCCTTACTTATGGACAATGAGTATGTGTGGAGAGGCAGGAAACGAGAGAAGCAGCTCACAATTCTAGGTTTAGTCATGTCAGGACTACATGGGAAAACAGACCACATTTTTATCAAAACTAAGTTTGCTGTTCCTTGTTATATGCAGAAGAGCAAAAGAGTACCAATAGTTCCATCTACCCAGAGGGAGAAAACGTTCATGGCAAATGAACCACGTGTACAACCAAATCCCCAGACTTGAGACGTCTCTTATTTACTGCAGGAAACAGAGGAGTCTCTCGATTCAACTATTGCTCTGGCTGGTGTGGTTTTAATTGAAAGCAGTTGCCCTCTCCCCACCCAGCCCCAAGAATGACTCATTACCTGCCCCCCCAGGCCAAGTGTTTTACAAAATATTCTGCATTACCATGGCAACAGTCAAACATCTGCCTTCACTTGGGTGTGGTTAGACTGAATACTACTGCTTTTTTTTTTTTGGTATCTGTTTGACTAGTTATAGATTTAAAATAATAATCACAGGAAGAGGCCATTTGGTACAAGACAGCTGTCACCATAGCAGTGCAAGAAGCAAAAATAAAAGGAGACCCAAAACAACACAATTGATATTTTGTTACCAAAAATAAATAGATAATAACTTTTTAACTTTGTTAACAAAACGAATGTCTCTCATGTGACATTAGCCACACATAACACCAAACTACTTGAGGAAGATGGGAAATAAAGATGATAGTTACTAAGGTTTTACTATAAGGCGCCCTAATCCTCACAGCATCACTCATTTTTATTCCTGTTTTACAGATGCAGAATCTGAGACACTCGGAGATTAAGGTTATACAACAGCTAAGTCACAGAGCAAGGATTCAAACTCTGGAAGTCTGATCTAAGGACCCACCCTCATAACCACTACATCTGACTACCACAGGTTACAGGAGGGGAAGATCCTCACGCGTCATCTGGTTGTGTTATTTGTTGGTTTCTTTTGTCAACTAAAGTCAAATTATATCAAGGCTTTGAAGACTAAAACAGGATGGGTTTCTAATTTGTCAGTTAACTGATAAGCAAAAACTGAGGAAGTGGTAGAGTAGAGACCCAGCTGGTAGGATGGACATGTCCCACTCACAGATGCATGGAGAAAGTTCTGTTTGCTGCCAATCAACCTAAATTCCTCGTTATGCTTGGCAGTGTTACTGTTCCACAACCAAGGATACCACTCAATTTGGCCAGGCATCTTACAAACCCCAGCCCACATCACAAAGGGGCTTCTGCTGGGGACGGATTAGCACAACTCCACCACCATGACTGGAAACACAACCCACAGAACCTATCCTGCCAACAGTGGGCCATCATGGACACTCATGATAACCTAATGCCCTGAAGTAACATCCTTATTTGCCAGGACACCCCTCTCGCCGCTTGAATTGCTTGAACTCAAGAAAGGGCTACTAGCTTTGGGTCCAGAGCCATTATTTGAGAAGATAAAAAGGGAGGCAATGACCACATTCATTTAATGCTCAGCTAAGGAAATGGCAACCCACTCCAGCACTCTTGCCTGGAGGATTCCATGGATGGAGGAGCCTGGTAGGCTACATACAGTCCATGGGGTTGCAAAGAGTCGAACACGACTGACTTTCTTTCTTTCTACAGTTCCTTTTGGAGAAGGAAACGGTAACCCACTCCAGTGTTCTTGCCTGGAGAATCCCATGGGCGGAAGGGCCTGGTGGGCTGCCATCTATGGGGTTGCAAGGAGTTGGACACGACTGAGCAACTAAAACAAAAAAACACACAAGAGCATTTAAGTGACGTCGCTCAGTCATGTCCGACTCTTTGCGGATCGACCCCGTGGACTGTAGCCCACCAGGCTCCTCCGTCCATGGGATTCTCCAGGCAAGAGTACTAGAGTGGGTTGCCATTTCCTTCTCCAGGGGATCTTCCGCACCCAGAGATTGAACCCAGGCCTCTCGCATTGCAGGCAGACACTTTAACCTCTGAGCCACCAGGACAGACCCCAAGAGCATTTAGGTTGAACCTAAACTCAAATGCCAACTGAGGATTAAATGGAGTCACTTTTTTTAGGCATTGAAGTAATTTAAGCATTCTGTCATTGTTGGCTAGCAGTTTTCGTAGACCTAATTCAGGTCATTAAAGGTAACGTGAAGTAACTATGGGCTTAATGCTTTACGCTGTGTCATAATGCAAAATGGCTATGCCACAGAAGCAAGGGCACTAACCTATTACTGTGAGACCTGTCCTGGGGAGGTCAGCAACCTGTGATTGCCAAAAATTCACCTCACCATTACAGTGCACACCCTACGGGGGACTGTCCGAGCTCATTACCCACCTCTGCAGTTGACTGCCTCTGAGACTGGGTAAGTTACTTTACTCTCTGTCCCTCAGTTTCATTACTCAAAATACGGGGATAGTAATAGCTCCTACCTTTTTAGGTGGTTCTGAGGATCAAGGACACTAACTCACACCAGGTTCTTCCTGGACACCCTGCCACACGTTTCAGTCTTAGATTTAAGAACTCTGTCATTCAGTTGAGCTTACTTATATCCATCTGAGCTCAGTCTGACCCCTGACATATGCTTTGTTTGGAAGGCCAGTTTGTCTGCTAACTGGGAGTGTGTGTGCATCGGCTCAGTCACTCAGTTGTGTCCAACTCTTTGCTATTCTATGGATGGTAGCCTGAGAGACGTCTCTGTTCATGGGATTCACCAGGCAAGAATATTGGAGCGGGCTGCTATGCCCTCCTCCAGGGGATCTTCCCAACCCAGGGATAGAACCCTCGTCTCCTGTGTCTTCTGCACTGCACATTTGCCATTGTGCAATCTGTGAAGCCTGTGAACTGGGAGGACACTGTATAAGAAGTGGTCTTTCAAATTTTATCAATTTGTCTCTCTTTTGCTCATGTTCAGTTTTTCTAAAGTATTCACAGCCAAAGGGGCCTCCCCAGAATATTGGAGCCCTAACAGGGCAATGCAAGAGCTGCAAGAATCCCTTGGTTGGGAAGATTCCCTGTAAAAGGAAATGGCAACCCACTCCAGTATACTTTCTGGGAAAAATCCCGTGGACAGAGGCTCTTGGCAGGCTACAGTCCATGGGGTCACAAAGAGTCGGAGACAGTTGAGCACACACATACATACATTAACAGGGCAAAGTCAAGCACAGTTTCTTTTTTAAATTCTGTAATTCTGATTACACTCCCAACCAAGCACCTAGATCAAATTCAAAGGGCAGTGGAGCAGGGCAAGAGCAGAGGGGGTCAGATGAATTTCAGAAAAACAAACCATAAAGCTTCTTTGCTGTGAATCCACTAATGCAAGGATGACCAGTTCTAAGGAATGGGACTCGATCCCCATTGTCTTAACTCACAATACCCTTCAGGGAGAGGGGTGGAAGCTGCCAACAACATTCCCACATTTCTTCAGAATTCCTACAAAGAATGGATCTAATGATAACGGTCTGAGGGACAGTGCGGGAGGGCATGGGTACTTGCTTACAGTTTCATTTACAATAGCAAATAGATTTGTTTTACTTAGTAGCATATTTACTTCTTTACTTGCAGGGCCACGTAGCAGGTACTCGTGAGAATGAGGGCCAGTGTCTCCCAAATTGTTCCTTGCTTACTGCCACTTGTCTTGTTTCCCACTCTATGCCAACGTGGCAAATTATTAATACATGAAGAATGTGCATCAATTATGCTTTAAGGGTATTTTGAGAATTTCCTATATTCCCACTCTCCCCTTCCCCACCAAGATCAATGAGACATGCTGGAATATTTCGAAACCAGGTTTTGTCTAGATGTATTCGAAAAGGGAAAACGCAGGCCATAGAAATGCTATTTGACCAGAGCCATTCTCCTGATTTTAAGAACTTCCTTTTGAATTTTCAGCTAAATACTGCAATATAACAGGCATGTCTCATCCGCTAGATTGACATGTTTCTCAAGAATGAGCCTAAAACTGCTGACTAGTAAGATTATGTATGCTCCAGTTCAGTTACAGGAGTTCTTGAGTGACGGGACTTACAGTAACTTCACCCTACTGGGCTTTTGCTTCCCAGCTCCTCTACACAGGAGGGGCTGGACACACAATGACTGTTACTGTTTCTAGGTATGGGTGCTGGGTAAGATGTTCTGCATGCCAGGTAGTGGCTAAGTCAAATGCCTTGGAGCTGGTAGATGACAAGACAGAGTCCCTGGAGTACATCCCCAACTCAGTTCTACTTTATTGCTGCTGTGTAGGAAAGGCAGGAGATTTTTAGACATTCCCACATTTTCACAAGAAGCCAGAAATTCAGAGCGTTGTACAAAATCTCCTGAATTTTAAAGGTGGCAAATTACTAAAATGTTTTAAAAGGACAGCATGGATGACCAAGTAGGTAATTCACAACCTCTAACCATAGAAGACACCCTGGAACATTTGCACCTGACCGTTAAAGATTTGGTGACCTTGGAGCACTCATGATATTATTTTAGTGACCTATATTATTATTTGCTTGGGAACCTAAAGGCTTGGCTATTACATATCCATTATCTCATTTCATCTCCACAATAACACTGATTTAGGGACTAGTACTATTTCCATCCCCAGATGAGAAAACAGTCTTAAAGAGTTTGAGTAACTTACCCAAGGTCCCAAAGCAAGTCCACCTTGGGGATTTGTCACAGGGCAGTCATGCCCTCCAGCATGGGGCTCTACTGGCACCTCGGGCCTAAAGTCCTGGAACTCCACTGAGCCCACTCTCAGACTAGGGGTATTACTACATTCAAATCCTATGTGGTAGGATGTTGACTACTCCAAATACAAAATTTATTTAATTCTTCTCCTTTAGTGAAAGAGTGTTACAGTTTTGCAGTGTTATAGTTTTGCCAATAAATATCTAAAACTAGTCATTCAAAAAGCTACTGTGAAACAATTTCAGGCCATGCATTCAAATGTCTGAACTTGCAAAATTTGGCATACGGAGTGCTATGAGAGGCTGCCAAACACAAGAGAGGAATAAGAGGAAAGGTGAAGCATGGAGCACTACTGCATTTTTGTTTTCCCATGACAGTAGTGAGAACTAGAGACTGTAAAGGGGGAGGAAAAATCTGTGTGGAATTGCACAGAGCCAGTTTTCTTTTTTAAAAAAATTACTTATAACAGTAAATAGTTACCAAGCAACTGTAACCAAGTTACTACATCCATGGTGAAAATACAATACACACACACACACACACACACACACACACACACACACAATCTTTCCAGTGAATGGCCCCTGATTCATTTTCTCCAATCCTTACTATCATCACTCACAGATCTGCAGTAGCTTTGATATCATCATTCCTTCCAGTGAACCAGAGGGAAAGAAAAAGTGGTGTGACTGCGGTATGTGTGTGTGTGAGAGAGAGAGAGAGAGAAATGGAGCAAGACAGTTAGAAAGGGAGTCAAATATTTTGATCAGTTACCCCAGCAGCAGGCTTAGACACATTAGCTTAGGACCATCTGATAAATTTTAAGGAGATCGCTATTATTGGGGAGAAAGTAATTAAAGACTGAGCAGCCTCTGCCATAAAGCAGTGGGGTGCTGTGGTTACTCACAAGGGCTCTAGCACCAGACTGCCAGGTTTGGATTCCAATTTCTTTACTTACTAGCTAGGTTTTCTTTTCTTTTCTCTCTCTCTCTCTCTCTTTTTTTTTTTTTTTTTTTTTTTTGCCTTTTGGTCACGCCACAAGGCTTACGGGATCTTAGTTCTCCAACCAGGGATTATACCAGGTCCCTCAGCAGGGAAAGCATGGGGTCCTAACCTCTAGGCCACCAGGGAATTCCCTAGCTAGGTTTTCTTGAGTGCATTGCCTAAACTTGATAAGTTTTAGTTTCCTATCTATAAATTGGGTTTTTCTATAAATTGACTCTACATCATAGGGTTGTTGTGAGGATTAAACAAGTTTAAATAGATTAAAAATTTAGAACAGTGTTGGCGCATAATTAGAACTCAACAAATATCAACTTTAATGCTATCATCTCTCCCAGTGAAAAACACTGGTAACTCAAAAATGCTGACCACTGGTGTTTCTCAGCAAGGATGATGTCACCGCTAGTCTGGGAAATTCACAGGTGAGCTGTTCTGTTTTGTTAGGTTTTGGCTCGGTTGTCACAATGATTGGCAAGCACTGCCAACACTCAGTGGGTAGGGTTAAGGTTGGGGTTAGATACTAGATGTTCTGCAATGAATGGGTCAGCACAGTGGTGAACTGCCTCACATCCTACACAGCTTTATATATCCTCCCAGTCTTCATGTAGGTAAAAAAAAAAAAAAACTTTGATTATCTGAACCTGAAGCCTAATTCCATTTTACATATAAATGCAAAATATTTTTCGGCACAGCTTAAATATTACTAAATTTTCCAGGAACACAACTATCATGTAAATCAAGCGAAGTTAAACTTCTTGTTGCTCAAACCCTTCCCTGAGAATAGTTGTTCAGACCCTTCCAAAGAATAGTTCACATTTTGCAAAATTAGATGACCGACAACAATTTGAGTCAAGCATACCTGTGTCAGCCAGTATCTGTAGCTATCAGAAGCACAGGGCTTCTGTGTGTACTTGGGAGATTCCAACTCCATCATGATGTCGTCCAAGGGAGTTACATCTGACCAATTACCTATTGGAACTGATAGTGGTTTTTGTTTTTCAATTTTTTTGTTTTTTAGTGTATAAATTACTTCCCTTTTATTTCTCTTCTACATGACCATTTGAATATCAGATTCTTTTTTTTTAGGTTATGCATATAGATATTATATATGCATGCATGCTAAGTCATTTCAGTCGCGTCCGACTCTTTGTGACCCTATGGACTGTAGCCTGCCAGGCTCCTCTGTCCATGGGATTCTCCAGGCAAGAATACTGGAGTGGGTTGCCATGCCCTCTTCCAGGGGAAATTCCTGACCAAGGGACCAAACCCATCTCTCTTGTGTCTCCTGCATTGGTAGCCAAGTTCTTTACCCTAGATGTTATATTATCTATGAGTTTTGTTTCAGGAGAGTAAAGGGAATAAAAGTGTTTGTTATGAAAGGGGATGTTGGACCATAAGTGATGGAAGAATCATACTCACAGAGCCCATGATTTAAAGAGAATTCATTAACTGACAGATTATGTAAATAACAAATTCTTTTAATTAGTTGATAGATGTTAAGTATGTCAGCTATGTTGGTAATTGATGTAGCAGACAGAATAATGCCCCCTACCAAGATGTCCACATCCTAATCCCCAGAATCTAAAAATGTGTTAGATAACAAAGGAGAATTAAGATTGCACGTAAAATTAAGGTTTCTAATCAGCTGACTGTAAGCTAGGAATTATTCAGGTGTGCCCAATGTGGTCACAAAAATCCTTAAAAGTGGAAGAGGGAGACAGAAGAGTGAGAGTCAAGGAAGGTGCGATTATTAAAGAACGGTACTGCTGCTGCTGCTGCTAAGTCGCTTCAGTTGTGTCCGACTCCTAGCGACCCCATGGACTGCAGCCTACCAGGCCCCCTCCATCCATGGGATTTTCCAGGCAAGAGTAGACAGATGCAACACTGCTGGCTTTGAAGATGGAAGAAAGGGGCCGTGAGCCAAGGAATGCAAGTAGCCTCTAGAAGTTGAAAGGACAAATAAACACATTTTTCCCCTGAAGCCTCTTGAAAGGAACACAGTCCTGTCAACTGAGGAGGCTGACAGACTACAGTCCAAAAGATCATACAGAATCGGAAACAACTGAAATGACTTAGCTCACACAGCTTGCAGGATCTTAGTTCCCTGACTAGGGATTGAACCTGGGCCCTTCACAGTGAAAGCACTGAGTCCTAACCACTGGACTGTTGGGAATTCTCCATTTGATTTTAATTCAGTGTCCCTCACCACCCCCACCACCCCCAACCCCACCACCTAAAACCAAAACCAATAAGCACCTCCTAGCACTTAGTACTCTTTTCTCTTGGTAGTAATTATTCATTTTAGAATATCGATGCTGCCATTGTATTACATTTAACTTTTGGCTGCACTGGGGCTTCACGGCTGCATGGGCTGTCTCTAGCTGCAGTGAGTAGGGGCTACTCTCTACTCGTGCTGTGCAGGTTTCTCATCGGAATGGCTTCTCTTGCTGCAGAGCGTGGGCTCTGGGGCACATGGGCTTCAGTACTTGCAGCTCACCTGCTCCAGAGTATGGTCCCATAGTTGGGGCACACAGTTTTAGCTGCCTCTCGGCATGTGGGATCTTTCTGGACCAGGGATCAAACTGGTGTCCCCCGCGTTACAAGGCAGTTTCTTAACCACCGGACCACCAGGGAAGCCCAAGACAATTTTATTTTTTTTTAATCAATTTACTTTAATTGGAGGATAATTACTTTACAATATTGTGGTGATTTTTGCCATACATTGACATGAATCAGCCACAGGCACCCATGTGTCCCTCCATCCTGAACCCCCCTCCCCACCCCATCCCTCTGGGTTGTCCCAGAGCACCGACTTCATGCAACGAACCTGCACTGCTCATCTATTTCACATACAGTAACATACAGGTTCACTGCCATTCTCTCAAATCATCCCACCCTCACCTTCTCCCACTGAGTTCAAAAGGCTGCTCTTTACAACTGTGTCTCTTTCGCTGCCCTGTATGAGGGCAAATTTTAAGACAAATCTGAAGTTCTTAAAAAGAAGAGAAAGAGAATTCCCTGAGTGGTTGGAACTTGGTACTTTCACTGCTAGGGCGGATTCAGTCCTTGGCTGGGGAACTAAGATCTTGCAAGTGTGTGGCACAGCCAAAAGAAGAAGAAAAGAGAGAGAGAGAAATAATCTAAAGGTAAGGGGGGAAAGGTAGGGAGAAGAGTAAAACGCAATTATGGTGAACACGATTAGGAAGAAAGTTGAAAGAGCATGAAAACAAAACAAAAAATATAAAAAGAAGAGGGAGAGAAATGTGGTGGGAAAACAGCAGGGCGCAAAGTGAAATATCTCCCCCTTCCATCTGTAAGGTTCACTGCCTTTTATTTCTGCCCCTCATCTCCACACAGAGCAACACCCCTGGTCACAGTGCCCTTTGGCTTCTTTCTGAATCAGTCTTGAGGTTCAATCCGGCTTCCCTGGTGCCTCACATGGTAAAGAATCTGCCTGCAGTGCAGGAGACACAGTTTGATCCCTGGCTCAGGAAGATCCCCTGGAGAAGGGAATGGCAACCCACTCTAGTATTCTTGCCCGGAGAATCCCAGAGGTGCCTGGCAGAACGCAATCCATAGGGTTGAAGAGTCGGACAGGACTGAGTAACACGGATGCTCAATGGACCTCTGATGCCCCCTGCAGGTCCGCTAGGCTAACTGCTCACGCTCTAGCTTTCTCCTTTAAAGTAATGTATCAGATGGTACTTAATCTTTACAGAGAAGATTAAGTACCTGTATCCTGCAATGTGATAGAAGAACTACAGGCTTCAACAAGTGTATGTTTCCAGGAATGATACTGAGATTATGCCTTGGAATTACCCATGTTTATTAAATGAGAGATTTTGCATATTGTCAAAAAGAACTGAGTTCAAATTCCTGCTCTATAACTTACTAACTGTATGATCCTGGGAAAGTTCATAAATCTCTTGAAGCTATTTCTTCACCTTTAAAATGAAGATATCAAGACATACTTTATCACTTTCTATGAGATAATTAAGTGAGATATTATGAACATAAAGTGCCTCATTCAATATCTAGTACCTGGTAGCTCCCCAATAAGTGGTAGCTTTTATTACCTTATTTTAAAGACAGAAACAAGCTTCCCTGGTGGCTCAGCTGGTAAAAAATCCACCTACAATGCGAGAGACCTGGGTTCCATCCCTGGGTTGGGAAGATCCCCTGGAGAAGAGAATAGCTACCCACTCCAGTATTCTGGCCTGGAGAATTCCATGGACTATATAGTCCTTGGGGTTGCAAAGAGTTGGACACAATTGAGCGACTTTCACTTTCAAAAAGAAAAATAATGTGTTAAGATCTCTATATCCATTGTGATATTAGAAACCAAGGAAATGTAAATAAGAGTCTTCTGTTCTTTATTCTTCTTCCCTCTCCTCCTCTCTCTCTCCCTCTCCCTGCCGTCTCTTTCCCTCTGTACTAGGGGCTTCCCTTGTGGCTGAGACAGTAAAGAATCTGCCTGCAATGCTGGAGACCCAGGTTCGATCTCTGGGTTGGGAAATCTCCTGGAGGAGGGAATGGCAACCCACTCCAGTATTCTTGCCTGGAGAATTCCAAGGACAGAGGATCCTGGAGGGCTACAGTCCACAAAGAGTCAGGCAGGACTGAGTGACAAACACATTCCATAGGAAAGATGGCTATGGTTTCTGTGGTTTCTGCTCTGAGGTGAGAAATTCTACAGCTAGAGCCCTTGCTTCCTGCAGCTGTCAGCTCCCCTGTGAGAAAGCACTATCTTCAATGTGGCTCATTTTTCCACGAGGGCCCTTAGAACTCTACATATTTTTGTCTTGCAGCCCTAGAAACTTGGCAGACCTACAGACTCTTCACACAATAGATTCCTATGCCTTGGAACCTGCTTTCTCCGACCTTAATCCCACTGTGGGGAGGACACAGATACTGCTAATTAGCTACTCTCAATATAGTCACTGGCAAAGCACCCCAAAATCAACAATTCAGAAATCTATCCCCTCTGCTATTCCATGAGATTTGATGGGGACAAGCCCTGTAGTCCAGGTTTCAAGGAAAGCTAGCTAGGATAGGCATTTCTGAGCTAGTTTAAACTGCTAAACATACTCCACCATCCTTTAGCATATTTAGTCTTGCCATGGATATAAGCATTGGAGAAAGACAAGAGGAGCATCTTACTCTTCTTTTATTTTTTTAAATTGGAGGATAATTGCTTTACAATGTTGTATTGGTTTCTGCCATACAACATGGTGAATCAGCTATAGTATACTTATGTTCCTCCCTCCTGAGCTTCCCTTGCACCCCGCACTCCATCCCACCCCTCTAGGCTGTCACAGGGAACTGGGTTGAGTTTCGCGTGTTACACAACAACTTCCCAGTAGCTCTCTATTTTACGTGTGGTAATGTATTTGTTTCAATGCTACTCTCTCAATTCATCCCACCATCTCCTTCCCCCACTGTGTCCACAAGTCTCTGTCTCAGGGTGTGCCTCTCTACTCCTGCCCTGCAAATAGGTTCATCAGTACCGTTTTTCTAGATCCCATATGTGTTAGTATACACTATCTATTTTTCTATTTCTGACTTACTTCACTCTATATAACAGGCTCTAGGTTCATCTACCTCACTAGAACTGACTCAAATTCATTCCCTTTTAATGCTGAGTAATATTCCATTGTATATATGTGCCACAACTTCTTCATCCATTCGTCTGTTGATGGACATCTAGGTTGCTTCCATGTCCTAGCTGTTGCAAATAACGCTGCAATAAACAGTGGGGTTCATGTGTCTTTTGCAGTTCTGGTTTTCTCAAGGTATATGCCCAGTAGTGAGACTGCTGAGTCATACTCTTACCCCCCTTTTTACAGAAGAGGACAGAGTCCCCAAGATCTCATTTTATATATTAATATACGTTAGTTCTTATATACTCAATTTGGAAACCAAAAAGATTAAATAATGGAGCAATCTTTCTCTGTGTAAGGCCCAGAAGACTAAATTTTGAAGTTCTTCTAGGCCCCTAATAAGACAGTGGTCATCAGCTAAAGGTACAAACTATTAGGTATTGAGATACGCATACCTCTTAGCTTATTGAGGAAAATTAGCCTTAAAGTACATTCGGAAATAATGGTGTATAAAATTTTCCTAATTCCTCAAAGGATGTTTCTAATAGCCAAAAATTTTACCTGCTAACCAGAAATTCAGAAGATTCAGAATGGAAAAATTAAACAGGGTATAATCTATAAACATATTGATCACTATTTTGTATACTTGACACTAACATAATATTATAAATAAATTATGCTTCAAATTTTTAAAAGTAAATGGAAGAAATAGGTAATTATCTAAATATATTTGTGGCAGGCAGAATAGTAGGTCCTGATAGATGTCTACATTTAGTCCCCAGAACCTATGAATATGTCACCCACATGGCAAAAGAGATTTTGTCAGAAGTGATTGCATTGCTGCTGCTGCTGCTGCTGCTAAGTCGCTTCAGTCGTGTCCGACTCTGTGTGACCCCATAGACAGCAGCCCATCAGGCCCCCCCATCCCTGGGATTCAGGCAAGAACACTGGAGTGGGTTGCCATTTCCTTCTCCAATGCATGAAAGTGAAAAGTGAAAGTGAAGTCGCTCAGTCATGTCCAACTCTTTGCGACCCCATGGACTGCAGCCTACCAGGCTCCTCTGTCCATAGGATTTTCCAGGCAAGAGTACTGGAGTGGGGTGCCATTGCCTTCTCCAAGTGATTGCATTGCTACTGCTGCTGCTGCTGCTAAGTCGCTTCAGTCGTGTGCGACTCCAGAGACGGCAGCCCACCAGGCTCCCCCACCCTGGGATTCTCCAGGCAAGAACACTGGATTGGGGTGCTATTGCCTTCTCTGAGTGATTGCATTAAGGATCTTGAAATGAGACCCTGGGTTGTCTGCATGGGCTAAAGGTAATCACAACAGTCCTTAAGTGTGAAAGAGGCAAGCAGAACAAGTTAAAGCAGTTGTGAAGACAGACAGGTTGGAATAAGTGAGTGAATAAGTTGAGTCTCTCAGTTGTGTCCAACTGTTTGCAACCCCATGGACTGCAGCACGCCAGGCCTCCCTGTCCATCACCAACTCCCAGAGTTTACTCAAACTCATGTCCATTGAGTCGGTGATGCCATCGAACCATCTCATCCTCTGTTGTCCCCTTCTTCTCCCGCCTTCTATCTTTCCCAGCATCAGAATCTTTTCAAATGAGTCAGCTCTTCACATCAGGTGGCCAAAGTATTGGAGTTTCAGCTTCAGCATCAGTCCTTCCAATGAATATTCAGGACTGATTTCCTTTAAGATGGACTGGTTTGATCTCCTTGCAGTCCAAGGGACTCTCATGAGTCTTCTCTAACACTACAATTCGAAAGCATCAATTCTTTGGTGCTCAGCTTTCTTTATTCAACTCTCACATCCATATATGACCACTGGGAAAACCATAGCTTTGACTAGACAGACATTTGTTGGCAAAGTAATATCTCTGCTTTTTAATATGCTGTCTAAGTTGGTCATAGCTTTTCTTCCAAGGAGTAACCGACTTTTAATTTCATGGCGGCAGTCACCATCTCCAGTGATTTTGGAGCCCCCCAAAATTAAGTCTGTCACTGTTTCTTTTGTTTCCCCATCTATTTGCCATGAAGTGATGGGACCAGATGCCATGATCTTAGTTTTCTGAATGTTGACTTTTAAGCCAACTTTTTCACTCTCCTCTTTCACTTTCATTAAGAGGCTCTTTTGTTCTTTGCTTTCTGCCATAATGGTGGTGTCATCTGCGTATCAGAGGTTATTGATATTTCTCCCGGCAATCTTGATTCCAGCTTGTGCTTTATCCAGGCCAGCATTTTGCATGATATATTCTGCATTTAAGTTAAATAAGCAGGGTGACAGTATACAGCCTTGGCATACTCCTTTCACAATTAAGAACAAGTCTGTTGTTCCATGCCCAGTTCTAACTGTTTCTTTTTGATCTGCCTACAAATTTCTCAGGAGGTAGGTCAGGTGGTCTGGTATTCCCATCTCTTTAAGATTTTCCACAGTTTGTTGTGGTCCACACAGTCAAAGGCTTTGGCATAGTCAATAAAGCAGAAGTAGATGTTTTTCTGGAACTCTCTTGCTTTCTCAATGATCCAGCAGATGTTGGCAATTTGATCTCTGGTTCCTCTGCCTTTTCTAAATCCATCTTGAACATCTGGAAGTTTACAGTTCATGTACTGTTGAAGCCTGGCTTGGAGAATTTTGAGTGATATACAATTGCTGGCTGGGTGCTCAAACCAAGGAATGAGGGCACCCTCTAGAGGCTGGAAAAGGCAAAGAAACAGATTCTCCGCCCCCAGACCTCCTACCCTGCTTACATCTCTATTTTAGTAACTCCATGAGACCCATTTCAAAGTTCTGACCTCCAGAACTACAAGATAATTCTCGTCATTTTAGGCCACTATGTTTGTTTGTTTGTTTGTTACAACACCATAGGAAAGTATTTTGGCTATTAAAGTTAATGTGCAGTTTTTGTGAGAAAATATTGATCACGATGAAAGTGTTAGTCTTTCAGTGTGTCCAACTCTTTGTGATCCCATGAACTGTAGCCCTCCAGGCTCCTCTGTCCATGGAATTCTCCAGACAAGAATACTGGATAGGGTAGCCATTCCCATCTCCAGGGGATCTTTCCGACCCAGGGATTGAACCTGAGTCTCCTGCTTTACAGGATTCTTTACTGTGTGAGCCACCAGGGAAGCCCGTATTGATCAAAACTGTCAGCAAATTCTGTGATGTTCTTTTTGTGTGTGCTCAGTGGTACTATAGAGGTTTCTCAGGTAGCTCAGTGGTAAAGACTCCTCCTGCCAATGCAGGAG
The DNA here is from genome assembly GCF_016772045.2 of Ovis aries. Classification (NCBI taxonomy): domain Eukaryota; kingdom Metazoa; phylum Chordata; class Mammalia; order Artiodactyla; family Bovidae; genus Ovis; species Ovis aries. Next base: position 101,906,626 of record NC_056054.1, on the reverse strand, counting down.
AATCAGGAGATGCAGGTTCAGTCCCCGCATTGGGAAGATCCCCTGGAGAAGGAAATGGCAACCCATTCCAGTTTCCTTGCCTGGAAAATCCCGTGGACCCACTCCAGTTTTCTTGCATGAGAAATCCCATGGACAGAGAAGCCTGGAGGGCTACAGTCCATGAGGTTGCAAGAGTCGGACACTACTTAACAACTAAACCACCACCACCATAGAATTCTCTCCATGAGAACTTATGTACAAATCCATGTCTTAAGGTCTCAGTACCAGAAACAGGTAAGCTGTTTCTAAGCAGAGGGTTATTTTGTTAAACTCTTTTATTAATTTTTTTATTTTATTTTTAATTTTAAAATCTTTAATTCTTACATGTGTTCCCAAACATGAACCACCCTCCAGAAATACATAATATATGTATCACATTGATACATTTGTCAAAAAACACAGAACTACTAGGAATGAACCCAAATGTAAATTATGGGCTTTTGTTGATGTTAACACTACTGGTTCATCACTTATAATCAATGTACCACTAATGCAAGATGTTAATAGTACAAGAAACTAGAGGAGAGGGAGTGTATGGTGTTATGCTCCTAGCCCGTATCTCCGAACCGACCGAGAGAGTAAGTCCACCACAGTATTGCAAACGCAAGAAGGGAGTTTGTTTATTCCTAGCGCGCTAGGGCCCAAGTCTCAACCCACACAAGGGAATCTGACAAGAGCCGCGAACAAAGGAGTATGGCGGCTTATATACAGGCAGTTCTTTGTCTCAGTTACAGGAGTAGCTGGCGTTACATGATTAGCCAGGCAGGATGAGCGCATATCCTGTCTCTTTCTGGTAAACATGACTCAGGTCCTAGAGACCGTCGTTTGGTCCCTAACATTCTCCCCTGTCCTTAGATCATATAGAGGAATCTTCCTCTCGGTCCTGAGACACAGTTTGATATTGTTGTCGAAGCACAAACAGCTGTACGGTATTTATGCGTTCCTTTACAAAGGCTGCAAGTCTATTGATAATGCATGGGCCAAAGGTAAGCATTAGTAAAAGTACTAGCAGGGGTCCTAGCAAGGTGGAGATTAAGGTAGTCAGCCAAGGGGATTGTTGAAACCAAGATTCAGACCATCCCTGTTGAGCCTCACGTTCTTGTTTACGTTGGGCTAGTCCTTCTCTCACTTTGGCCATAGATTCTCTAACTATTCCTGTATGATCCGCATAGAAACAGCACTCTTCTCCTAGGGCAGCACAGAGTCCCCCTTGTTGCAGAAAGAGCAGATCTAATCCCCTCCTGTTTTGCAGAACTACTTTAGATAGAGAAGTTAGAGACGATTCTAAATGACTAATAGATTGCTCTATACGGGTAATGTCTTCATCTATGGCCGCTCTCAGGGAGTTAAATCCTTGGCCTTGCAGGGACAGAGCTGTTATTCCGGTTCCAGCCCCGGCTATTCCAAGACCGAACATAGTTGCTATGGTTATGACGGTAAGAGGTTCCCTCTTAACTTTATAAGTTCTTTTTGGAGGATTTAGAGTTAATTTCTGGGCCCAATAATCATATATTGCTTTCTCTGGTCGGTACAGAATCTTTGGCATGACAGCCACCATAACACAGAATTCTTCTTTGGGGTCAAAGATTGAGCTATGCAGGCATGGAGTTAGCCCCGTGTGTGAACAGACCCACCATCCCCCCATTTGAGGTATTAACCATTTAGCTACAGGCAAATCATCAGGCTCGACGACATGCACACAAAGTGGAGACTTTGCTGGTAACACCGTGCCCATGCATAAGCCCTTTCCCCATACCTCTTTCATCGTCAGACCACCTTTCAGTCCCCCCAATGACATTGAGGAGGATCGGTGCTGTTGGCCAAGTCATAAGAGGCATTGAGGCCTACTGCTTCGTAATAAGGGGGAATTAAGTTGTAACATAACCAACAAGATTTAGTTGCCTCAGGATGGATCTGATTCAGGGTGGCATAAGCTGCCCTAATCAGCTTCCATCGGGGATCTATTTCAGTGAGGGCTTCTGCTTTGGGACTCACTGCCAAAGATGTGGGCATGGAAGTCGTTAGGCGGGGGGTTACAGCCAGCTTTTCTACTTTGTTGGGCCCGATACTGTGTACAAGAATTGGCTTTAAGACCTGGCTCACTACTATAATCCCTTTCCCGTCAACCCCAAACCCTCCTGATTCCCTCGTCTGTAGTCCCCAAGATAGGCCAGAGATCCAGGTCCCCTCTTTTTTGCTTTTTTCTGGATTGAACCTTATTCTGACTTGTGCATAATTGCAACTTTCACAGCTAAAAGTTGGATCTCCAAGGACCCTAGGGAGGGGCTTGGCAAATGAAAAATTAAGTAAATCTTGATTTCCTACTTCCCAGCGCCGAGGTCCATCATTAGAAGTAACACAATCCCAAGTTTTACAATAAGAGTCTTGTGCCCCCCACAGGTCTTCCAGTCATGCCTGGGTGCGCCTGGGCATGCCCAGAACACTTGTTCTTGGAGATAACCCCTAGCCCAAGGCACATTTACTATCGGCTTAAGGTCAAAGTACAAGTCTGGCCACCATGTGTTTGGTGGATGTATTGCGGTAGTGGAGTTTAGCACCTCTCGTGTTAGTCCATTTTGCAGCTTCCAGGTGATTTTGACGGGTTGATGCGGGTTCACGCTGGCAACTCCGGAGCAGAGTAACTGGGCCATCCACAAGAGGGCCCAGCCGAGTTGTCCTGGTCCTGTTGGCGCCTTCGAAGCTTTAGCCTCAAGGGGTTGGACGGGTGCAGAGATGCTTCCCATTCTTTCTTAGCGTCTTCTTGCTCTGCTGAAGCAGCTGGGCATACGTGGTTGCAATGCACCAAAGGCCCGATACCGTCAACCTTTAGGGCAGTTGGGGTGGTAAGAACAACATAAGGACCCTTCCATTTGGGTTCTGGTGCCTTGGTTTGGTGCCTTTTGACCCACACCCAGTCTCCTGGGCCAATGTCATGTGAGGGAATAGTTCCCTTATTTTGACCCACATGTATTTCCCGGAGCAGTTTCCAGACACGAGAGTGCACCTTGCTTAAGGCCATCAAGGCCTCTTGGAGTTGCCCCAACGTGGGAGGCGGTAGTTTCTTCCCTTCAAATATTGGACATACAGGGGGAGGTCTCCCATACAGAATCTCAAATGGGGTCAGATTAAGTTGATAAGGAGTATTACGCTCATGGAAGAGGGCGAAGGGAAGGAGGGTCACCCAGTCCCCACCAGTCTCTATAGCCAATTTAGTTAAAGTTTCTTTTAGAGTCCGATTCATTCTTTCTACTTGCCCTGAGCTCTGTGGACTGTATTCACAATGTAACTTCCATTTAGTCCCCAGGGGTAGGGCAAGGCTCTGAACTATTTGACTCACAAAGGCAGGTCCATTATCAGAGCCGATGGTCACTGGCAGGCCAAACCTGGGAACTATTTCTTCTAAAATCTTTTTTGCCACTATCATCGCGGTTTCTCCCTTTGTAGGAAAAGCTTCTACCCACCCTGAGAAGGTATCCACCAACACTAACAAGTACCGGTAACCATACCTGCCTGGCCTTACCTCGGTGAAATCTATTTCCCAGTGTTGCCCTGGTCCTTCTCCCCGATACCTCAGTCCTGCATGTTGTCCTTTTCCTGGCCTCATCTGTTGACACGCCTTACAAGCATGCACTATGTTCTTTACAGTTGTCTGGTGCCGGGGAAATCACAGGCGCGCAGTTTGAAAGAGCATCAGAGTCTTCTTTTCTCCCAGATGAGTAGACAAGTGCAAATGCTCACATAGTTGCCGTCCCAACTGAGCAGGGAGTATCAAGTAGCCGTCTGAGTCTCGGTACCATCCATCTTTATCTTTTTGAAGGTTGGTGTGTTTTTGGATCCGAGCAAAGTCTGTGGATGAATACTCAGGGGTTGGGGGCAGAGTTCCCATACCTGGAGGTGGAAGTCCGATCGCCAACACAGGGGTGATGAAATCTTTATCAGCTACTTTTCGAGCTGCCAGGTCTGCGGCACGATTCCCTCGTGCTGTGGGGCTGTCACCCTTCTGATGTCCAGGTACGTGTACTATTGACACAGCCCAAGGCATCTGTACAGCCTCTAAAAGTCTACGGATTTCAGGCAAGTTCTTAATTTCTTTTCCTTCAGCTGTCAAAAACTCCCGTTCCCGATATATCTGGCCCTGGATGTGTACCGTGCCAAAAGCATAGCGACTGTCAGTGAAAATAGTTATTCTTTTTCCTTTGGCTCTCTCTAATGCTTGAATCAGGGCAATTAACTCTGCCTTTTGTGCTGAGGTATCCGGGGGAAGGGCCTCTGCCCATATCGTCCGTCCAGAGTCATCTACTATTGCGGCTCCCACCCGTCTCTGTCCATCTTTTACATAACTGCTGCCGTCTGTGAACCATCTTAGCTCACTGTTATCCAGTGGAGTATCGGTTAAGTCCTTTCGCATTGCTGTTACCCCGGCCAGTATCTCATCACAATCATGGAGGGGGCTATTTTCCCCCGGATTGGGCAAAAGAGTGGCCGGATTTACAGTGCAGGGCGTTTGGAAATGAATCCGTGGGGTGTCAAGTAGCAAGGCCTGGTAGTGCATCAAGCAGGCATTAGAAATCCATTTACCTGGGGGTTGCTTTAAAACTCTCTCTATGGCATGAGGAGTGTAGACCAAGAGTCTCTGTCCATAAGTCAGTTTATCAGCATCGTGGACTAAGAGCGCGGTGGCCGCGATGATAGGGAGGCAAGGTGGCCATCCGGCTGCCACTGGGTCCAGTCTCTTGGAAAGGTAAGCTACAGGTCGCTTCCATGGTCCCCATCTCTGTGTTAGTACCCCTTTTCCTATCCTCCACTTTTCATCTACAAATAATTGGAAAGGCTTAGATGGATCAGGGAGGGCAAGGGCAGGAGCCTCTAGCAAGGCTCGCCTGAGCTCTTGGAAGGCCTCTTTCATTGGCTCAGTCCATTTCCAGTCCTTGTTTTATTTGGTCCCTTCATATAGGGGCCTGGCCTTTTCTGCAAACCCCAAGATCCATAACCGGCAATATCCCACCATTCCCAGAAATTCTCTCACTTGTCTAGGGTTAGCCGGCTCAGGGATCTGGAGGATGGTTTCTTTCATAGCCTGTTAGCCACCTCTGGCCCTGTTTTATCTTATAACTGAGGTATGTAACCTCTTGCTTGGCAATCTGGGCCTTTTTGGCACTAGTCCAGTAACCTAAAGTCCCCAAGGTTTGGAGAAGGTCACCTGTTGCCTCGTGGCACTCTTTCTCTGTAGCCGCCGCCAGCATAAGGTCATCAACATATTGTAATAAAACAATGGTAGGGTGTTCAACCCGATACTCACGGAGGTCTTCGTCCAGGGCCTCATTAAATAACATGGGCGAGTTTTTGAAACCCTGTGGTAAGCGAGTCCATGTCAGCTGCACAGGGGTCTGACCACCGTCTTCCTGCCATTCGAAGGCAAAGATCTCTTGGCTTGCGGGGGCAAGAGGCAAACTGAAAAAGGCATCTTTTAAATCTAAAACAGTGTACCAAATGTAGTTTGGAGGCAAGTTGCTTAGCAATGTATAAGGGTCTCATCTAAAACCGACACTTGTCCATGGTCGAAATGAATTTGGGCATTTACTTTAGACAGTAAATCCCTTCCCAACAAGGGTGCTGGACACTCAGGTATCACCAGAAAAGACCGAGTTCACATGCCATTTTGTAGTCCATCCATATCGTTTAGTCCCGGTTGCTCCCTGCACCCAGCTACTTTTCTTAGACATGGGTCCATCTTTTTGGTTTGAGACTGAGTATTGGGCTCCCGTGTCCACCATGAAGCCAACCGGTTTCCCCTCCACATTTATAGTTACCCAGGACTCGGGGAGGGGCTTCGAGCCCTGACCCCCCCAGTCGCTATCCTCACCCGCGTAGAGGATATGACTGTCTGGAGAGGGAGTCTCGTTTTTGGGGTTCTTGGGCTCCTCTTTTAGATTTTTTGGGGGGCATTTATCTTTCCAATGTCCAAACTCTTTACAAAACGCACATTGGTTTTTCTCAAGCTTACGCCTTGTCTTTTTTTCTTCAGTTTTTGAGTCCAATTTTTTCCCTTTCTGGAACCTGTTTTTGTTTTCAACCCCAGCAAACAATATCTGGGCCAGCTCTTTTTGATTTTTACGGTTTTCTTCAGCTCTAAATTCTCTTTCTTCTCTTCTAATGCGGTCCTCTCTCTCTTCTGGGGTCTCTCTATGATTAAAAACTCTCTCGGCTGCCCTCACTAGATCTTGCAAGGATTGTTCATTTAACCTCTCTATCTTTTGTAATTTTTTTCTAATATCGGGGGCTGCTTGATTTACAAATGCTAACATAACTGCCGCTCGTGACTCATCTGCCTGTGGGTCCATAGGGGTATACTGTCTAAAAGCTTCCATTATCCTTTCAAGGAAGGCTGCTGGGCTCTCATTTGGTTCCTGCCTCACTGAATTTATTTTGGCCAAATTAGTCGGCTTTCTGGCGGCCGCTCTAAGGCCGGCCATAAGAGTCTGACAGTATACCCGGAGACGCTCCCTACCTTCAGCGCGTTCAAAGTCCCAGCTGGGTCGCACCAAGGGGAACCCCTCCTCAGTGAGGTTAGGCTGTATTGTGGGCCTCCCATCCACCCCTGGCACATTCTTTTGAGCTTCTGACAGGATCCGCTCTCGCTCTTCTGTAGTGAAAAGCACCTGTAACAGTTGCTGACAATCATCCCAAGTGGGATTATGAGTAAAAAGGATAGACTCTAACAGATCAATAAGACCCTGCGGTTTTTCAGAGAAGGAGGGAGTCTGGGTTTTCCAATTGTAAAAATCACTAGTGGAAAAGGGCCAATACTGATATGTCCGCTCTCCACCCTCTCTGGCTGGTCCCGCCCGGACCGGAAACGCGTGAACAGTGGAGGAGGGGACTTCCGCGTCTTCTTCCGCTACATTGGCCATTTCTCTGGATTTTCCCCTAGTTCCCTGGGCGGGGCCCCCTTCTCTGGGATGAGCTGAAGGCTCGGTTCTCCTCCTGGCTTCTCCCGATGAAACCTGTGAAAGCAAGGGCGGATGTGGATCCGCATACGGGGGTGGGAACAATTCGGTCTCCAGATCTATCAGATTAGGATACAGAGAAGATTCCTGGAATACTGGCTTTGGTCGATTTTCGTCCTTTTTTTCCTTCTTTTTCTTAGGAAGCCTTCATTACTAACACCTGTGGGCTTGGTGAGGTTGGAGTTGGGGAAGAGGGACGGGGAGGTTTAGGAGGAGTGAGAACAAAGGGTTTAAGCCATTCTGGTGGGTTCCTCACTAGATCCTGCCAGACCAGAATGTAGAGAGTCTGATCTGGGTGCCCGGCAGGACTAGGAGTAAGCACCCTCTCTTTAACTGCCTGGATAATTTGGGGATTGAAGGTTCCCTCTGTGGCCATCCGACGTCAAAGGTGGGCCACTCGACAGAACAGAAAGTCACCAGTTTGCTCTTCTTTACCAGTAACGAAAGATTCTGACCTCTAGACTTGAAATCAGAGAAGTGGTTAATCATAAGAGATAAAGGAGTAGAAGTTGTTTGTCCCATGATCACAGAAAAGTACACTGGGAACCAACAGAGCACACAAAGAGCAGCACAGACACCACAAATAGACAAACAGATAACAAACACAAGGTGGCCACCGACAATGCACTCAATCTTACCTGCAGGATGTTCACAGAGCCAGCTGCCTCCCCAGCATGAAGCTAGGCCCCGGCCTTACACTGACTTGCCTCTGCACTTTACAGCCAGATGCCTCCCCAGTAAGATACTAGGCCTCGGACTTAATCTGGGCTTCTGCAAAGTTAGCACCGGTGCTCAGAGCTCTTATCTCCTAACGAGGTTACTCCCTTCTACCAGGAGAGTTGTCCTCCCCGGCGGGACGGAGATCCCAGACGAGCCCCCAGATGTTATGCTCTGAGCCTGTATCTCCGAACCGACCGAGAGAGCAAGTCCACCACAGTATTGCAAACGCAAGAAGGGAGTTTGTTTATTCCTAGCGCGCTAGGGCCCAAGTCTCAACCCACACAAAGGAATCTGACAAGAGCCGCGAACAAAGGAGTATGGCGGCTTATATACAGGCAGTTCTTTGTCTCAGTTACAGGAGTAGCTGGCGTTACATGATTGGCTAGGCAGGATGAGCGCATATCCTGTCTCTTTCTGGTAAACATGACTCAGGTCCTAGAGACCATCGTTTGGTCCCTAACATTGGGAACTCTCCATAGTTTCGGTTCAATTGTTCTGTGAAGCTAAAACTTCTCTAAAAACTAAAAGTCTTTTTTTAAGTATGCATACAATAAAGTATACACATAGGAGACTCTGGGAAGTTAGCTGCAGCAGCATAGCTTTTCATTCTCCTTGAGTCGTCACATAAAAACAGATAAGCAACTAGAAAGCAAAACTAAACTATGAATATTTACAATAAAACTTCAGTAATAAATTATCCCTGTGAATCCCCAGATGAAGGCAAGTGGGGACAAATCAATAATCCAGTGCTGCACAGTGTCAGCATCAATATGAGAACAAGGAAGAAGGGTCAGTGTCTGACGCACTCGAGAACATAACTCCAAAATAGCAACAGGTACAGAAGGCACAGGTGAAATGGAGCGTGTAAGGGACACCCGTAAGGACTGAGAGGGCTGGGGCAGTCTGGCTCCTATGAACTCTTGGAACTCATGTCCCAGGGCTTCCCTCCAGAACAGGACTCCCAGCTGGAGAGAAAATTCAAGGAGTAGAATCAAAATTGAGCAAGGACGAGAGAGAGAGAGGCAAGGTCCTGATCAAAGTCCAGGAGAACAGATACCGCAAATCTCAGAAAGCAGGCTTCGTATTTTAATATTATGCCAAAACACAGAGGAAGCTCTGTGAAGTTATAAAAGTGTCCCTGCCTTACTCTAAAGTCCAAGAAAAATACATAAAAGTCAGCAACAAAAAAGGATTTAGGTTGAATGTTCATGAAGTTGTTACATTAAAAAAAAAAAAAGACATAAGTAGCAAAATAATACCCCTACAAACACTAGTGTGTCTAGAAAGACATATCCACAAAACAGATCAAAACTGTAACCTATTATTTCAAAATGACCTGCAAGATGTTAAGAAGTGGAACATCAGGTGGAACACTTCCAGCATCTTTGTAGAGTCCCAAGTGTGCAGGGTGTGTGTGTAGTATATGTTGTTAGACTGTCCTTCTTGGTGTGTAGGAGCTCTTCATACTTAGATCCTTCATCAGATGTGTTTTCGCAAATACCTCCTTCCACTCTGAGGCTTGCCTTTTCATTATTACTACTGGGATCTTTCAGTTAATAAAAATTCTGAACTATAATGAAGTTCAACTTATCAATATATTTCCTTTATGGTTTGTGATTTTTGTGTTTTGTCAATATTTCCCCTATGGTCATGAAGATCTTCCAGGTTGTCTTCTAGAAGTTTTGCTGTTGCACTTTTCATGTTTATATCTATAGTCCATCTGGAATTGATTTTTGTGCATGAGATATAATAGAGTCAAGGCTTTTTTTTTTTTTCTTTCCCATCAGCTATCCAATGGATCTAGCACCCTTTGATAAAAAAGATCACATTTTTTCTGCAAGACTGCAGGGACACCTTCATTGTAAATCAGGGGTCCACATATGTGTGGGTCTATGTCTATGCACTCTATTCTACTGCATGAGTCTTTTTGTCTATCTCAAACCTAATACACACCAAACTGAATTCCTGATCTTCTTCTCTAAGTCTGTTCCTCTTACTGTCTGCCCTGTCTCAGTTGTGGGCAATTCGACACTTCCAATTGCTCTGGCCAAAATCCTTGGTGTCACCCTGACTTCTTTCTTTCTCTTATACTCCACTTGTAATTCATCAGACCCTACTGCCTTTACGTGCAATTACATCTGGAATAACTACCTCTACCACTCCCACCCTGGTCCAAGCCAACATCGCCCTCATCTAGACTACTGCAATAACTTCCTAACTGGTCACCCTGATGAGTGGTACCTGATTGGATGTAAGGCATGGGAGAGAAGGAGGAGTCCGCTACCATCCAGGCTTCTGGGTTTGGATGGTGGAAGCTGCTTTCCAGAGTGGGAAAGGAAAGAAATTGATTTGAGGGCAAAGGGAAGAAAATCACCCTTTCAGCCTCTTCTCTATCTAACAGAAAAAGTAATACTGTTAAGCTAGCTCATGTAAGTCAGATCATGTCCCTGCTCTACTCATAACCTTCCAATGGTGCCCCATCTCACTCAGTGTAAAGGCCAAAGTCCTTACAATGACCAACAAAGTTCTTTGAAATTTGGCTTCCCAGCCTTCACTACTCTTTCTGTATACTTCACTAGCCTTGATGTAGCCACAGTAGCCTCTTTGACATGCCTTGAAAAACCAAGCCTACTCCCACCTCAGCCTTTGCATTTGTGATCTTCCCAAACACCTAAATGGTTAGCTCCTTCATTTTCACCAAGTCTTTGTTAAAATGTCATCTTTTTAGGGAGGTTTTACCCTGACTAGCCTATTTAATTGTAATCCAATCCCCATTCTGGTACTCCCTATCAGCTTTTTCTACTTTCTTTTTCCTTAATTTTGATCACCGTCTAACTTTGAACTCAACAAAAGCAATGTTGAGAAAAACCAAGCCAGCATTTTATAATGAGAACCATACAACAGAATCTTCTGAGGAATGCATCATATTAATAACATCCATAAAAGACTTTAAAATATTTTTGCATATTTTTTTCACTGCTCTAAGCCTAGCACTCAGAAGAGAACCTGATATATAGTAGACGTTTAATAAACACTTTATTGAGTAGACTCAATACATGAATGAATCATTGAACCAAGCACATCTTAAATATTGCCAAATATTTAAAGGTTTAATAAAAGGGGATGAATTTTCAAAGGAGATGGAAGAAACAACCAGAGATGGAAAAAGACCTAAGTGAGTCTAATACCCAGACATAGAGGGAATTTCCTGAGTGATGGAGTATCTTTTGTTATTCATAACATGCCCTTTTCAACCATACCTGAATTTATACTAATGAGGCTAGTGAAGAGTATTACTTTAGAATTAGGGAACCAACTATGTGATTAGAGTTTGGAACTTACAGTCCACCTGCTGAACTCTAGGGAGGGAGAGGTATTAGAGGTTGAGTTCAATCACCAGTGACAAATGAGTTAATCAGTTGTGCCTACATGATAAAACCTCAAGTAAAAACTCTCACAAGATTTGAGGGAGAGTTCAAGTTGGTGAACTTGATGTGCTGGGAGGGCATGGAAGTTCTGGGCCAACGCTTCTCCACCCTCTCCTCTCTACCTCAGACCTTGCATTTGGTTGTTTCTGAGTTATATCCTTTATAATAAAATTGTTATGGAAGATATATGCTTTCCTGAGTTTTGTGAATTACTGGATTGTGGCAGGGTGTACAGGGAGATGGGGCTTGAGACTCTCTAAATTTATAATTCAGCCAGGCAGAAGTGGTGGTAAGCTGGGCACCCCATTTGCAGCCCATATCTGAAACAGTGGCAGTCTTGTGAGATTAAGCCCTTAATCCAAGGTGTGTACTGGTTCCAAGCAGTTGGAGTTTTAATTGAATTAAATTATTGAACACCCAGCTGGTATCAGAAAATTGGAGTATTGATCATTATTTGAAAATACGAAACAGCCAGAAGGGGGCAGAGTCTGTTTGAACTCAACCTTTGTACCACACTGTAGTTAAAGAGCAATTAAGTTTGCCAGATCATGCCACATGAAAAGAAAAGAGGGCAAAGGACAGATGTCCCAAAATTTAATAAGAAAGTAAATTATTCCAAAGACTTTCCTGGCAGTCCAGTGGTTAAGATACTGTGCTTCCACTGTACAAGGTGCAGGTTTGAACTCTGGCCAGGGAATTATGAGCTGGCATGCCACGTGGCACAGCTGAAAAGCTTTAAAAAGAAAGAAAGTAAATGATTGCACAAAGAGGAAAATTTCCAGAGACATAGAAATTAAACTTGGATGAGATAATGTTGAGGAAACCAAGAGAAAAGGAAGTTTAAAGGAAAGTAATCAATACTGTTAACTGCTATGAAGAGATAATATAAGATAAGGCTTGACAAATATCTACTGAATTTAGTAGCCGTGAATGACAATTCAAAGAGTACTTGGGGCCTGAACTTAATGAGTTGAAAAATGTGTATTGTTTCTCCCTTTCGGAAGTTTGGCTGTGGTAGAAAGAGAAGGGGTAGCAATGGGATAGTGTTATAGGAATGAGGGTTTCTACTATCATTATTGATTGTTCAATATTGGGTGAAAGAGGCTTGAGTAGGTTTACATGGAAGTGGGCCAGAAGTCAGTTCAGTTCGATTCAGTCGCTCAGTCGTGTCCAAGCTTTTGCGACCCCATGGACTGCAGCACACCAATCCTCCCTGTCCATCACCAACTCCCAGAGTCCACTCAGTCCATTGAGTCAGTGATGCCATCCAGCCATCTCATCCTCTGTCGTCCCCTTCTCCTCCTGACTTCAACCTTTTGCAGCATCAGGGTCTTTTCAAATGAGTCAGTTCTTCGCATCAGGTGGGCAAAGTATTGGAGTTTCAGCTTCAGCATCACTCCTTCCAGTGAATATTCAGGACTGATTTCCTTTCAGATGGACTGGTTGGATCAGCAGAAGTGGAGAGTGCTTAATGGTAGGTGCCAGGCCCACAGCTCAAGAGTCTGGTCAAAAAATAGGCTGACAAGATTTTACTTTTATTTTTATAATTTCTGTATTGTTAAATTTTCTTAGCATGTACAGTTGATACTGTCTCTGTATTTTTTTTTAAGTGCCAAAAAAAGAAAGACCTTTATTTTTAAAAACAATTCTTTACCCCCTAGCTGCTGCCCTCACCCCTCCGCAGGGCAAGCTGTCTGAAGACCAGTCTGTTCCTGATTTTACACATCTATTCACAGAGCTTCCCCGGTGGTTCAGTTGGTAAAGAATCCACCCGCAATACAGGAGACCTGGGTTCGATTCCTGGGTTGGGAAGATTCCCTGGAGAAGGGAATAGCTACTCACTTCAGTATTCTGGCCTGGAGAATCCCATGGACAGAGGAGCCTGGCGGGCTACAGTCCACGAGTTGCAAAGAGTCAGACACCACTGAGCAACTTTCATGCATACATATATTCACTTTCTACTCATCCTCCACGCCCTCCAGTCTAGCCTCCAGCCTCACTTCATCTAAATAGCATTTCTTGAGGTCTCTAATATGTTCTGTGTAATTAAATCAACGGGCATTTTCAGGTCTCTCTCTCTCAAATTCCTGACTTTTTTATTTGCTCACTGGACATCTCCACAGGTATGTCTAAACAGAGCTCACCTTTCTTCCCTCTCCCCCCAAACATTTCTCCTTTCCCCACTTTGAAGAATACCTTCCACCATCCCCCATCCAAGCTCAGAAATCAAGTGACACCCTGATTTCCTCCTCTCTCACATGCCCCAGGTCTCATCCATTACCAAATCCCTTCTTTCCCATCCATCCCCACAGAGTCTCAAGTGTATCTTAATTTCAGTGCAATTTTTTTAAAGATTTTTTGACCATTTTTCAAGTCTTTATTCAATTCGTTACCATATCGCTTCTGTTTTATGGTTTTTGGTGTTTTTTTTTTTTTTCGCTGTGAGGCCTCTGGGGCCCCAGATCCCCAACCAACCAAGGATGGAGCCCATACCGCCAACATCTGAAGGTGAAGTCCGCTAAGGGAAGTCCCAATTCCAATACAATTTTGATGGTCTCCATCATGATCTTTCTGAAATGTCAATTAAACAGTGTCACTGCTCTGCTAGCAGTCCTCCTGGGCTCCTGCTGCCCAGAGTCCCAGAGTCAACCCCCAGCATGTTATTAACAGTATGGGTGGTAACGGTCCTTCGGGATCTTGAAGGCTCTGCCTACTTCTGCAGCCTCATCTCTCCCTACATCCCTGTCCTAACCCCACAGAAACTGGTAGCAGTTCCCTGAGTGAGTGGCCCAATGCTGTCCTCTGGCATGGAGGATGACACCTGGACACTCTGCAGTTGTGTGTCCTCTCCCACCTCATTCCTGGGCCAACTCCTGTCCCTCATGACTTAACTCAGACTTCACCTGCTCAGAGATTCAGTAACTCATACAGGGACAGTATGAATGCTAATCTGTTGCAGCTTTCCTTTTCAAGACTCTGAAGGCATTTGAGTTAGTGTCTAATCCTAAAGGGTTTTATACAACAGGAAAGAAAGTATGGCCTATAGGAAAGCTACAACTACAGAAATGGATTTGTTTCTTTAGTAACATGTGGGTGCTTTAAAATTTGTATAGTATTTACGAATGGTACCTTTTATTACTCATGGCATACCAAGGCAAAAATAAACTTTCTTAAATCTTAATTCTGTAAAGAATGCTGCTTATCCAGTTCAACAGACCCCACTCACATCCAGAATCTTTATCTAATACTTAGATCAATCCAGGTGTCTATATGACAAATTTTACAGGAGTCTTTAACTCTGAATTCAATGCAAGTCATGTTGAAAAAGACTGATCCAGCACTCTGTAATGAGAATGACATAGTAAATCCTTCTTAGGAATGCATTATAACATCCACACGCCCTACATTTGATGATAGTACTGGAAGATATAATTTTCTCCAGGTGTTCTAACTATAAAATAGAGATAATAATGGTTATTTCACACAATTATTCAGATGATTAAGTAAAGAGAACTTACTGGAGATAAAAAGTTGGGAGCATCAGAATAAAGTGTTTAAATTAACAATTGATGAGAAAGGAAAGAGAATGAGTTGAGAGAGAAAAATAAAAAGCCCCAGCCTACTTTCCAAATGTTTCCCATTCATTTGTTCATTCAGCAACTATTTTCTGAGTGCCCAAGATCGGTCAGTTACTGTGCTAGGCACCGGGATGCAGGGGTGAGCCAAAGGACACAGAAAAAGTTTACAGTCATTTGAAGGAGGCATAGAAATATACATTTACCTGTAAACTATTGTAAGTACTTTAAAGATAAAGTTCCAGCTATTATGGGAGAACTTAGAAGGAAATGGCAACCCACTCCAGTATTCTTGCCTGGAGAATCCCATGGACAGAGGAGCCTAGCGGGCTACAGTCCATGGGGTCGCAAAGAGTCAGACACGACTGAGTGACTTCACTTTCACTTTCACTTCATGAGGACCACATTCAGTAAGGCGTTGCCTGTAAAGCACTTAGCATAGTGTCTGACACACAGTAAACACTTTAGTCAAGGAAAGCCTCACTAAGAAAGCGACAGTTAGGGACTTCCCTGGTGGTCCAGGAGTTGAGACTTCTGCTTCCAATGCAGGAGGTGAGGGTTCGACCCCTGGTCAGGGAGCCAAGATCCCACATGCCTTGAAGACAAAAAACCAAAACATAGAACAGAAGCAATACTGTAACAAATTCAATAAAGACTTAAAAAATGGTCCGCATCAAAAAATATCTTGTAAAGAAAGAAAGTGACAATTATGCAGCCAGCAAAGGATTAGTTGGAGCTGGCTAGGTAGTGAATGGGGTGAAAAAGCATCGTCAGCTGAGGAACACATCCAAGAAGGCCCTGAGGCAGGACAGAGCCTGGAATGTTCCCAGAAAGGAAAGGAGACCTGGATATTGAGAGGGTAACAGGAAGGAAGGCTAGGAGTCTCCAAACGGAGGAAATAGGCTGGGAGTGTCAGACGATTTTCTCTCTCTCTTAAGCAGCTGGAGGAAACAAACTACAAGTGTCAGAGTTTTTTCCCTTCTCCATACAAAATTAAGAGGTTTCTCTTAAAATTCTGTGTTGCCATGACAACACCTGGTTCCACCTGAACTTAACTTTTCTCAAACCTTGAGCTAACCAATGTGTTTTTCTTACGGAAATGTTTTTCATTAAGCTATGTTAATGAACTATGTATTTACCCTGGACTCTTGTCTTCAAGTTGGTTCCACCTAAGACTCAGAACCGACTTGACAAACCAGTATGTTTTACACATACAATTTTTTTCCTATGTTAATGAAACCATATATTTGCTTGGAAACCTGCCTTTCTTCAAGATTCACGTCAATCGTTTTATGGCCCGGGATGATTCAGCTTGTGTCGATGTTATCTCAAAATGCATGCGGTGGGTGAAGGGCCTGGTGCCACTCTGAATTCCGAGACATTTCCTTTCTCTAATTAGCAGACTGCTAGTAACCAAAGCCTTTGATTGTGTGGATCACAATAAACTGGAAAATTCTGAAAGAGATGGGAATACCAGATCACCTGACCTGCCTTCTGAGAAATCTGTATGCAGGTCACGAAGCAACAGTTAGAACTGGACACTGGTTCCAAACAGGAAAAGGAGTATGTCAAGGCTGTATATTGTCACCCTGCTTATTTAAATTATATGCAGAGTACATCATGAGAATCGCTGGGCTGGAAGGAGCACAAGCTGGAATCAAGATTGCCAGGAGAAACATCAATAACCTCAGGCATGCAGATGACACCACCCTTATGAAAAAGAACTAAAGAGCCTCTTAATGAAAGTGAAAGAGGAGAGTGAAAAAGTTGGCTTAAAGCTCAACATTCAGAAAACGAAGATCATGGCATCCGGTCCCATCACTTCATGGCAAATAGATGGGGAAACAGTGGATACAGTGTCAGACTTTATTTTGGGGGGCTCCAAAATCACTGCAGATGGCGGTTGCAGCCATGAAATTAAAAGACACTTACTCCTTGGAAGGAAAGTTATGACCAACCTAGAGAGCATATTGAAAAGCAGAGACATTACTTTGTCAACAAAGGTCCATCTAGTCAAGGCTATGGTTTTTCCAGTAGTCATGTATGGACTATAAAGAAAGCTGAGCACCAAAGAATTGATGCTTTTGAACTGTGGTGTTGGAGAAGACTCTTGAGAGTCCCTTGGACTGCAAGGAGATCCAACCAGTCCATCCTAAAGGAGATCAGTCCTGGGTGTTTATTGGAAGGAATGATGTTGAAGCTGAAACAGCAATACTTTGGCCACTTGATTTGAAGAGCTGACTCATTTGAAAAGACCCTGATACTGGGAAAGATTGAGGGCAAGAGGAGAAGGGGACGACAGAGGATGAGATGGTTGGATGGCATCACCGACTCAATGGACATGGGCTTGGGAAAGCTCCAGGAGTTGATGGACAGGGAGGCCTGGCATGCTGCAGCTCATGGGATCACAAAGAGTCAGACACAACTGAGCGACTGAATTGAGTAGCTATATAACATCCAGCTAAAGACTAGCAGGGGGGCCCTCTTTCTGCCTCCTTCTGATGTCTACGTCAGAAGCTTTCTCTCTTTTATACTTTAATAAAACTTTATTACACAATAGCTATGAGTGATCAAGCCTTGTCACTGGCCCCGGATTGAATTTTTCTCCTCCAGAGGCCAAGAATCCCGGTATCTTTCGTGGCTCAGGAATAACCTTTCAATAGCTAGAAAACAATAGTTAGGAAATAATAACACTTTCTGAGCTTCCCAGGTGCTCAGAGGTAAAGAATTCATGGAGACTTGGGTTCAATCCCTGGGTGAGGAAGATACCCTGGAGAAGGAAATGGCAACCCACTCCAGTATTCTTGCCTGGAAAATCCCATGGACAGAGGAGCCTGATGGGCTACAGTCCATGTGGTCGCAAAAGAGTTGGACTTGACTTAGCATCTGAACAAACAATACCACCTTCTACCCAGCCACCCAAGGTAGAAATCTCCCTTTTCCCCATATGATTAAAATCACTTTAAGAACCACACAACAGGGACTTCCCTGGTGGTCCAGGTTAAGACACTACACTCCAAAAGCTGGGGGCCCACGGTTCAATCCCTGGTCAGGGAACTAGATCCCACATGCTGCAACTAAGAATCTACATTGTAAAAGAGCCCTTGTGCCTCAACTAAGACCAGAAGAAACCAAAATAAATAAACAAATATTAAAATACACACACACAATTCTAGATACTGTATCAACATAGTAACAATGCAAATGCATTGCATCTACCTGAAAATTAGCCTGCAGTCTGTCTCCAACCTCCCCTCTCACAGTCGCCCTTCTCCTGCTCTGCACTCTCACCCATCTAGCATCTCACTTTGGTGCACTGTCCTGGGGATAACAATTCAAGAATACATTCTTTCTGAGGAAGAGTCCTATAATAGCAAATCAGAGAGAAATTCAGCAAGAAATCTTAAACAAGGCAGCATTTTTATTGTCATCAAGGATACATATGGGCTTCCCTTGTGGCTCAGTTGGTAAAGAATCCGCCTGCAATGTGGGAGACCTGGGTTCAATCCCTCAGTCGGGAAAATCCCCTGGAGGAGGGCATGGCAACCCACTCCAGTATTCTTGCCTGAATAATGCCCATGGACAGAAGGAGCCTGGAGGGCTGCAGTCCATGGGGTGGCAAAAAGTCAGACATGACTGAGTGAATAAGCATGGCACACTTAGGCTACGTATAAATGCAGGGCTCAGAATTCAGTTTAAAATTCAAATGTGAAGTGGCTATCTATCAGAAGGATACATATTATTAACAGCATTATTTGAATTGAAAAATTACAGACTTCTTCTAACAGAAAGATTGATTTCCCTAACCGATTTTCCAGTGAGGATCAACTTTACCAATTAGTTCATATGGCAAACATCTTCCAAAACTTAAGTGAGCTTAATCTGCAGCCCTAAGATTTTGACAAAAATATAAAGTATGTATTCATTATATAATACACCAAAAATTATAAACCTTACAACTATTTATGAGAAAAAAATTTAATATCACTTTTAAGATGTATGACAATAACAATTTTTCAAAATCATTTTAAGGTTATTCTAGTAAAAAACAAGAATGTCAAGATAACTGGCTTACAAGATTAACTGAAGAGTATCTGCTAAGTGCATGGGGTATAGTGGTATGGAATAAGAAGTCCAAAGTGATTCCTAGATTTATAACCAGGAAATATAAATTTGAGATTAACCCAAAATTCATGTATGTTCACATAGAGAATTGACAACAATGCAAATAACTGCTGATGAGGGAAATTAACTTCGTCTTGTGTCTTCGCTATTGTCTTGTGTATTTGTAGTAATTTGCAATTACTGCCTTGTGAATTTATATTTGTAGTAACAAATGCATTTTAGTGTATCTGAGTATACATTTATATATTTTCTCTTTGAATTCTACTTTAAAATTGTTATATATCTTATTGTTTCCCTCATTATATAATAAGTATAATAATAAAAAGTGCATGTATGTTCATGGTTCATTAAGATACCTCTTAAATATTTTCCATTATACTTTATTAATTTTTTTTTTTTTCTGGCCACACCAGGAGGCTTGTGGGATCTTAGTTCTCCAACCAGGGATCAAACTCTAGGCCCCCAGCAGTAAGGACACTAAGTCCTAACCACTGAACCACCAGGAACTCCCTACTTTATTAAATTTTGGAGGAGATGGTATATATGGTTTAGAGGTGAAAAACTTTTCCCGTCTTCCTTTCTGGCTAACCTAATAATTAAATTGACATAAAGCAGATTAACAGGAGAGAAACAAATTTCATACATAAGGGAGCCCCAAAGATATGAAACACAAAGATAGTCAAGCAATTGAGGCTTATACACCACCCTCAGCTAAGGAGAAGGGGGAAGGGTCTGGGGTTTCAAAAGGGAGGGAGACAATTCCCAGGAAGATGAGAAGAGCAAGTGCTTGGTAAGCAACTGTTTGCCATACCATGTAGCTAAGTCTCTCTGATAAAAAGTTATCTTTGGTATTAGCTCTTTTTCTGCCATCAATCTAAATTCTTTTAGGCAGTTAAAGGGAAGGTAAACAGCTCTTTCAGAGTTTGTTGGGCCTTATCAACTCAAAATAATTCACATGCCAAAGTGATGTATTTTGGAGTCACTTATTCTGCTCCTCCTCAATGGTGATATTGGAAATTTTGGAGATCTGTGAAGGTCTTAAAATTTAACTTTCAAGAATATCTAAGGTCCACTATAGCTTACACGTTCACATTAATTCTGACTTCTGTTTTATAAAGAGGTCTAAGTTGCAGTTTTTATGTAATATCAAAGTTAACCAGAGAGGGAGAAAAAAAGTTTACCAGGAAATAAGGCATCCAGTCTTAAGTTAAAAATTAAAGGACTGGCTTGTGGTCCAAGATGCAATTTGTTACCTGGATTTACCCTTTCACCTTAAAGAACTCTGACCCTACTTCATTCCCTACAAAAATCACCACCAACCACCACACAAAATATATGGAACAACAATTTTCAAGATACTGGACATCCGCCAGTGAAGAACAGTGATCCCTGAGAGACTGGAAGCAATAAAGAGAGCTGTGCAATTAAATTCAGAGGGTTCCCAGGCTACTGCCCAGGGGAGGGAACTCAGGGGAAGCTGTCGGAGTCCCTGAGTTGAGGAAGTACTGAGAGTATGTGGGACAGAGTGCTAGAGGAGAGACCTGTACAGAGAAAGAGCTCTGGAGATCTGCGGAGGGTATTCAGAGTATTGGTTGGTGCCTTTGTGTGAGGAAGCTATCCCACAAATGCTGGGGAGAGAACTATCGAGAGAATGAGAGTAAGCAGCAATCAGCACTCCCAGAGAGCTGGGAAGACAGCCTGTTCCCAACAGCTTATATTGGGAAACCTCATGATTCACAGGGCACTGGGTAAAGTATTCAACAGTCTTTCTTCAGTAATGGGAGATAATTAGCCCTTGACTAATGGTTCTCAGGGAGGGGAAATTGTGCTCCATTCCCCCAGGGAACAATGTCTATAATATCTAGAGACGTTTTTGATTTGTAAGGACTAGGGGCAAGGTGCTACTAGCATTTAGTGGGGAGCCAAGGATGCTACTAAATATCTTGCCGTGACCAGGACAGCCCCCCTGATAACAAAGTATCACTTGGTCCAAAATATCAATAGTGCTGAGGCTGAGAAACCTTACTGTAGACTCAGCACTGCTCTTGTCCTTCCTAAGAAACCTTAAAAGCAAGACTCAAAAGGATCATACTGTTTCCAAGTAAATTAGCTGCATCCCAGAGCAAAGCTCAAGCTTTATAGGAATACAAAACTGTGGTACTTGACAGTGTAAAATTCACAGTGTCTGGTATTCAGTTCTTCCTCATTTAACAAAGATTACCAGGCATGCAGAGGTGCAGGAGAAAAACAGCCGATCGAAACCAATCGGAACTGACACAGACATAAGAAGTGGCATAAAATGACATTAAAAGTTAATACACCTAAATTCTATAAATTCAATAGGTTAAGCAGAGATATGGCAGATATAAAAAAAGACCCAAATCAAAATTTTAGAGATAAAAGTTACAATCTCTTAGATGAAAAATACACTGGATGGGACTTAATAGCAGATTACATATTTCAGAAGAAAAGATTCATTAGCTTGAAAGTATAGCAATATAAACTATCCAAAATGAAACAGAGATAAGAGAATTTTTAATGACACTCAAAAAGAAAAATACATCAGTGAGCTGTGAGACCATGTTAAATGACCTAATATCTAAGTACTTGGAGTCCTTAAAAGAAAGGGCAGAGAGGAGAGTACTGAAAATATAGCTGAAGAAATTACAGTCAAAAATTTTCCAGATTTGATGAAAACTATTAATCCACAGATCTAAGAATCCCAATGAATCCCCAAACACCGGAAATACTAAAAATATATCAAGGCACATCATAACCAGATTGTTTTTTTTTAAAGACAAGAAGAAAATCTTAGAAGCATCCAGAGGAAAAAAGATATCTCATATATAGACATAAATAAGGATGACATCAGATCTCTCATTGGGAATAATGCAAGCAATGCTTAATATTATGTGGCAGTCTGGATGGGAGGGTAGTTTGGGGAAGAATGTATACATGTATATATATGGCTGAGTCCCTTCGATGTTCACCTGAAACTATCAAAACATTCTTAAAAAGCTATGTGAGTGCTGCTTGCTCATCATGTCCAACTCCTTGTGACTCCATGCACTGTAGACTGCCGGGCTCCTCTGTCCATTCAGTTCAGTTCAGTTCAGTGGCTCAGTCATGTCTGACTCTTTGCGACCCCATGAATCGCAGCACGCCAGGCCTCCCTGTCCATCACCAACTCCCGGAGTTCACTCAGACTCACGTCCATCGAGTCCGTGATGCCATCCAGCCATCTCATCCTCTGTCGTCCCCTTCTCCTCCTGTCCCCCATCCCTCCCAGCATCAGAGTCTTCCAATGAGTCAACTCTTCGCATGAGGTGGCCAAAGCACTGGAGTTTCAGCTTTAGCATCATTCCTTCCAAAGAAATCCCAGGGCTGATCTCCTTCGGAATGGACTGGTTGGATGTCCTTGCAGTCCAAGGGACTCTCAAGAGTCTTCTCCAACACCACACTTCAAAATCATCAATTCTTCGGCACTCAGCCTTCTTCACAGTCCAACTCTCACATTCATACACAACTACTGGAAAAACCATAGCCTTGACTAGATGGACCTTAGTCCGCAAAGTAATGTCTCTGCTTTTCAATATGCTATCTAGGTTGGTTATAACTTTTCTTCCAAGGAGTAAGTGTCTTTTGATTTCATGGCTGCAATCACCATCTGCAGTGATTTTGGAGCCCCCCAAAATAAAGTCTGACACTGTTTCCACTGTTTCCCCATCTATTTCCCATGAAGTGATAGGACCGGATGCCACGATCTTCGTTTTCTGAATGTTGAGCTTTAACCAACTTGTTCACTCTCCTCTTTCACTTTCATCAAGAGGCTTTTGAGTTCCTCTTCACTTTCTGCCATAAGGGTGGTGTCATCTGCATATCTGAGGTTATTGACATTTCTCCCAGGATTCTCCAAACAAGAACACTGGAGTGGGTTGCCATTTCCTTCTCCAAGGGATCTTCCCAACCCAGGGATCAAACCTACATCTCCTAAGTCTCCTGCAATGGCAGGCAGATTCTTTATCCAATACAAAATTAAAAGTTTTTTTTTTTTTAAAGAAATTATGCAAGTGAGAATATAGTAGAGCAGTACCTTAAAAATACTGGGCAGGGCGGCGGGGGCGGGGGTGGGTACTGCAAATGCAGAATTCCATACTCAGCAAAAATTTTTCAAAAGTAACAGCAAAATAAAGGCATATTCAAACACATGAAAGCTGAAAGAATTCATCACCAAAGTACCCACTAGAAGACCCCCACACTACATACATAGATACATAGTACAAGAATATAAAGGAAGTCCTCAGGCAGACGAAAATGATACCAGATGGAAATCTGGATCTTCACAAATGAATGAAGAACCCTGGAAATGACAACTACATGGGTAAATTAATAAGATTTTTTTCTTATTTGAATTCTTTGAAAAATAAATGGCTGCCTAAACAAAATAGTCGCAATGTAATGTGAGGGGTTTTAATACCTAAAAAGGTAAAATGCATGATAAAAAGAGCATAAATGTCATGAGAGAAGAAACAACACTATTGCAAGGCTCTTACAGTAGGAATGGTCCTGCATCTATCAAAGAAACTGAATGTGTATAGTTGAAAACCCTCCCACAAAGTAAATGCCATGCCCAGGAGGCTTCACTAGTGAATTATGCCCAACATTTTTAAAGTCAATCAAGGTAATTCACAATAATAAACAAATTTAAAAAGAAAAAACACATGATCCTCTTAATAGATGCAGAAAAAACATTTGATTAAATCCAACATCCATTCCTAATAAAAACTCAGCACACAAGGAACTTTAGGTAGGATTTCTCCTTATGTTAATAAGCATCTACAACAAACACATAGCTAACATCATCTTTAATGGTGAAAGACTGAATACTTTCCCCCTAAGATCAGCAACAAGACAAGCATATCTGCTTTCATCATTCAACATTGTAGTGGAAGTTCTAGACAGTGCAATAAAGAAAAAAAAAAAAATAGAGCTGTCCAGATAGTAAAAGATGAAGTAAAACTCAGATAACATGATCATCTTTGTAAAAAACCTAACTGAAAATGAAAGTGAAGTCGCTCAGTCGTGTCCGACTCTTTCTGACCCCTTGGACTGTAGCCCACCAGGCTCCTACGTCCATGGGATTCTCCAGGCAAGAATACTGGAGTGGGTTGCTGTTTCCTTCTCCAGGGGATCTTCCCGACCTAGGGATCGAACCCAGGTCTCCTGCATTGCAGGCAGACACTTTAACCTCTGAGCCACCAGGGAAGCCCATAAAAAAAAATATAAGGAATCTATTAAAAACTTACTAGAACTAGTAAATGAATTTAAAGTTTACAGATATAAGATCAATATATTAAAAAGTAAGTGTATTTCTATATACAAGCAATGAACAATTAGGTATTGAAATTTTAAATGTTCTTACTAGCATCAATATATATAAACTTCCTAAACATATAAATATGACAAAAGATGTATAAAACCTGCACTACAAATTGCAGCTGAGGGAAATTACAGAAGATTTAAATAAATGAAGAAAAATAACTTGTTCATAAGAAAACTTGTTTAAAGACATAATTTGTTCATAAGAAGACTCAATTTGCTAAGATATCAATTCAAAACCCCAGCAGGTTTTTTGTAGATATTAACAAAATTATTCTAAAATTTATATGGAAATGCAAAATATCTAGAATAGTCAAAATAAAATTGATAAAGAACAAAGTTGAAAATAATTTCAAGACTAGTCACAACACTTCAGGAATCAAGATGGTATGATGTTAGTATTAAGAAAGGTAACTAGATCAAAGGTACAGAATAGAGAATGTAGACCAATACACAAAAGTGGATAACCAAAGAAGTCCCTGGCAGTCCACTGGTTAGGATCCCATGCTTTTACTGTAGAGGGCAAGGGTACAATCCCTGGTCAGGGATCTAAGATTCCATAAATCTTCTGGTGTGGTGAAAAAAAAAAAAAGGATAATCAAGTTTTTGATCCAGGAACAAGGACAACTGAATTGAGAAAAGAATGCATTTATTCATATAAAGACTTGTGCTCAGAGCAGTTTTATTTGTAATAGAGAAACACTGGAAACTACCTAAATGGTCATTGACAAGTGAATGGGAAAATTGTGGTACATCCAGACAATGAAATACTAATCAATAAAAAGGAACAAATTATTGATACAAACAACAACATGGATGAATCTCAAAAAAAAAAGAGTATATACTATATGATTCTATTTAAAACTTGAGAAAATGCAAGTTTTAAAGTGACAGCAGATCGGTGTTCACTTAGAGGGTAGGAGGAAGTTTACAAAGGACATGAGGGGAAAACTTGTGGGTGCAAGATAGGCTCATTATCTTGACTGCAGTGATGGTTCCATAGGTGTATGTGTTCATACATGTTAAGTCTCTTCAGTCATGTCAGACTCATGCGTGACCGTATGGACCATAGCCCGCCAGGCTCCTCTGCCCATGGGATTCCCTAGGCAAGAATACTGAAGTGGGTTGCCATACTCTCCTCCAAGGAATCTTCCCAACCAGGGATTGAACCCATGTCTCTTATGTCTCCTGCATCAGCAGGTGGGTTCTTTACCACTAGGGCCACCTGGGAAGCCCTCATAGGTGTATATGTGTATCAAAATTTACCAACTTGTATACTTTAAACCCTCATAGGTGTATATGTGTATCAAAATTTACCAGCTTGTATACTTTAAATACATGGGGTTTATTATAGGTCCCCATTTAACCTCAATAAAGCTGTTTACAATATTAAAGGAGAATGGTGAAAATACTATTGAGTTTCATACAGTTGACTTATTTTGTTATAGTTCTATCAAAAACGAGGAAGAAAAATTTATTCTTTATGTAAGCCACACAAACACCAAAGAAAAACTTTTCCATATCCACAGGCTACCAATTCTATTGCTAGATTGTCACTTTCCCCATCTCCCTCCAAACTTGGCCAGACATTTCATATGTGCTGTCAACATGAATAGCTCGGAAAAATACCTGGTGAAGGCTCTGGGTCAGAATGTGGGTGACTGGGCCATTGCTACTATCTGACACACGCGGAAGTTATACTGAGTATATCTGATCTAGGAGAGCTGTTGGTACCTTTACAATCTTAGCAGAGCTGGAGTCTACTTAGGGGTTTTGATGGATTCTAAGAGTACATCATGAGAAACACTGGGCTGGAAGAAACACATGCTGGAATAAAGATGGCTGGGAGAAATATCAATAACCTCAGATATGCAGATGACACCACCCTTATGGCAGAAAGTCAAGAGGAACTAAAAAGTCTCTTGATGAAAGTGAAAGAGGAGAGTGAAAAGTTGGCTTAAACTCAACATTCAGAAAGTGAAGATCATGGCATCCGGTTCCATCATTTCATGGGAAATAGATGGGAAACAGTAGAAACAGTGTCAGACTATTTTTGGGGGCTCCAAAATCACTGCAGATGGTGACTGCAGCCATGCAATTAAAAGACACTTACTTCTTGGAAGAAAAGTTATGACCAACAGAGATAGCATATTGAAAAGCAGAGACATTACTTTGCCAACAAAGGTCTGCCTAGTCAAGACTATGGTTTTTCCAGTGGTCATGTATGGATACGAGAGTTGGACTGTGAAGAAAGCTGAGCACCTAAGAATTGATGCTTTTGAAGTGTGGTGTTGGAGAAGACTCTTGAGAGTCCCTTGGACTGCAAGGAGATCCAACCAGTCCCTTCTGAAGGAGATCAGCCCTGGGTGTTCTTTGCAAGGAATGATGCTAAAGCCAAAACTCCAATACTTTGACCACCTCATGCAAAGAGTTGACTCATTGGAAAAGACTGATGCTGGGAGGGATTGGGGGCAGGAGGAAGAGAGCACAACAGAAGATGAGATGGCTGGATGGCATCACTGACTCGATGGATGTGAGTTTGAGTGAACTCCGGGAGTTGGTGATGGACAGGGAGGCCTGGTGTGCTGCGATTCATGAGGTAGAAAAAAGTCAGACACGACTGAGCGACTGAACTGAACTACATTGTAATTTTTACATATATACACTTTTAAGTTATCTGTATAAACTATCTTCTTATTTATTAACAGAAGTCATCTTGATGTATGGATTTGATTTATAATGTGCCACTTTCTGCACGCACCACGCGGAAAGACAATAGGATACTTTGGGCTCTTGCTGCCAAACAAGTATTGAAACAATTTGTGTGGGTTGTTAAAAGAAGTACTACAATTAACAGGACAATTTGGCACCATCCATGCCCCCAGGAAACTGGAGTACTGTATTGGAAAGGAGACAACTTAGGCAAACTGCTAAAATTACAGAACATCAACAGCCACCTCTTATGCCAAATCATCTTCAGTCTGAGTCATTCTTGCACACTTCATTTCTCAAATTCTGTCTGTCTCAGAATGGTATACCTTTACCCCCCAGTTAATGTTGTGGGTTTAAAGTACTGAGCTTTCTTTCCTACTGACAAACTGATGGAGAAGTTCATATAATCAAGGAAAACTGTTGTTGTTAAGTCACTCAGTCATGTTCAGCTCTTTTGTGACCCCATGGACTGTAGCCCGCCTGGCTCCTCTGACCATGGGATTTCCCAGGCAAGAATACCGGAGTGGGTTGTCATTTCCTTCAGGGGATCGTCACAACCCAGGGACTGAACCCTAGTCTCCTGCATTGGCAGGCAGATTCTTTATCACTGAGCCACCTGAGAAGCCCCAATCAAGCAAAATATCTGATTTTTATATAAAGATATTTTAAATAAAAATACTAATTGCTCACAAAAAAAAGTAGACTGAGGATCTCTGAACTTAGACCCAAACCCAAAGCCAAGTTTGTTTATCTCCGATAAATCTCTCCTGATGATTCCTCCAGTCCCACCTTTACTGTGTGAGTAGTTACAGAGCTGTGTTGGCAGAAAAACTTTGTGTACGGATGTTCTGGGGGTAAGCAATTCTAGTAACCCTTAAGACTTAAAACTAAGACTGTGGTATATTGGTGAATATTTAATAAGGTAAGAAAGGAAAGCCCTCAGTTGCAGTATCTGAATGAATACTCCCAGTCAGTCAGTTTTAAGCCACCACTGTGATGTGACCAAATGCAATATTTGGAAGGGGTGCCTAGTATTCCCACCATACAAATGTGACAGAGATAAATAACCTCAAGAGCACATACAACAGCAAAATATAATAAAAATAATTAAGCATTTTTTTTTACATTCTAAAAGAACTAATAATTTATTACAAAGCATAAATCAAACTATTGTTGGTATTTCATTATATTCCTAAAGAAATATTTAGTTTTGTACACCAGAATTAAAACAGCACTTATAATTATTTGTGGCTATGAAAAGGCAATCAACTTTCACTTAAAACTGTAATCAGTGATGAAATATACTTCAAGAACATAAACAGTTTTTAGTATCTAATACTGTCACCAGCGAAGCCCACAAACAATTCCCAGGAAATAAAATCTGGGTAGTAAAATAAAATCTAACCTTTCTCTTTTCCTTTGTGCTTAGTCTAGTTTCAGTTGCTCACACAGTGCCCCTCTGCAGAGATTTTACACCAGGCCCTTCAGACCAGAGTTCCTAGTGCAAAAAGGCTGTGCCCCTCACACCTCAGCTCCAGGAACCATATTTTTTTTTTTTTTTCCAGGAACCATATTTAGAAGCGCTGCAAGCAATATTGCAATTCAAGATAGCTATCAGGCCCAGGGGAGGTATGCTGCCCCTCCCCCACATCGCCTTCTGAAAGCCTGAGCTGCAAAAGTTGCGGGAGGTGCTTGCCAAGAACTCGCCCCCTCCCTGCTGACAAGAACCCTATGAAGCAGCCAGGCCAAACGCCTATGAGGAAGACCCAAGTACTCTAGAGCTGGAGCTCACACCTCCTTTTTTTATTTCCTTTGATTCTGAACCAGACTTGATCTCCTACTGGCTCCAAGATACCAGGCAGAAGAACCTTTATTGGGGACTGACTCAGGGGTGTTATAACAATACTTTCATTTTTAAAATATAACTTATTAACTGTAAGTTTATATAACTTACATTTTAAATAATGGAAGTGTTTGAGAACTGGCTAGCCAAATTCTTACCATTTTAACGAGTCTGTACAAGCCCCATTTCAACACATTACTAGCCTGGGGTCATTTTCTTTGCGAGCAAGATACAAGGTAACCTCAAATAACTTCTAATTAAGTGACTCCTACTGAAAGAGAAGTTCCTGGTGACAAGTAAAATTTGATATATTCTTTTTAATACAACAATGAAGAAATAAGAGGACAGGTACAGTTTAAAAGCATACAGTGTTACAGGGCTCCTCCCTTGGCTTAGTGGGTAAAGAATCCACCTGTAATACAGGGGACACAGGAGACCCAGCTGGATCCCTGGGTCAAGAAGATCCCCTGGAGGAGGAAATGGCAACCCACTCCAGTATTCTTGCCTGGAAAATTTCATGAACAGAGGGGCCCGGCAGGCAACAGTCTTCAGGGGTCACAAGGAGTCAGATAAGACTGAGTCACTAAGCACAAACCCACCCGCGGTGTTAGGTGGTGCCCTGGACTGGAGCTCAGTCATGTCTCCAGAGCTAAGAGGTGACTGCATCCTTCAGGTGTTGCTACAACTTCTATTTTTGAAAAAGTCAGACTTAAAGACTTTAATAGCTCTGCTCCCTTAAAGATGTGTGTGCAGGGGTGTGTGTGGGGGGCAGGGGGGGTGGTCTCCAAGAAAAATATTCTATTCCTACAATCTTCTGTGTGCACTCCTACCCGCCTGAGGGCTTAAGTCAGCTGCCGGCAGTGCAGTGCTAAGTCTCTTCAGTTCAGTTCAGTTCAGTTCAGTCTCTCAGTCATGTCCGACTCTCTGCGACCCCATGAATCACAGCACGCCAGGCCTCCCTGTCCATCACCAACTCCCGGAATTCACTCAGACTCATGTCCATTGAGTCAGTGATGCCATCCAGCCATCTCATCCTCTGTCATCCCCTTCTCCTCCTGCCCCCAATCCCTCCCAGCATCAGAGTCTTTTCCAGTGAGTCAACTCTTCGCATGAGGTGGCCAAAGTATTGGAGTTTCAGCTTTAGCATCATTCCTTCCAAAGAAATCCCAGGGTTGATCTCCTTCAGAATGAACTGGTTGGATCTCCCTGCAGTCCAAGGGACTCTCAAGAGTCTTCTCCAACACCACAGTTCAAAAGCATCAATTCTTTGGCGCTCAGCTTTCTTCACAGTTCAACTCTCACATCCATACATGACCACTGGAAAAACCATAGCCTTGACTAGATGGACCTTAGTCGGCAAAGTAATGTCTCTGCTTTTGAACATGCTATCTAGGTTGGTCATAACTTTTCTTCCAAGGAGTAAGCTTCTCTTAATTTCATGGCTGCAGTCACCATCTGCAGTGATTTTGGAGCCCCCAAAAATAAAGTCTGACACTGTTTCTACTGTTTCCCCATCTATTTCCCATGAAGTGATGGGACCAGATGCCATGATCTTCGTTTTCTGAATGTTGAGCTTTAAGCCAACTTTTTCACTCTCCACTTTCACTTTCATCAAGAGGCTTTTTAGTTCTTCACTTTCTGCCATAAGGGTGGTGTCATCTGCATATCTGAGGTTATTGATATTTCTCCCAGCAATCTTGATTCCAGCTTGTGTTTCTTCCAGTCCAGCGTTTCTCATGATGTATTCTGCATATAAGTTAAATAAGCAGGGTGACAATATGCAGCCTTTACGTACTCCTTTTCCTATTTGAAACCAGTCTGTTGTTCCATGTCCACTTCTAACTGTTGCTTCTTGACCTGCATACAGATTTCTCAAGAGGCAGGTCAGGTGGTCTGGTATTCCCATCTCTCTCAGAATTTTCCACAGTTTATTGTGATCCACACAGTCAAAGGCTTTGGCATAGTCAATAAAGCAGAAATAGATGTTTTTCTGGAAATCTCTTGCTTTTTCCATGATCCAGCGGATGTTGGCAACTTGATCTCTGGTTCCTCTTGCCTTTTTTAAAACCAGCTTGAACATCAGGAATTCATGGTTCATGTATTGCTGAAGACTGGCTTGGAGAATTTTGAGCATTACTTTACTAGCATGTGAGATGAGTGCAATTGTGCGGTAGTTTGAGCATTCTTTGGCATTGTCTTTCTTTGAGATTGGAATGAAAACTGACCTTTTCCATTCCTGTGTCCACTGCTGAGTTTTCCAAATGTGCTGGCATATTGAGTGCAGCACTTTCACAGCATCATCTTTCAGGATTTGAAGTAGCTGAACTGGAATGTCATCACCTCCACTACCTTTGTTCGTAGTGATGCTTTCTAAGGCCCACTTGACTTCACATTCAGGATGTCTGGCTCTAGATGAGTGATCACACCATCGTGATTATCTGGGTCATGAAGATCTTTTTTTTACAATTCTGTTGTGTATTCTTGCCACCTCTTCTTAATATCTTCTGCTTCTGTTAGGTCCATGCCATTTCTGTCCTTTATCGAGCCCATCTTTGCATGAAAAGTTCCCTTGGTATCTCTAATTTTCTTGAAGAGATCTCTAGTCTTTCCCAGTCTCTTCAGTCGTGTCCAACTCTTTTGCGCCCCCATGGACTGTAGCCCACCAGGCTCCTCTGCCCATGGGATTCTTTCTCCAGGCAAGAATACTGGAGTGGGTTGCCTTGCCCTCCTTCAGGGGATCTTCCCAATCCAAGGATGGAACCTGCGTCTCACGTTTCCTGCATTGGCGGGCGGGCTCTTTACCACTAGCGCCACCAGCGGCGGGAGGGAGAACTATTAGGAAACAGCCCAGAATTTGGCCCTCTAGCAAGAGATGGGGAAAAGACCAGGGAATCCTCACCAGCAGCGCTTAGGTGCCGGGGCTTGAGGGCTGAGCCATAGCCGCGGACCCGCACATCTGGCGTCCTCGCCCTCCCCAGGCCGCGCGGCCGCTGTTGCCGCTCTCCCCTCGGTCCAGTGGCCTTCACAAGTCTTCACAGTTTCCCCAGAAAAGGTTCAGGCGCGGCAGGACGGCTAAAGGGTTTACCCGACGCGGCGCCTGCCTTCAGGCCCCTCCCTCCCACTGCCCCTCCGAGACACGTGTCCCCTCCCCCCGGCGCGCCAGGCCCCGCCCTCACCTCGCCTCAGTTAAAGAGGAAGAGCAGCGGGT
This sequence comes from Ovis aries, assembly GCF_016772045.2. NCBI lineage: Eukaryota > Metazoa > Chordata > Mammalia > Artiodactyla > Bovidae > Ovis > Ovis aries. Next base: position 101,874,590 of record NC_056054.1, on the reverse strand, counting down.
GGGTAGCTGCGTGAGTCAGCTTTTACCTCAGCCGGCGCGAGCCAGCTCCCTCGCTTCTGAGAGCCATGCTGAGGAGCTGCACCGCGGGACTTCGCTCGCTCTGGGCCCTGCGCGGCCGGCGGGAAGGCGCGGCCCGGCTATCGGCGGATCTGCAACCCGCGCGGGTGAGTCCAGGTTAGCCCGGCAGCGAAAATGGGCAGAAAGATAGAACTTCTTCGTCAGGAACTTAGCCTGTGATAAAGGGTATGCTGCTGCTACTGCTGCTAAGTCACTTCAGTCGTGTCCGACTCTGTGCGACCACATAGACAGCAGCCCAGTAGGCTCCTCTCTGCCTGGGATTCTCCAGGCAAGAATACTGGAGTGGGTTGCCATTTCCTTCTCCAATGCAGGAAAGTGAAAAGTGAAAGTGAAGTCGCTCAGTCGTGCCCGACTCTTAGCCACCCCCATGGACTGCAGCCTACCAGGCTCCTCCATCCATGGGATTTTCCAGGCAAGAGTGCTGGAGTGGGGTGCCATTGCCTTCTCCGAATAAGGAGTAATGTTCAGCTGTTTATCCCTTTCCTCAGCCAACTGACCTCAGAATGAAAGCTAACATTAGCTCCAAAGGGTATCAGTATTAACAAGGTCACCGGATCTTTCAGTCTTGAAAGTCAAGCCATAAGAAACGACAGGAGGGTGACACGGTTTTGAGGCAGTGTGCAGGATGCTTGAATCGCGTCAGCAAGTCAAAGTATACCACTACCACTAATAAAGAAGGGTTATGACTTAAGGAAGGTCACGGGCTTAAGAAAACACGTGGTAGAGTTGGAATCTGAACCTAAGCAGTCTGGCAAATAACCATTACCTTATACCCTCAGGAGGATCAGTTTCCTCAGGTTTAATACCTGATACAAGATTTACATGAGATAAGGCTATGTAACAGCGGTGTCTGGTGTTCAGTTCAGTTCAGTTCAGTTCAGTCGCTCAGTCGTATCCGACTCTTTGCAACCCCATGAATCGCAGCACGCCAGGCCTCCCCGTCCATCACCAACCCCCGGAGTTCACTCAGACCCATGTCCATCGAGTCAGTGATGCCATCCAGCCATCTCATCCTCTGTCGTCCCCTTCTCCTCCTGCCCCCAATCCCTCCCAGCATCAGAGTCTTTTCCAATGAGTCACCTCTTCACATGAGGTGGCCAAAGCACTGGAGTTTCAGCTTTAGCATCATTCCTTCCAAAGAAATGTCTGGCGTTAGTATTAAATAAATATTGTTGTTGTTAAGTCTCTAAGTCCTGTGACCCCATGGACTGTAGCCCGCCAGGCTCCTCTGGCCATGGGATTTCCCAGGCAAGAATACCGGAGTGAGTTGCCATTTCCTTCTCCAGATCTTCCTTATCCAGGGATGGACCTGCATCTCCTGCATTGGCTTCTTTACCCCTGAGCCACCAGGGATGCCCTAAATAAATATTGCCTGTTGGAGAACTGTTTCCTCCTCTATGTACCCTTAGTACTTTTCCCATTGTTTTTGTTGTTCAGTCCCTGTGGTATCTGACTCTTTGGGACCCCATGGACTGTAGCACACCAGGCTTCCTTGTCCTTCACAATCTCTCTCGGTTTGCTCAGACTCATGTCCATTGACTTGATGATGCCATCCAACCATCTTGTACTCTGTTGCCCCCTTCTCCTCCTGAATCTTTCCCAGGATCAGGGTCTTTTCCAATGACTTGACTTTTGCATCAGGTGGCCAAAGTATTGCAGCTTCAGCTTCAGCTTCAGCATCAGTCCTTCTAATGACTATTCAGGGTTAATTTCCTTTAGTATTGACTGGTTTAATCTCCTTGCTGACCAAGAGACTCTCAATAAATAAATATTGCCTGTTCTTGTATCCCTATGTTTTGATTCATTGATATATTCAATTAATATTAATCAAGCACTAACAATATGCCAGACATTGGTTTCTAATGCTGTAAAGATGAATAAGAAACAACCCTTTCAGAGAGCTCAAGTCTAATTTGGGAGAAAGAAATGAAAGTGCAAAATTTTTAAATAAATGTACTATGGGAAGTACTAAGGGTCCATAGAGGAGGGAACAACTCTGTTTTGAGCATGAACTAAAAGCTGTTGAACCTTGTTTTTATTTATTTTTTCAACTTAGGCATTTAGGCATTAGTATCATAAGTCATTCCCATGTTACAGTTTGAAAACACCAATACTAAGAGAACAGAGCACTGGATTCAGATAAATTATCTTTTAGTTATTTTTAAGTTATCTTTAAGCACATGAAAACTTTAAAAACAGGTGCAGGTGGAGGAGAGGAGACTCAGCAGGCTTCCTGAAAGGACAAAGACAAGAACAATAACATTTCACTTCAGTATAGCAATCCAAGATTTATCTACTAGAAAAAATAAGATTTTCTTTCTTATCATTTTCCACTCACCAATTAATACAAATATTTGCTGCCTCTCGCCAGCTATATCTAAGGAATATCTAAAAATAATAGTTTATAAGGCTATTGACTTAATTCTAGATAATTAAATTAAATTGTACTGCTTAGATTGCCCTCTCTGAAGGAGATCAGATAGGTGAAAATAATCATTTTAGGCCCTTATAGGACACACACAAATGGATTCCATTCATGATAGTTAAAACCATTTGAACATCTCTGAAAATGTTAAGTTTAAGAATTTTGAAACAATTGCTATACAGTACTTATTATTAAGCAGTCTACTTGAATTGAATAATGAAATAATATTCACCTTGGAAGATTCAAGGTAACTAATAATAATTTACAATAAAATTAGCTTCCCCAATTATTTTAATAGTAAAAATAATAAAGACAAGTAACATATTAAAATATTCAAGTCATAGTAAACAGTGAAAAATTTCAAGATGAAGTTTTTAGCAAAAAGAAAGGAGAGGCTGGTACCTTTTTATTTATTTGTTTGTTTGTTTATTTTGGTTGCACGGGGTCTTTGCTGCTGTGCCCAGGCTTTCTTGGGGCTTTTTCCTAGTTGTAGTGAGCGGGGGCTACGCTTGGTTGCAGAGCTCATGCTTCTCATTGCAGTGGCTTCTTTTGTTGTGAAGCACAGGCTCTAGTGTGTGTAGGCTTCAGTCATTGCAGCACACAGGCTCAGTAGTTGTGGCTCCCAGGCTCTAGCATGGGCTTAGTAGTTGTGACGCACTGGCTTAGTTGCTTAGCAGCATGTGGGATCTTTCTGGACCAGGGATCAAACCCATGTCCCCTGCATTGACAGGCAGATTCTTATCCACTGTACCACCAGGGAAGTCCAAGGGTGATACTTTTAATAGAAATATTAATTAGTATTGTAATAGGATTCTAATTATATTAGCTGTAGGGAATAAGTAATAATTGATGAAATGAGGATGTTTTTATTGATATTTATTTCCTCGATTACTTAAATTTTTCACTAGAAGTCTAAAAACTTGGGGTTGAGTATACAGAAGAGCATTAAGTATGGGCCATTTATAAGAGCAAAGACATCAAAAGAGTATTTTGAAGTTGTAGGCTCATTCCTAGGCTTATGCAGAACATACTTCTCTTTTCAACTTTGGGTTGAAAAATATCTACAAGACTGGTTGGGAGCCTCCAAATAGGGCTATCCAATAGTCATGTTTCCTTCTTCTGGGCCTTTTGCCTTCTGCCAGTTCTTCTCAATTTTCTAGAGACAGGAAATGATACTTCATTCCATTTATCACAATCTTAAGGCATTCAGGATTATCTTGAATAAGTGGTTCCGTTTGTACTGTTTTACTTAAATTCTTTGTTATAAGTGGAAACCTGACTTTGACAAGAAAAAGTGAAAGTCACTCAGTTGTGTCCTACTCTTTGCAACCCCATGGACTGTACAGTCCATGGAATTCTCCAGGCCAGAATACTAGAGTGGGTAGCCTATCCCTTCCCCAGCAGATCTTCCCGACCCAGGAATAGAACTGGGGTCTCCTGCATTGCAGGCGGATTCTTTACCAGCTGAGCTACCAGGGAAGCCCATAACAAGGATGTCAGCCATAAATGGCTGGCGATTAGGTTCACCGTATTTTAACCACCAGACTGTGTGCTGTGTGCTTAGTCACTCAGTTGTGTCCGACTCTTTGCGACCCCATGGACTGTAACAGGCCAGGCTCCTCTGTCCATGGAATTCTCCAGGCAAGAATACTGGAGTGAGTTGCCATGCCCTTCTCCAAGGGGTCTTTCCAACCCAGGGATCCAACCTAGGCCTCCAGCATTGCAGGTGGATTCTTTACTGTTTGAGCCATCAGGGAAGCCTGATCCTCTGCTCTCACAGTCAGAGTGTCCTGGGTGAGGAGATGTGTAACTCGCTTGGCATCAAGTTGCAGACATTCATCAGTTTTAAACAGTTCAACAAAATGCTGATGAATAAAGTCATCTGCTGTTGCTTTCAATTCGGGACAGTCTAGACACTCTGCTAGTACACTTAAACTGAGACAGTTTGAAGCATCAGCTTGTTCTTTCAAAAAATCAACACACAAACCTCCCTGGGGTCCAGTGGTTAAGAATCTGCCTGCCAATGAAGGGGACATGGGTTTGACCCCTACTCAGGGATGATTCCACATGCCGTGGGGTAACTGAGCCCATGCTCTGGAGTCCACAAGCTACAAGTTCTGAACCCACATGCCACAACTATTGAAGCCCAAGCACCCTGGATCCCATGCTCCGCAACAAGAGAAGCCATCTAAATGAGAAGCCCTGCTTACCTCAGCTAAAGAGTAGCCCCCACTAGCTGCAACTAGAGAAAGCCCACATGTAGCAACAAAGACCCAGCACAGCCAAAAAAAGAAATCAAATTTTCTTCACAGGTTCAATCTGGTACTAGTTTGCTGCATCTAACAAAGACTGAACATTGTTGCTATTCACAGAAATTCTCATGGTATAAGCAAATTCCACAAGTTATTTGATAACCTCAGGTGCAGCATCTTTGAGTTCTGTTTCAAAGGTCTTTGATTCAAGCATGTGAGTTGTGAGCATTAAGTTTTAAAAAATTAACTGGCTGCACCAAGGACAACATCATGAGGTATCTTTCTTTCCTGGACCATAAGAATCACATCACACAATGTTTTCTTTGTATTTATGTAGCTTGTCAACAAGGTTCTGCAGTCAGTTTCTCCCAGCATGATTTCAAGATGACCCTGGGTATAAATTCCCGGGTAGACTGTAGATTCAACTATAGTTGAGTAGTGAATTTAGATCACTGTTTCTGAATGTTATTCATGATACCCATGAAGCCAGCCAGTTTGGCAAATTTCTTCTCACCGGGGACTCTGTTTAACAAATACTGAGGCTGAGAGAGAGCCGCTGCAATGCCCTGCTCCCCAATGGGCAAGCAGACCACTGTAGTAGAACAAGGCCCAACCACCCCCTCAAGCTCTCCAGAGGCAACAACATGGGCTTTACGGCATTTCCCTTAGAACCAGAGCCCAGCCAACTTACTTTTAAAGAATAAAGAGTGCAGATCCATTATTAATCCTGTGTCATCACTAACTCAGTGGACATGAACTTGAGCAAACTCCAGGAGATAGTGGAGGACAGAGGAGCCTGGCATGTTGCAGTCCATGTGGTCATAGAGTCAGACATGACTTAGTGACTGAACCACACCACCATCTTATACGTTGGAAAAGAAAAATGTCCTGTGCTAATCTCACAACAAAGATAGATTCATTTCTTTAATTATATGTTGGTGTCTGGTAGTCTATGTTGAGAATATGTAACAATATTTACGGGCTTTGTAACAGTAGTATTTACAGGCTTTACAAATCATGCCTCTTTTGGTTCAGTAACTTAATCTTAAAAGGAGATACATTAATAAGTTGTAACTTATGCCCCGCTTGAAACACACATAATCAAACATCTAGCAAGACCTTTCCCCTATTCAGGGCAACAAAAAGTAGTGATTATCCCTCATGCACAGAGTCTGTGCTGTGAATTTATAGGTGCCTTTACTTCCAAGTATCACTTAGTTCTCATCTCCTAGAACTGAAACTTTCATTATTTTTATTTCTCACAATATCATAGTGTTCATCTGTGGTCCCAAACTCAACATTCCCCAAACTAAAATTAATGGTTCTGCTCCTACTTTCCACCTCCTGACATTCACACAAACATTAACAAAAACCTCCTCTTTCCTTTCCTCTGTCCACTCCAGTCTTCAAACCACAAGTCAGGAATTATCCAAAACTCTTCTACTTGCTCTTCCCCCATGATCAGTCAGTCTCTACAACCCTTGGTCCCAATATCCTAGATATCTCTTAAATCTTTTTCATTCCTTTCTAGTTCAGTTTCTGACCATATTTCCCCTGGATCTCTACAACAGTCTTTTAACTGGTTTCCTTACCATTGCTTCTCACCTTACAATTTATCCTTTACATCAGAGGGAGCTTTCTAAAACCTCAGTTCATGTTACTGCTTTGCTTAAAACACCCCAAGGCACTCCATAATGGAAAAAAAAGTACTTTGCCACTCAGTTGGCATGTATTTTTCATGAATCTTTAAAGACTCCTTTCCTTTAAACAGCTTCATCCTAGGCAATAACACGAAATCAAAGTGTGATGCACTATTTATGTCCTTTTATAATATTCATTTAAAAATACACGTGTTATTGTTGTTCTGCCACCTAAAATTGTCTTTCCTATTGACCTTTTGAAACATTAACCTAGAAGATGAAATCTAAGCTTTCGTTAAAGCCAAAGAGCCACTATAGTGTCACCCCTCTTTTGTTTTGCCATCCCCATCTTGCTACTGTTCTCTTTGTACCTTTTAGCCATAAAGGCTGAAATCCTAGCAGTTGCGCGTATTTCTCTGCCTTTGCTTGGAGCAGCCTGCCTGTTGTTTCTTTAGTGAACTTTTCATCCTTTAGAAAACATCTATATCAGTTCTCATCTTTTTGAAGTTTTCCCTAAAAGTCACTTCTTCTGTGTCTGTATCTACTTCTGTTGTAGCATTTTTCACACTCAAGGCTACAAGCACTCGAGGACTGGGTCTAAGTCTTCTCTCTTTGTTACCTGTACCTGGCCCAGAACCAGATCATATAGTAGGGCTCAAAAAAGTTTGTTGCAGGACTTTCCTGTCAGTCCAGTGGCTAAGATTCCACACTTCCACTGCAGGGGACATAGATTCCATCCCTGGTTGGGGAACTAAGATTCCACATACCATACAGTGTGGCCCTAAAAGGGAAAAACAAAAAAAGTTTGTTACATTTAGCTGAATCCCCTCAGACTTCAAAGTTAAAATCAGACAGGAGAAACTCCTAAACTCATTCTATGAGGCCGCCATCACTCTGATACCAAAATCAGACAAAGATGCTACCAAAAGAGAAAATTACAAGCCAATATCGTTGATGAACTTTGATGCAAAAATTTTAAACAGAATTGAACAACACATTTAAAAGATCATACATCATGGTCAAGTGGGCTTTATTCCAGGGGTGCAAGGATTCTTCAGTATATACAAATCAATGTGATACATCATATTCACAGAGTAAAAGATAAAAACCATATGATCATCTCAACAGATGATGAGAAAGCTTTTGATAAAATTTAACACTCATTTATCATAAAAAAAGTATTCTCCAGAAAGTAGGCATGGAAGGAAAATATTCAACATAATAAAGGCCATATATGACAAACCCAGAGTAAACATTATTCTCAACAGTGAAACCTGAAAACATTTCCTCTAAAATCAGGAACCAGACAAGGGTGCCCACTCTTACTACTATTATTCAGCATAGTTTGGGAAGTCCTGGCTGCTTCTCAATCAGAGAAGAAAAAGAAATAAAAGAAATCCAGGTTAGAAAAAACAGAAGTAAAACTCTTATTATTTGCAGATGAAATGAGACTATACATAGAAAGGCATAAGGATGCCACCAGAAAATTACTAGAGCTAACCAATGAATATAGTAATATCGCAGGATATAAAATTAACACGCAGAAGAACTCCCTTGCATTCCTATACACTAACAATGAAAAATCAGAAAGATAAATTAAGGAAACAATCCTATTCACCATTGCAACTAAAAGAATAAAATATCTAGGAAAATCTACCTAAAGAGATAAAAGATCAGTATGCAGAAAACTAACAAACAGTGATGAAAAAAAATCAAAGATGACACAAACAGATGGAGAGATATATCATGTTCTTGGATTGGAAGATTCAATATTGTGAAAATGACTATGCTACCTGAAGCAATCTATAAATTCAATGCAGTTCTATCAAACTACCAATGATATTTTTCACAGAACTAGGAAAAATAATTTTACAATTTGTATGGAAACACAGAAGACCCTGAATAGCCAAAGTAATCCTGAGACTGAAAAATGAAACTGGAGCAATCAACCTTCCTGACTTCAAACTATACAACAAAACTACATCAGGACAGTATGGCATTGGAACAAAAACAAATATAGACCGATGGAACAAGATAGAAAGCCCAGAAATGAATCCACCCACCTATAGACACCTTATCTTTGACAAAGGAGGCAAGAATATACAATTGAGAAAGGACAATATCTTCAATAAGTGGTGCCGGGAAAACTGGACAGCTACATGTAAAACACTGAAATTAAAATACTTCCTAACACCATACACAAAAATAAATTCAAAAGGAATTAAAGACCTATATGTAAGACTAGAAACTATAAAACTCTTAGAGGAAAGCATAGGCAGAACACTGTCTGACACAAATCACAGCAAGATCCTCTATGACCCACCTCCTAGAGTAATGGAAATAAAAACAAAAATAAATGGGACCTACTTAAAAGCTTTTGCACCGTGAAGGAAACTATAAACAAGGTGAAAAGACAGCCCTCAGAATGGAAGAAAACAATGGCAAATGAAACAACTGACAAAGGATTAATCTCTAAAATATATAAACAACTATTGCAGCTCCATACCAGAAAAACAAACAGTCCAATCAAAAAGTGGGCAGAAGACCTGAAGAGATATTTTTCTAAAGAAGACATACAAATGGCTAATAAACATGTGAAAAGATGCTCAACATTGCTCATTATTGAAGAAATGCAAATCAAAATTACAATGAGGTGTCACCTTTCACTGGTCAGAATGGCCATCAAAAAAAAATCTACAAACAGTAAATGCTAGAGAGGGTATAGAGAAAAGGAACCCTCTTGCACTGTTGATGGAATGTGAATTGATACAGACACTATGGAGAACAGTATGGAGGTTCCCTAAAAAAACTAGGAATAAAACTACCATATGACCCAGCAATCAGGCATATACCCTGAAGAAAACCATAACTGAAAAAGACACATGTACCCTAATGTTCACTGCAGCACCATTTACAATATCAGGACATGGAAGCAACCTTGGTGTCCATCAACAGATGAATGGATAAAGAAGCTGTGGTACATGTAACAATGGAATATTTCTTAGCTATAAAAAGGAATGTATTTGAGTCAGTTCTAATGAGGTAGATGAACCTAGAGCCTATTATACAGAGTGAAGTAAGTCAGAAAGAGAAAAATATGTAATAACACATATAGATGGAATCTAGAAAGATGGTACTGATGAATCTATTTGCAGGGCAGCCAAGGAGACACAGACATAAAGAACAAACTTGTGGACGCAGTAGAGAAAGGAGAGGATGAGACAAATTGAGAATAACATTGCAACATATACATTATCATATGTAAAATAGATAGTGAGAATTTGCTCTAAGATTCACGGAGCTTGAATCCATGCTCTGTGACAACCTAGAGGGATGGGATGGAGTGGGAAGTAGAAGGGAGGTTCAAGAGAGAGGGAACATATGTATACGTATGGCTGATTCATGTTGATCTGGGGCAGAAACCACAATATTATAAAGTAATTATCCTCCAATTAAAAATAAATATTTTAAAAAGTCAGGTGGAAGAGCCCAGGATCAAGGGAGTCATTCTAATTCCTAAAAGTCTTCTATTATCTCTATTGCACTGGTCCATAAAAGGATGCTAGAACTGATCAAACCTAGAGTTTCCTATTTTGAAGGAAAACTATAGATGAGGTAAACCCAAATTCACAACTCCAAAGCTTACACATGCTATTCTATCTCTCAGTTGAAAAGTATTGGTCAATACACACTAATTTATGACTAATTGTGTCTGTTATGTTACTTCCAGAATTTATGTACTTTAAAAACTACACAATTGGAACTAAATTCTAAGGAAATAATCCAAAGTAGAGAAAATACCATATTCATAATGTTCCAATGGTCCTTTTCATTTAAAGTAGCAAAACACTGGAAACAATTTACATGTACAATTTAAATGGTTGAGTAAAGTGTAGTATATCATTTTAAAGGACTATTTTTCTGCTGTTGAAAATGGTGATAACAGATTAAGGACATGAGAAAGTCAACACCAAAGCATTTTAAGTGATGAGGTAAAAGAAAAATTATATTTCTTACTGCGATTACAAGTATACTAAGAAAAGTTACAAAAACTTGGAGGAAATATATCAAAATTTTACCATTAGTTATATTAGTATGAAGAGATAATACATGGGTTAAAGTTCTTTTTGTTTGTTTTCCTTTTCTTTCCTTACCAAAATTTTTGAGCTGAAAACCATAGGAAAAAAAAAAAAAAGGTACAAGTATTGGGCAAGGGAGTGGAGTAGTCTCAGTCTTACTCATATTTCCCCTCAAGAAGTCAAGACTTTTTATAGCTAGGAAGTTTTTAGTTCCGTAGAGTTCTTAAGACAGGCTCCCTAAATTCTTACCATTTGATTAAGACCCAACCCTGAGGTCAACAGAAGCCTATTTGCCTGGTTATTCCATCACAGTAAGTATACCTCCCTGTACACTGGGTGTAGTCCGAGTGTTGTAGATACTTTGAATCTGAATGACTTGATAAGGATGACTGGAAGTAGAATACTACAGAGGTGATAGCTTCTGCAATCTTAATGTTCTAGGACTTCTGCACGAGTCACAATAACTGATTTTCCTTTGTGGTGCCTGTGGACATTTGCTTTGTTCAGCTCCCTAGGCGACACTTTGTCCCTCATCCACCAGGGCCCCTGTACCTTTCCACCTGCTGTGTGGGCACTGGTGTGGTTCAGTTCAGTTCAGTTCAGTTCAGTCGCTCAGTCGTGTCTGACTCTTTGTGACCCCATGAATCACAGCATGCCAGGCCTCCCTGTCCATCACCGTCTCCCGGAGTTCACTCAGACTCATGTCCATCGAGTCCGTGATGCTGTCCAGCTATCTCATCCTCTGTCGTCCCCTTCTCCTCCTGCCCCCAATCTCTCCCAGCATCAGAGTCTTTTCCAATGAGTCAACTCTTCACATGAGGTGTCCAAAGTACTGGAGCTTCAGCTTTAGCATCATTCCTTCCAAAGAAATTCCAGGGTTGATCCCCTTCAGAATGGACTGGTTGGGTCTCCTTGCAGTCCACGGGACTCTCAAGAGTCTTCTCCAACACCACAGTTCAAAAGCATCAATTCTTCGGCGCTCAGCCTTCTTCACAGTCCAACTCTCACATCCATATATGACCACTGGAAAAACCATAGCCTTGACTAGACGGACCTTAGTCGGCAAAGTAATGTCTCTGCTTTTGAATATACTATCTAGGTTGGTCATAACTTTTCTTCCAAGGAGTATGCGTCTTTTAATTTCATGGCTGCAATCACCATCTGCAGTGATTTTGGAGTCCAAAAAAATAAAGTCTGACACTGTCTCTACTGTTTCCCCATCTATTTCCCATGAAGTGATGGGACCAGATGCCATGATCTTCGTTTTCTGAATGTTGAGCTTTAAGCCAACTTTTTCACTCTCCTCTTTCACTTTCATCAAGAGGCTTTTAGCTCCTCTTCACTTTCTGCCATAAGGGTGGTGTCAGCAGTGCTGAATGCTACAGGGAAATAGCAGTCGTGGAAGCTGCGGTTATTGTGATGCCAAGAACTTTTCTCCTCCAACCTCCTCCTCCTCTTTCTTTGTGTTGTCTTTCTGTTCTCTTTCTGAAAGAACATTTAGCTCTTTCACCGACTTTGTTGCATAGTTCAGAAACCTGGGATTAGCTCTGGTATTTTTCCCCTTCCCTCACTCTCCTGTATCCAATTAGTCACCAACTGTGCTTCATGTACTCATAATTTTTCTGAGTTACTCCAGTAGCTTCCAGACAAGGCCCTCTCATTCCAATCTTGAAATCACTCTCACTATCTTTCGTATTATGACCAAATCTGATCTTGTCACTCCCTTGTTTAAAATCCCACCAAGTGCACTGCAGATACAATTCAAACCAGTCTCACAGTCAGGCCCTTGCTCCTCCCCTTGTACTGAAACAATGCCAAACTTGCTTGAGGCCTTGTTTCTTTTGTTTATTTACTTATTTGTTGACTGCACTGTTCTTGGCAGCACATAGGGCTTCTCTTAGTTCTAGCGCACTATTGCAGGGCTTCTCATTGCAGTCCACTATCATAGTTGCCCCTCGGCATGTAGGTTCTTAGTTCCCCAACCATGGATCAAACCAAGTCCCCTGCATTAGAAGGTAGACTCTTAACCACTGGACACCAGGTAAGTCCTGAGCCCTTAGTTTCATCATCTGTAAAATGGGGGTATAATTAGTACATACTTCATATGGTTGTTGTAAGGCCCCTCAAAACTGTTTCATGTCTCCTTGCCTTTGCACACAATATTCCTTTGCCTACAATATTCTATCTGGCTGATTTCTGCTTGTCTAATTGAATCTAGTGAAGATTCAAGTCAAAGGACCCCCTCCCTGATTACACAATCTGAGATGAATACCTCTCCCCTGTGCTCTGGCTTCCTGTGTGTTTCCCACTGGTAGCACCTTTTACATAGAGAAAAGTTGTCTGACCTTCATCTTTCTTTATCACCAATTTCTGGCTCACCTGTGCTTCATTAAGGTTTGAGAAAAAGAAGGGGCTCTGCAGACCTGGACTTAATACCAACTCTGCCACTAGCTAGTTAGATGACTTTGAGCAAATCATTTATCCTCTCAGTCTCCCATTTCTCCTAAGGAGGGAGGACCAGGTGATGCTAGAAATTTGTTTCCACTTCAAAATAATAAGCTTTAGGGAAGAGGAAAAGCAATAAGATAGTCTTAGAAAATAGAATATGTTATGAAATAGGATGTACCTTCCTTTACTCTCCTTTTTCTCCTTTTAGAGGTTGTTTTCTACTGAGAAAGCCGTTCATAAGGACTGGGCTCTCCCCAACCCCAGCTGGAGCAAGGACTTAAAACTCCTTTTTGACCAGTTTATGAAGAAATGTGAAGATGGCTCCTGGGAACGTTTGCCTTCATGTAAACATACATGTACTTATAAGAGTGAAGACTTCAAGACCTATTTCCTTGGTAGGAACAACTACTCTCCCATAACAGAATACTTAAATATCAACTATAAAACTAAGAACAGATAGAAGCACTAGTTATTACTTGAAAAAGGAAGGAGAAAAGTGCTATATGGTTGCTATATTCTCCAGTTTTATAGGCCAGAAATCTCAATAAATTTTGCAGATTGTGGGAGAGCATAAAGTCTATTGCCATTAGCAAGACTACCCCCACCATGGCATCATCATCAACATTAGCAGGAAGGGGCCCCAGAAAGCCTCCACCCTCCCACATTCTCATCACCTTTCTGTCTTGAGGCTGTCATCACTAAGCTTAATTTAATATTTATCCCAATATGTGGCTCTGTCCCCCTAGGAAGCTAAGAACACTCAAGTCACCCCCTCATCTCACAGACTCTAAACTCCCAAGGCAGACCACCCCACCTCCAACATACACACATTGCACTTCCTGTCTGTGTGTGTTTTAATTAATAGATTTTTTTTTTTTTTTTTTAGTAGTAGTTTCAGGTCTATTGGGCTTCCCTGGTGGCTCAGCGGTTAAAGCGTCTGCCTGGAATGTGGGAGACCTGGGTTCAATCCGTGGGTCGGGAAGATCCCCTGGAGAAGGAAATGGCAACCCACTCCAGTACTCTTGCATGGAGAATCCCATGGACGGAGGAGCCTGGTAGGCTACAGTCCATGGGGTCGCAAAGAGTCGGACACGACTGACCAACTTCACTTTCACTTTCTTTCACTTTCAGGTCTATAGTGAAAAAAGTGGAAAGTGCAGAGTTCTCAAATATCCCTTACTTCCCCCTGCCAGGTTCCCATTTATTAATATCTTGTGATAGTAAAGTATGTTTGTTATGATGATGAGACTGTATTGGTAACATGAACTTAAGCCCATAGTTTACATCAGGGCTCATTCTTTGTGTAATACTTTATGAAGTTTGACAAATGTATAATGACATGTATCATACTGAATAGTTCCACTGCCTTAAAAATTCACTGTGTTCCTTCTGTTCATTTCTCCTTCCTCCCTCCAAACCCTAGGTGACCACTGATCTTTTCACTCTCTCCATGATTTTGCCTCTTCCAAAACACATACAGTATGTAGTCTTTTCAGATTATTTTCTTTCACTTAATAATATGCATTTTTAGGGTATATATTTATTTTTTACATAGTACTTATCTCCATAAGACAATGCTTTGTGTTTTAACGGTTTCTCTCTCACCACTAGAGTGTTTGCTTTATAAGGGCAGAGATTTTGTGTGTGTTTTATTCCCCACTATATCTCCAGTGCTTAGAATAGTACCCGGTACATAGTAAGTGCCTTATACATGCTTGTAGGAAGAAGAGAAATAAGAAGGGAGGGAGGAAACACACACCAGGGAACCTGCTTAAGATGCTGTACTTGGTTTTTTGTTTCTTTTTTTACCTAACATCTCTGCCCTTCTGGAGTAATGAGAGACAAATCACTAAGTAATGAAAACAAAGTAAATCAGATGGTAATACATGCTGTGAAAAAAATAGATTCACTTTATTTTCTTTTAATTTAAATTTTATTTTTTTGCATTACAATACTGTATTGGTTTTGCCATACATTGACATGAATCCACCACAGGTGTACATGAGTTCCAACCCTGAACCCCCCCTCCCACCACCCTCCCCATATCATCTCTCTGGGTCATCCTAGTGTAGATGCACTTTAATAACAACAAAAGAGATTCCTCATACAGGAATTGGGAGGAACAATGTACAGCACCTTTTCTACCCATTGCTTTTTTTTTTTTTTTTAAAGGAAATTTATTAGCACATATACCTCCTGTATACCTGGGAGATAGCCAGGGGAAAGTAGTGAGTAACTCCCCTAGATGGTCTAAGCCACTGGGTTAAATACCATTTCAACTAAAGACAAAAGAAAAGGGTTGGGGATAGGAGGCAGTATGGGGAGATTACCAGGAAAAGATGTAAGTTGTTGCTTTCTCCCTTGAAAAGATTCTCTTGTGATACAGAGTTTTCCATCTCTTACTGATACAGAGATGGAGATTTCCTTTATATGTAAATTTCTGAGGTTATTGATATTTCTTCCTTGCAAAAAGTTAACGTCAGTTGTTTTGTAATAGAAAACAGGTTGGGAGCTTCCCTGGTGGCTCAGTTGGTAAAGAATCTGCCTCCAATGTGGGAGACCTGGGTTTGATCCCTGGGTTGGAAAGATTCCTTGGAGAAGGGAAATCTATACATTCCAGTATTCTGGCCTGGAGAATATCATGGATTGTATAGTCCAGTTCAGTTTAGTTCAGTCGCTCAGTCATGTCCGACTCTTTGTGACCTCATGGGTTGCAGCACACCAGGCCTCCCTGTCCATCACCAACTCCCAGAGTTTACCCAAACTCATGTCCATTGAGTCGGTGATGCCATCCAACCATCTCATCCTCTTTCATCTCCTTCTCCTGCCTTCAATCTTTCTGAGCCTCAGGGTCATTTCAAAAGAGTTAACTCTTTTCATCAGGTGGCCAAAGTACTGGAGTTTCAGCTTCAAGATCAGTCTTTCCAATTCAGGACTGATTTCCTTTAGGATGGACTGGTTGGATCTCCTTGCAGTCCAAGGGACGCTCAAGAGTCTTCTCCAACACCACAATTCAAAAACATCAATTCTTCAGCGCTCAGCTTTCTTTACAGTCCATCTCTCATATGCATACATGACTAGTGGAAAAACCATAGGCTTGACTAGATGGACCTTTGTTGGCAAAGTAATGTCTCTGCTTTTTAATAATGCTGTCTAGGTTGGTCATAACTTTTCTTCCAAGGAGTAAGTGTCTTTTAATTTCATGGCTGCAGTCACCATCTGCACTGATTTTGGAGCCCCCAAATAAAGTCTGACACTGTTCCCATTGTTTCTCCATCTATTTGCTATGAAGTGATGGGACCAGATGCCATGATCTTTGTTTTCTGAATGTTGAGCTTTAAGCCAACTTTTTCACTCTCCTCTTTCGCTTTCATTAAGAGACTCTTTAGTTCTTCTTCGCTTTCTGCCATAAGTGTGGAATCATCTGCATATCTGAGGTTATTGATATTTCTCTCGGCAATCTTGATTCCAGCTTATGCTTCATCCAGCCCAATGTTTCTCATGACGTACTCTGCATATAAGTTAAATAAGCAGCGTGACAATATAGAGCCTTGATGTACTCCTTTTCCTATTTGGTACCAGTCTGTTGTTCCATGTCCAGTTCTAACTGTTGCTTCTTGACCTGCAAACAGATTTCTCAGGAGTCAGGTCAGGTCTGGTATCCCCATCTCTTTCAGAATTTTCCACTGTTTATTGTGATCCACACAGTCAAAGGCTTTGGCATAGTCAATAAAGCAGAAATAGATGTTTTTCTGGAACTCTCTTGCTTTTTCCATGATCCAGTGGATGTTGGCAATTTGATCTCTGGTTCCTCTGCCTTTTCTAAATCCAGCTTGAACATCTGGAAGTTCAGGGTTCGTGTACTGCTGAAGCCTGGCTTGGAGAATTTTGAGCACTACTTTGCTAGCGTGTGAGATAAGTGCAATTGTCCAGTAGTTTGAGCATTCTTTGGCATTGCTTTTCTTTGGGATTGGGATGAAAACTGACCTTTTCCAGTCCTGTGGCCACTGCTGAGTTTTCTAAATTTACTGGCATAAATTGAGTACAGCACTTTCACAGCATCATCTTTTAGGATTTCAAAAAGCTCAACTGGAATTCCATCATCTCCACTAGCTTTTTTCGTAGTGATACTTCCTAAGGCCCACTTCACTTTCATTCCAGGATGTCTGACCCTAGTTGGGTGATCATACCATCGTGATGATCTGGGTTGTGAAGATCTTTTTTGTATAGTTCTGTGTATTCTTACCACCTCTTCTTAACATTTCTGCTTCTGTTATGTCCATACCATTTATTTCCTTTACTGTGCTCGTCTTTGCATGAAAAGTTCTCTTGGTATCTCTAATTTTCTTGAAGAGATCTCTACTCTTTCCCATCCTATTGTTTTCCTCTATTTCTTTGCATTGACCACAGAGGAAGGCTTTCTTATCTCTCCTTGCTATTCTTTGGAACTCTGCATTCAAATGGTATACCCTTTTCAACAGGGTATACCTTTTCTCCTTTGCCTTTCGCTTCCCTTCTTTTCATAGCTATTTGTAAGGCCTCCTCAGACAACCATTTGCCTTTTTGCATTTCTTTTTCTTGGGGATGGTCTTGATCACTGCCTCATGTACAATGTCACGAACCTCCGTCCATAGTTCTTCAGGCACACTGTCTATCAGATCTAGTCCCTTGAATCTATTTGTCACTTCCACTGTATAATCGTAAGGGATTTCATTTAGGTCATACCTGAATGATCTAGTGGTTTTCCCTACTTTCTTCAATTTAAGTCTGAATTTGGCAATAAGGAGCTCATAATCTGAGCCACAGTCAGCTCCTGGTCTTGTTTTTGCTGACTGTATAGAGCTTCTTCATCTTTGGCTGCAAAGAATATAATCAGTGTGATTTCAGTATTGACCATCTGGTGATGTCCATGTGTAGAGTCTTCTCTTGTGTTGTTGGAAGGTGTTTGCTATGACCAGTGTGTTCTCTTGGCAAAACTCTATTAGCCTTTGTCCTGCTTCATTCTATACTCCAAGGCCAAATTTGCCTGTTACTCCAGATGTTTCTTTTCTTTCTACTTCTGCATTCCAGTCCTGTATAATGAAAAGGACATCTTTTTTGGGTGTTAGTTCTAGAAGGTCTTGTAGCTCTTCATAGAACTGTTCAGCTTCTGCTTCTTCAATATTACTGTTTGGGGCATAGACTTGGATTACTGTGATATCAAATGGTTTGCCGTGGAAATGAACAGAGAGATCATTCTGTCGTTTTTGAGATTGCATCCAAGTATTGCATTCTGGACTCTTTTGTTTACTATGATGGTTAGTCCATTTCTTCTAAGGGATTCTTGCCCACAGTAGTAGATATAATGGTCATCTGAGTTAAATTCACCCATTACAGTCCATTTTAGTTTGCTGATTCCTAAAATGTCGATGTTCACTCTTACCATCTCCTGTTTGACCACTTCCAATTTGCCTTGATTCATAACCCTAACATTCCAGGTTCCTATGCGATATTGCTGTTTACAGCATCGGACTCTACCTCCATCACCAGTCACATCCACGACTGGGTGTGGTTTTTGCTTTGGCTCCATCTGTTCATTCTTTCTGGAGTTATTTCTCCACTGATCTCCAGTAGCATATTGGGTATATGTGTGTGTGTGTGTGTGTGTATGTATATATATATATATATATATATATATATATGCCTAAAATGTATACATTCTTTATTTTTAGAGTCAGCCTTTTTGGTTTCTTACTTGCAACACCCTTTGTATGTTCATTCAGCATCTGTTGAGGATCTGTGCTCTACAAAGCGTATTCCTGAAACAAGCCTTAGTGCACAGATAGGGCTCCTGACTTCATGAAGTTTTTACAAATATTTCTCATTTTATTCATTACCTTTCAATCATGTAAATGTATCTTTAGGGAGGTATTTGGGGATTGTGATGTTCTGGGGTTGTTTTCTTTTTTCTTTTGGCCATGTTGTGCAACTTGCTGTATCTTAGTTTCCCAACCAGGATTAGCACCCATGCCGCCTGCAGTGGGAACAGAGAGCCCAAACCACTGGGCAGCCAGGGACTTCCCATGATGCTTGTTTGTTTGTTTCAGGACCCCAAGTAGGCCCTTAATGTTGCCTGGCCATTGTATTTCATTTTCCCCTTGTCTCCTCACTCTCCTGCTCTCCTGGATGACTGTTTCCTACCTTCTTTTTCTCAAGCCTTACTCTTAGCTGCTCTTGTCTCCTGTTTCATAGAATCAAAGCAATCAGAAGACAATTTCCAAACAACCCCTGCTTCTTCCCTGTATCTGTGCCTGATGTTCTGCTTTGTCCTGTGGTGAGTGAAGTAGCCATACTCCAATGAGAGGTCAAGCTGTCGATGTGTGCACCATATCCCTTTGGCCTACTTAAGGACATCCCTTCTCTGCTACATCTTTCTCATTAGCGTGCAGACATGCCGCATCTCAGTTTCTTTCTTCCTAGTCTCTCTTAAACCCTCTCCAGGCAGACTCTCACTCACACCACTCCATCAGAACTACTGTCACCCATGACCTTCGTGTTGCTAACACCAGTGACCTCACTTAGCTTTTGGCACAGCTGACGACTCTTTTCTCCTTGAATGTGGCTTTCAAGACGCCACATTCTTCTATTTCACTGCCTCTTGCCTTTTAGTTTCTTTTGCCAGTTCCTCCTTGTCCTCAAACTTGGTGTTAGGATGCCCCATGTCTCCAACCTTAGTACTCCTTGCTTCACTATACTCTGTTGATAATCTCATTCAGTCACATGGCTTTAGAGGCCATCCAAAAGATAGCTTCCTAATCTAATGGTTGAAATTTAGTGAGTGGGTTCAAATTTTGCTTCCACAATTTAAAGCTGGGTTACCTTGGGCAAGTTACTTTACCTTTCCTTGCCTCAGTTTCCTCATGGCATTTGCTGAGTACTTCAGTATTTGCTGAAGGAATGAAACAAAAATAAAACCACCTTTACCAATAAAAATGGTAATTTAAAGTTTCTTTATAGAACTACCAGTATAGAGAGAAATAAGAATTAACTGTTTTACAAATGAGGGGGAAATTTAGCAGTTTGTAGTACTAATTCCATTCTAACTATTGAACACCTCACACAGTTAATTGAATATACTTAACCAGTGCAGTTTGGCTTCTATGCTAATAGCTCTACTTCAATTTCTTCACTTAAGCCACTAGCAACCTAATTGTCAAATTTGATGGACATTTTTCAGTCCTTACTGTGCTCAATCTAGCTATTAATTTCATTCTCCTTGAAATGTTTTGTCTGTTGGCTTTCACAAACTTCTCTGAGCAATTTTCCCTTTCTCCTTCTATCCACTCCGTAAATATCAGTGGTTTCCGGGGGTCAGTTCCCACATGTTTCTGCTCATCCTTTCATCCAACCTAACTACCCTCTCTTGCCTGAAACTTGACCCTCTCAGACTAGGGAGGAGTTTGAGGTCCTCTCTTCTACCCACACTTGCTTTCAAATCATTACTTCCTCTGCTTCTTAGAAAACCCCCATTCCTTTTGAGGTTTATACCTTCTGACTTTATCACCCTCAGCTTCCTCTTCTTGTAGCTGTCATCCAACCTCTCCCTCATATGTTGAGCATTTCAGCGCCTGGTTAACTGTCTTCCTCTCTACCTAGTTCCATACACCATTCTCGGCAACCCAGCATCCACATCATGGCTACTCGCTTTATTTACCTCCTCAGAAACTTTCTTTTGCACAGCCCCAGCAACACACTCCCATAGACATCTTGAGCCTTTTCGTCTTCAGAAAATGCACAACCTCCAAATTCACACATTTAGACATCCTTTTTTTGACTACAACCTTTTTCCTACCAGCTTACTTGTGCAAACGCCCTACAGAAAAAATTATTTGGCCTCATTAAGACTGTCATCTCATCAAGTCCTCTACTTTCTCACTATCTCCATAGCCCTCTTTTATCTGAACTTCTTTAGCGTACTTGTATGGGATAACCCCAGCCCTGGATGAATCCAGCCATCTGCCACCACTTACTCGCACAAGCCCTCACATAGCTGGAGAAAATCACCCCTTGACTCAGAAAATTTTGGTGGTTGTGATTTGATAGTGTTTCTGTGATCTTCTCACTCATCTTTTTTTTTTTAATATGCTCTCTTTTTTTAATTTTTATTTATTTATTCAGTTTTGGTTATGCTGGGTCTTCGTTGCTGTGTGTGCTTTTCTCTAGTTGAGGTGTGGGCTTTTCTCTAGTTGCAGCAAGCAGGGGCTACTCTTTGTTGCAGTACGCAGGCTTCTCTTGTTGCAGAGCACGAGCTCCATGGCCCACAGGGTTCACTAGTTGCAGAGTGTGGGCTCTAGATCACAGGCTTAGGTGGCACACGGGCTTAGTTGCTCCTTGGCATGTGGGATCTTCCCCAGCAGGGGTCACACCTGTGTGCCCTGCATTGGCAGGTGGATTCTTTTACCAGTGAGCCACCAGGGAAGCCCCTCACTCATCTTTCTTATCGGCCTCCTTTCATCCCGCTGGCAGAGATTCTGAATGCAAATTTTTATCATGTTACTCCTCTGCTACCTTCAGTGTTATCTCATGTATTAAAAGACCGGTTCTTCTCAGATTTTAACATGAATATGAAGCAGCTGGGAATCTTGTTAAACTGTAGGTTCAGCTTCAGTAGGTCAGGAATAGAGCCCAAGAGCCTGCATTTCTAACAGACTCTCCCACCATCTTTTTTTTTTTCCCCTTTTTTATGAGGTAACCTCAATGTTTAGTAACCTAGACCAGAAGTTTTGAAATCCTAAGTCAAAAATTAGAAAGACTTGAGTACTTGGGCCATCTCATGCGAAGAGTTGACTCATTGGAAAAGACTCTGATGCTGGGGGGGATTGGGGGCAGGAGGAGAAGGGGACGACAGAGGATGAGATGGCTGGATGGCATCACTGACTTGATGGACGTGAGTCTGAGTGAACTCCAGGAGTTGGTGATGGACAGGGAGGCCTGGCGTGCTGCGATTCATGGGGTCGCAAAGAGTCGGACACGACTGAGCGACTGAACCGAACCGAACAGATGCTTATCTTATCCTGAAGTCCCAGAATGTCAGAGTTGAAACAAACGTTAGGGGTCATTTAGATTTATCTACTTGCTGTATGGATAAAGTATGGAGAAAGGAGCAAATTCTAGGCCAAAGCTAAGTCACAAAAAATTTTCTGACTCCCAGGACAAGACTCTTTCTACTGTGCCATGAGACTGATTATCAATTTTAAGTTTCTTTGGCTCTTTAAATCATTCAATTTGTCAACAACTGCTAGAATGAACATAGTGTGTGCCTATGTGCCAGTTGTTGAGCACATGGAGTCCAAAAGACAGGGTGTCTGCCACCAAATGCTCAAGGCATAAATAACAGGCATCCTTTCTTGTCTTCCCCACTTCTCCCAGATCTTCTCATCTCATATCCTTTTCCAAGTTTGTAAATGTAAATCTTGCAGCAATAAAGGAAACAACATTATACATAGCAAATCATGATGAGCTGTAAAAGAAAGCTGAGAGTTTGGGGAATTAAATCTTAAAATGGATATGAAAGAAAAAATATGCCCTTCCCTCAGAGCAGTAGTTTTTAGTCTTTATTTTGAAGTTACCTACATTTTGACTCACAACCCAGAGCACACAACTTGTGCACAGTTGTGTAACTGAGAAAACATATCTAAATGAGTACACTAGTATTTATCCAGGATATATGTGAAGCATGAGGATTTTTTTTTTTAAGTTTCTTTTTAAAGTCTTACAACCCACTAACTTGATTTCATGAACCATAATTGTTCTGACCCTGAGTTTCAGACTCAAGCATCATAATCACATTGAATATTGGGTTGAACTGGCTCAGTTTCTGATTCAGTATGATATCTATCTTCTGCTCAGGTTAAACTCATGTCTGCAAGGAATACTTCTCTACTATTACATTCCTCACTTTCTTTAAATCCCATTTAAACTGCACTTATTTGCAGAAGGATTTCTGTCTGTATTTTATTATATTATTCCATATTCCCTTCACATTTATGTACTGTATTTCCTGATTGCCATGTGTTAGTACTTTGTTTTGATTTCATTTATTTTTTACTGTGTCCCCACTTAGACCAATTCCACAGGAGCAAATATCCTGTATTCTGTTTCTTTGGAACTCTCCCATCCCCTTCGATTTTGCACCTGGCTGGCATTTTAATCAATCATCCGCTGACTGGTGATTCTCGCAGGGAACAGATATTTGCCTCTGACATGGTGTTTTTCTCATACCTGTTTCTCATGTGTGCATCCATCTGGTTGCCCTGCAGACCCACAGCTTGTGGAAGGAGAAGGATTATCACAGGCCCAGCTCTTCACCAGAGGCTTTGAGGACGGCCTGGGCTTTGAATATGTGATATTCAATAATAATGATGAGAAAAGGACAGTTTGCTTGTTTCAAGGAGGTCCTTATCTGCAAGGAATACCTGGGTAAGAATGATAGCCTAGAAATGTGGATCTAAGAGAGTATCTTACAGTAACACCTTGTATCAATGGACTACAATAAAGGCATTCAAGTGGTAATATAGACATATACATATATTTACTGACATGGATATATATATATATATATATATATAGAGAGAGAGAGAGAGATGTAAATTATTGAATGACAAAAGCATAGGACATAGTGCAAGCATATAATTTTAGAGAGTATCATTAACATGTTAATAATGGTTTGTCATTAGATGGCCTTATAGGCTTCCCTGAAGGTGGCTCAGCAGTAAAGAATCCACCTGCAATGCAAGTGATATGGGCTTGATCCCTGGGTCAGGAAGATCCCCTGGAAGAGGGCATGGCAACCCACTCTAGTATTCTTGTCTGGAGAATCCCAGGGATAGAGGAGCCTAGTGGGCTACAGTCCATGGAGTCACAAAGAGTCAGACACGACTGAGTGACTTAGCACACTTTCATCTAGATATATGCCCAAGAGTGGGATTGCTGGATCATATGGTAACTCTATTTTTAGTTTTCTAAGGATCCTCCATACTGTTCTCCTCAGTGGCTGTACCAACTTGCATTCCCCCCAACAGTATAGGAGAGTTCCCTTCTTTGACCTAGCAACAGCAGCAGATGGCCTTATAATCTTTAGTTTCTTTTTCTTCTGTTTGTCTGCATTTCCTAAATTTTTAAACAATGATATATATAGTTAGTTTGATAAAAACATAAATTTCCTAAATTGCATTTTAGCTTTTTGCTTACTTGTGACCTGATTATTATTAGGTTCTAGCTTTGTTACAAATACTACAGTATTATGCTATGAACAAAACAAAGGTGTGAAGAACATGAACATAATTTGATATTTAGTACCTTGAACATGAACTATTAAATAAGTGGAACTTTCAGAAATAAATTATATTGGATGCTTGGATAATTTTTGTCTCTGAAAGGGCTGTTCTCAGAACTTCTGAATACCTTTCTCGTTTCCTCCTGTTGTACCTAGATTCCTTCATGGAGGTGCCATAGCAACAATGATAGATGTTGCTTTTGGTTCGTGTGCAGCTATATCAGGAGGAGCTGTCATGACTGCAAATCTCAACATCAATTTTAAAAGGTAAATTCATGGGTATTCTTTACTTCTTAGGTGTCATAAGTTGGATTCCCCAGCAGCAGACCCTGAGAAAAGGATTTCTATGCAAGAAAGAAAGTACTCCGAGAGGAAACTAGCTAGGGCATGGGAGAAGGACAGGCAAGGAAGTCACCCAAAGTTAGGCTCTCAGTCCTGCAAAGGGTAGCTTCATCCTGAACATGCAAAGAATTCCAGAGTGAAATGTGTACCTCGGGATTGTCCCTACCTCAGGCAAGGGAGCTGGAGTCTTCATATTTTCTCACACATTCATCATAAGAAAAGAACTACCCTGGGACCATAAATTCCCAAGTACTTCTTGCTCACAGTCTTTGAGCAGAGCAGGCTCTCAGAAAAGTATCCAAAAAGCAAAGGGAAAAAAGGATTGGAAAGAATCTGAGTGAAGCACGAAATACCACTACATAACAAAACATAAGTTTTACATAACATTACACAAAGAAATAAAAGGGCAGCAAGAAAAGTTTGGTATCCATCAAAAACAAAGCTCAGCATGATCTTAATTCTTCAATTATGCAGCTATACCTCTACAGTTAATCAAATATTATGGATATTGGCATAAGCATAGAGAAGGGGCAGAACAGAGTTTAAAAACAGAGGTTAGTAGAGACGAGCTCCAAACAAGGTTCTGAGGGTTATTATTTCACACAGTAGGAAGCATGTAGGTAACAAAACATCTCCGTATTATATCACAGAGAGTTGGATGGCTTCTGTGGCAGTCATCAGGGAGCCATGGCTCATAGATTATGGGTTTATTTACTTTAAGTAATACTTATCCAGGTATGTCCTACTCAGGGCATTCTATAGAAAAAGACTGTTCCCCCTAGCATGTATCATTAGTCTATTTCAGGGGTCAGCATAACTTTTTCTACAAATCTTTTATGCTTTATGGGCCATACAGTCTCGGCAGCTACTCAACTCTGCCAGCATAGCACAAAAGCAACCGCAGACAATACATAAATAAATGGGTATAGCTGTGTTCCAATAAAATTTTATTTTTAAAACAGGTAGCTGGCCAATGAGACATACTTTGCCAACTCCTGGTCTAATTACCTGCAGGCCCAGGGGAAAAAATTAGTCAGAGTCACTTGCCTCCTGGGAGTGTTCCTCTTTGCTCCCCACAATACACACACACACACATGCAGGGCCATTTGCCTCCTGGGAGTGTTTCTCTTTGCCTCCCACAACACACACACCAAAAAATTGGAGGCCAGCTGCTTTAACTTCCTCCTCCCCAACTGCCAATAATAGTAACTTCAAAATAAAAATAACTTAAACAAGATAGAAACTTATGTGAAAGAAATCTAGTATGGCAGCTCCAGAGATGCAGGCTCTTCCCAGCTCATCTTTTCACAGTTCAGAGTGGCAATAAGAGCTGTCATCACATGTCCTGCACAGCAGGATTGAGTAATAAGGATAGAGGTGTCTTCTCTCTTTCCAAGAGACTTCCTGTAAGTACTGTGGAACACACCCATTTAATCTCATTAGCATTAAAGGAGATTGGGAAAGTGGTTCCTTAACTGCTGTCACTGTCACCCCAGTTAAACTCAGTGTCATCAACTAACACAACTACAGACATTTTTAAAAATTTTTATTTTTTGTCTTCGTTGCTGCACAAGGGCTTTCTCTTGTTGCGGCAAGCAGCGGGGGCTACTCTTTAGTTGCAATATGCAGGCCTCTCATTGCAGTGGCTTCTCTTGTTGCAGAGCATGGGCTCTGGGACACACAGGCTTCAGTAAGTTGTGGCTTATGAGCTTAGCTGCCCTGGCAGCAAGTGGAATCTTCCCAGACCAGGTATCAAACCCATGTCCTTTGCATTGGCAGGTAGATTCTTAACCACTGGACCACCTGAAAGTCCACAACTATAGACATGTTAATAAATCCACACATAAATAATACAATATAAATTATTTTAAATACTAAAGCACTAATTAAAAACATAATTGGATTTAACTAAACATCAAATTAGTTTCTTCTAATTATCAAATTATCTCAGCGATTACAAATCTTATTATTTCATCTACACTTAACCTTGCATTTCCCAGGTGGCACTAAGGTAAAGAACCTGTCTACCAATGCAGGAGACATAAAAGACTTGGGTTCGATTCCTGGATTGGGAAGGACCCCTGGAGGAGGGCATGGTAACTCACTCCAGTATTCACGCCTAGAGAATCCCATGGACAGAGGAGGCTGGCAGGCTGCGGTCCGTAGGGTTGCAAAGAGTTGGACAAAACTGAAGTGACTTAGCATACATGCACATTCCCATTTGCACAGAATTTTTTAAGTTTGATGTGTTCCCCTTTTTTTTTAATTTTGTTGTCTCTGTCTTTGGTGTCATATCCAAGAAATCATTGCTGAACCAACATCATGAAGCTTTTCTCCAATGTTTTCTTTTAGGAGTTTTATAGTTTTAGGTCTTTCATATAGGTCTTCAGTCCTTTTCACATTATTTTTTTTATATGTGGTTTAAGGTAAGAGTCCAGCTTCATTCTTCTGCTCGTGGATATCCAGTTTTCCCAGCACTATTTTTTTAAGAGACCGTGCTTTCCACATTGAGTTCTTTTGGTCACTTGTAGAAAATCATTTGACCATATATGTGAGGGTTTATTTTTAGGCTTTCTGTGCTATTCCATTGATCTATATAGTCTGTCTTTAGCCAGTACCACACTATCTTGATTATTGTAGCTCAAACTACCGCACAATTGCACTCATCTCACATGCTAGTAAAGTAATGCTCAAAATTCTCCAAGCCAGGCTTCAGCAATACATGAACCGTGAACTCCCTGATGTTCAAGCTGGTTTTAGAAAAGGCAGAGGAACCAGAGATCAAATTGCCAACATCTGCTGGATCATTGAAAAGCAAGAGAGTTCCAGAAAAACATCTATTTCTGCCTTATTGACTATGCCAAAACCTTTGACTGTGTGGATCACAATAAACTGAGGAAAATTCTGAAAGAGATGGGAATATCAGACCACCTGACCTGCCTGTTGAGAAATCTGTATGCAGGTCAGGAAGCAACAGTTAGAACTGGACATGGAACAACAGACTGGTTTCATATAGGAAAAGGAGTACATCAAGGCTGTATATTGTCACCCTGCTTATTTAACTTCTATGCAGAGTACATCATGAGAAACGCTGGACTGGAAGAAACACAAGCTGGAATCAAGATTGCCGGGAGAAATAGCAATAACCTCAGATATGCAGATGACACCATGGTTATGGCAGAAAGTGAAGAGGACCTAAAAGCCTCTTGATGAAAGTGAAAGAGGAGAGTGAAAAAGTTGGCTTAAAGCTCAACATTCAGAAAACGAAGATCATGGCATATGGTCCCATCACTCCATGGGAAATAGATGGGGAAACAGTGGAAACAGTGTCAGACTTTTGTTTTGGGGGGGCTCCAAAATCACTGCAGATGGTGACTGCAGCCATGAAATTAAAAGACGCTTACTCCTTGGAAGAAAAGTTATGACCAAACCTAGATAGTATATTCAAAAGCAGAGACATTACTTTGCCAACTAAGGTCCGTCTAATCAAGGCTATGGTTTTTCCAGTGGTCATGTATGGATGTGAGAGTTGGACTGTGAAGAAGGCTGAGCACCGAAGAATTGATGCTTTTGAACTGTGATGTTGGAGAAGACTCTTGAGAGTCCCTTGGACTGCAAGGAGGTCCAGCCAGTCCATTCTGAAGGAGATCAGCCCTGGGATTTCTTTGGAAGGAATGATGCTAAAGCTGAAACTCCAATACTTTGGCCACCTCATGCGAAGAGTTGACTCACTGGAAAAGACTCTGATGCTGGGAAGGATTGGGGGCAGGAGGAGAAGGGGATGACAGAGGATGAGCTGGCTGGATGGCATCACTGACTCGATGGACGTGGGTCTGAGTGAACTCCGGGAGTTGGTGATGGACAGGGAGGCCTGGCGTGCTGTGATTCATGGGGTCCTCAAAGAGTCAGACACTACTAAGCAACTGAACTGAACTGATAATGTGTTTTGAAATCAAGAAGTGTGAGATTTCCAACTTTTTCCTTCTTTTTCAAGATTGTTTTGGCTCTTTGGAGTCCCTTGAGATTCACGTAAACTTTAGGTGGATTTTTCTTTTTCTACGAAAAATGTCATTGAGGAGAGAACAAGATGGCAGAAAAGCAGGTGGACGTGAAGAACATCTCTCTCACGGATACATCAGGAATACACCTTCAGACACAGAAGTGCATGCAGCACACCAGCTGAGAGCAGATGGGAGTACTTGACCAGCAGAAAAGAATATATAGAACCACGCAAAACTTGGTAGGATGAAGGAACTAGGGGAAGTAGGACTGGACCTGCCCTCGGTGGGTGGCAGAACTGAGGCAGGTGTCCGATCCCCACACTTGGGCAATTGTCTGAGTCAGAGGAGAAACGTTTAAGGCTGAGAGTAAGGCAGCTGCTTTGTAGCAGCCTAAATGGAATGAGAATCAGACAGTCCTTGCCACTGCCATACGCACCCCAGACAGGGATGCAGGTCCCCTGGAAGGCGCAGAGGCTGGGAGCTGGAGTTGTGGAGCAATCCCAGGGCGAGGGCTGCTGTTGACTGTGGAGAGACCAAGGGGAGGTGAGGAAGGAGACTGTGGTGGGAAATACCTGTGGAGGAAAGCCGGGCAGCCATGGAAGCCAGGCGATACTGCTGAGTCACACGTGGCAGGTGGAGCCATCACTGTCGCCTCTCTCTCCCCATACGTCAGCATTGGCAGCTGAACAATAGAGAGGCTGGCCCATCAAACGCCTGACACACTGAACTCCAGAGTAGGACCCCACCCTGGGTGCTCCTTTAAGTGACTGATACGCCAAACTACAGAGTAGGACCCCAGCCAAGGGGGCCCTCTATGTGCCTGATGTGCCGAACAACAGAGAAGGGCCCCAGGTAAGGGAGCAAGCACTCTAAGTGCCTGAATGGATGGAGCTACAGAGAAAGACTGGCCAAAGAGGCCTTCTGATCGCCAGCTATAAGAGACTCGAAAAAAACTCTTGAGAGTGCCATAACTCCTGTGGTGGAGGCGGTTCATGTCCCTGCACACTTGGTGCTGCCAGGGTCCCTGTAAGCCAAACAGCTACGCCACCTTCATGCTCAACTCTTACCGGGGCAGAGCTGCCACAGACCAAAAAAGTCTTGCATCTATGCGCACAGGGTTGCTTCGGTCCTGTCCAACTCTTTGCACCCCTGTGGACTGTAGCCTGCCAGGCTTCTCTGTCAGGGGGGTTCTCCAACCAAGAATACTGGAGTGTATTGGCCAATACTGGTTGCCATACCCTTCTAGAGCACTGTATTTCCTGCTGCCCTAGCCGCCAACTCCCCTGAGTATCCGGTGCTGCCAGAACCCCTGTGACCCAAGCAGCTGCATCATCTTTACACCTGGCCCTCACAGGGGCAAACCCAAGTCCTCCAGGGCAGCCTCAGGAGCAAACCCCAGTGGATGACCCACATGTAGAGGTGGAAATAAAACCACAGTTGAAACCCAGAGGCAGTGTGGCTACAGAAGAAGACCCAAAACCTTCCCACCAGATATACAAGCTGCAGATTAAATCTACACAATCAACTAGGCAGACTCTGTGTCTATGAAATATATAAAAGGACACTGAGAGCTCCCACAAAAGAAAATGCACTAGTTCTGATAGCTGTGGACATTGGAGACAAGAACACACAGGAGTAGGACCAAATTAGAATCTGAGCTGCCCCTACAGCAGGTCCTGAGACCAGCACAGTGTTGGAGGGCATCCTAGGTGAGGTGGACTGTGACTCCCAAAGGGGGAAAGGACTCTGACACCAGTGACTCAAGCAAAACATGTATTATTCTTATGTTTTGACTTATTCCGTAGATTCTTTTGGATTTTTTTTCTCCCTTTTATAGTTGTCAATTTTATTGGCATTATGAAATCTAATTAAGCTTCTGAGCTTTTTTTTTCCTCAGTCACATTTTTTATTGTTGTTTTAAACCTCTGCCTCTATGTTGGGCTTTTGCAGTTCTGGGGAGTTTTCCTTTTTTTGTTGTTGTTTTCTCTTTTCTCTTTTTTTTTAATTTCAATTTTTTATTTTTTAAACCTATTACTATTTTTCTACATTTATTCTTTTGTTTCCTTTTCCTACTGTTCTTTTCCCCTTGCAGTTAAGTTCAGTTCAGTCACTCAGTCGTGTCCAGCTCTTTGTGACCCCATGGACTGCAGCACGCCAGGCCTCGCTGTCCATCACCAACTCCCAGAGTTTACTCAAACTCATGTCCATTGAGTCAGTGATGCCCTCCAACCATCTCATCCTCTGTCGTCCTCTTCGCCTCCTGCCTTCAATCTTCCCAGTATCAGGGTCTTTTCAAATGAGTCAGCTCTTCTCATCACATGGCCAAAGTATTGGAGTTTTAGCTTCAACATCAATCCTTCCAATGAATATTCAGGACTGATTTCCTTTAAGATTGCCTGGTTTGATCTCCTTGCAGTCCAAGGGACTCTCAAGAGTTTTTTCCAACACCACAGTTGAAAAGCATCAATTCTTCAGCGCTCAGCTTTCTTTATAGTCCAGCTCTCACATCCATACATGACCACAGGAAAAACCATAGGCTTGACTAGATGGACCTTTGTTGGCAAAAGTAATGTCTCTGCTTTTTCATATGCTGTCTAGGTTGGTCATAACTTTTCTTCCAAGGAGTAAGCATCTCTTAATTTCATGGCTGCAGTCACCATCTGCCACTGCAGATGGAGCCCCCCAAAATTAAGTCTGAAACTGTTTCCACTGTTTCCCCATCTATTTCCCGTGGAGTGATGGGACTGGATGCCATGATCTTCGTTTTCTGAATGTTGAGCTTTAAGCCAAATTTTTCACTCTCCTCCTTCACTTTCATCAAGAGGCTTTTGAGTTCCTCTTCACTTTCTGCCATAAGGGTGGTGTCATCTGCATATCTGAGGTTATTGCTATTTCTCCCGGCAATCTTGATTCCAGCTTGTGTTTCTTCCAGTCCAGCGTTTCTCATGATGTACTCTGCATATAAGTTAAATAAGCAGGGTGACAATATACAGCCTTGACATACTCCTTTCCCGATTTGGAACCAATCTGTTAGTTCCATGTCCAATTCTAACTGTTGCTTCCTGACCTGCATACAGATTTCTCAAGAGGCAGGTCAGGTGGTCTGGTATCCTCATCTCTTTCAGAATTTTCCATAGTTTGTGGTGATCCACACAGTCAAAGGCTTTGGCATAGTCAATAAAGCAGAAATAGATGTTTTTCTGGAACTCTCTTGCTTTTTTGATAATCCAACGGATGTTGGCAGTTTGATCTCTGGTTCCTCTGCCTTTTTGAAATCTAGCTTGAACATCTGGAAGTTCAGGGTCACGTACTGTTGAAGCCTGGCTTGGAGAATTTTGAGCATTACTTTACTAGCATGTGAGATAAGTGCAATTGTGTGGCAGTTTGAGCATTCTTTGGCATTGCCTTTCTTTGGGATTGGAATAAATACTGACCTTTTCTAGTCCTATGTCCACTGCTGAGTTTTCCAAATTTGCTGGCATATTGAGTGCAGCACTTTCACAACATCATCTTTCAGGATTTGAAATAGCTCAACTGGAATTCCATCACCTCCACTAGCTTTGTTCATAGTGATGCTTCCTAACGCATCTTGACATCTCATTCCAGGATGTCTGGCCCTAGTTGAGTGATCACACCGTCATGGTTATCTGGGTCTGTATTCTTACCACCTCTTTTGATATCTTCTGCTTCTGTTAGAGCCATACCATTTCTGTCCTTTATTGAGCCCATCTTTGCATGAAGTGTTACTTTGGTATCTCTAATTTTCTTGAAGAGATCTCTAGTCTTTCCCATTCTATTGTTTTCCTCTATTTCTTTGCACTGATCACTGAGGAAGACTTTCTTGTCTCTCCTTGCTATTCTATGGAACTCTGCACTTAAATGGGTATATCTTTCCTTTTCTCCTTTGCTTTTCCCTTCTCTTCTTTTCACAGTTATTTGTAAGGCCTCCTCAGGCAGCCATTTTGCTTTTTTGCATTTCCTTTTCTTGGGAATGGTCTTGATCCCTGTCTCCTGTACAATGTCACAAACCTCCATCCATAGTTCATCAGGCACTCTATTAGATCTAATCCCTTGAATCTGTCACTTCCACTGTATAATCATTAAGGGATTTGATTCAGGTCATACCTGAATGGTCTAGTGGTCTTCCCTACTTTCTTCAATTTAAGTCTGAATTTGGCAATAAGGAGTTCATAATCTGAGCCACAGTCAGCTCCTGGTCTAGTTTTTGCTGGCTGTATAGAGCTTCTCCATCTTTGGCTGCAATCTGATTTTGATATTGACCATCTGGTGAAAATAAAACTAACAAATTGACCCAGTGAATAAAGGAAACCAAAAATTATATCTACCAATTAAGAACAAAACTAAAACACAAACTGGAAAACAAAACTAAAGCAAGGTGCCAAATGGGAAATAAAGCAATGAAAATAAAACTAACAAATATGTTGAGAGGAAAGGAAAGAAAGAAAAGAAAGAATAGATATGCAATAGTTAGTTTTGTTCTTAACTGGTAGATATAATTTTTGGTTTTCTTTGTTCACTGGGTCAATCTACTGACTTTATTTCTGTTGGACTGTTTTGATTTTGCTAATGGGTATATAAATGCTGAGCTGGAAGAAGCACAAGCTGGAATGAAGATTGCTGGGAGAAATATCAATAACCTCAGATATGCAGATGACACCACCCTTATGGCAGAAAGTGAAGAAGACCTAAAAAGCCTCTTGATGAAAGTGAAAGCAGAGAGTGAAAAAGTTGGCTTAAAACTCAACATTCAGAAAATTAAGATCATGGCATCTGGTCCCATCACTTCATGGGATATAAATGGGGAAACAGTGGAAA
This sequence comes from Ovis aries, assembly GCF_016772045.2. Classification (NCBI taxonomy): domain Eukaryota; kingdom Metazoa; phylum Chordata; class Mammalia; order Artiodactyla; family Bovidae; genus Ovis; species Ovis aries. The sequence continues at coordinate 101,841,175 of NC_056054.1, read as the reverse complement.
CAGTGTCAGACTTTATTTTGGGCGGCTCCAAAATCACTGCAGATGGTGATTGCAGCCATGAAATTATAAGACGCTTACTCCTTGGAAGGAAAGTTATGACCAACCTAGATAGCATATTGAAAAGCAGAGACATTACTTTGCCAACAAAGGTCCATCTAGTCAAGGCTATGGTTTTTCCTGTGGTCATGTATGGATGTGAGAGCTGGACTATAAAGAAAGCTGAGCGCTGAAGAATTGATGCTTTTCAACTGTGGTGTTGGAGAAGACTCTTGAGAGTCCCTTGGACTGCAAGGAGGTCCAACCAGTCCATCCTAAAGGAGATGAGTCCTGAATGTTCTTTGGAAGGATTGATGCTGAAGCTGAAACTCCAATACTTTGGCCACCTCCTGCGAAGAGTTGACTCATTGCAAAAGACTGATGCTGGGAGGGATTGGGGGCCGGAGGAGAAGGGGACGACAGAGGATGAGATGGCTGGATGGCATCACCGACTCAATGGATATGAGTTTGAGTGAACGCCGGGAGTTGGTGATGGATAGGGAGGCCTGGCATGCTGCGATTCATGGGGTCGCAAAGAGTCGGACACGACTGAGTGACTGAACTGAACTAATGGGCGTATATGTATATGTTTATATTCAGTCACACTTTTTATTGTTGTTATAAACCTCTGTCTCTATGTTGGGCTTTTGCAGTTCTGTGGAGTTTTCCTTTTTTTTCTCTCTCTCTCTTTTATAACTCTAATTTTTTTAAACCTATTATATTTTTTCTATGTTCATTCCTTTGTTTGCCTTTCCTACTATTCTTTTCCCCTTGCAGTTAATCTTTAATGTATATAAATCTTCTTCATCTACCTCTGTTTAACTTTGCATGTCTATTCTTTCTTATTTTTTCCTTTCTTTCCTTTCCTCTCAACATATTTGTTAGTTTTGTTTTCATTTCTTTATTCCCCGCTTGGCACCTTGCTTTAGTTTTATCTTCCAGTTTGTGCTTTAGTTAGTTTTGTTTTTAACAGGTAAATACATTTTTTTATTTCATTTGTTCTCCAGGTCAGATAACTGTACTGTATTTTTATGGACTGTTTTGACTTTGCTTTTGGATATATATGTATACTCCATTATTTTAATTACCATTTGCCTGATTTTGTAACTGCCATTTGTCTGGGGTTCATCTTTGCTTCAGAGAAGGCGATGGCACCCCACTCCAGTACTCTTGTCTGAAAAATTCCATGGATGGAGGAGCCTGGTAGGCTGCAGTCCATGGGGTCGCAAAGAGTTGGACACGACTGAGTGACTGCACTTTCACTTTTCACTTTCATACATTGGAGAAGGAAATGGCAACCCACTCCAGTGTTCTTGCCTGGAGAATCCCAGGGACGGGGGAGCCTGGTGGGCTGCCGTCTATGGGGTCACACAGAGTCGGACACGACTGAAACGACTTAGCAGCATCTTTGCTTTCTCATTTTGGGGTATTTGTTTTAATCTTACTTAGTGCCATAGCAAACCACTTGTGGAATCTTCATTCCTGACCAGAGATCAAACCCTGTGCCTTTGGAGTGGGAGCACTGACTCCAAGACCCTAGACTCCCAGAGAACTAACCCTAGGGAGTATCAAATAGTGAAAGCTCACACAAAGGAAACCACTTGAATACAAGACCCAGCATCACCCAACCACCAGTAGCACCCTGTGCAGGATGCCTCATCCAAACAACAAACAAAACAAAAATATAAGCCCAGTGATCAGTAGACAGGATCACCACCTCACTCAACCTTGCCCAGCAGAGGCAAAACAAACAAACAAAAAACTCAGCACAAATCTCACCCTGTACAAAGCTTACACAAAGCACTGGACCAAACTTAGGAAGGCAGAAACCAAAAGGAAGGAAGAATTCAGCGTTGAAGCCTGGGTAAAGGAGACCTCAAACACACACACACAAAAAAAATAGTGAAAAGGCACAGAAATACTATACAAATGAAGGAAAAAGTAGAAACACAAAGTCCAAATAAATGAAGAAGAAATAGTCAAAATATCAGAAAAAGAATTCAGAATAATGATAGTAAAGATGTTCAAAAACCTTAAAAACACAATAGAGAAAAATGCCATTGACATTTTAATGGGGATTGCCCTGAATCTGAAGATTGCTTGGGGTAGTAATGACATCTTAAAAATATTGAGTCTTCATTATCAGAGAAATGCAAATCAAAACCACAATGAGGTACCATCTCATGCCGGTCAGAATGGCTGCTATCCAAAAGTCTAGAAACAATAAATGCTGGAGAGTGTGTGGGGAAAAAGGAACCCTCTTACACTGTTGGTGGGAATGCAAACTAGTGTAGCCACTATGGAGAACAGTGTGGAGATTCCTTAAAAAACTGGAAATGGAACTGCCATACAACCCAGCAATCCCACTGCTGGGCATACACACTGAGGAAACCAGAATTGAAAGAGACACGTGTACCCCAATGTTCATCGCAGCACTGTTTATAATAGCCAGGACATGGAAGCAACCTAGATGTCCATTGGCAGAAAAATGGATAAGAAAGCTGTGATACACATACACAATGGAATATTATTCAGCTATTAAAAAGAATGCATTTGAATCAGTTCTAATGAGGTGAATGAGACTAAAGCCTATTATACAGAGCGAAGTAAGCCAGAAAGAAAAACACCGATACAGTATACTAACGCATATATATGGAATTTAGAAGGATGGTAACGATGACCCTATATGCGAGACAGCAAAAGAGACACAGATGTAAAGAACAGACTTTTGGACTTTGTGGGAGGAGGCGAGGGTGGGATGATTTGAGAGAATAGCATTGAAACATGTGTATTATCATATGTGAAAAAGATCACCAGTCCAAGTTCCATGCATGAGACAGGGTGCTCAGGGCTGGTGCACTGGGATGACCCTGAGGGATGGGATGGGGAGGAAGGTGGGAGGGAAGGTCAGGATGGGGAACACATGTACACCCATGGCTGATTCATTGAATGTATGTCAAAAACCACCACAATATTGTAAAGTAATTAGCCTCCAATTAAATATATATATATATATATATATAGAGAGAGAGAGAGAGAGAGAGTCTTCTAACTAATGAACACAAGATGTCTTTCCATTTATTTGTGTCTTTAATTTCTTAGTCTTCTGTCTCCTTGATTAAGGTTATTTCTAAGTATTTTATTCTTATTGATGTTGTTTTTAATGAAAGTGTTTTCTCAGTTTCTTTTTTAGATTGTTCATGGTTCATGTATAAAAATGCAATTGATTTTTTATGTTGATTTTATATCCTGCAACTTTGCTGAATTTGTTCATTAGTTCTAACCGTTTTTCTGTGGAATCTTTGGGCGTTTCTACAGATAAGACCATTTCACCTGTGAACAAAGATTATGTACTTCTTCCTTTCTGATTTGTCTGCCTTTCCTTTCTTTTTCTTGCCTAACTACTCAGGCTAGACTTCTAGTACTTTGTTAAATAGAAATGGCAAAAGTAGACATCTTTATCTTCTTCCAAATCTTCGAGGAAAAGTATCAGTCTTTAAACTATTGTGTATGGTATTAGCGATAGGCTTTTCATATGTGGCCTTTATGATGTTGAGATAGTTTCTTCTTATTCCTAGTTGTACCTTAGATTTTTAACCCCTCACCCAGATTGTCACTGTACCTCACTCTCTTGTTTAACCCTGTGTCTCATCAACCAACTCTCTGCCTCACTTGAGTGAACCAAATTAAACTTAGAATAAATTTGTCGAATTCTACCCAAAAGCAAAATGTGATTTTGATAGCAGTTATGTTGACTTTAAAGATTAATTTGGGAGAAATTGTCATCCTTACATGTAGTCAATATTTTATATCATTTATGACTAAAAATTAGATCCTAGAAATGGCTTTCCTAACATGAGATATATTTTAAATTAAATTTTTAGTGTTTTTCCTTGCTTCACAGTTTTTGAAATATTTTTCTATGTTTACATAAAGGTGAAGAATACAGTACAACCTCACCTGTCAAAAAAGGGGGGGTTTCATCTGGAAACAAGTTCAGCAGAGTATTTATTTGGATTACAGTTTAGCACAAGTGTTTGAGTGTTGAGCACACGCAACCTGCCAGGTCTTATACCTAGTCCTTGTCTCATCCAACATATTCACATAAATCAGTTACTTTGTTATTTATTTGTTATTCACAATTGGAAAATGTACTGAAAATAAGTTTTACCTGAAATCACATGGATAGAGAGAATCCAGCCAGGGTCAGAACTCAAGTCTTCTAAGTCTGGTACTTGACACTACAATGTACAACCTCCATTCTCTTCTGATGATTAAAGATCAGAATAAAGCATTGGATTATATAAGTAGTCTAGAAGTTAATATTTATCAGATCCTGTATTTTGTATGAAGTTGTTAGATTCATAATAATAATAGTAACAATTAAAAAAAACATGCTTAATCAATTGATGGCCCTAATTTATAGTGTCGGTTTCAGGTGTCTTAATCTACCCTTCTGCTTCTAACAAGCAAAACTACTTCCTTCTTTTTATACTGGTTCTGGTCTTCACTGATGTGTGGGCTTTCCTCTAGCTGTGGTGAGCTGGGGCCGCGCTCTAGCTGTAGTGTGCAGGCTTCTCATCGCAGTGGCTTCTCTTGTTGCTGAGCACAGGTTCTAGGGCACACGGGCTCAGTAGTTGTGGTTTCCAGGCCCTAAAGCACTGGCTCAATAGTTGTGGCGCACAGGCTGAGTTGCTCCACGGCATGTGGGATCTTCCTGATATCCAGAACTGAACCCATGTCTCCTATATTGGCAGGTGGATTCTTTACCACTGAGACACCAGGGAAACTTGCAAACCTGCTTCTTAATCATCCCAAATACTTTTCAACCTCCTGGTCCAAATGTCACACTTGGTTTATTTCCTTGTGCTTAGTACATTAAGATAACTAGACAAAGAAGCTAATGAGTAGGGCTGACTAGGCAGCCAAAAGGATTAAGGTCTCAACATTTCTATAATCCATTCATGGTATATTGGTTGGGAAGTTCTAGATTAGACTTATTCACGCAACAGAGCAGACCAGAAATTCTGAAGGACATTCCTCGTTGAGAACAGCTAGATCCTGTGCCAAAATGTAGGGAAATAAACCACCATAAGTGAGAATCAGCAGAAACAATAAACAATGGACTTGGACTCTTAGGGGCTTAAGATAGCATGATAATTAGATATATAGTATAAAATAATTATGTATGAGATGTTTAAAGAAATAAAAGATGAAATCACAAAGAGAAAGCGACACAAAGCTATAAAAATTAACAGGTTTGCCACAGAACCTAAAACCTATAGAAATGAAAACATCATGTTTAAAAACAGAAGCATCTCAGCAGATAGATTAAAGGGCTATCTAAACACAGCTGAAAGTGAACAGAAATAAAGAACTGAAAAAATCAAACTGAATTCAGAGCAAATAGAAAAATAAGTGAAAAACAAGAGAGGTTAAGCTAAGAGGACAAGTGAAAAGTCTTAATGTGCTGTGGCGCCCCACTCCAGTACTCTTGCCTGGAAAATCCCATAGACGGAGGAGCCTGGTAGGCTGCAGCCCATGGGGTCGCTGAGGGTCGGACATGACTGAGCGACTTCACTTTCACTTTTCACTTTCATGCATTGGAGAAGGAAACAGCAACCCACTCCAGTGTTCTTGCCTGGAGAATCCCAGGGATGGGGGAGCCTGGCGGGCTGCTGTCTATGGGGTCGCACAGAGTCAGACACGACTGAAGTGACTTAGCAGCAGCAGCAGCAGCAGCAGCTGTGGTTGCAGTTCCAGAAGACAGCAGAGTGATGGAAAAGATCTAATATTTGAAGAGATAATGAGTGAGTATATTCTAGAACTAAAGAAAATCATGAGCCATAGATACAGAAAGTACAACTTATATCAAGAAATATAAATAAAAATAAATCTGTATCTTCCGAAATTACAGAATGCTAAAGGCAAAGTGATCTAAAAGCAGTCAGAGATAAAAGACAGGATTCTCGTAACAGTAGTCTTGCCTCTTAGAAACAGTGTACTTCTTTTCAGCAACAGTGCATGTGAGAAGATATAAAATATCTTCAGAGTGCTGAAAGAAACATGTAACTTAGAATCATGCTCTTGGCAAAACTAAACTTCAAAAATGAGGACAAAATAAAGCCATTTTTACTTAAACAAAAATGGGAAACGTTTACAAACAGGACAATACCTAGGGAACTTCTAAGGAATATACTTCAGAAAGAAGAGAAGTAATACCACCAGACAGGAGGATGAAAGAAAGAATAATGAGCAAATATATCAATAAATATGTTGATAATATACATCTCCACAAAATCTATATATAAGTAGTAATAATGGCTATATTTTGGGGATTTCAAAAAAGGACAGCTAAAAGACTGAACAAAAATAGTATGGGGACTTCCTTGATGGTCCAGTGGTTGAGACTTGAGCTCCCAGTGGAGGGGAACTAAGATCCCACATGCTTTGTCCAATAAATAAATAAAATTTAAAAAACATTTAAAAAAATAGTATGTAGTTTGGGGATGGGATAAACATAGGTAAACATAATTAATCTTTGTATTTTTCAGTGGCAAAAGTGATTAAAATAATAATGAATTTTGTCAAAGGCCTTCTCTGCATCTATTGAGATAATCATATGGTTTTTATTTTTCAATTTGTTAATGTGGTGAATTACATTGATTGATTTGCGGATATTGAAGAATCCTTGCATCCCTGGGATAAAGCCCACTTGGTCATGGTGTATGATCTTTTTAATGTGTTGTTGGATTCTGATTGCTAGAATTTTGTTGAGGATTTTTGCATCTATGTTCATCAGAGATATTGGCCTGTAGTTTTCTTTTTTTGTGACATCTTTGTCAGGTTTTGGTATTAGGGTGATGGTGGCCTCATAGAATGAGTTTGGAAGTTTACCTTCCTCTGCAATTTTCTGGAAGAGTTTGAGGAGGACAGGTGTTAGCTCTTCTCGAAATTTTTGGTAGAATTCAGCTGTGAAGCCGTCTGGACCTGGGCTTTTGTTTGCTGGAAGATTTCTGATTACAGTATCAATTTCCGTGCTTGTGATGGGTCTGTTAAGATTTTCTATTTCTTCCTGGTTCAGTTTTGGAAAATTGTACTTTTCTAAGAATTTGTCCATTTCTTCCACGTTGTCCATTTTATTGGCATACAACTGCTGATAGTAGTCTCTTATGATCCTTTGTATTTCTGTGTTGTCTGTTGTGATCTCTCCATTTTCATTTCTAATTTTATTGATTTGATTTTTCTCTCTTTGCTTCTTGATGAGTCTGGCTAATGGTTTGTCAATTTTATTTATCCTTTCAAAGAACCAGCATTTGGCTTTGTTGATTTTTGCTATGGTCTCTTTTGTTTCTTTTGCATTTATTTCTGCCCTAATTTTTAAGATTTCTTTCCTTCTACTAACTCTGGGGTTCTCCAACTCTTCCTTTTCTAGTTGCTTTAGTTGTAGAGTTAGGTTATTTATTTGACTTGTTTCTAGTTTCTTGAGGTATGCCTGTATTGCTATGAACTTTCCTCTTAGCACTGCTTTTATAGTGTCCCACAGGTTTTGGGTTGTTGTGTTTTCATTTTCATTCGTTTCTATGCATATTTTGATTTCTTTTTGATTTCTTCTGTGATTTGTTGGTTATTCAGAAGTGTGTTGTTCAACCTCCATATGTTGGAATTTTTAATAGTTCTTCTCCTGTAATTGAGATCTAATCTTAATGCATTATGGTCAGAAAAGATGCTTGGAATGATTTCGATTTTTTTGAATTTATCAAGTTTAGATTTATGGCCCAGGATGTGATCTATCCTGGAGAAGGTTCCATGAGCACTTGAAAAAAAGGTGAAATTCATTGTTTTGGGGTGAAATGTCCTATAGATATCAATTAGGTCTAACTGATCTAATGTATCATTTAAAGTTTGCGTTTCTTTGTTAATTTTCTGTTTAGTTGATCTGTCCATAGGTGTGAGTGGGGTATTAAAGTCTCCCACTATTATTGTGTTATTGTTGATTTCCCTTTCATACTTGTTAGCATTTGTCTTACATATTGTGGTGCTCCTATATTGGGTGCATATATATTTATAATTGTTATATCTTCTTCTTGGATTGTTCCTTTGATCATTATGTAGTGGCCTTCTTTGTCTCTTTTCACAGCCTTTGTTTTAAAGTCTATTTTATCGGATATGAGTATTGCCACTCCTGCTTTCTTTTGGTCTCTATTTGCGTGGTATATCTTTTTCCAGCCCTTCACTTTCAGTCTGTATGTGTCCCTTGTTTTGAGGTGGGTCTCTTGTAAGCAGCATATAGAGGGGTCTTGTTTTTGTATCCATTCGGCCAGTCTTAACAAAGGAAAATATAAGCAAGGTGAAAAGACAGCCTTCTGAATGGGAGAAAATAATAGCAAATGAAGCAACTGACAAACAACTAATCTCAAAAATATACAAGCAACTTATGCAGCTCAATTCCAGAAAAATAAACGACCCAATCAAAAAATGGGCCAAAGAACTAAATAGACATTTCTCCAAAGAAGACATACGGATGGCTAACAAACACATGAAAAGATGCTCAACTTCACTCATTATTAGAGAAATGCAAATCAAAACCACAATGAGGTACCACTTCACACCAGTCAGAATGGCTGCGATCCAAAAATCTGCAAGCAATAATTGCTGGAGAGGGTGTGGAGAAAAGGGAACCCTCCTACACTGTTGGTGGGAATGCAAACTAGTACAGCCACTATGGAGAACAGTGTGGAGATTCCTTAAAAAATTGCAAATAGAACTACCTTATGACCCAGCAATCCCACTGCTGGGCATACACACCGAGGAAACCAGAATTGAAAGAGACACATGTACCCCAATGTTCATCGCAGCACTGTTTATAATAGCCAGGACATGGAAACAACCTAGATGTCCATCAGCAGATGAATGGATAAGAAAGCTGTGGCACATATACACAATGGAGTATTACTCAGCCGTAAAAAAGAATTCATTTGAATCAGTTCTGATGAGATGGATGAAACTGGAGCCAATTATACAGAGTGAAGTAAGCCAGAAAGAAAAACACCAATACAGTATACTAACACATATATATGGAATTTAGGAAGATGGCAATGACGACCCTGTATGCAAGACAGGGAAAGAGATACAGATGTGTATAACGGACTTTTAGACTCAGAGGGAGAGGGAGAGGGTGGGATGATTTGGGAGAATGACATTCTAACATGTATACTATCATGTGAATTGAATCGCCAGTCTATGTCTGACGCAGGATGCAGCATGCTTGGGGCTGGTGCATGGGGATGACCCAGAAAGATGTTATGGGGAGGGAGGTGGGAGGGGGGTTCATGTTTGGGAATGCATGTAAGAATTAAAGATTTTAAAATTTAAAAAATAAAAAACAAAAAAAAAAAATAATAAAAAAATAAAATAATAATGAAAAAATGAGTGTATATAGTTAAAGCCTAACCAGTAGAAGAGTCAAAACCAAATAACTATATAAATAAATAGAAATTTTTAATTTTTTGAAATTCAAGAAAGGGAGAGGAAGCATCATTAGAGTCAAATAGAATACCAAAATAAGATGGTAGAAATAGCTCTTAATGAAACACTAAGTACACTAACTATAAATGGACCAAACCATCAGTTCAAAGAAAGAAATTATAAAATTGACTTTTACAATACAAAAAGCTATAAACTGTTTATATGAGACATATCTAAAACATGACACAGAAAATGGAAGGGAAAATATGCTAGGCAAAAGAAAGTGGAGTAGCCCTGGAAAAAAATAAATTATCAAAAATTAATATTGGGGATAGAGGAGACTACTTCATAATAATGAGATTCAATTCAGTAGTGATAGTAACAATTCTAATCCAGTATGTATATAATAAAATAACTTTAAAGTTAGTAGATTCTTAGGAATAAATTAATCTATTTTCATAGTGGGAGATTCCAGCAAGCTGTTCTCAATAATTAACAAGCAGACAAAAAAAAAGAAAAAAATTTGAACACCTCAAAATAACAAGTATGATTTATTGGACATATGTTGAACCCTATATTCAGTAATTAGAGAAAAATATACTTTCTGCTTAGGCATTCTTGGAAAATTTACAAAAAACAATCAGGATTAGTCCATAGATTAAATCTCAATATATTGTAAAGAATCAAGATATTATAGGCCAAGTTTTCAATGTAGTAAATTAGTTGGGATAGCACTAGGTACATTTATAACCTTTAACGTTTTGCCTGATTAAATCAATAGACTTTTTGTTTGCATTGTCTTATGTGTGAAAGTTAGTAAAGGACCCACCCCTGAAATGATTCAAAGACCTGGATCCTTCCTGGGTGTGGCTTCTCTATCCTCTGGCCTCAATGACTTCTTTGTTCAATTATTCAGGCTTTCTAACCCTTTTTTTTGGGGGGGGTTTTTTTTTTTTTTGGTCAACTTCAATAACTTTTTTTTTGCAACTTTTTCCATTTCATCTGAGTTTTTAAATTTATTAACATGAAATTATTAATAGGGTTCTCAATTTTTCTTACCTCAGTTAAGTACTTAGTTATGTCTTTTTTGGTCCCAGTTCAGCCAGTTGAGTTCAGTCAGTCAGTCGTGTCTGACTCTTTGCAACCCCATGTACTGCAGCACGCCAGGCCTCCCTGTCCATCCCCAACTCCCGGAGCTTACTCAAACTCATGTCCATCAAGTTGCTGATGCCATCCAACCATCTCATCCTCTGTCGTCCCCTTCTCCTCCTGCCTTCAATCTTTCCCAGCATCAGGATCTTTTCCCATGAATTGGCTCTTCCCATCAGGTGGCCAAAGTATTGGACCTTCAGCTTCAGCATCAGTCGTTCCAATGAATATTCAGGACTGATTTCCTTTAGGATGGACTGGTTGGATCTCCTTGCAGTCCAAGGGACTCGCAAGAGTCTTCTCCAACACCATAGTTCAAAAGCATCAGCACTCAGCTTTCTTTATAGTCACATCAATATATGACCAGTGGAAAAACCATAGCTTTGACTAGATGGACCTTTGTTGGCAAAGTAATGTCTCTGCTTTTTAATAATGGTATCTAGGTTGGTCATATCTTTTGTTCCAAGGAGCAAGTGTCTTTTAATTTCATGGCTGCAGTCACCATCTACAGTGATTTTGGAGCCCAAAATAAAGTCTCTCACTGTTTCCGTTGTCTCCCCCATGTATTTCCCATGAAGTGATGGGACCAGATGCCATGATCTTAGTTTTCTGAATGTTGAGCTTTAAGCCAACTTTTTCACTCTCCTCTCTCACTTTCATCAAGAGGCACTTTACTTCTTTGCTTTCTGCCATAAGGGTGGTGTCATCTGCATATCTGAGGTTTTTTATATTTCTCTCAGCTCTCTTGATTTCAGCTTGTGCTTCATCCAGCCCAGTGTTTCTGATGATGTATTCTGCATATAAGTTAATAAGCAGGGAGATAATATACAGCCTTGATGTACTTCTTTCCCAATTTGGAACCAGTCTGTTGTTCCATGTTCAGTTCTAACTGTTGCTTCCTGACCTGCATACAGATTTCTCAGGAGGCATCAGGTGGTCTGGCATTCCCATCTCTTTAAGAATTTTCCACAGTTTATTGTGATCCACACAGTCAAAGGCTTTGGCTTGTCAATAAAGCAGTAGATGTTTTTCCGCTTTATTTATTTATGCTCTCTCTGTTTTCTTGATCTGTTTGTCAGATTCACCATTTAACTTTTTAAGCCTCTCTGTTGTATACGTGTGTTTTCCCTTTTACTTTTAAAATTTGCTTGTATCTCTATTATCTTTCTTTTTGCTTCTAACACACATCTAAGTAAGTTGTCTAATAAAACCAAATAAATAAAATTATATGAAGCCTGTTTTTTATGCCAATCAAGCTTATCTGTGCCTAAATATTAGTTGCACTAAGAAAATTATATTTTATAAAGTTATATTATTTTGTATTTCTCCTTTCTCTTACTCTCTCTTATTAAACAAGGAACTTTTCATTCTAAGGGACAGACCTCTTAATTCACAACAGTGCAAGGAAAAAAGGAACGTATTGGCTTGCATGGTGGAGAAGACAGATATGTCTGGATGCAGGCATTCAATGATGCCATTAAGAATCTGTGCCTGTGTCTCAGCCACACTTTCCTTTAAACCTTCTCCATCCTTGGGTAGCCTTTCCCAATTTAGTGCCACAGCTAACAGGCAGGCTTATATCTTGCAAGCCTAGCAACTCAAGCAGAAAAAGAACCCAGCCCCAAGGGCTCCAGCACAAGTTCCAGGGTTGATAGTCTCAGCTTATGCTCATATGCACAACCAGTCACTGTTGGAGGGGGTCAGGGGGTATGGGGGATAAAAGTCAGCTGTCAACCCTAGTCAACATACGTGGGTTAAAAATGGGGCTGATTCCCCAAAGAAAAGGGAGTGTTGGTGTGTGGATGAGTGGTGAGAGGTAGAACAGATGGATAAATGAAAGGAGTGATGTTAGTAGGAAAGGAAGATGCTGAGCAGGCAAGACCACCTAATGTCCCCTGGGTCTTAGTAAATACTGGGGTGGCAAAGCTCAGTTTTTTCATCAAGAAGTTCAGGAAAAGCTAATGGGAGCAAAAACTGGACAGAAGGGTAATCAGAATGTTCATTTCCTTTCCACATGGAGTAGTTCCTTCATCCACATGATGGTACTACAGGAACGTAAAACACATCTCCCTGCTCTACTTTGTGTTTCTATCAACTAAAATTTTACCTTTAAAGAGATAACGTTTTTCACTACAGCACTTTCTCTAAGATTCCCAGAATTGACTATAGACACATATAGCCAGTAGACACATATAGCTATATAAATTAATTGAAACTAAAAGACGCTTACTCCTTGGAAGGAAAGTTATGACCAACCTATACAGCATATTGAAAAGCAGTGACAGTACTTTGCCAACAAAGGTCCATCTAGTCAAGGCTATGGTTTTTCCAGTGGGCATGTATGGATGTGAGAGTTGGACTACAAAGAAAGCTGAGTGCCAAAGAATTGATGCTTTTGAACTATGGTGTTGGAGAAGACTCTTGAGAGTCCCTTGGACTGCAAAGAGATCCAACCAGTCCGTCCTAAAGGAAGTCGGTCCTGAATATTCACTGGAAGGACTGATGCTGAAGCTGAAACTCCAATACTTTGGCTACCTGATGTGAAGAGCTGACTCATTTGAAAAGATCTTGATGCTGGGAAAGATTGAGGGCAGGAAGAGAAGAGGACAAAAGAGGATGAGATGGTTGGATGGCATCACCGACTCAATGGACATGGGTTTGGGTGAACTCCGGGAGTTGGTGATGGACAGTGAGGTCTGGCATGCTGCAGTTCATGGGGTCACAAAGAGTCAGACACTACTGAGCGACTGAACTGAATTGAAACTAAACTAGTTTAAAGATTTATTTTCTCATTCACAATAGCCATATTTTGAATGCTCAGTAGCCATCTCTGGCAACCATGTTGGACAGCTCAGCTGTGGCCCATCGTTTCTGTCATCACTTACAGTTCTGTTGGACAGCTCTGACTTAGCACATTAAGCCAATACCAGCAATTTGTTATTCAGTGTCTTTCTAGTGACAGTTACTCTAAAGCAGATTGGGTGAGAAATTTTGATTATGACAGAGAAAATGAGACACGCTGACTAGGACCATTCCATGGTCCTATTTTCATTTCTTTAAAGGATTTCAGCTCCCTTCAGATGGGACAGTCCCTGCCATCACCGAGCTGGAATCCCTGGTGATCTCTTTGAACGTAACCCACAACAGCAGGCTGGGACTGGATGCCCAAGAGCCACCTGAGCGCAGTTGTGCTTGGGAGCAAGGGAGTGTGAGTGGCTGGTGATGTCAGCCCCACTTTAGGAGCAGTTTATCTAAGACAGTCAGTACCCATTGATACCCAAATGTCATAAATTTCCACCCCTGTCATGCACTTGATCATCTCTCAGTGTTACATAAATCTGATAAAAACGGATTTTTTTTTCCTTTTTTGTTCTGCAGACCTGTCCCTCTTTGTTCTGTTGTTGTGATACATAGCCAACTTGATAAACTTGAGGGGAGGAAACTGTTTGTTTCCTGTAATGTTCGAAGTGTTGATGAGAAGACTCTATACTCAGAGGCAACAGGTAAGAAGCTGCCACTTGCTATTTTAAGTTTGGTTTCAGCTGTTTGGGGTGTTTTTGTTTGGGGAGGGGTGGAGTTGGTTTGGTTTGTTTTGGTTTTTTAACCCATGCATGCCTAGAAATTCTTAATTCTGAGAACAAGCTATTCTTACTCATTGTTTGCCAGTATCTCTCAAAATTATAGTCATGAGCCTCGTGACCCATCTTCAGGGTTTTATTCCAAAGGTGTACTAACATGTGTTCAACATTACAACGTGTGTAAGGTTGCTCTGTTGTTCTTTAGTTGCTAAGTCTTATCTGACTTAATTGCGACCCCATGGACCCCCTGCCAGGCTCCTCTGTCCATGGGATTCTCCAGGCAAGGTTGCCGTTTCCTTCTCTAGGGGATCTTCCCGACCCAGGGATTGAACTCACGTCTCCTGCTTGGCAGGCAGATCCTTTACCACTGAGCCACCTGGGAAGCCCCTAAGGTTGCTCTAGAGCTCTAGTATTTGTGCTGCTCGTGCAGTGTCATTTGACCTGGCCAAACATAGATGTCTGTCAATAGGAGACTAGGTAAAGAGACCACAGTTCATCCATATACTATATCGTGTGTGGGGAAAAAAAATTATTGTGGAAGGAAATGGCAAGCAACTCCAGCATTCTTGCCTGGGAAATCCCATGTACCGAGAAACCTGGCAGGCTACAGTCCATGGGGTCACAAAGAGTCGGACACAACTGAGCAATTAAACAACAAATAAGAATAAGGGAACTCTTTTGGTCTGATACGGAGCTATATGTCATTACTATATACTGAACGAAAAATACAGGATACAGGACAGTGACTGTAGTTGTGCTATCATTAGCACAGAAAAAGGAGAGAGGTTCTTCCCATTCTCTTCCCTTTTTCTTCTTCCTTCCATTTCACCCCTTCCTGTCTTCTTAAATATTTCTAAAGCTATGAGGGAGAGTCGGGGTGGGGTGTGGTAGGCTCAGGGGTGAGGGCAGGGCCGTGGGGAGGGATGGTTACAACAGCCCGTCGCTGTCTAGGAACCTGAGTGGAGTTAAGGATGTCGGCACAGGGCAGTGGCCCAGCACAGGGTGTCAGAGTCCAAGTAGGGAAAGGGTAGAGTTCACATGGGGAGCAGCATGGGTGTCGAAGCCCGCAGGGAAAGGGTAGCATCTGCACAGGCTGGGAACCAGGTTTCTCACATCAGAGGAGTTCCAGATATGGAAAAAGTGCAAATGAGGATGAACCCTATGGTCCTGGATTGGAGTTGGAGATATTGGACATGGATATTTTCTGTCTTTTGCTCTTGCAAATACTGTTGTAATCAGTAACTTTGTATATCGTCAGCTCTCACAGGGTCTTTGCAAGTGATGGGTCCTGGAAGCCTCATCTTCAGTAGCTTCAGACTTAGAAAAGTTAATTTAGATACCCAATACTTTTTATCTGTTTTTTTTTTCTTTTTATTTAAATGGAGCTCAGATTCACATGTTTGGGTTAGTCAGAATCCGTGATGTAGGATATATACAGTCATTATTCGTATTTACATGAAAGGCAATCTTTTACTTACTCATTCACTAATGTGTTTATTTTTTCTAATTTAATAACAAACATCTTGAAATTTTCAATCAAACAAGAACCAGACTCTTAATAGTATTATATCCCTACCTAATTACTTTTCCCCATCTCATCCTTCTATTTTTCCTTCAGAAGTAACTATGATCTTGAATTTTGTGGTTTTCATTCCTTTATACCTTATTTTGTTAAGTTTTATTAAGAATATATGTGTGTCTAAGTAATATATTGTTTAGGTATTTGTTTTTGAACTTTGTAGAAAAGAGATTGTACTGTCTGTGCTTTTCTGGGATTTTTTTTTTTTTTTCCCACTCAGCTTCAAATAACTGAAGTTCACGCATGTTGGTTCTGTAGCTTGTTCTTTACGACAGTATAATATTCCATTGTGTGACTGTACCACAATGAATTTATCTCCCCCTTTAATGGTGGAAGTCTGACTATTATGAATGGGGCTACTATGAACATTCTTATTCATGTCTTCTGCTAGTATATATGGGCAAGAGCTTGGCCTATACTTAGGAGTGAAATTTCTGGGTTGTGGGGTATAAGAGTGTTCAGCCTTACAGAGGAATGCCAGATTATTTTCTCAAGCTGTAGCAAATTACATTCCCACCAGCAATAGATAAGATTCTCTTGATCTCTATTTTTTCCAGCAATTGATAAAATCAAACTTCTTGATTTTTGCCAATCAAATGGTTGTAAAATGGTATATCAGTGTGATCTTAAGTTGCATTTTCCTGATATATTTATTAATCATATTTGTCTCCCATTCTGCAAAATTCCTATTTGTTCAGCCTCTGTTGTTTTTTCTCACTTTTTTAATTGGTATAGGAATTTTTTGTCTATATTTTTATTAAACTAATCTTTTTGTTGACTGTATAAGCTGCACATATCTCCTAGAATATGTAAGTTGCCTTTTATTTGCTATGTTATCTTTTTATGAACAGAAGTTTTTGATGTAAATATATTCGCATTTATTAAATTTTTTCCTTTACAGTTAATGCTTTTGTGTCTTGTTTAAGAAATTCATTTTTCCCTTAAGTATCAGCTTTTGCAAGAATGATGGCTAAAAGAAGCAGGAGGAAGATCATGAATAATTTGAATCCACAGTTAATTTAAACCCCATCCCAGGCTGTGGTTTGTGCTTCCTGTCTCACTAAACCTTTCAGTATCATAAAGGTACCGGATGGCTCAGTTGTAATTTTACTTCCTTTCACCTTCTTGACTATCTCTAATGGAAGTGGTAAAGAACCATGAAATGACCAAGAGGTAGACGACTTGGTTACCCAGGAGTTGCTAATACAGTGTTGTGATAGTCAAAAGTTGATTCTTAATTTAGCTAAAAAATGAGAGTATGCAGATATCCTGAGAGTACCAATATGAATCAAAGTGCTTTCCTTTGTGTGTATTTATATATTTCTACTTGTAGAAGTTTCATCACGTTAAAGTCAGTTGACTTATAATCATCTCCTTCTATTTTGTTTAGGTTTATTTATAAAGCTGGATCCTAAGAAAAGTTCAACATAAAAGAATTCCATAGCAGTCTGCATAAGGCTGCCTCTCCTCCAGAAGAAGCAGTTGTCTCCAGTCCTGCTCTTGTCATCCACTGTTGAATCCCCATCAGCCAAAACCTGCTAACCCGGACCTTCCTAAATAAGTCTTTTGAATTCCATTCCAGGAGCTCCATTTCCACCTTCCAAACTTTTTTTAACACAGAGACACTCCCTGTGAGAGGATCAGCAATTCTTTCTGTCTCCTTAGGATGAGTGTCTGGCTCTCCTAAAATTTGAGTGGGCTCCTTAAGCTTGCTCAGGTGTGATGTCTAATCCATTGCAGACAAGAGGAAAAATTCATACTGAAACTTTTACCACAAACTTGGAAATGCCAGAAAACTGAAGAAAGGAATGAATATGTGGGTACATGAGTGTGTGTGTGTGTGTGTGTGTGTGTGTGTGGTGTGTATGCATTATAAATTACAAAACTAGCTTTGTTGTATCTAAACGAATCTTCTAGGCTACAGTAGGAAACAACCAGTTTCTACAGAATCAGACCCTTCACCTCTGTTGTCTTGGAGTCTAGGGATTAAACTTGTACCATTTTAACATAGACCGTGTTATTGTCTCTCACCAGTAGCATGGTTTATCATCACTGGAAGGAGCCTGTATTCATTTCCTAAGTGTCTTAATCCATTTGGACTTCTATAACAAAATGCCACAGGTCAGGTAGCTTGTAAAAAACAGAAATTTATTGCTCACAGTTAAAATGAGTTAAAATGGAAAGTCCCAAGATCAGGATGCCAGTATGTTCACCTTCTGATGTGCCCACTTACTAGTTCGTATTTGGTAACTTTTCACTGTGTCCTTACATGGTGGAAGGAGCTAGAGATCTCTCTGGATCTTTTTATAAGGACACTAATCACGTTCTTCAAGGCTTCACCTTAAGCACTTCCCAAAAGCCCTGCCTACTGTTACCATCATATTAGGCATTAGGATTTCAACACATGAATTGGGCCAGCCCAGGGTGAGGCAATCCAATAATTCAGACCATAACATTAAGGCTGCCATCATGAAGTACCGCACACTAGGTGGCTTAGAACAACAGAAACTCATTGTCTCATGGGTCTGGAGACTTTAAATCCAAAGTCGAGGTATCAGCAAGGCTGTGCTCCCTCTGAAGGTCTAGGGAAGGGATGATTCCATGCTCTCTCCTAGCTTCTGGTTGCCTCATGCCGCCTTTGGCTTGTAGGTGCATCACCCCACCTTCAAATGGCATTCTCATGTGTGTCTTTGCATCATTTTCCCTCTGTCCATGTTTCCCCTCTTTATAAGGATACCAGTCATATTGGGAGGGTCCACCTTAACAACCTAGTTTTAATTTGATTACCTCTATAATTGATTACCCCTATAATTGATTACCCAAGATGGGCGGGTCATGGTGGAGAGGTGGGACAGAATATGGTCCACTGGAGAAGGGAATGGCAAACCACTTCAGTATTCTTGCCTTGAGAACCCCATGAACAGTATGAAAAGGCAAAATGATAGGATACTGAAAGAGGAACTCCCCAGGTCAGTAGGTGCCCAATATGCTACTGGAGATCAGTGGAGAAATAACTCCAGAAAGAATGAAGGGATGGAGCCAAAGCAAAAACAATACCCAGCTGTGGATGTGACTGGTGATAGAAGCAAGGTCTGATGCTGTAAAAAGCAATATTGCATAGGAACCTGGAATGTTAGGTCCGTGAATCAAGGCAAATTGGAAGTGGTCAAACAGGAGATGGCAAGAGTGAATGTCGACATTCTAGGAATCAGCAAACTAAAATGGACTGGAATGGGTGAATCTAACTCAGATGACATTATATCTACTACTATGGGCAGGAATCCCTTAGAAGAAATGGAGTAGCCATCATGGTCAACAAAAGAGTCCGAAATGCAGTACTTAGATGCAATCTCAAAAACGACAGAATGATCTCTGTTCGTTTCCAAGGCAAACCATTCAATATCACAGTAATCCAAGTCTATGCCCCAACCAGTAACGCTGAAGAAGCTGAAGTTGAATGGTTCTATGAACACCTACAAGACCTTTTAGAACTAACACCTACAAAAGATGTCCTTTTCGTTATAGGGGACTGGAATGCAAACATAGGAAGTCATAAAACACCTGAGTTAACAGGCAAATTTGGCCTTGGAATATGGAATGAAGCAGGACAAAGGCTAATAAAGTTTGGCCAAGAGAACACACTGGTCATAGCAAACACCCTCTTCCAACAACACAAGAGAAGACTCTACACGTGGACTTCACCAGATGGTCAACACCGAAATCACATTGATTACATTCTTTACAGCCAAAGATGGAGAAGCTCTATACAGTCAGCGAAAACAAGACCAGAAGCTGACTGTGGCTCAGATCATGAACTCCTTATTGCCAAATTCAGACTTAAATTGAAGAAAGTGGGGAAAAGCACTAGACCATTCAGATATGACCTAAATCAAATCCCTTATGATTAAACAGTGGAAGTGAGAAATAGATTTAAGGGCCTAGATCTGATAGATAGAGTGCCTGATGAACTATGGAATGAGGTTTGTGACATTGTACAGGAGACAGGGATCAAGACCATCCCCATGGAAAAGAAACGCAAAAAAAGCAAAATGGCTGTCTGGGGACACCTTACAAATAGCTGTGAAAAGAAGAGAAGTGAAAAGCAAAGGAGAAAAGGAAAGATATAAGCATCTGAATGCAGCGTTCCAAAGAATAGCAAGAAGAGATAAGAAAGCCTTCCTCAGAGATCAATGCAAAGAAATAGAGGAAAACAACAGAATGGGAAAGACTAGAGATCTCTTCAAGAAAATTAGAGATACCAAGGGAACATTTCATGCAAAGATGGGCTCAATAAAGGACAGAAATGGTATGGACCTAACAGAAGCAGAAGATACTAAGAAGAGGTGGCAAGAATACACAGAACTGTACAAAAAAGATCTTCAAAACCAAGATAATCATGATGATGTGATCACTCACCTAGAGCCAGACATCCTGGAATGTGAAGTCAAGTGGGCCTTAAGAAGCATCACTACGAACAAAGCTAGTGGAGGTGATGGAATTCCAGTTGAGCTATTTCAGATCCTAAAAGATGATGTTGTGAAAGTGCTGCACTCAATATGCCAGCAAATTTGGAAGACTCATCAGTGGCCACAGGACTGGAAAAGGTCAGTTTACATTCCAATCCCAAAGAAAGGCAATGCCAAAGAATGCTCAAACTACCGCACAATTGCACTCATCTCACACGTAGTAAAGCAATGCTCAAAATTCTCCAAGCCAGGCTTCAGCAATATGTGAACCGTGAACTTCCAGATGTTCAAGCTGGTTTTAGAAAAGGCAGAAGAACCAGAGATCAAATTGCCAACATCTGCTGGATCATTGAAAAAGTAAGAGAGTTCCAGAAAAACATCTATTTCTGCTTTATTGACTATGCCAAAGCCTTTAGCTGTGTAAATCACAATAAATTGTGGAAAATTCTGAAGGAGATGGGAATATCAGACCACCTGACCTGCCTCTTGAGAAACCTATGTGCAGGTCAGGAAGCAACAGTTAGAACTGGACATGGAACAACAGACTGGTTCCAAATAGGAAAAGAAACTAAGATCATGGCATGTGGTCCCATCACTTCATGGTAAATAGATGGGGAACAGTGGAAACAGTGTCAGACTTTATTTTGGTGACTGCAGCCATGAAATTACATGACCAACCTAGACAGCATATTGAAAGCAGAGACATTACTTTGCCAACTAAGGTCCATCTAGTCAAGGCTATGGTTTTCCTGTGGTCATGTATGGATGCGCGAGTTGGACTGTGAAAGCTGAGCACCGAGAAGACTCTTGAGAGTCCCTTAGACTGCAAGGAGATCCAACCAGTCCATTCTAAAGGAGATCAGTCCTGGGTGTTCTTTGGAAGGAATGATGCTAAAGCTGAAACTCCAATACTTTGGCCACCTCATGTGAAGAGTTGACTCATTGGAAAAGACTCTGATGCTGGGAGAGATTAAGGGCAGGAGGAGAAGTGGACGACAGAGGATGAGATGGCTGGATGGCATCACTGACTCAAGGGATGTGAGTCTGGGTGAACTCTGGGAGTTGGTGATGGACAGGGAGGACTGGCGTGCTACGATTCATGGGGTCGCAAAGAGTCGGACACTACTGAGTGACTGAACTGAACCTCTATAAAGACCATATTTCCAAATAAGGTCACATTATAAGGTACTGGGAGGGTTAGGACTTCACCATAACTTTTTAGGGGTAGGGGACACAATTCAAACCATAACAGAACTTAAGACAAGAATAAAAGTAAATTGAGAAACTAATGTTCTAGAAAATATATTCTGTTTCCAGTAGATTGAGTTGAATCTATTGCAGGCAATGGATTCTTTGGGCTTCAGTTTCTTGCTTGTTTTCTCCTTATTGAAAGTTTAGGCTGAACTGAGATCACCATTTTCAAAGGTCAAACTGGTTCAGTATTGACCATTTCCTATGGCTTAACCTAATAACTTCAAAATACCTGTGGGGGCTTCCCCAGTGGCTTCCTGGCGGCTCAGTCATGTAGAATCTGCCTGCCAATGCAGGAGATATGGGTTTGATCCCACATTCCTCAGAGCAGTTAAGGCCGTGTGCCACGACCTTTGAGCCTGTGCTCTAGAGCCCAGGAGCTGCAGTTATTGAGTCAACACACTGCAGCTACTGCAGCCCACATGCTCTACAGCCCATGTTCCACAACAAGAGAAGCCAGCACATTGAAAGGAAGAGTAGCTCCCGCTCACCACAACTAGAGAAAGTCCTCACACCAATGAAGACCCAGCATAACCAAAAAGAAATAAGTAAATAAAAGTTTTGAAAAAAGAAATATCTTTGTGGTACCCTAGCCAGTCATCCTTCCACAGGTATGAGATCAGCTGGACTCCTCTACTTCCAGAGCTGACTGATCCTGGGATGGCCAAGTCTCCTGTCCTAGAAGCTCTGTCTCTAGGGCCCACCTGAAGTTCCCAAACTCCAAGAAAAGCCCCAGCAGATGACTCACTGTGGAGGCGAGGCTGGCAGTTTCATCCCCCTGGAAACTCAGAGAGGGCTTGCGAAAGTGTCAGGGAAGTGCCTGGGCTTGCAGCTCTGCAGTTTACATGTCTGGCAACAGCCACCCTTTCTGCCCAGTCTTCCTTCCATCCAATCCTAGGACTACAGAGACAGGGCTTTTATGACAGCTCTGTCTCACAGCTTGCTTTCAAGGACACTAGGCATGTTAAAAATGTGAAGCTGAAAGAACAAGCCAGCACTGCCATCTATTCTCAATTAGTACAATTTAGACAGTGAAAGTACTTAATCATTTGGTCAGACTTACAAAGCTTGGGTAAAGAACCCGCCTGCCAATGCAGAAAACATAGGAAATGAGAGTTGGATCCCTGGGTCAGGAAGATCCCCTGGAGGAGGTCATGGCAATCCACTCCAGTGTTCTTGCCTGGAGAATCCTGTATACAGGGGAGCCTGGCGGGCTACAGTCCATAGGGTCACTAGAGTCAACACAACTGAAGCGACTTAGCATGCACGCAAGAAACTGCTACAACACTCCAGACCTTCATCCAAGGGAAAAGAAACTAACAGGAAGAATGCCAAATGACTGGTTTCTCTTCTTTCTATCAGATATGCTCATATCTCCATTTCTAGCCATTGTGCAGTTTTAGTTCTGACACTACTTTGTCTATGTCCAAGGTACATGGCAGCATATGAGTGAAACTACACCACATAACTAAGGGAAAAGCTCAGAAGCTGTTAACACAGGGTTTCCCCCATAGCCAGTGAGGCCAAAATGGGTTCCCTGTTTTGCAACAGACTGTTCCTAGGCTTGACCAAGCCCTGGCATTCCTGCCCTTACCAGATTCTTACTTTGATGAATACATAAGATTAGCAAAAGGTGGCTCAACAGAAAGGAGGTAAGAGCACAACTGTTGCAACCTTCCCTCCATTACTAGCTTGCTGTATAACCCATGCAGTTGTTCCTCACTGCCCATTTCCCCTCTACACTGGATGGAAAATAACATTTTGAATGAAGATCAGGAATAGATGCTGGTCAGGGTTAAAATATCCTTGAACTATCAGTGCAAACATAACAAGGCAGTGAGTTTTTGCTCTTAACCCCATGCTTCTAAATGTCTAAGAAGCATTACTGGAGAAATAAAAAATAATGGAAAATAAAGGTAACTTTTTTCCTCTAATTGGAAAGTGGATGGAAACAAAGAGAAGTCAAGAAAAACTTACTCTTTATTAAGCAACTTCCTGTCCCCTGTGTTGCCCACCCCATTACCTTCTCAGGACCCTGACATTCCCTCTACCCTAGGGAGCTGTAAAGTCAAGTTGGTGTTCTACTAATGACCAGCCACCATGGAGCCCTAGCAAAACATTTCAGTGCCAACTATAATGGTAGGAACAAGGTAATCTCCTTCAAATTCATATCACTGAAAATAAACCATGGACTTTTCTTCTCGGGAAGGGTTCAAATTTATTCTGATAGTATTCAACACAGAATTGTAGGATTGGCTCATTCTTCTTAAGTGTAGATTTAAAATTAGGTGGACTGCAGACAAAGGTACCACAAGAAAAAGAAAAACACCAAAAGATTAATATCCTTTTTGAATATGGTTACAAACATTCTCAACAAGACAGAAGTAAACTGAATTTCAACAGCACATTTATAAGATTATATACACCATGGCCACGGGGGTTGATCCCAGAAACCCAACAATAGTTCAACATAAGAAAATCAGTAATAGAACAAAGGCATAAAGCTACATGATCATCTCAATAGATGCAGAAGTCATTTGACAAAATTCAATATCTTTTCATGACAAATATACCATAAAATAGGAATAGAAAATAACTTCATTAACATAGTAAAGGGCACCTATGAAAAATCCACAGCTATCATACTGAATAGTGAAAGACTGAAAGTTTTCCCCTTTAACTCAGAAACAAACAAAAAAGGATTCATACTTTTACTACTGCTATTCTAAGTAAAACAAAAGTCTTAGACAGTAATTGAACAAGAAAAATAAAAGGCATCCAAATTGGAAAGGAAGAAGTAAAGCTATTTTTAGATGATACGGGTTTATACATAGACAATGCCAAAGAATCTACCAAAAAACAAGCTATAGCTAATAAATGAATTCAGCAAAGATACAGCATACAAGACTTCATATAAATTTTAAACTTTTGTGCATCAAAAGACATTATCAAGAAAGTGGAAAGGCAACCTATAGAATGGGGGAAAATATTTATAAATTATGTATCTAATAAGGGTTTAGTACCCAGAATATATAAAGAATTCTTAAAACTCAACCCCAAAGGCCCACATTTTAAAAATCAGCAAAGCACTTGAATTAACATTTCTCCAAAGAAGGAATATAAATTGCTAACAAACACAAGAAAGATAATTGGTTCAATATAATTGGTCATTAGGGAGTTTCAGATCAAAACCACACTTCATACTCACTAAGATGACTATAATTTTTTAATGGGAAATGTGTCAAGCAGAATGTGAAGAAATGGGAACCCTCCTACATTGTTGGTCAGAATATAAAAGGGTGCTGCTAGTATGGAAGTTTGGTGGTTCCTCAAAAACTCCTAGAGGAGAACATAGGCAAAACACTCTCCGACATAAATCACAGCAGGATCCTCTATGACCCACCTCCCAGAGTATTGGAAATAAAAGCAAAAATAAACAAATGGGATCTAATTAAAATTAAAAGCTTCTGCACAACAAAGGAAACTATAAGCAAGGTGAAAAGACAGCCTTCAGAATGGGAGAAAATAATAGCAAAGCAACTGACAAAGGATTAATCTCAAAAAGTATACAAGCAACTCCTGCAGCTCATTCCAAAAAAATAAATGACCCAATCAAAAAATGGGCCAAAGAACTAAACAGACATTTCTCCAAAGAAGACATACAGATGGCTAACAAACACATGAAAAGACTCTCAACATCACTCATTATCAGAGAAATGCAAATCGAAACCACGATGAGGTACCATTTCACACCAGTCAGAATGGCTGCGATCCAAAAGTGTACGAGCAATAAGGGCTGGAGAGGGTGTGGAGAAAAGGGAACCCTCTTACACTGTTGGTGGGAATGCAAACTAGTACAGCCACTATGGAGAACAGTGTGGAGATTCCTTAAAAAATTGGAAATAGAACTGCCATATGACCCAGCAATCCCCCTGCTGGGCATATACACCAAGGAAACCAGAATTGAAAGAGACATGTGTACCCCAATGTTCATCGCAGCACTGTCTATAATAGCCAGGGCATGGAAGCAACCTAGATGTCCATCAGCAGACGAATGGACAAGAAGGTTGTGGTACATATACCCAATGGAGTATTACTCAGCCATTAAAAAGAATACATTTGAATCAGTTCTAATGAGGTGGATGAAATTGGAGCCTATTATACAGAGTGAAGTAAGCCAGAAAGAAAAACACCAACACAGTATACTAACGCATATATATGGCATTTAGAAAGATGGTAATGATAACCCTGTATGCGAGACAGCAAAAGAGACACAGATGTATAGAACAGTCTTTGGACTCTGTGGGAGAGGGAGAGGGTGGGATGATTTGGGAGAATGGCATTGAAACGTATAATATCATATGTGAAATGAATCGCCAGTCCAGGTTCGATGCTTGATACAGGATGCTCAGGGCTGGTGCACTGGAACGACCCAGAGGGATGGGATAGGGAGGGAGGTGGGAGGGGAGTTCTGGATGGGGAACACGTTTACACCTGAGGCAGATTCATCTCGATGTATGACAAAATACAATATTGTAAAGTAATTAGCCTCCAATTAAAATAAATAAATTTATATTTTTAAAAAATGTTAAGCACAGAATGACCCAGCAATTCTATCTTAGGTGTATGTTCAAGAAAAATAGAAACATGTCCACACAAACTTATACACAAAAGTTTATAGCCACATTATTCATAATAGCCAAAAGGTGGGGAAAAAAAAAACCCAAATGGAAAATAACAAATGTTGGCAAGGACATGGAGAAATTCTAACCCTCATATGATGCTAGTGGGAAAATAAAATAATGCAGCCACTTTGGAAAACAGTTTGGCAGTTCATCAAAAAGCTAAACATAAAAATTACCATATGACACAGCATTTCCAAAGGAATTGAAAAGAGACGCTCTACAGCCATCAGAGAAGAAAAAGAAATAAAATCATGACTGGAAAAGAAGTAAAGCTCTCACTTTTTGTGAAGACATGATTCCTTACACAGAAACCTCTAAAGGTGCCACCAAAAAATTATTAGTTTTAATCAATGAATTAAAGTCGCAGGACATAAAATTAATACACAGAAATTTCTTGTATTTTTATACACTAACAATGAAAATTCCCATCTCTTTCAGAATTTTCCACAGTTTATTCTGATCCACACAGTCAAAGGCTTTGGCATAGTCAAAAAAGCAGAAATAAATGTTTTTCTGGAACTCTCTTCCTTTTTTGATGATCCAGCAGATGTTGACAATTTGATCTCTGGTTCCTCTGCCCTTTCTAAAACCAGCTTGAACATCAGGAAGTTCACGGTTCACGTATTGCTGAAGCCTGGCTTGGAGAATTTTGAGCATTACTTTACTAGCATGTGAGATGAGTGCAATTGTGTGGTAGTTTGAGCATTCTTTGGCATTGCCTTCCTTTGGGATTGGAATGAAAACTGACCTTTTCAGTCCTGTGGCCACTGCTGAGTTTCCCAAATGTGCTGGCATATTGAGTGCAGCACTTTCACAGCATCATCTTTCAGGATTTGAAATAGCTCAACTGGAATTCCATCACCTCCACTAGCTTTGTTCGCAGTGATGCTTACTAAGGCCCACTTGACTTCACATTCAGGATGTCTGGCTCTAGGTGAGTGTGATTCATGGGGTCGCAAAGACTTGGACACGACTGAGCAACTGAAGTGAATTGAACTGAACTAAACAATGAAAAATTGGAAAGCAAAATTAAGGAAACAATCTCATTTGCCATTGCAACAAAAAGAATAAAATATTTAGAATAAACTTACCTGAAGAGACGAAAGTTCAGTTCAGTTCAGTTGTTCAGTCGTGTCCAACTCTTTGTGACCCCATGAACTGCAGCACACCAGGCCTTCCTGTCCATCACCAACTCCCAGAGTTTACCCAAACTTGTGTCCATTGAGTTGGTGATGCCATCCAACCATCTCATCCTCTGTCGTCCCCTTCTCCTCTTGCCCTCAATCTTTCCCAGCATCAGGGTCTTTTCAAATGAGTCAGCTCTTCAAATCAAGTGGCCAAAGTATTGCTGTTTCAGCTTCAACATCAGTCCTTCCAATGAACACCCAGGACTGGTCTCCTTTAGGATGGACTGGTTGGATCTCCTTGCAGTCCAAGAGACTCTCAAGACTCTTTTCCAACACCACAGTTCGAAAGCATCAATTCTTTGGTGCTCTGCTTTCTTCACAGTCCAACTCTCGCATCCATACATGACCACTGGAAAAACCATAGCCTTGACTAGATGGACCTTTGTTGGCAAAGTAATGTCTCTGCTTTTTAATATGCCATCTAGGTTTATCATAGCTTTTCTTCCAAGGAGCAAGTGTCTTAATTTCATGGCTGCAGTCACCATCTGCAGTGATTTTGGAGCCCAAGAAAATAAAGTCTGTCACAGTTTCCATTGTTTCCCTATCTATTTGCCATGATGTGATGAGATTGGATGGCACGATCTTAGTTTTCTGAATGTTGAGTTTTAAGCAAGCTTTTTCACTCTCCTCGTTTACTTCTTAATTAGTGAACACTAATGGTTCTGGAACTGCTTAGTCAGTTGGTTATCTTCATTTTGTGCAAAATGTAGCAGTAAAAAAAAAGAAGTTGTGATACATATACACAATGGAATATTACTCAGCTATAAAAAATGAATGCATTTGAATTGGTTCTAGTGAGGTGGATGAACCTAAAGCCTATTATACAAAGTGACATAAGTCAGAAAGAGAAAAATAAGTATCATATATATATATATATATATATATATATATATATATGTATATGGAATCTCTTGCTTTTTCAATGATCCAGAGGATGTTGGCAATTTGATCTCTGATTCCTCTACATTTTCTAAAACCAGCTTGAACATCTGGAAGTTCAGGGTTCGTGTATTGCTGAAGCCTGGCTTGGAGAATTTTTAGCATTGCTTTACTACGTGTGAGATGAGTGCAACTGTATGGTAGTTTGAGCATTCTTTGGCATTGCTTTTCTTTGGTATTGGAATGTAAACTGACCTTTTCCAGTCCTGTGGCCACTGATGAGTCTTCCAAATTTGCTGGCATATTGAATGTAGCAATTTCACAGCATCATCTTTCAGGATTTGAAATAGCTCAACTGGAATTCCATCACCTCCACTAGCTTTGTTTGTAGTGATGCTTCTTAAGGCCCACTTGACTTCACATTCCAGGATGTCTGGCTCTAGGTGAGTGATCACATCATCATGATTATCTTGGTTTTGAAGATCCTTTTTGTACAGTTATGTGTATTCTTGCCACCTCTTCTTAGTATCTTCTGCTTCTGTTAGGTCCATACCATTTCTGTCCTTTATCAAGCCCATCTTTGCATGAAATGTTCCCTTGGTATCTCTAATTTTCTTGAAGAGATCTCTA
Organism: Ovis aries; assembly: GCF_016772045.2. Taxonomy (NCBI): domain Eukaryota; kingdom Metazoa; phylum Chordata; class Mammalia; order Artiodactyla; family Bovidae; genus Ovis; species Ovis aries. The sequence continues at coordinate 101,812,267 of NC_056054.1, read as the reverse complement.
GTCTTTCCCATTCTGTTGTTTTCCTCTATTTCTTTGCATTGATCTCTGAGGAAGGCTTTCTTATCTCTCCTTGCTATTCTTTGGAACTCTGCATTCAGATGCTTATATCTTTCCTTTTCTCCTTTGCCTTTCGCTTCTCTTCTTTTCACAGCTATTTGTAAGGCCTCCTCAGACAGCCATTTTGCTTTTTTGTATTTCTTTTCCATGGGGATGGTCTTGATCCCTGTCCTCTGTACAATGTCACGAACCTCTGTCCATAGTTCATCAGGCACTCTGTCTATCAGACCTAGTCCCTTGAATCCAGAGTTCCAGAAAAACATCTATTTCTGCTTTATTGACTATGCAAAAGCCTTTGGCTGTGTAAATCACAATAAACTGTGGAAAATACTGAAAGATATGGGAATATCAGACCACCTGACCTGCCTCTTGAGAAACCTGTATGCAGGTCAGGAAGCAACAGTTGGAACTGGACATGGAACAACAGATTGGTTCCAAATAGGACAAGGAGTACGTCAAGGCTGTGTATTGTCACCCTGCTTATTTAACTTCTATGCAGAGTACATCATGAGAAACGCTGGACTGGAAGAAGCACAAGCTGAAATCAAGATTTCCGGGAGAAATATCAATAACCTCAGATATGCAGATGACACCACCCTTATGGCAGAAAGTGAAGAGGAACTAAAATCCCTTGATGAAAGTGAAGGAGGAGAGTGAAAAATTTGGCTTAAAGCTCAACATTCAGAAAACAAAGATCATGGCATGTGGTCCCATCACTTCATGGTAAATAGATGGGGAAACAGTAGAAACAGTGTCAGACTTTATTTTGGGAGGCTCCAAAATCACTGAAGATGGTGATTGCAGCCATGAAATTAAAAGACGCATACTCCTTGGAAGGAAAGGTATGACCAACCTAGATAGCATATTGAAAAGCAGAGACATTACTTTGCCAACAAAGGTCCATCTAGTCAAGCCTATGGTTTTCCTGTGGTCATGTATGGATGTGAGAGTTGGACTGTGAAAAAGCTGAGCACCGAAGAATTGATGCTTTCGAACTGTGGTGTTGGAAGAGTCTTGAGAGTCCCTTGGACTGCAAGGAGATCCAACCAGTCCATCCTAAAGGAGACCAGTCCTGGGTGTTCATTGGAAGGACTGATGCTGAGGCTGAAACTCCAATATTTTGGCCACCTCATGTGAAGAGTTGACTCATTGGAAAAGACTCTGATGCTGGGAGGGATTGGGGGCAGGAGGAGAAGGGGACAACAGAGGATGAGATGGCTGGATGGCATGATCGACTCGATGCACATAAGTTTGGGTGAACTCCAGGAGTCGGTGATGGACACGGAGGCCTGGTGTGCTGGGATTCATGGTGTCGCAAAGAGTCAGACATGACCGATCGACTGAACTGAACTGAACTGATGTATGGAATCTAGAAAGACTGTACTGATAAATCCATCTACAGGGCAGCAATGGAGATGCAGACATAGAGAAGAGACTTTTGGACACAGTGGGAGAAAGAGAAGATGGGATATTTGAGAAAGTATCATTGAAACATATTCTTTACCATATGTCCAGTAGATAGCCAGTGGGAAAATACAGAATAACACAGGGAATCCAAAGCCTGTGACAACCTAGCGGAGTGGGATGGGGAGGGAGGTGGGATGGAGGTTCAAGAGGGAGGGGACATACATATACCTATGGCTGATTCATGTTGATGTATGGCAGAAACCATTACAATATTATAAAGTAATTATCCTCCAGTTTAATACAAAAGACTGCAAAAAAATAAAATTTAATTTTAAAAAAGAGAGACTCTAACAGGACTTACTGTTCATTGTGATATTTTTAAATTTTATTAATATTATCATTATTTTCAGCTGCATCAGGTCTGAGCTTCAGTGTGCAGGCTTCTCTCCAGCTGTGGCCCGTGGGCTCACTACTTGTGGCACACTGGCAGAGTTGCCTCACAGCATGTGGGATCTTAGTTCCCTGACCAGGGATACAACCCGAATCCCCCACACTGGAAGGCAGATTCTTAACCACTGGACCTCCAGGAAGTCCTCCACTGCAGTATTTTTCAAATCACCAAAAGGAAGAAAACCAAGTGCCCATCAGCAGATAAACGGGTAAACAAAATCCATAAAACATAATATTATTCAGGCATAAAAAGAAGGAAATTCTGACACATGCTACAACGTGAATGAATCTTGAAAACATGCTAAGAAAATACGCCAGACACAAGAGGACAAATATTATATGATTCCACTTGCATGAGTTATCTAGAGGAGGCAAATTCATAGAGACCGAAAACAGATGAGAGGTTAAAAGAGGGCTGGAGGGAGTGAGGAATAGGGAGTTATTGTTTAATAGGTACAGACTGTCTGTTTGGGACAATCAAAACATTTTGGAAATAGTGGTGATAGTTACACAATATTGTGGATGTAATTAATGCCATGAGTTGTACACTTGAAAGTGATTAAAATGGCTAGTTTATGTGATATATAATATATATACTACAACTTTTAAAATTTAATATAACATATAGAAAGCCTTGAATTATACACTTTACTATGTGAATTGTATGTTAAATAAATGTTATATCAATAAAGCTGTTTAAAAAAAAGAGGTAATACTAACAATGCAAGCACATGTTCCCCCCCACTATCCCAAAGTATAGCATTCCTATGAAACCTTTCATAAGCTGAAATAAGGTAAAGGGAAGAAACAGTTTCTTAAGGACACATCTTGCTGGTAAGCTGAGACAAAGCACAGATGCTCACAGACACAATTCAAAGGTGCGGCGGCTTGATGCTAACTAAGATGCTGAAGATGCTGAAATTCCCTGGGAAGGAGTTGATGGTGCCACTCGGGGTGTCTCGGGGTACCTGATGCCTCTAAAAGGCTCACTGCAAAACAAATGCTGAATGCTATTTTTGCTTTCCAACTTTTTTCATAAAAGCAAAACTCCTCTTCAGATTTCTTTCAGTTAGTGAAAACAAGTACTAATATAGGTCTTTTGTAAAATCAAAGTTGAGTAAAGCAAATTTTTCAAAAGCAAACAAAAGAAAACAACAGAGCCATCACTCATATTACCAGGAGTCCTTTGTCAGTGACATTACAAGAGTGAAACGATGTATTCGGTTTTGTTGAACTCACTTAAAATACTATTACAATAAGATGTTTCTAGTAAAAGCAAAAATATGATTTGTATTGATACCAAATAAATTATTTTAATTGTCTAAAAATTAAGGGGGCTGGAAAATGTATCAATTTTGGGTTTGCGCTGTGTTTATTTTGCAAATCTTCTTTAACTTATTACGCTGAGGAAATCAAAATTGCCCAAGCAAGAGCCTTTGAAGTTTTCATTTTCTTCTACTCCTTCTCAGCCAGGCTCTTCCTAGGCTACAGTCATTCTCAAGAGCAGAACATTTTCAAACTCATTCAACTTATCTTTGACCCTCAAAAACCTTTCAGTACAATGATCTGAATCTTACCAAATTGCCTAATAATCTGACAAAGTGATTAGAAACCAGAAAATTTTCCCACTCATGTCTTAATCTCAAAATCTTAATAAAACTACCTAACCTTTTTCCCTGAAGGAAAAGTATTATGAAATAGATACAAACTGGTCTTTTTTTTTTTTTTTCTGTAACACCTTTACGCAACACTACTTAGTCAATTCTGTTACGTAAACAGGACAGAGGTCAGCAAATTTTATCCAAAAGAACCAGAGGGTAAATATTTTAGGCTCCTTGGTCATACAATCTGTCACAGCTACTTAGCTGTGACATTGTAGCTCCAAAGCAGTTACAGATAATAAAAGTAGCCTCCCTTATCCATAGGGGATGCTTTCAAAGACCCCCGGTAGATGCCTGAAACCTCGGATAGCGCTGAACCCTATATATACTACATTTCCTCCTCTACATATATACTTGTGATAAAGTTGGGGCTTCCCCGGCAGATCAGCTGGTAAAGAGTCCACCTGCAACACAGGAAGCCCCAGTTCGATTCCTGGGTCGGGAAGGTTGCCTGCATAGGCTATCCATTCCAGTATTCTTGCCTGGAGAATTTCATGGACAGAGGAGCCTGGCAGGCTACATCCACTGGGCCACAGAGCTGGACACGACTGAGAGACCTTCACTCACTTCACTATGATAAAGTTTACCTTATAAATTAGGCATAGAGAACAATAATAACTAACAATAAAACAGAACAACTGTAACAATATACTGCAAGAGTTTTGTGAATGTGATAGCCCTCTCTCACAATAGCTCATTGTACAAACTTAATGCCTTTCCCATCTTAAAAAGCACGTCCCTTGCGCTCTAGCCATAACTTTCACAGTCTGAGGTGCAACAGCCAACCAGCACAAAGTTCTCTTTCCTTCTTCACAACTTCATGACAGAAGATGAAGTTCTTCATGCATGGAAGATTCATCCTTACCATCCTTCTTAGCAACCTCAGCATACGATTTTTTTTCTCTCCTTTTTAAGTTGAGAACTCTCACCTTTTCACTTAAAGGAGGTACTGTCTCTTTGGGAATTCTCTTGGACATATTTGAATTGCCGGTATCACCACTCTTGTGCTCTGGGCTCAGTCATGTCCAATTCTTTGCGACCACATGGACTATATACAGCCCACCAGCCTCCTCTGTCCATGAGATTTTTTCAGGCAAGAATACTGCAGTGGGTTGCCATTTCCTCCTCCATGGTGTGCTTCAAGGATATTCTTAAATAAAATAAGAGTTACTGGAACACAAGAACTATGATACCATGGCAGTGGCTCAATAGGGATGAGGTAGGAGATAGATGGGCATCTGGGCTGGACAGCTGCTGTTTGTCAAGTGGAGTAAAAGTGAAGCTTTATTCTCCACTCCAAAGAGGAAGCTAATGGCAGAAGCTGAGTAAAGAGATAAGATGAAGTAAAGAGATAAGATGCTGAAGTAAAGAGATAAGATGACCACTCTGGAGGTCAAGAAAACGTTCCTGTCTGCACAGTCCCAAGAAGGCTTCTTAGGGGTCAAGAGGACACCACCCTGTTGTAAGTGTGGACATGCACCCACAGACCTCTGTATGGGATTCATCTTAGTAAACAATTGCATGTGCAGCTTGGGGTGGGTCTTAGGACCAGTCGGGTGTGAAAAAAGAAACAAGATAACTGGCCAAATGTAAACAGAGGCTCCAGAAGGACTGTCCTATATAAGTGATTAAAATCACCTCTTTACTGCACTCCTCCTCCTCATTAGAATGCCCACAACTTTCTCTCTGCTTTGCTTCTGTCTTGAATAAACTGTTTCTCTGCTCTCCTGCATGTTAACTTTGTACCTGCTCTTACAGTGTTGGCCTCCTTGAAACACTCTTGCTTTCAAGTGGGAGAAAGAGCCAGGGCCACTTTGCTTCTGGCCTCTAGCCCCTGGTGGCCTAGTGGCTAGGATTCCTGGTTTTCATCCTGGTAGTTGTTGTTATTTAGTCGCTCAGTTATGCTCAGCTCTTTGTGACTGCATGGATTGCAGCATGCCAGGCTTCCCTGTTCTTCACCATTGCCCAGAGTTTGCTCAAACTCATGTCCATTGAGTCAGTGATGCCATCCAACTGTCTCATCTCCTGTCATCCCCTTCTTCTCCCACCTTCAATCTTTCCCAGCCTCAGGGTCTTTTCCTGTGAGTTGGCTCTTCGCATCAGGTGGCCAAAGTATTGGAGCTTCAGCATCAGTCCTTTCAATGAATATTCAGGGTTGATTTCCTTTAGGATGGACTGCTTTGATCTCCTTGCAGTCCAAGGGACTCTCAAGAGTCTTCTCCAGCTCCACAGCTAGAAAGCATCAGTTTTGCGGCACTCAGTTCTCTTTATGGCCTAACCCTCACATCCATGCATAACTACTGGAAAAACCATAGCTTTGACTATACAGATCCAGGGTACCCATGTCCAATTCCTGGGCAGGGAAATAAGACCTCTTTTCAGGACCACTCACTGCATCTCTCCAAGATCATTTGGTGCTGAAACCTAGGAGTTCAAGTTAAACTGCAGGTCTTCCCAAACTGTTGGCTGGATACTCTTAACTTTCTCTCTCCTGTGCTTCTGTGATTTTCTTTCCCACTTTACTTGCACAGCTGGGATTCTAATAGCTTTACCCAATGCTTTAATACCCTCTGGGGGAAAGAGTCTCTGTACTGTTGCTACTGCCAAACCCATTGCTGTCAATATCAAATAATTGGCCTTGACTCCCGTGGTATTTTCCATTGTCGCCAACTCCAATTACTCCAGAGTTCCTCCCTTCACTCCAGGACTTGGCAGCCTGTACACTGTAACAGACTACTTACTGGGCTGGCCACTGCCAAGCAGCCTGTCTCTCAGGCATTACATGTTGTCTATAAAAAAACTTAAAGGAAAACTTTGCAACCACTCTGTACTGCTCTGAATGTCCTCTCCAGATGTGAGAGGAGGATACCTTGCACAAGGCACCAAGAACAACCTGAGATAATCGGGTTAGAAATCAGCAGGTGTTATAGCAGGTACTCCAAGTCCTGTTAAGCTACAAGGTCGAAGGGAATTCAGGCGACACTCTGAGTTCATTTCATGTGACTCCTAAACGTGTTTAGGACACTGGATTACATTTCTAGAAGCACTCTTTGCTCTCAGTTGCAGGTTGAGACGCAGGAGACATAAGTTCAATTTCTGGGTCGAGAAGATCCCCTGGAAGAGTTAACTCCTACATGTCCTTGAGATACAAACATAGCCCACTTTGCCTGAGACTTCAGCCTTTGGTTGTTTAGTGAAACCTCAAGTCAAGGAGGCAGTAGGGGATAGGGGAGAGAGGAAAAGAGATATTTTAGATTTCAACTAGAAAACTATGATATCTCTCTGTATTTATGTGTGTCTTAGTATGTGTCTTTGCCTTTGAATAATATTGCTGAGGTTAATTTGTAAATAAGCTCTGTTCAATTGGCTTAAAAGAAAAGAAAGCACTCACAAATCAAGCAATTCTAAATACAATAGAGAAACTGAAAATGCTTGGACTTGTTAGACACATGCTTTGTATTACACTGAGAAAAGAAATTGTGCCTTGGGAAAATGCATGTTTTTTGAGGTTATAGAATATGTTCTAGAGTGTGCTAATCAAAAATTGCCAATATGACAAATAGTTCATAATTGCTTTTATATTGGTTTTAACTAGAAATTAAGGTTTTTTAAGGGTTAAAAATTATAATACGTAATTAAAGCCACTGAAGTGACAAGGGAAGCATTTCAGAATGCAAAGCAGGTAAGATATATGTTTTTGGTATATCTGGAGATATCTTGTTGAAGGAAATGAGAATAATTTTGTTCTAGAGCCAACTGTATATGGATGGGGAAAAAAATAGGACAAGTTAATATAGATCCAGAAAGTGATACAGGGTTTGTACAAAAGGAGCATTGGGAAAAGAATTTTGTATGTGCTCAGGACTTTCTAAGATTAATTGGGACTAGATTGAATTTAATTGCTACTGCTACTGCTACTGCTAAGTCACTTCAGTCGTGTCTGACTCTGTGCGACCCCGTAGACGGCAGCTCACCAGGCTCCCCCGTCCCTGGGATTCTCCAGGCAAGAACACTGGAGTGGGTCGCCATTTCCTTCTCCAAAGCATGAAAGTGAAAAGTGAAAGTGAAGTCGCTCAGTCGTTCCCGACCCTCAGCGACCCCATGGACTGCAGCCTTCCAGGCTCCTCCATCCATGGGATTTTCCAGGCAAGAGTATTGGAGTGGGCTGCCATTGCTTGTAATTAATAGTAAGCTGGTACCAGACTTAAATTTGGCTTTCTCTCTGTTAAGAGAACAAAGTTTTCTTGGGATGCTGCTTTTGATAGCAGGCTGCATGAATTTCTTTGCCTTTAAGTAATTTATGTTTGCTTTAAAATTTTTTGTTATTTTGGTTATCAGGTAAATAAAAAAAGACTGTCTCCTAGTATGTACAGGAATCTCAAAATATTTTGAAAACCTCTAAAACAGGTCCTCTCTAAAAGAGAGAAATCCACCTAGACAAAATCTGATGGCAGGCCTTTGACATGGCTTTCTTGCCCTTAGGAATTTAGTCTGAGACTCCTGAGGAATTACACCAGAATCAGCATAGAAGAGCCTATGCAGTCAATAGACCAAACTTATTTTAAAAACAAATTAGCCTTGGCTGGGTTTGTTTTTAAAATTAAAAAAAAAAAAAGTGGGATAATTTTAGGAAAAAAAAATGCGTTTCACTGAATATTAAATTCTAGTTTTATTAATTAAAGTCTGTGTTAGTAAGACTCACTTCTCGATAGTTCCTTGCTGTTATGTTATACTGTTACAAGGTTTAATTAAATTATTAAAGGAACATTCTAAGTTTGTTTCTAAAGCCTAACTTTTGGGGTAATTTCAGATACTCCATGAGCTACAACCAGGAGATTAACACTGGGGTATGACCATTTAAATGTAAAGGAACATTCAAGACTATACCAAGGATAACTAATCTAGTAACACTAGAAAATTGGGATAAATGCCTTATGAACAATGCCAGTGTACACACTTTCCCTTAAAGATAAGGACTAGTATGAAACAGACTAAGCCAGACAAACTGGGGATATACTCAGTTCAGTTCAGTGGCTCAGTCGTGTCCGACTCTCTGCAACCCCATGAATCGCAGCATGCCAGGCCTCCCTGTCCATCACCAACTCCCAGAGTTCACTCAGACTCACGTCCATCGAGTCCGTGATGCCATCCAGCCATCTCATCCTCTGTCATCCCCTTCTCCTCCTGCCCCCCATCCCTCCCAGCATCAGAGTCTTTTCCAATGAGTCGACTCTTCACATGAGGGGATATACTAGGCTGCACCTAATGAAAGATCTTAAAGTCATACTTATGACCTTACTAATACTGCTAGCTATATTGTTTCTTTTTTTTTTTTTGGCCTGTTTTACACAATTATTATTTCTTACATTACCAAATATGTGACTGAGCCTCTAATAAAATGATGGTATATAGTTCTGTACAAAATCAATTATTGTAATAGTATAACTATAGATATCGGAAGAAGCAACAAGAGGGAATATTCTCCTCGACCTTAAGAGACTAATAAGACAGGTGGTCCAGAGATTTCTGGGTACTGCTAACAAGCCCTAGTCCAATAATAGCATATTGAGTGGCCCCTTGGCAAAATCTTCGTCACACCTGGGCATGAACATTCCTAGCACCGTGGGACAAAATGAACATAAAATGCGTCACCCAAACCACGGTCAAATTTACGGCCATGACAGAACCCTGCTGACCGAAAACTAACACTTGCCGTCTGCTTCTGCAAAGATCAAATCGGGAACGGCTGCAGCTGCTAACCTTCAACACCCGCCAAACGGAATTCAGAGTAGTGATCAGGAATGAGACCCTCTGTACTCTGAAAAAAACTGACAGAGCGAGCCTTCAGATAGTTAGATATTTTTAGGCAAGGATTTTTAGGAGCCCAAATTCTTGCATCTTCTCATACCCAGAGAAATACTAAAATTATTAACAGTGACAACTGCTTTGGTTTATGGGTTAATACCACATCAAAGGTTAAAACCTCCTTGGATGAAACCAAACAACTGGCTACAAGTCTCCTCCAAGTGCCAGGTCTAGACTGGGATTCAGGCTTCTGGACTATTGTTAAGATACAGCCATAGACGTCAGTTGCTTTTTTGTCTGCCCATCTTTCCTTCCTCCCTTGTCTTCTGGTAAAGGAACTCTGCTGACTTGGCAGACAGCCCTTCTGGGTTACATGTGATTCTATGGGGGAGGGGACCAATCACACCTCTGGCACTGGGGCAGGCACTTGACCAGCCTCAGTCACCTGTGTGTACATTGTATAGACATGTTTATGAGTGTGCGTGCATGTATGAGTGTGAGTGTGCATGTGAATGTGAGTGGGGGGGGCGGGGGGACATGCCTAGTATGTTTGAGTATATGCATGTTCCTCTGCGTGTATGTGTTTGCATGCCTCTGTAGGCACTAAAGAGCCAGGTAACTCTGGTATTATAGTTCCCAGGAATGGGGGTGGGGAGTAAAGCACAGGGATTCATGGTGTCTGGGAGCCAGGCCTGAAGAAGGCAATGGCACCCCACTCCAGTGCTCTTGCCTGGAGAATCCCATGGACGGAGGAGCCTGGTAGGCTGCAGTCCATGGGGTCGCTGAGAGTTGAACGTGACTCAGTGACTTCACTTTCACTTTTCACTTTCATGCATTGGAGAAGGAAATGGCAACCCACTCAGGTGTTCTTACCTGGAGAATCCCAGGGACGGGGAGGCCTGGTGGGCTGCCATCTACGGGGTCACAAGGAATCGGACATGACTGAAGCGACGCAGCAACAGCAGCAGCAGCAGCAGGAGCCAGGCCAACCTAGCCTAGCAGAGGGCGCTGTGAAGGAAGCAAGTCTTTCTCTGCACCGAGGAACTCTACACCAAAACAGTTACAACACTGTTCTTTTTTAACAGGGCCACCAAAGCACAGTGGTCATGCCGGGTGTCCACTGCCCAGTACCCAGCTGTGGATAAGAGAGGAGACCACACCTCAAGCTCCCAAGGAAGGGCCAGGAACTACAGCAGCAGGAAGGAAGGGACCTCCCAATGGGCTCTTTGTCTTAATAGACAGACCCTATGGCAGAACTGCCTTGACCACCTGACTTCAAAGATGGAATCCATGGTCAGGCCAGTTTAATATGAAACTTACTCTTTTTACAGCACCCAAAGAATGGAATACCAGTGTCCCCCCTCAGCCCTCCAGAAGTATGATGATAGAGCCAGATCAGCCCCCAGGAAAGGAAGAACCAGTTTTTTTAGATGCTAACCATTCTGACAGAGAACTCTGAGAAAAGAGGGAAGAATTCAGACAAAGAAGACAAAGAATTCAGAAGACCTGCCAACTACGTCTGAGGACTAACTAGGAAGAGGGGAGGTGGAGAAGGTGGCTATGGTGGAGAGGGTGGATAAGGGATAGTGGGTGGCAAGGGAAACTTTTGGGGAGCACCAAGGTTGGGGGGCGGAGGCAGGAGAGTCTTGGCAGAGGCTTCCCTGTGAGGGACAGTGTTCAAGACCTTCTCTGGGAGCCACTCAGGAGCCAAAGTGCTGGGAGCCAGCCTGAGGAATCCCGCCCATGGCAACGGTTATGAGGAAGGAAGCCAGACAAAGCGCAAAGGCGTGATCTAGCGTCAGAGGTTCCCCCTGAGTTTTCCTGAACATCTACCCCAAAAAAACCAGAGTGTGCCTGCACACCACCACTATTCTCTGGAAAAAAAGTTAATTCAGGGCTTCAGTCTCCTGCATCAGCTCAAACCCCTTTGATGGCTCTCTAACTTGCCTGACAGGTTCCCCCGGACTGTTTACAATTTGTGAATTGTTTACAGCCCCCCAACCTCGAGAGGCACAAAGCTTAAAGCATCTTAAAGATACAGAGCCTTTTCTAAAGAGCTAAAAATTATATTGGTGACACGTTTTCACTGTTGACTCAATGACTGCTGCCAGGCCTCCATATTCTTTATCTTTTAGGCACCTGAAGGATATTAATCAATGTAATTGGGATATAGAAATAGGAATATAGTAGTTTTGATGTTAGCAACACTAGGCTTTTGAGTTAATTACTTTTCTTTGTTATAAATCACTATACTCCTTTTACTTGTTACAAATTGTTGTATCTTTGCTATGTAAGAATGTAACTTTATTTAGTGCTTTCTGAGAGGGGCACCAGACTTTGGGAAGATCAACACAAATAAGTCTTTTGGTTGACAAACCCTTATCAGAAAAAGGCCGTAAAATGTTAATTGGCCCTCTGGCCAGAAGATGATGTAAATCACCTAAGACTTGTGTATACAATTAGGTATGCAGAGAGAAAGTCTGGTTTTGATAAGAGTCAGGGCTGCTGATGCTGCATAATTTTGTATTACCCATTGATCTCTATGTATAATCAAAAAGGTATAAAAGGCCTTTCTAGACAATAGAGGCCAGGCCAGTCGCTGGACTGATTTCCCCCATGTCTCCTCTTTACTCTATTTTCTGGCTGAATTCCCATCTGGGGCATGGAGGCTCGCCATGTCTACTTACTTGCCCCGGCTTCTAAGATCCACACGAGAGGTAGCCCAAGGTGGGGCACCACCCCGCTATTCAAGAGGACACTGGCGCCTAATGTAGATGGTGCAAGCTCCTTGTCTGGAACTTTATTGGCTTTCCACTTAAACCAAGTTATTCAGCCTGTTTTCTCCACTTAATTTTCCTACTACACTATTTCTTCCTAATCTAATCTTATATTTCTAATTAAATAAATAAATAAGTTTTTCCTCACCCACTCCGTCCCCACTTCGAATTACCCTGGATCCACCGGGGCTGGACCCCAGGACCAAAGCACCCCCCGCCCCCAAGGCCTGTCAGTAGTTCGTCCTGGGGACTAAAAAGGACTTGCCCTCATGGCACTCACCCCCACCCTCACTCCTTCATGACCGAGCAGCTGGAGCGATACCCACCAGGGCCAAAGGACATGATTCCATAACCATCTGATTATTCTGTATGGGCACACTCCAACCTAAAGATGCCCGTGGCCCTGAGGACAGGAGTCCTGGCACCTAGCAGCTGTTGGTGATGCCACCATCGCCTATACTCTGAGGGCCCATGAAATTGGCCCCTGAATCAGTTCAACAGTTAGTGAAACCCTGTTTCAGAGTTTTCAGGGGAGAAAGGGCTCAGGTATCCCAGGAATGGGTGTTAGACATTTAACATACTTTTTAAAAGGAATGTGATCTTACTTTGTGCCCGAAGCTGGGAAAGCAGATGTGACTGTCCATTGGTTTTGAAAGAACCACCACTCAAGAAACTGTCTGGGTTTGAGAAAGAGGGGATTCCAGGTGCTGGCCTGGCCATGCCTCTGAGCCCACCCTGAGCATGAGCACACGCGTGCACACACACACACACCTGCAGGATTTGTCACTTTCTGAGCTTAGCGGTCCTGCCTCTCTCTGCCTCTTTGCATTTCGCAGCCCCAGCCGAGCAGCAAGGGGGAGCACTCACATTTCTGGGAGAAGTTTAGGTTCCCCTCCGCTGGCCTAGTTCCCTGGCCCTATACTCTTCCAGGACCCCCTCCTTCAGCCCAGGGACCATACCAGGCAGCAGCATTTGGAGCCAGGGCCTGCCGATCAGCTCACCTGGACACCAGGTCCCCTGCCACAGGCCCTGCCTTACCTGTGTTATTCTTCTACCAGGAGGACATCCCACCAGCCCACCACCCAAGTTCCCCCTGGACAGAAGACTTAGCAATCACTGCTTTTACCTCCACCCAGGGCCCCAGGCTTGGGGAAAACAGACTTATCTCCTATCTTGGCCAGTCTGAAGCTGACCTTCTCTGTAACACTTTGCACCCAGAGCAAAAACCAAGAACCTTGGAAACTGGATAAAGCAAAATCCTGAAGGAGCATAGAGCCAAAGGACTCATCAGTTTCAATATGTGACAGTTATTTTCCTCTCCAAAGGGCCCACTGGGGGCACCCAGAGTATAAAATGAATCTCAGGAAGGCCCCTCTGAGAGGAAGCCAGGAAAAGATGGCTGACCTAGGAATACTCAGAGAGAAGAAAGCTGGAGCAGACAAACAAAAAGCTTCTGGGAGAGCGAGGTAAGAAAGGCTCAGGAGTGAGCTTAGAATCAGATGGCATGATCAGCAGCCTGCAGGCCAAGATCCGATCAGAAATGTCAAGTTTGGCTCGTGCAATTTTTTTTAAGATTTATTTATTTTTAATCGAAAGATAATTTTCTTTACAATATTGTGTTGTTTTCTGCCATACATCAATATGAATCAGCCATAGGTGAACATATGTCCCCTCCCTCCTGAACCTCCCTCCCACCCCCCACCCCATCCCACCCCTATAGATTGTCACAGTGGCTCCTGAAAATTTTTATACATTCAGTTCAGTTCAGTCGCTCAGTCGTGTCCGACTCTTTGCGACCCCATGAATCGCAGCACGCCAGGCCTCCCTGTCCATCACCAACTCCCGGAGTTCACTCAGACTCACATCCATTGAGTCAGAGATGCCATCCAGCCATCTCATTCTCTGTCGTCCCCTTCTCCTCCTGCCCCTAATCCCTCCCAGCATCAGAGTCTTTTCTAATGAGTCAACTCTTCTCACGAGGTGGCCAAAGTACTGGAGTTTCAGCTTTAGCATCATTCCCTCCGAAGAAATCCCAGGGTTGATCTCCTTCAGAATGGACTGGTTGGATCTCCTTGCAGTCCAAGGGACTCTCAAGAGTCTTCTCCAACACCACAGTTCGAAAGCACCAATTCTTCGGCGCTCAGCCTTTTATACATTAGTTGCAATAGTATAAGGTTTAATATAATAAAAGTCTGGATTTGCAGAATTCCCTGGTGGCACAACAGGCAAGAATTCGCCTGCCAATGCAGGGAATACGGGTTCGATCCCTGGTCTGGGAAGACTCTTCGTGCTGCAGAGCAGCTAAGCCCATGTGCCACAGCTACTGAGCCAACGTCCTAGAGCCCAAGAGCCACAACAGCTGAGACTGCGCCCCAGAACCCCTGCACCGGTGTGCTGCAACTCCTGAAGCCCACGCACCTACAGCCTGTGCTCAGCAGCAAGCGAAGCCACCGCCAGGAGAAGTCTGTGCACCACAGCCAAGAGTAGCCCCCACTGGCCACAACTAGAGAAAGCCTGAGCAAAGCAACGAAGACCCAGGGCAGCCAAAACTAAATTAGTTTTCTAAAAGCTACTTGACAGGTCTGGATTTGTGCTGGCTTTTTGGGAAAATGTGAAAAGCTGGCAACCGGGCCTGGGTTCTATTATGCTGCTACTGATGCTAAGTTGCTACAGTCGTGTCCAACTCTGCGCGACCCCATGGACGGCAGCCCACCAGGCTCCCCCGTCCCTGGGATTCTCCAGGCAAGAACACTGGAGTGGGTTGCCGTTTCCTTCTCCAGTTCAGGAAAGTGAAGGGTTCTATTATGGCAACCCTCGAATGGAACATGGCCAGGGCAGCCCCCTCTAGGGTCTCTTGAGTTTGCCCACCACTTTTTGCTGTGCACAATGGTTCCTGCCCAGCCTGCCCCATGAGGCTTAACTCATGAGAAGGTCAAGAAACCAACATCTCTGAGGGCAGGGCCAGCCTGGGAAGGAGTCTGGAGATTAACCATGAACTGATAGGGAGATGTGCAGCCCTCCAAGAGGTGCCCTGTGTGAGCCTACAGGGCCAAGTCTTCAGGAGGGATTTGAGTCCACAGTGGACGAAATAGCAGTGGCATCTAGAAAGGCTGTTAGGGAAGTTCTTTCCTCATCTAGAAGGGCCAACAGGGGGTTACCTCAGACAGAACCCTTCCAAAGTGCTGGGAACCCCCCATCCTGGCAGGGAGCCCTGCGGGCTATCAGGAGAGGTCCACAGCCTGTCCCAAATGATCTGAGAAGGCTTCCAGTGACCCTCAAGATGAGGAAGACTTTGTAAGATTTCTAGAAATGTTACAATTTTCCTCTTAAATATCTTGAAACAATGCAAAAATCTTTAACAAAGAAACAAATGAAAAAACATGTCCTGGGAACTTGCTTGCCAGGCAGCAAGGAAGGAAGGCAGGCTGGGGAAATGAAGTACTATTGGTCTTTTGAGGGAAGGGAACTGGAAAAGAAGCAAGTGGTTGCAGATTTACATTTGGGAGGACCCAGGGCCAAGAAAGGATCTAATCAACCTACCTCAGACTTGGTTACCTGTGTTGCTTTACCTCAAGCCAAAGAAATTTCTGATTCAGTGGTGTGCTGGAGCCAGGGCTTACCAGCTTCCGAGAACCGACTGAGCACACCTTTTCCCAACTTCATAGTCAGGGTCGGTGGCCTCATATTGGTAGCTTGAGATCAGCCACCACAGGAATATTTACACGTGACATGGCCCCAGAAGCATAGCCTGGGCCTGACCTGACACGGGGTGCACAGGAGAACCAACTGTGGTGTGCCAGTAAGCGGAAAGGGATCTACAACTCCCAGCAGAGAGTGTATGAAAGTGTTAGTTGCTCAGTCATGTCTGACTCTTAGCAACCCCATGGACTGTAGCCCACCAGGCTCCTCTGTCCATGGGATTCTCCAGGGAAGAACACTGGAGTAGGTAGCCATTCCCTTCTCCATGGGATCTTTCCAACCCAGGGACTGAACCTGGGTCTCCCGCACTGCAGGCAGATTCTTTACCATCTGAGCCACCAGGGAAGCCCCCTAGCAGGGAGTTCAGTTCAGTCACTCAGTCCTGTCTGACCCATGGACTGCAGCACGCCAGGCTTCCCTGTCCATCACCAACTCCCGGAGCCTGCTCAAATTCATGTCTGTCGAGCCAGTGATGCCACCCAATCATCTCATCCTCTGTTGTCCCCTTCTCCTCCTGCCTTTAATCTTTCCCAGCATCAAGGTCTTTTCCAGTGAGTCAGCTCTTCACATCAGGTGGCCAAAGTATTGGACCTTCAGCTTCAGCATCAGTCGTTCCAATGAATATTCAAGACTGATTTCTTTTAGGATGGACTGGTTAGATCTCCTTGCAGTCCAAGGGACTCTCAAGAGTCTTCTCCAACACCATAGTTCAGAAGCATCAATTCTTTGGCCCTCAGCTTTCGTTATGGTTCAACTCTCATATCTACACATGATTACTGGAAAAACCATAGCCTTGACTAGATGGATCTTTACTGGCAAAGTAATGTCTCTGCTTTTTAATATGCTATCTAGTTTCATCATAGCTTTTGTTCCAAGGAGCAAGCGTCTTTTAATTTCATGGCTGCAATCACCATCTGCAGTGATTTTGGAGCCCAAAATAAAGTCTCTCACTGTTTCCATTGTCTCCCCCATCTATTTCCCATGAAGTGATGGGACCAGATGCCATGATCTCAGTTTTTTTAATGTTAAGGTTTAAGCCAGCTTTTTCACTCTCCTCTTTCACTTTCATCAAGAGGCTCTTCAGTTCCTCTTTGCTTACTGCCATAAGGGTGGTGTCATCTGCATATCTGAGGTTACTGATATTGTGAGATGAATACAATTGTGTGGTAGTTTGAACATTTTGGGGCATTGCCTTTCTTTGGGATTGGAGTGAAAACTGACCTTTTCCAGGCCTGTGGCCATTGCTGAGTTTTCCAAATGGGAGGAGGACTCTAATTGGTAGTTTTGCCAGTTTCATTTATACAACAGAAGCTGCTGCTAAGTTGCTTCAGTCATGTCCGACTCTGTGCAACCCCAGAGACGGCAGCCCACCAGGCTCTCCCATCCCTGGGATTCTCCAGGCAAGAACACTGGAGTGGGTAACCATTTCCTTCTCCAATGCATGAAAGTGAAAAGTGAAAGTGAAGTCACTCAGTCGTGCCCGACTCTTAGCGACCCCATGGACTGCAGCCCACCAGGCTCCTCCGTCCATGGGATTTTCCAGGCAAGAGTACTGGAGTGGGGTGCCATTGCCTTCTCCACAACAGAAGCTAGCAAATGCTAATTATAGTTCTCCTCTCTGCTATGCCGTTCTTAGTCACTCAGTTGTGTCCGACTCTTTGCAACCCCATTGACTGTAGCCTGCTAGGCTCCTCTGTCCATGGGATTCTCCAGGCAAGAATACTGGAGTGGGTAGCCATTCCCTTCTCCAGGGGATCTTCACAACCCAGGGATCGAACCCAGGTCTCCCACATTGCAGGCAGATTCTTTACTGGCTGAGCCACCAGGGAAGCCCAAGAATACTGGAGTGGTAGCCATTCCCTTCTCCAGAGGAACTTTGAAACCCAGGGATCAAACTGGGGTCTCCTGTATTGCAGGCAGATTCCAGCAGCAGCAGCAAGGAGGAGAGGGGCTTGCTGGGTAGCTCAGCTGATAAAGAATCTGCCTGCAATACAGGAGACCCCAGTTTGATCCCTGGGTTTCAAAGTTCTTCTAAGAGGTGTTAATCCCTTACCACTTACTAGCACACCACAGCTGGTTCTTCTGTGCACAGGTCAGGCCTCCTCTGTGCTTCTGGGGACATGTCATATCTCAGTCAGAAAAGCCTCCAAACTCAACATTCCCCTACAAGATCCCAAACAGGAAATGCAGGAGGCAGACAGCAAGCCAAATATGAATCCAACAGGAGTTCTGAATTATGCTGAACCTTCACTGACTTCCCTCTCTTTTCTAATTGCATATCCTGAGACTCCAGGTCTGGAGAAAAGCTTTTTCCCTGCACTGAGTGTTCTTTGTTCTCTGAGCTGAGTTCACACAAAAGGAGAAGGGCTGTGGTCAGACCCCACGTTCAAGGCACTAGTCCAGCACCTTTTCACCTCGCTGGATAGCTGAATTCCCAGCCCACGTGTGGGAAGTGCTCTGTGTAGCAGAAAGAATCCTCAAGATGTATGAAATAGTGGGAAAGGAGTTCAAAGGAAGAAGAGTGCTTTCTCCACAATCTTAATTTTTCTCTTCCTAGATGGTCTTGGACAACAACATCCTCCATCCTACACGAGCCGTCAGAATTCAACACCCCATGTACAATTTTGCCATCACCATAGATATTCTCCTCAGATATCTTTCTTTCTAGTTGCTCTCCATCTGTCATACCCTTGATCTCATTATATCTTCTCTTAAATATCACAGCCATTGCCAGATCTTCATTTTTTTTTTTAAATTTTCTCTCTCCTCCCTCTCAGCTGGGAAATGAAAGCTAAGCATCTCAACCACTGTCCTCCAAATTCCCTGTATTCCCCTGGACCACATTGTCTAGTTGAACCTTGGAAATTATCAATTCACAGAAAATAAAACTTATACAAGAAATAAAATGAAACTATAGCATATGGCGAGGCTGAGAACAAAATTTACATAATCATAGTGATGTCAGGTTTTGAAAGTTAATTTAATCAAAAGCTGCAAAACAACTAAAGTAGGAGGGTGCTTATAGGAAAATTTTCCTGTGTTTTCCCTTTGCTCACACACACACACACTCCCCTTGCTCTCACACACACACTCTAATGTCCAATGTGTGGGGTTTTCCTCCCCACCAAGCAGTTCTCTATGACACCAGATGGATGCTCCATAATTTAATTCTGACACTAACCAAAGTTAGCACAGACCCCATGGGTTAAACGCTCAGTCCCACAAGACTGTGCCCCACCTCAAATGCCGGTCACCACATTACTCACAACTTCTGTCAGACTTGGCTACAAATCAGATCTTCCCATGACCGCTCCTCTCCTTAGATTTGATCATTGGCTAGAACAGTTGATCAAATTCAGAAACAGTTTTACATTTATTGGCTTATGATTTATTAAAGGGTATTATGAAAGATATACATGAACAGTCAGATGAAGAGATATGTAGAGCAAGATTTGGAAAGATCCTGCAAAGAGTTGGACACAGCTGAGCAACTCAACTGAATTGATCATAGAAGTTGGCGTGTGCCAACCTGGAAGCTCTCCAAACCCTACACTTCTGGGGTTTTTATGGAGGCCTCTCAACTGGTAAAGAATCCACCTGCAATGAGGGAGACCTGGGTTCGATCCCTGGGTTGGGAAGATCCCATGGAGAAGGGAATAGCTACCCACTCCAGTATTGTGGCCTGGAGAATTCCATGGGCTGTATAGTCTATGGGGCCACAAAGAGTCAGACTCGACTGAGCAACTTTCACTTTCATCATGTAAGGATGATGAATCATTAATTCACTCTCCAACCTCCTCCCCTTCCTGAAAGATGGGAGGTAAGACTGAAAATCCCAAGCTTCTAACCAAGGCTTGGTCTTTCTGGTAACCAGCCCCCATCTTGAGGCTCTCAGGAGCCCACTCAGAGTCACCTCATCAAAACAAAAGATTCTCCTATCACCCAGGAAATTTCAAGGGATTTTGGAGCTCTGTGTCAGGAACCAGACAGTGAACCCAAGCAATGAAACAAGGATTTCCTTTCCCAGATTCAGCTACTGATTCTTCTTGGGACGACAGCCCCTGCCTTCTCTCAGGGCAACCTTCCTGGGCTCAGCTCCCAGCCTCCAACACTGTCCCCGCCATGAATCCTTCTCCTCCTTGCTCCCTTTTCCTCTGCCTCCTCTTCAGTCTTTTTTTTTTTTTTTTAAGGATTTATTTGGTTCCTCCAGGTCTTAGTTGCAGCATGTGGGATCTGGTTCCCTGACCAGGGATTGAACCCAGTCCCCCTGCATCAAGAGCAGAGTCCTAGCCATGGGGCACCAGGGAAGCCCCCCGTCTAACCTTTCTAAGATTCCTCTTATCTCTCCTGTCTCCTGCTCAAGTCTCATCTTCCAAATCAAGTATTGCACATACTTGCAAAGCTGCTGGCTGCTTTGATGGACCTTTGTTGGCAAAGTGACGTCTCTGCTTTTCAATATGCTGTCTAGGTTGGTCGTTTTTCCAGTAGCCATGTATGGATGTGAGAGTTGGACCATAAAGAAAGCCGAGTGCAGAAGAATTGATGTTTTTGAACTGTGGCTTTGGAGAAGACTCTTGAGAGTCCCTTGAACTGCAGGGAGATAAAACCAGGCAATCTTGAAGGAAATCAACCTGAATATTCCTTGGAAGGACTGATGATGAAGCTGAAATTCCAATATTTTGACCACCTGATGCAAAGAACTGACTCACTGGAAAAGACCCAGATGCTGGGAAAGATTGAAGGCAGGAGGAGAAGGGGATGACAGAGGATAAAATGGTTGGATGGAATCATTGACTCAATGAACATGAGTTTGAGTGAGCTTTGGGAACTGGTGATGGACAGGGAAGCTTGGCGTGCTGCAGTCCATGGGGGTCTCAAAGAGTCAGACACAACTGAGCGACTGAACTGAACTGAACTGAACTGAACATAGAGACTGGCAGACGGAGTGAAGGAATGTTCAGGATCGCCGAGGCCTGGGGCAAGCCAAAGGGCACACAGGAATGAGGTGCCCTGTTGCTAGATCTTTCCACTTATCTGGAGGTCTGAGGCCTTCTGCTCTCTATGAAACTCCTTGTTTTTAAATATTGGCAACTAGTTCAAATATTTACGGTTAGACGCAGAAACTGAATCAATCAAAAAACTGAGTTCCCCCAGTTCTTGAAGAAGTTTCATTTCAAACATTGACAAGAGTGAGGAAAATACTTATATTCTAGTCTTCTAGGGCAGCTAACTACAAAAGGTGGGATAAAATCTTTAAATTTCCATGTTTATTCTGGTGAATTAAATTCTGGGACTTTCAGTTGAAAATTGGCAGTTTTAATTGAATAGAAGAAATACCACCTCCAAAAAGAGTTCGCACCCTAGCAGACTGAGCGCTTCTTCCCCACCCCCACCTCCACCCAAAGCTGGCTCTTTCCTAGACTTGTCTTTGACAAAACCTCTGCTGCCCTGCTCTGCTTCTCACTCCCAAAACTGTCTGCTGCCAAAACTCCACCAACATACACAGATTTTCCATCAACAACCTCCCATCAAGGATCAGACCTCCCTCTCCTTTCTGGGAGTATTATTGGGTTCTTCCCAGAAAAGCTCCAGGGCAACTCTCTGAAGTTTCATATACACTATAGTATTTTCATTAAGTATTCTTTTGCTCCTTTAACAAATATTTCTGAACTGAGGCTAGTCCTGCTCTGTATTCATGCCCAGGCAGCGCCTGCCTCTCCCCAAGGGTGGATGGGGCTCTGCACCAGCTAGAAGCCCCAAGCATCTATGGGTGTTGCATCAAACGAGCCCAGCCTTGCCTCATCATCTGTGGTGGGAGCTTGCTAATAGAAGCCTGAGACAGGAGAGAGGCTCGTCTGAGAGGCAGTTTGCACCAACAGCTCCAAGAAGCAGCTGGAAGGCTTTCACTGGCCTCGCTGCTACAGCCCTGCAGCTCAGCATTCAGCCATGCTACGGAGAGGCTTCCAGATGGCAGTGATACTTGGCCACCATGGAACTCTTCCTGGTGCCACCCACCTCCTGCCCAGATTCAACCCTGCCTCAGCCTTCGGATCCTCCACGGAGTCCCTGGTGAGTGAGTTCTCAGTTCAACCAAATGCACAGCCCTTCTAGAGCCCAAGGATATATTTGTTGTTGTTGTTGTTCCATCGCTAAGTTATGATTCTTTGTAACCCCATGGACTGTAGCCCGCTAGGCTCCTCTGTCTATGGGACTCTTCAGGCAAGAAAACTGGAGCAAGCTGCCATTTCCTTCTCCAGGGATCTTCCCGACCCAAGGATCGAACCCAAGTCTTCTTAATTGCAGGTGGACTCTTTACCATCTGAGCCACCATGGGGCCCAACACAAATCTCCTCTTCATAGATCATGGCCAGGGCAGGTGAGCAGCTTGCTGGGAGCTCTTTGATTTGGCAAAGGAAACCAAGTAGCCCAGATCCCAAACTAAGACCAGCAGGTTACTTTCCTTCTGATCTGAACCTTGTGTGGCCACCAATCACTTTCTTCCTACGGGACTCAGACTGTTGGGACATCCCCAGACGAAGGAAGCTTTGTGTGTCCTTAGCAAACAGCTGGTGTGTTGCTCATGATTGCAGTTGGTGCCTGAGCATCTGGTGCCGCAGAGGTCTCCTCTTCATCCCATAGAAGGTACTGCACCACTGAGGTGCCCAAAACACGTTTCAAAAGAGCCCCCACTCCCCACTTCCCCATTGTTACTCACTTCAGGGTGAGGACAGCTGTGGACAGAGCCCAAGTAGTCCCTGAGGTGAGTAACGATGGTCCTCACCTGTGGTCCCACTCCCGCCCCCACCCCTGAGGTAGACAGTTGTTCAGAATGAGCTCTGAGCTTCCCGGGTGGCATTAGTGGTGAAGAATCCACCCGCCATGCAGGAGGCAAAAAAGACACAGGTTCGATCCCTGGGTTGGGAAGATCCCCTGGAGGACGGCACAGCCACCCACCCCAGTGTTCTTGCCTGGAGAATTCCATGGACAGAGGAGCCTGGCGGGCTGCGGGCCATGGGGTCGCAAGAATCGGACACAACTGCAGCAACTTAGCACACGCAGAAAGGGCTCTGGTCCAGCCATCAGCTCACATGCTCATAAGTTTGGCAGCCTCAGCCGTATTTCCTCAGTTTTCCCAGTGGGACTAATCCTAGCCATTCTCAGCCTCATAGAACAGCTCCAGGTGGTCTGGTTTTTGTTCTTGTTTGGCTGCACTGGGTGTCAGTTGCGGCACATGGGATCTTCTTTGCGACATGCAGGATCTTTCATTCTGGCACTCCGACTATCTAGTTGTGGTGCAGGCTCAGTACTGCAGCACACAGGCTTAGTTGCCCCTCAGCATGTGGGATTTCAGTTCCCTGACCAGGGATTGAACCTTCAATCCCTCCATTGCAAGGTGGATTCTTAATCAATGGACCAGCAGGGAAGTCCCTTCTCAGGTTTCAAAACAGAGCAATTATACTGCACCATCACAGAGCTGCTGCCTCTAATTGTCAGCCCCAATGCCTTTCCTTCCCTTCCTTTGCACATTAGTGTCCCCTAGCCTGATAGCTCAGTTGGTAAAGAATCCACCTGCAATGCAGGAGACCCAGGTTTGATTCCTAGGTCGGGAAGATCCGCTGGAGAGGGGATAGGCTACCCACTCCAGTATTTGTGGGCTTCCCTTGCGACTCAGCTGGTAAAGAATCCGCCTGCTATGTGGGAGACCTGAGTTTGATCCCTGAGTTGGGAAGATCCCCTGGAGAAAGGAAAGGTTACCCACTCCAGTATTCTGGCCTGGAGAATTCCATGGACATGGGGTCGCAAAGAGTCGGACATGACTGAGTGATTTTCACTTTTCCCCTTGACTGGTCACTCTGAGGAGTCCCCAAGGGCCATTTTCCTCAACACTGACAGAAGAGATTGAGAAGCCCAAGAACCCAGGAGCTGGGTTACATCAGGTACAGGTCCCACAGCCCAAACCACAGCCCACCTTCTAGAAAGCCATCTAGTCTCCCCAATCTTTCCTGCCCAGGTCTCAAGATTCTGTCAGGAGATGACAAAGACTAAGAATTACGCCCTCCCCAATGCCAGCTGGGGTCCAGACATGCTGAGCCTGTATCATGAATTTCTGGAGAAGACCAAGACCGATGGCTGGGTCAGAGTGCCTTCCTTCAGGTCCAACAGAGACCACATCCGGGGGTTCAAGCTCCCACTAGAGTTATCAGCTAACTCAGGTAAGGCCTGGCCTGAGAGCGGCCCTTGGCACGCACACACCCCAGCCCATAAGAATCAGTTCAGCCAGCCCCTTTTCCTGCGGCCAGAGACTTTTTGGGAGGAAATTAACAAGCTCTCTGCCAGTTCTCAGCCAGAAGTTCTTTCTGACAAGTCCACCCCTCACGATGCAGCCCCAGGCACATGGATGAGGAAAACGTCCTCTCAGCCCCCGCCCCCTCCTCCCCTCCTCCTGGGGATGAGAGCACACCCTAGCAACCACCTCTGCTCCCAGCCCAGAGTGCACCCACTGGAGAACCGCTGACTCAGCCCTCTACCCATCTGCCTTCTCACCAGGGATGCTTGCCTTACTGTCAAGCCTTATCCCAAGTCCTCCTCCCCACCCCACAAAGGTCTGAGGATTCCCCCTTGCCCACTGCAGACCTTCCACACCATCCCTGTTCTGCTAGGCTCAGAGACTCCTGAAACACCCACAGGTCAGAGCAATAGAGCTTTCCACTTTGATCTCTCTGCGTGTGCACGGACTTGGATGGGTTACCATGTCTCTCTCACTAACATAACTGTTCTTCCAACCAAGTGCTAACTGGATGGTCCATTCAGTTTATGGAAAAAACAAAGTTGCATCAAAAATGTTTGAAGACTCTGGTTATCATCCAAGAAGGATATGGTTCTTATAGTTGCCCTGAGGAAAAAAAAAGTCAGAACTTTGGGGGATTCATATCCACTTATTTTTCTGTTCTGTATTTTTACTTTGAACTACATGTGAATTAAATGCCTTACATTTTAATTTTCAATGTTTAAGGTCTCTGACCCTACATCTACTCTCAGCCAGGGAACTTCATGCGTGTTTCTTCCTCAAGATTCAGGGCTCCCAGAGGACAGAGCTGTGTCCCCTCAGCCCGAAGACCTTGAGGACAGGTCGGTGCCTCACTCTCCAGTTGAAGAGTCCCCAAGAGCAGAGCCCACGTGTCCTCTGGTTCTCTCCTCAATGGTGTGCCAGAGGCCAGCTCCATCTCTGCTGCTGACCGGCCCCCCTGCCCTTACACACTCCCTCCTTCAGCTGTATCACTGCCCATCTCTCCCCAGACAAGAGTGACTGGCGTCTCTTCACCAGGTGTATTGAAAGGGAGGGACAAGGCTTCGAGTACGTCATCTTTTTCCAACCATCCGAGAAGAAGTCCGTCTGCCTTTTCCAGCCAGGCCCTTGCTTGGAGGGGGTCCCAGGGTAAGATAATGGGCTAACCCAGGGAGGGACATCTTTGGCTGCTTTCTGTGCTTGGCCAAGGGGTGCTTGGCCAAGGCTTGGCCAGCCTCTGGGCTCTGTACCTCTCTCTAAGGAGCTGGGTGGAGAGTGGGAGGCACTGGGCTTCAGTCTTGCAGTGTCAGATGTGGAAGGATATTCTGTCATCTGGTTCAGTCCCCACTGGGCAGATGAGAGACAGTTTCCTTATTCCAGGCCTGGGAATTTTTCAGTAAGAAGGGGCCTTAGAAGCCACTCTGAGAAGGGTGTAGTAGACTCAGAAGATGATAAGATCTGGAGTTAAGGGCTGGGCTTCCAGTCCTGCTCCGCCACTGCTTGTATGAAGACCCCAAGCAAGCCATTTAACCTCTGTCTCCTGGCCTTCAGTCTCCTGGAAAAGGCAATGGCAGCCCACTCCAGTACTCTTGCCTGGAAAATCCCATGGACAGAGGAGCCTGGTGGGCTACAGTCCATGGGGTCACAAAGAGTTGGACACGACTGAAATGACTTAGCATGCATGCACTTCAGTCTCCTTACCTAAATCTTGGGGCAGTAATATCTACCTCCCAGAACAGCTAAGAGATAACAAGGGCCTGTGTGTACGTACTCATAAACCATAAAGGACAATACAGCTATCAGGCTATCTCTTCAAACTTCACCTTTGCCCAGTGGGCAAACTGAGGCACACAGAGGTAATTGATCTTGCCCAAGATAGCACAGGCAGTTAAAGTCAGATCCAGGATTCTAACCCAGGAGGTGAGACTCCAAATCCATTGCTTCTTCTATACTCCACTGCCTCCAAACTGGGAACCCCAGGAAAGAACTCACACTGGACGTAAATACGTTCATGCTGGACATAAAAACACATTCAGACGGGCCCTGAGCCTCTTGCTTAAGGACACTGGATCACCAGGTCCACGTTTGTCTGCCTTCTTGACCCCTGTTTCTGCTTTAGACAGTCACTGAAGGCTAACTGTGGAGTCAGAATACTTGCAAGGGAGAGGAGAGAGGGGAGGGAAGGAGAAACGTAAGGGTCCCCAGACCTGAGAGAGACTGAGTTGCAGTTAAACAGAATTCAAAGAGATTATTAGATGTCAGCACCTCTGCAGGCCACGGATTCCGACTGTAGCCCTTTCGTCACCTTGGCCATCCTGAAGGTATCTTCAGGGGACTTCCACACGAGTGTGTCCAGACACTGGGGGACCAGGTCAGAACTCTACCCAGACCACGGGTCCCCTCCCTTATGAAGACGAAAACCCCCCAAAGAGGCAGGGATAGGGTGGAAAGTGGGCCTTTTATTTAGGGGCTCATGGAGGTGGGGCTGGAAAGGTAGAAGAGGATCACTCAACACTGAGGCTAGAAGATTGAGGGGATCCAAGAAGGGGTCAGCACTGAATTAGAAACACCCAGGTCAGTCTATCTCCCGTGTAAGGAAAAATCTTGTACTTCCTGCTGTCTTTCTTTCCTGTGAGCCTCCTTCACTCTCATGCAAAAACTTCACTTCTGGCACTTCAGTCACCAAATGGCTGGAAGCTCCCCCAACACCAGGCAATTCTCTGTGACACCACTTGGGGCGGGGAGGGGTCCTACATCAGAACTCCATTCTGACACTGTCTACCCGGAGATAGTGTCAGGCCCCACAGGTTAAAGGCTCAGCCCCATGAGACTGCTTCCATCCTTCTTTAGATGCCAACTGCAAGCCTAGGTGCACAGGTCACCCACAATTTCTGACCTGGCAGTAACTGGTGCTTCCCAGGACCCTTCCCTCTGGTTGGATGAATTTACTAGAACCATTCACAGAACTCAAAGAAACACTTACTTATGTTTACCAGTTTATTAAAGATATAGTAAAGGATGAACAGGCTTCCCTAGTAGCTCAGTCAGTAAAGAATCTGCCTGCAGTACAGGAGACCCAGCTTCAATCCCTGCAGAGGAAGATCCCCTGGAGAAGGAAATGGCAATCCACTCCAGTATACTTGCCTGGAAAATCCTGTGGACAGAGGAGCCTGGCAGGCTACAGTCCATGGGGTCACAAAGAGTCAGACACAACTGAGCAACTAAACCACCACCAAAGGATGAATATCCAGATGGAAGAAGTCTATAAGAGAAGGTCTGGGAACACATCCTGAGTGCAAGAGCTTCTGTCCTTGTGGATACCCTCCTAGTGTGGATGTGTTCACCTACCCATACTAATTGCAATTATTACGGAGGCTTCAACATATAGGTATGATCCGTCATTAACTTCATTTTCAGCCCTTCTCCTTTCTCAACAGAACTAGAGGTTGTGGGGGCAGGACTGAAGATTCCAAGCTTCTAATCATGGCTTGGTCTTTCTGGTAAACAGCCCTCAACCAGGAGCCCACCCAGAGTCACCTTGTTAGAACAAGAGACGTTCCTATCACACAGGAAATTATGAGGGTTTCAGGAGCTCTGTGCCAGGACCCAGGGGCAGAGACCAAGGTCCCCTGGAGAAGGCATAGGCTACCCACTCCAGTATCCCTGGGCTTCCCTTAAAAGAATCTGCCTGCAAAGCAGTAGACCTGGGTTCAATCCCTGGGTTGGGAAGATCCCCTGGAGGAGGGCACGGCAACTCACTCCAGTATTCTTGCCTGGAGAATCCCCATGAACAGAGGAGCCTGGTGGGCTACAGTGCATGGGGTCGCAAAGAGTCTGGCATGGCTAAGCAACTAAGCACAACACAGCATACGTACATACTATATTATCTTACAAGTACCCATCCAGCCCCAAGGCAACGAGGCAGGGTAGAATAACTGAGCCAGAGCTACCCTGAAGCATCTTCACACTTGCCACTGGGTCCTGGGCCCTGAACAAAGAGCGAAGAGCAGGCTTGCTGTTCTTTGGCTACAACTCTTCCCCTATTTCAAGCCATGTGGGAAGGGAAGTGGCTAG
Organism: Ovis aries; assembly: GCF_016772045.2. Classification (NCBI taxonomy): domain Eukaryota; kingdom Metazoa; phylum Chordata; class Mammalia; order Artiodactyla; family Bovidae; genus Ovis; species Ovis aries. The sequence goes on along the minus strand of NC_056054.1, from coordinate 101,784,050 downwards.
AGGTGCATGTAAACTTTTATAAACATTACCTCATCGGATTTGATGGGACACAAATTATTTTTATTCACAACTCACAGTGAGAAAACTAAGGCTCAGAAAGGTTTAGCAACTTGCACAAGATCAAACAGGCAGTGAGGGTGGAGCAAGGAGTCAAACCAGGCGGGTGTGGTTGCATGGCCCCCAGTACTTTCCACCAAAGGGAGCAGAAGCAGGGGTGTGGGAAGCCCGCTGGCGGCAGGCACAGCAGGGTGACCCGTGATAGCACAGCAGGGAAGCTGACCTGGTCTGTGGAGAATCGGGGTCACACTGTTGAAAGTCAGAAACTGGAATCTCTTTTCGAGTTATCCGCTTTCTAAAACTCGGTGCCTCTCTATTTTCCCCAACTTAACCAGCAAAGGAGTTTTGGCATGAAGAAAGTCAGGTTGCACAAGTGAGAACGAGAATTTGCACCCTTTAAATAAAGCAAGTGTTTGCAGCATCTGCTGAAGCTGGCTCTCAGCTTTCCACAGGCAGCGCCGCTCGGGAGTCCATCTTGTCATCACTGAATAGGTCCTAGGTCAAGCCTCATGGTTACTGGTCTTGAAAACGTGGGCTCAACACTGGCCATAGTGACTGGTGAGGTGAGAGCTGCCCAAGGTCACAATTTGGAGACTAAAGCCCAAAAGTTCAGGCATTTTTTCCATCCCCTGAAGGAGTGGACCTTTCCAAACTACGGTAATTGCTACCAGCAAATAGGTGATTAATCAAAAAAAAAGCTTCTTCCATTCATTCTGTCAGAAAAAAAATTTTTTTCCTGGTGAAATACAATAATGGTGTCAGTGGTTGCTAACACAGGCTGTAGTAACGTGGAAGAAAAACCAGCTGATTTTGACTGGTTTGATCAGACAGGATCCAGATCTGTTTCCTTATTTTTGGGGGGGGGGAGATGGAATGGTGGGTGCGGGGTTTCTGTCCCTGGCCTTACTCCTTGCTTCCTCCCCTAGGTTTGCCCACGGAGGGTCCCTGGCAGCCTTGATAGATGAGACCTTTTCTAAAACTGCTTGCCTGTCTGGAGAGGGGCTATTAACATTAAATTTCAACATCAGGTTCAAAAAGTAAGTATGGGGTACTTCCCTGGCAATCCAGTAGTTAATGCACCTCGCTTCCAATGCAGAGGATGTGGGTTCAATCCCTGGTCAGAGAACTAAGACCCCACGTGCTACATGGTGTGGCCAAAAAATTAAACAACAACAACAAAATCAGATTATTTTTTTAAGTAAGTACAGATCTTTGGGGTGTTGGCCATTGAGGGAACAGTTGGGGTGCAGAAGCCCTGTCATGCTCCTTCCCCAGCCACACAGTCCCTTGGTCCCCTGGCCAGATTAGAATCTCTGCCATGCAGCTCTGGTTGCTGGCAGATGGGCCCTGAGCCAGGAGCCACTTAAGTCCTTGGACAAGGTAAGATGAAGAGAAGTATGGGGGAGGACAGAGAGTTGAGGGGCAGGGCCCAGGGGCTTACATGAGCGGGGCTAAGCCACCTCCTCTCCCAGCTTGATTCCCCTGGGCTCTCTGGCTGTGCTGAACGTCAATGTGGAAAAGATCGAGGACCAGAAGATGTACCTGTCCTGTGTCACCCAGAGCAGAGATCAGCAGACAGTTTACGCTAAAGCCTCAGGTAAAGAGGACCTCAGCTCCAACCCCTGGCCCTGTCCTGCTGGCGCTATGCCCAGAACAAACAGAAGGGGGAATGCTAAGGATCCAATTACAAGGTGGGCTCCAGCTTTTTAGAGTGGGATTGGGACCTGCTGTACACACAGGCAAAGTGAGGAAAAACTGAATTAGGACTTTTTTTTTTTTTTCTGTATATGAGTGGCCCAGCATGTCTTACAAAGACAGGACCCAGGTACTGAGTAACTGGGTACCAAAGCTCTGAGCACCCCATCAGCTCCTGCGATCCATGCTTTGGCCCCTGCCATTTGGCTCACCCTTCTCTTGCAGGCACTTTCCTCCAGATGCAGCTAGAAGAGGAGTCATCTCAACAATAGACACAGTGCCTTCAGGAGAGCCTACCAATCACCACCTTGCCTACCGGGGACCCACCGTGGGGCAGGGAGGGGTGCCCAAAAAGTAGCAGGTGAAGTGAGGGAGAGGGTGCTTTCCTTGCATAAATAAAGTATCACAGCCCTAGTCTCAGTCCAAGACGCTCCTATTGTTGAAACTCAAGATTCTCCCAGGGCCTCCCACATACCCACTTTCCCATTCAGCACCAAGAGAAGTGGCGTACTGAGGCCTGCCAGGCACTGGGTGAGGCGCCAGGCGCACAGTGATGAAAGACAAGGCCTTTGGTCTCAGCATGCACGGCGCCAGGCGGGGAGCAGAGCACCCTGTCCACTCCTCCCACCCGGAGGCCCCAGTTATGACACAAAGGGAGGAGGGGATTGCTCTAGGAAAGCAATCAGAGGTTTTCTAGAGGAAGCTGTGCTTGAACTGAGTCTCAAAAGGTAAGTGGTGTCCACCAGGCAGGCAGGCAGGGAATAAGAGGATATTCTGAACAGGGGGCTAGTCCGGGCAAAGGCACAGTGACTTTGGAGAACAGCAAGGTGTTGAGTGGGCAGGAGTTTAGGGAAAGAGAAGGGGGCAGGGCAGGTGCAGGCCATGGACGGTGCCTTAAACCGTGCAGTGGAGCTTGAACTGTGTCTTGTAGGCAACAGGGATGCTTTAAAGTGTTTTGGCTGGGGCATGGCATAAAGTTTTGTTTTTTGGAAAGATGACTCTGGTGACAATAAGAGGTCAGCAAGACTGAAGTTGGGAGCACTGGTTAGGAGATCCCCGTGGGGCTCCAAACAAGAGACAGTAAGGACCTAACATGGTTCAAAGCAATGAAGATGAGAAATATGAAAATGTTGCAAAGAGTAGTTTCTGGCTTGATGGTTCCAGGTGGCATCACTGGGCATACAGGGGAGCAGGCGTGAGGTGGAGGGAGATACTGAGGTTAACTTCACACGAATTGAGCTTGAAGTACCCATGGAACCTCAACCATAGGGCGAGCAGCAGCAGGGGCCCTGGATATTATCATTTGGAACTCAGAATTGATTACGTACTGACTCAATCAGTAAGTCATCAATATAAAAACTGGCATGGAATCCCACGGAGTGGATTATGCAGAATGAAAGTGAGGAGGGGCCAGAGAGCATGAGAGGGACAAGATGAGAGAGGAAGGAAGAGCAGGGAAAAGGGTCAGTGACAGAACATGCAGCCACACGGGGGCTTAACGCTGGGACAGAGAGCCAAACACCCACTAAGGAGGCCAGGAATAGGACAGGTGGGACCGTCGTTAGATCAGCAGTATCAAATGCTATAGAGAAAGCAGATAAGAATTAAAAAGAGGCCTTTGGACTTGGCAGTAAAGAAGGTGGTGGTCTTTTTTGCCAGGAGGTAGGAGCAAATCCTAGATTGTGGTAGATGAAAAAATGAATGGGAATGACAAAGTGAATCGAGATGAGTCTTTCTAGGAATGTTGTTGTTGTTATTATTTTATTTAAAGAAAGAGATTTAAGTGTATTGAGGAGAGAGGTGTCATCTCGCAGAACAGCCATCTGGTCTTAGAGCTAGATCAAGAGCACAAATGGTGGGCTCCCCTGGAGGGCCAAGGGATTCTTAACCTAGAATCCGCCTGCCAGTGCAGGGGACATGGATTTGATCCCTGGTCCTGGAAGATCCCACGTGCTGAGGGGCAACTGAGCCTGTGGGCCACAACTACTAAAACTCTGAAGGCCACAAGTGGACACAAGTGGAGGCAGAAGAACATCACCGTGACCCTGAAACCAAAAGGAAGGAGTTGGAGGGTGGTACAGAGAGGGACTAGAAGTTGACAGGAGCACCTTGACTTCCTCAGTGAGATAGGAGGCAAGGCCACCGGTGGAGAAAGAGGTCTGGAGGAAGGGCAATGATTTGCATAAGCCGCAGTGAGGATCGGGAAAACAAATTGACCAATACATGGGGGCTAAGGCATGCTGAAGGCCCAGCTACTGGTGAAAGGCAGGCCTCTGGAGTGGCACCAACCTGGAGTGAAAGGAATATGTGAAGCAGCCGGCAAAACCAAGGGCCATGGCGGACATATCAGGTGAGAACAATGGTAAAGGAGGAAAAAGACTGATATGGCTGGTGCACATTTCCAGGGAGGAAAGGTTTGATGTGAGAACAGCTATGTCATTGTTCAGTCGCTCATTGGTGTCCAACTCTTTGTGACCCCATGGACTGCAGCACGCCAGGCCTCCCTGTCCATCACCAACTCCCAGAGTTTGCTCAAACTCATGTCCATTGAGTCGGTGATGCCATCCAACTATCTCACTTTCTGTCATCCTCTTCTCCTCCTGCCTCCAATCTTTCCCAGCATCAGGGAAAGATTTTCCAATGAGTCAGCTCTTCACATGAGGTGGCCAGAATATTGGAGCTTCAGCATCAGTTCTTCCAATGAATATCAGGGTTGATTTCCTTTAGGATGGACTGGTTGGATCTCCTTGCAGTCCAAAGGAATCTCAAGAGTCTTCTCCAGCACCACAGTTCAAAAGCATCAATTCCTTGGCACTCAACTTTCTTTATAGTCCAACTCTCACATCCATACATGACTGCTGGAAAAACCATAGCTTTGAGTATATGGACCTTTGTCAACAAAGTAATGTCTCTGCTTTTTACTATGCTGTCTAGTTTCAAGGAGCAAGTGTCTTTTAATTTTGTGGCTGTAGTCACTGTCCACAGTGACTTGGGGCCCAAGAAAATAAAGTTGGTCATTGTTTCCATTGTTTCCCCATCTATTTGCCATGAAGTGATGGGACTGGATGCCATGATCTTAGTTTTTTGAATGCTGAGTTTTAAGCCAGCTTTTTCACTCTCCTCTTTCACCTTCATCAAGAGGCTCTTTAATTCCTCTTTGCTTTCTGCCATAAGAGCGGTGTCATTTGCCTATCTGAGGTTATTGATATTTCTCCGATAAGTCATGTCCAACTCTTTGCAACCCCATGGACTATAGCCTGCCAGGCTTCTCTGTGCATGGGATTTCCCAGACAAGAATACTAGAGTGGGTTGCCATTTCCTTCTCCAGGGGATCTTTCCGATCCAGGGATCAAAACCCTGTCTCCTGCATTGGCAGGCAGATCCTTACCACTGAGCCACCTGGGACACCTTTTATTAGGTATGGTGATGCCAAATGCTGAAACAGATAAAGCTTTGCATCTCCGTAGTCTAACCCTTTTCATAAATGGACTAGTTTTCATTCAGGTTAGGTCTAGTGTTTGGTTTTTGGCAGTCATTCAGTAACCTGACTGACAAAAGCTCTGTCATCTTCAACATGCAATTTCCAAAGTCATCCTGGGTTGACGCCTAGTTGCCTAATGAAAGAAGAGAGAATCACAGGGAGGTTTTCAGAACCAAGCCTCAATGTGTTTCCTCAGTCACAAGACTCCGCCAAACTGAAAGGAATGTTGGCTGGAAAACATGGTCTAACTCCATGTTGTGGAAGAAAGGGAAATGGGGTTGGTAAGTAGCTAGCCACCACTGCCTCAGTTTGAAAGGAGAATCAGCAGAGGAGGGTGAGTCTGTGTCCAAACTCTCATCCTGCCAAGTAAAGAATTCAAATTCAGGGGGTTCAGAGAAAATGAGGTTTTTGTGGCATGGAACAGGGTCAGAGAGTTGGACACAAATTCAGCAGTGGTGGGTGGATCAGGCTCTCTTTCTAGTAACTAGACCACACACTTCCTAAGCCATCAGTCTTGAATGACAAGCAAAAGATCAGTTGACATGGATTTGAAGGGACTTGATCCAGTGCCTTCCAAAAACTGGAGATTTACTAGAAGCCACAGCCAGAAACCTTGTGGTAGCTATTCCTTCCCCGACATACTCACATAAAAATCCTTTCTCAAGGACTTCCTTAGTGGTCCAGGGTTAAAACTCTGCACTTCCAATGCAGGGGGCATGGATTTGACCCCCAGTCGGGGAACTAAGATCCCACATGCTGCATGGCACAGCAACAAATGAAACAAAAAACACCTTTCTCCTGTGCTTTCACAGTTGCCTTTGAAAACCAACTAAACCCAGAGTCTAAATCAGTGTACACCAAAAACCTATTGTCCTTTATCATGGTTCAGTTCAGTTCAGTTCAATCGCTCAGTCGTGTCTGACTCTTTGAGACCCCATGGACTGTAACATGCCAGGCCTTCCTGTCCATCCACCAACTCCTGGAGTTTACCCAAACTCATGTCTATTGAGTCAGTGATGCCATCCAACCATCTAGGGCTAATCTTCATTTATTTATTTATTTATTTTAATATAAATTTATTTATTTTAATTAGAGGCTAATTACTTTACAACATTGTATTGGTTTTGCCATACATCAACATAAATCTGCCACGAGTGTACACGTGTTCCCCATCCTGAACTCCCCTCCCATCTCCCTCCCCATCCCATCCCTCTGGGTCATCCCAGTGCACCAGTCCCGAGCATCCTGTATCATGCATCGAACCTGGAATGGCGATTCGTTTCACATATGATAATATACATGTTTCAATGCCATTCTCCCAAATCATCCCACCCTCTCCCTCTCCCACAGAGTCCAAAGACTGTTCTATACTGTTGCCCCTCAGAATGATATCTGTCCTCATGGTTTCTTTTGCTGTCTCGCATACAGGATTATTGTTACCATCTTTCTAAATTCCATATATATGCGTTAGTATACTGTATTGGTGTTTTTCTTTCTGGCTTACTTCACTCTGTATAATAGCCTCCAGTTTCATCCACCTCATTAGAACTGATTCAAATGTATTCTTTTTAATGGCTGAGTAATACTCCATTGTGTATATGTACCACAACTTTCTTGTCCATTCGTCTGCTGATGGACATCTAGGTTGCTTCCATGCCCTGGCTATTATAGACAGTGCTGCGATGAACATTGGGGTACACATGTCTCTTTCAATTCTGGTTTCCTTGGTGTATATGCCCAGCAGTGGGATTGCTGGGTCATATGGCAATTCTATTTCCAGTTTTTTAAGGACTCTCCACATTGTTCTCCATAGTGGCTGTACTAGTTTGCATTACCACCAACAGTGTAAGAGGGGTCCCTTTTCTCCACATCCTCTGCAGCATTTATTGCTTGCAGATTTTTGGATAGCAGCCATTCTGACTGGCGTGAAATGGTACCTCATTGTGGTTTTGATTTGCATTTCTCTGATAATGAGTGATGTTGAGCATCTTTTCATGTGTTTGTTAGCCATCTGTATGTCTTCTCTGGAGAAATGTCTGTTTAGTTCTTTGGCCCATTTTTTGATTGGGTCGTTTATTTTTCTGGAATTGAGCTGAAGGAGTTACTTGTATATTTTTGAGATTAATCCTTTGTCAGTTGCTTCATTTGCTATTATTTTCTCCCATTCTGAGGGCTATCTTTTCACCTTGCTTATAGTTTCCTTTGTTGTGCAGAAGCTTTTAATTTTAATTAGGTCCCATTTGTTTATTTTTGCTTTTATTTCCAATATTTTGGGAGGTGGGTCATAGAGGATCCTGCTGTGATTTATGTCAGAGAGTGTTTTGCCTGTGTTCTCATCTCTCTCTAGGAGTTTTATAGTTTCTGGTCTTATGTTTAGATCTTTAATCCATTTTGAGTTTATATTTGTGTATGCTGTTAGAAAGTGTTCTAGTTTCATTCTTTTACAAGTGGTTGACCAGTTTTCCCAGCACAACTTGTTAAAGAGATTGTCTTTTCTCTATTGTATATTCTTGCCTCCTTTGTCAAAGATAAGGTGTCCATAGGTGTGTGGATTTATCTCTGGGCTTTCTATTTTGTTCCATTGATCTATAGTTCTGTCTTTGTGTCATTTAAACATTTCCAAGAGAAGAAGGGAAATATATTCCATCTTTCCCATACAGTCAAGAAAAAGAAGAAAACCAAAACAGTTGTATTTGGAAACTCAAATACAACTTGCTTCTTTCTTTTCTCACTTGGCAACTGGATGTCAACACTCAGGATGACTTTGGAAGCCAAGTGCTGAGGATGGCAGAGGTTTGATATACCCTGTCACTTCTCCACTGGGACCAGTTTCTAGCAGAAAACAAGCATAAGCTGAAAAACATACAGAAGTAGGAGGGTCTCAGGCAAGACCCACAGCCAGGCTGGGAGTGACAGCCTTGATTGGAAAAGGCCTGGGGGGCAGGCAGGGATCTCCAGAATGGAAATAAGATCGCCAGCTGCTGGAATGCTTCTCTAGCATTAAGAGAGTCGACGGATGCCTCTCTTCTCACAGAGGGCCAAGTATTGCAGCTTTCTAGGCAGAAACAATGGGAGGTGGGACCCCCACACTTTAAAAGCCAATTCCATGTGTAGTGCGTTCATCTGGAATGCAACTACTACTCAGGTAGATTGGGTGGAATCCAACAGGCCATCCAGGCAAATGTGCTAGCTTATTTTGCTTGAAGCAAAGGATGTGTGTTCTCCAAATATCTGAATCAAGGGCCAAGAGAAGCCAAAGAGTGAATAAAGCAATTATAAGACTAACAAGTTCAGAAAGCAAGGGCTATCAATAGTTCATATCAGCTCCCCCTAAGGTCTTCCTGAAACTAAGATCAGAGAGTTAGGTCATTCATCAAGGGTCCTGGGTGAGGAGCCAGAGATGCAAGACATAGTATATCACCAATCCTATCACCTGCCAGTACCTGCAGTGAGCGCGCTGGCCAAGTTATGCTGCCTGAGGCCACTGCTCAAGGACAAGGGACAATTTAGCCCAAAAGCCCAGGGAGTCTAGTAGTTGTCTGCTGACCCAGAGGAAAAGTCTCTCCCCTCTGTGTCTCTTCTTCTGGCTTGAACCCAAGAAAGCACTCTGTCCTGCCCAGTCCTCTAAGTGTCCTTCTACAGTGGCACTGGAGGAAAAAGGAGGTCAAGGCCCCAGATCACCTCTAAAGTTCTTGAGTGGCAGCAATGGTGCTGGAAGTGGGGGGAAGCCACACTGTGGGTCCTCATTCAACGAAGAAGCTCTGCTTAATAATGAAGACCCCTGGAGTACAAGAAAGAACAGAGGTTCTTTAAGATAGAAGATCTGGGTTCTAGTCTCAACTCTGCTACTCTTTGGCACATCATTTCTTTTGAGGTCTGTTTCCTGCTCTATAAAAATGAAAGAGTAGATGAGGTGACCTCCAAGTTCCAGGTCTGATGTCTTATTGTTCTAATAAAGTCGGCTTTCAGCTCCCTGGTGTGCCGGTCATTTGAGTGATTGCTCTCAGATCCCCACCCTTGTCCTACTCTGCCTCGGACTGCAGAGGCCCAGTGCCTGCAGTCTGCATTTCCCAGTCTCCTCTGTCATCAGCTTTGAAAGGCTCTGGTGGCAGACTGGAAAGCGGGAAGTCGGGAGATGTAAGGGTATTTCTCGCCCTTTTCTGTTTTGAGAGGCAACTCACGTAGGGGCGTAGATCCTACAAGCAGTTTTGTAGACCCATGATTACAGATCCTACTAGAAAGCCCTCACCTTCCTATTTTGCCATTTTTGTTCTTCCACCACCTTGGTGACAGGTTCCCTGTGATAAATGCCCTCTGTTGAACCATCTGACAACTGCTTGCAACCCCATGGACTGTAGCCTGCTGGGCTCCTCTGACCATGGAATTCTCCAGGCAAGAGTACTGGAGTGTTTAGCCATTTCCTTCTCCAGGGGATCTTCCCGACCTAGAGATCAAACTCAGGTCTCCTGAATTGCAGGCAGATTCTTTACCATCTGAGCCACAGGGATATAAAGTGGGCCTGTAATACTGTCCAGCAATCACCCTGCAGTCACTCTCCTGACTCCATGGATTGCAGCATGCCAGGCTTCCCTATCCTTCACCATTGCCCAGAGTTTGCTCAAACTCATGTCAGTGATGCCATGCAACCATCTCATCCTCTGCTGTCCCCTTCTCTTCCCACCTTCAATCTTTCCCAGCCCCAGGGTCTTTTCTAATGAGTCAGCTCTTCGCATCAGGTGGCCACAGTATTGGCGCTTCAGCTTCAGATCTAAAATTGAGCTCCTCATATTTTCCCCCTCAGCAAATGGCAACTCCATTCTTCCAACTGTTAGAGCCAAAAACCTTGGATAATTCTTTCTCTTTAGATAAGGATGGATCCATCATGAAATCCTGTTGATTCTGTCTTCAGAATAGGGCCAGAAACTGACTACTACAATGCTGATCCATGCCCCAATCAACTTGTGCAAAGATTATCTCAATATCCTTTTATCTGTTTTCCCTACTTATGCCCTTATCCCTCTATTTCTACTGTCAGCACAGCCGCCAGAGCAACCCTTTTAATGCATGTCCAGTGGTATCACTCCTTAGCTCACCACAAGGAAAAGCTAAAATTGTTACAGTGGCTTCAAGCCCCATAAGATTCTGGCCTTACTATCTCTCTAAGGTCATCTTCCCATCATTCGTTCTGTTCCAGCTGCAATGGACTCTGCCTCCTTAAACACTCCAGGCATGCTTCTGCTTCAGGACTTTGCATTTCAATTCCTTCTGCTTAGAATGCTTTCCTTTCTCCTTCCTTCATATCATTACTGAAATGTTACATTCTCAAGATGGCCATCCTTGACCCCACTATTTACAATTGTACGCTCTCCTCACACCCTCTATGATCCTCCCCTACTTTAATTCTCCCCCCAACACTGATTTTCATCTGACAAGCTGTACTTTTTACTAATTCATTTTTGTCTATGGTCTTTCTTCTCCCACGAAAGCAGAGATTCCATTTGGCCAGAAGATTTCTCTGTTTTCTCACTTCTATATCTTCAGAGTCTAGTACACAGTGCCTGGCATGTGGTGGGTAGTCAATAACTATGGATGGTTGAATGAATGAAACTAAAGAATCAAACTTCCCTGAAGCCTACCCTTCCTCTGGACTTCTAATCACAGAAGACAAAAATGTCCTTATTGTCAAGTAAGATTGAATTGGGGTCTCTGTTTTTGTGTGCTTGTAGCAGAAGTCAGTCTAACTGATACGCAAGCGTGATCTTTTTCACTCTTTTGGTTGTTTTTTTTTATTTCTGTACAGTTCCCTGGGTCTTCGTTGCTATGCGTGAACTTTCTCTAGCTGCAGCAAATGGGGGCCACTCGTTGCACGGCGCGGGCTTCTCTTGTTGCAGAGCACAGGCTCCGAGCGCGTGGGTTTCAGTAGCTGCAACACAAGCGTTCAGCAGTTGTGGCACATGGGCTTAGCTGCCCCATGCGTGTGGGCTCTTCCCGGACCAGGGATGGAACCCATGTCCCCTGCATTGGCCAGTGGGTTCTTAACCACTGGACCACCAGGAAAACGTCTATGTATGATCTTAATCTTCATGCTAACTCTGAAGTTTAGATAGTTTCTCTCCATTTTTCACATGGGAAAGGAGAACTTCTGAGAGATTAAGTTACATGCCAGAGGTCATACAGTTAGTAAATCCCAGGGCTGACTGATGCCGCAGCTGTGAGTTCTTGGCTGCAGCACTCCACACAGACCACTGTCCCCAGAAACGACACCAAGGCTGAGCTAAGTCAGAAGCCTTTGGATTGGAGGGTCTGGGTGCTGCCAGTCATCTCCATAAAGGAAACATTTGCTCCCTGAAGACTCTTAAGTATCAGATGTCAAAATAATAATCTCGTTCATTTCCTGAACTTCACAGTTTGCCTTGTTGCTGTCATTATTGTCTGTCTGTTTCCCCCTTCTATGTATCTCTAGCATTTAACACAGTGAAGGATAAAAGAACTAATTCAGATACAATTCTGCTTGAAGTGAAAATGTTAGTCACTCAGTCGTGACTGACTTTTTGAGATCCCATGGACTGTAGCCCGCCAGGCTCCTTGTCCATGGAATTCTCCAGGCAAGAATACTGGGATGGGTAGCCTTTCCCTTCTCCAGAGAATCTTCCCGACCAAGGGGTGGAACCCCGGTCTCCTGCATTACAGGCAGAATCTTTACTGGCTGAGCCACCTGCTAAATATCATTCATTTATTCACAGTCCTGATTAAGCATCTGACTTGTTCTAAGCACTGTCTTTGTGATGCTTACAGCCTGCTAAGAGAAGAGGATATTAAACAGTCACAGAAATAAATCACACACACACAAAAAGAAACTGTGAACAGGGCCATAAGGGAGAAGTATGGGGTACTATGAAATCAGACAACAGAACATCTTAATTTCAATGGGAAAATGTCAGTGAGGACCTCCAGATCTGAAGGGTGAAGGGGAAGTGGTCCTCGAAGACGGATGTCCTAAGGAGGGAATGAAGGACGGTGAGTGTTCCTGAAGTACAGCTGATGCGCTCATCTTGCCAGTGGTGGCCTGTGCTTCCTAGAATCTGCCTTCAAGGACAGGAAGGAAGGGGGAGACACTATATTTACAGCTTAACACACATCTGGCAAGCCTGACCTCTACTCACTGATGGAAACAGCTCTGTCCTCAGTGTCTCTGTGTCCAGATATTTCCAGCTTGGTCACTTTTCCCTGGTCCAGTGTAATTCAAAGAACCAGTCACTGCAGTCACTGTGTTTGGGAGCAACTGGGATGTCTCCAGAACTAAACAATGGGGGCCAAGGCAGGATTCCAGCAGGGAGGGCTTTGCAGAAGTTACCGTTTGTGTGGTCAGGGTTGTGGGTTTCACCTAGGAGGGTTGGGAGGGGCCCGGGTAGCATTAAGGGATGGAGGCCACCGCAAAGGAATGGCTATCTCTCTTTTCACAGCAGCCCTCCCCAACTCCCAGCAGAGAAGGCCCCAGGGCACAGGGCTGGCTTGCTGCTAGAAACCTGAAGGAAGGAGTTAAGAAGGCCGGGCTGATGGATTTAAAGACAGAGCTGTGTTTATCCAGGAAAAGAGGTCGTACGTAGGCAACGGAGGCCCCTGCCAGCTCCTCCCAGGACTGGGCTGGGGGAGCAAGCTGGAGAGGAAGTTGTTCCCCTCCCGGCTTCGAACAGCTCCTGGCCCGAGGCCAGGACCCAGAGGCGGCCCACAGGTGAGGCCTGAACTCTGGGCGCCAGGCCGAGCCCACTGCCTTGGAGCTCAGACTCCCAGACAGAAAGTCGGAACATCGCGCTCCCTGGGAGTGCGGCGAGCGGGTGCGGTAAGCGCGCCGCGGAGGGCCTCCCGGAATCAGGTCAGAAGGTGACGGAGAATCAATGCTGTCTTTGTGCTCAGCGGTTTCCTAGGGGGGAAAGCAGTGGAGAGTGGGAGGGGCGGCCCAACTACTCGGTCCGCTGCAGACTCGGGATGCGGTAGGACTGGGAGGTAGGGAGCCGGACAGCCAGGGCTTAAGTGGGGGGCGGCATTCTGTGTCCCCGAGAGGTGCTCTTCTTGAGCAGGCCGTGGGTGCTCTCGGGGCAGCAGTCAAATGTGCAGGCAGTTCGTTTCTGGCCTGGAACGGCCCCGGAAGGCGAGGGAGGAGCAAGAGGATACAAGTGGGGCGAGGGACGAAGGATGGCTCAGTCTGCAGAAACTTGCGCAGCCGCAGGGGACGGGAGCCAAGGGATGGGGGTGGGGAGGGGAGTGGTGGGAGTCCCAAGCGGCGCCAGATCAGACCCGGGAGGAGCGCCCCGGTGTTCCGGAATGGGCATGGGAGAAGGGGGTGACCCCCCTCCCCTAGGGCCGCGGTGTCTCTTGAGGAGGAGAGTGCATATGAGGGAGTTTCAGCTCTGGGTCAGTGTTTTTGACTACAGACCTCTTGACGATGTGGTGTTACTAGATTCTTCTAGTAGGAGTCTAGGGTTCCAGTGGGTGTGTTAGGCCTTCTCACTCTGAGGTGGGTGTGAAAGCAGTGGGAGAGTCTGTGTACTCGTATGTCCGAGGCCTGCCCAGCCCTGGACTCCATTTCTCTCCGGACCCTCAGACTTTGCCGCCCTTTGTTTCCGCCGCTCAAAAAGGGCCTACTGCGCCGGTTGGGCCCCCAAAGAAGGGAGCGGCGGCAGATCGCCCGGTGTACGATTGCAGCATCATTCACCTTGGGCTCCCCTCCTTTCCTTGCCCAGGCCTCCACGCTGGACTCGGATCCTCTCGGCCTCGTGGAATTCGGGCTTTCAGCACCCCACCACCGCCGCCGCCGCCTCATGTGGCTCTTGGAGAAAGCTGGCTACCGGGTAGGGGCCGCGGAGCCCAGGGCCCGGTGGGCGCCCTCCAGTTTGTTTCCTAAGCGCCGCACCCCGTCTCGCCCGTGCCCCAACGTCCTCACCCCGGATCGCATCCCGCAGTTCTTCATCCCGCCTCGACTCCAGGACCCAGGTGGCCCGCTGCCCCACAGCGGCGGGCGCGGCCTCCCCGCGACCTGTTCGCTGCCACACCTGGCGGGCCGCGAAGGCTGGGCCTTCCTGCCCGAGAGCCCGCACACGCGCCGGCGCGAGTCCCTGTTCCACTGGCCACCGGCCACCCCCGCCGGCGGGCTGCCCCCCGCGCCGTCCCGCCTGCACGTCTCCGCCCCGGACCTGCGCCTCTGCCGGGCCCCCGACAGCGACACGGCCTCGTCGCCGGATTCGTCGCCCTTCGGCTCGCCGCGGCCAGGCCCCGACCGGCCCCGGCCGCCCCGGCCGAGCTCGCTGTCCCGGCTGCAGGCGAGCTCGGCGGCCACCAGCCCGCACGCCTCGCGCCGCGCGGGACCGCCCACGCCGCCCCTCTTCCACCTCGACTTCTTGTGCTGCCAACTGCGGCCGACCCAGGAGAGCGTGCTGCACCTCGAGCCCCGGGGAGGGCAGCTGCGGCTCTCCGCCGAGTACCCGGCCGGGCCCGGGCGGCTGCGGCTGCGCCTGGTGAGCGCCGAGGGCCTGCCGCGGTCGCGGGCTGGCCCCGGGAGCGGCGGCGGTGGCTGCTGCGTGGTGCTGAGGCTGCGGCCGCGCTCCCGGCCGCGGGGCCAGCGGAGCCGAGTGGTCAAATGCAGCACCAACCCCATCTTCAATGAGGACTTTTTCTTCGATGGGCTCGGCCCGCCGGACCTGGCCGCCCACAGTCTGAGGGCCAAGGTGCTGGACAGGGGCGCAGGATTCCGCAGGGACGTGTTGCTGGGGGAGTGTGAGACGCCCCTGATTGCCCTGCTGCCGCCCTTGGGTGGTGGGCTATGTCCCGGGGCCTCCCTGGTGCCTGCCCATCTCAGCCTGTAGCCTGAGAGAAGGTCTCTTCCTCGGGAGGGCTCCACCGGGTCTACAGTCTCCATTCTTTCCATCTGCCCAACATGTATTTATTTCTGCAAATAAAATATCTGCCTCCCCTTGTTTGCACATTGCTTCTCAGATCTGCAGCCTGCCCTCCTCCCTCTGCCCTGGCCCTACAAGGGATGGAGGAAGCTCATTCAGGTTTTCTGATTCGGAGCAGACTTTAAGAAGTGGTTCTCAAACTTGAATTGAGTATCACAATTACCAGACATCAGAAATGCTGGATGAGCTTGTTAAACATAGGGAAAGAATCCCGAGCTCTGTTCCTGAGAGACTCAGACACTAGTTTACTAGGTCTGAGCTGAGTGGGTCCGAAGTTCCCTGCTCAACACAGCACCTATCCCTTCAGGGGGCCCTCCAATCACTGTAAAGCTCTGTGACTGAAGCTGCAGCATAACTCACCTTCCCCTGGGGGTTCCTGGGGGGTGCACAGGGGAAATCAACACCCCCCACCCATCTAGCACCCCACTCACACCCACATCTGATCTGAAGAAGTGAAGTGAAGTCGCTCAGTCGTGTCCGACTCTTTGCGACCCCATGGACTGTAGCCTACCAGGCTCCTCCATCCATGGGATTTTCCAGGCAAGAGTACTGGAGTGGGTTGCCATTTCCTTCTCCAGGGGATCTTCCCGACCCAGGGATCAAACCTGGGTCTCCCGCATTGTAGGCAGATCTTTACCAGCTGAGCCACCAGGGAAGTCCAACCTTCTGATCTGAAGAGAGAGATGAAATTTCTGGGTCTTGGGAGTGAGTCAGAGGGTGTCAGACTAGCACACTATGCCTTTAGGGATCCTCGCTCCTGCCTGTTCCTGCCATACCTAGGCCTCCCTGGGGAGTAAAGCAGTACTTGAGTGCTGAAAGACCAAGATATAAGGTCACAGGGATTGAGGTCCTACGGGCAAAGGGGGTCCCACTGGACTGTGAGAGCTATTCTCATGGTTTTGCTCAGAAAAGGCTACCCAGGTGAATAGGGGCAGAATGTGGAAGATGGATACATGTAGGTCACAGTGTATTTACCTCCTACCTGAATGTCCCTGACGTCAGCAGTGACCTTCTTCTCTCTCACCCCTCCTTCTCTGAAGCTGGTTCCTCTTGGCTCAGGGCAGGCTTGGAAGAGGAAAACAGGGAGGAGGAGAGGGAGGGAGGGAGGGAGGGAGGGAGGGAGGGAGACACTGTGCCAACACAGCTTCTTTTTCCCACCCCCTTGGGCCATTTCTCATTTTGCCAAGTGCCCGTAACCAGGGCCAAGCCTTTGTTACCTATAAACCTCAGCATATATAATGCTACCATTACACACACACACATACACACACACACACACACACACACACACACACACACACACACACACACACACGCATGCTCCTCCATTCCTTCTCCCTCCCCTGATTAGGCCCCTCTCCAATCCCCAGGCCAGGGAAAATCTTGCTCCAGATGTCCACCAGGTGGTAGCATTGATCAACTAATGTTAAGCACTAACAGCTACAAAAAAAATGATCGCCATGAAATGGCAGCCCACTCCAGTGTTCTTGCCTGGAGAATCCTGTGGACAGAGGAGCCTGGTGGGCTGCCGTCTATGGGGTCGCACAGAGTCGGACACAACTGAAGCGACAGCAGCAGCAGCAGCAGCATGCAAGGGAATCTTATCCAACAACTTGTCAGTAACTCCCATGAGAGTTAAGTACTATTGTTAATATTGTTATCCAGTGTGACCTCAAGTTTTACTAATCCAGTGAGGGATAGAACTAGGATTTAAACCACAGTCTGGTCTTAGAGTCTGAGCTCTCAGTCACCTCACTATAGTGGTGCTGGAGAAGACTCTTGAGAGTCCCTTGGACAGCAAGATCAAACCAGTCAATCCTACAGGAAATCAACCCTTAATATTCATTGCAAATGACACCATCTTATGGCAGAAAGCGAAGAGGAAATAGCCTCTTGGTGCAAGTTAAAGAGGAGAGTGATAAAGCTGGCTTAAAACTCAACATTCAAAAAAAGAAGATCATGGCATCTGGTCCATTGAGTTCACTCAGTCGTGTCCAGCTCTTTTTGACCCCAAGGACTGCAGCATGCCAGGTTTCCCTGTCCATCAAAAACTCCAGAGCCTGCTCAAACTCATGTCCATCGAGCTGGTGATGCCATCTGACCATCTCATCCTCTGTCGTCCCCTTCTCCTCCCGCCTTCAATCTTTCCCAGCATCAGGGTCTTTTCCAATGAGTCATTTCTTCCCATCATGTGGCCAAAGTATTGGAGCTTCAGCCTCAGCATCAGTCCTTCCAATGCGTATTCAGGACTATTCAGGATTTCCTTTAGGATTGACTGATTTAATCTCCTTGCAGTCCAAGGGACTCTCAAGAGTCTTCTCCAACACTACAGTTCAAAAGCATCAGTTCTTCAGTGCTCAGCCTTCATTATGGTCCAACTCTCACATCCATACATGACTACTGGCAAGTCCAGAGTTTAGTTTTGACTAGACCTTTGTTGGCAAAGTAATGTCTCTGCTTTTTAATATGCTGTCTAGGTTGGTCATAGCTTTTCTTCCAAGGAGCAAGTGTCTTTTAATTTTATGGTTGCAGTCACCATCTGCAGTGATTTTGGAGCCCAAGAAAATAAAGTCTGTCACTGTTTCCATTGTTTCCCCATCTATTTGCCATGAAGTGATGAGAGGAAAAGGGGACAACAGAGGATGAGATGGTTGGATGGCATCACCGATGTGATGGACATGAGTTTGAGTAGGCTCTGGGAGTTGGTGATGGACAGAGAAGCCTGGCGTGCTGCAGTCCATGGGGTTGCAAAGAGTCAGACACGACTAAGTGAACTGACTGACTGATGGGACCGGATGCCATGATAGACTTTATTTTCTTGGGCTCCAAAACCACTGTAGATGATGACTGCAGCCATGAAAGTAAAAGAGGCTTGCTCCTTTCATGACAAACCTAGACAGCATATTAAAAAGCAGAGACATTACTTTGCCAACAAAGGTCTAGTCCAAACTAAACTATGGATTTTCCAGTAGTCACCTCTGGACATGAGAGTTGGACCATAAAGAAGGGTGAGTGCCAAAGAACTGATACTTTTGAACTGTAGTGTTGGAGAAGACTCTTGAGAGTCCCTTGGACTGCAAGGAGATCCAACCAGTCCATCCTAAAGGAAATCAGTCCTGAATATTCATTGGAAAGACTGATGCTGAAGTTCCAACACTTTGGCCACCTGATAGGAAGGGCTGACTCATTAGAAAACACCCTGATGCTGGGAAAGATTGAAGGTAGGAGAAGGGGATGACAGAGGATGAGATAGTTGGATGGCATCACCAACTCAATGGACATGAGTTTGAGCAAGCTCCGGGAGTTGGTAATGGACAGGGAAGCCTGGAGTGCTGCAGTCCATGGGGTCGCAAAGAGTCAGACACCACTTGGTAACTGAACAACAACAACCAGCTGCCACCTCCCAGTCAGGTCACTTCCTTCCCTAAGATGACAGCTCTCCAATCTTTTCAGCCTGTGAAGTCCACCCATAGGTCCAGTTCTATCCCTAGTACTGTCCTTCTTCAACCCGAAATCCTCCCCTGACAACGTTCGGTGAACAGCTGTATCTGATGCCTCCTTCAAAGGAGAAAGAAAAGAAGAAGCCAGTCGCCTTTCATTCCTGCAGTCCTTCAACAGATACTTAGGGAGGGCCAGCAGGGGCTGCGCTGGTGGCTCAGTCAGTACAGAATCCACCTGCAGTGCAGGAGACCTGGGTTTGATTCCTGGGTCGGGAAGATCCCCTGGAGAAGGGCATGGCAACCCACTCCAGTATTCTTGCCTGGAGAATCCCATGGACAGAGGAGCCTGGCAGGCTGCAGTCCATGGGGTCGCACAGAGTCAGACATGACTGAGCGACTTAGCACATACACACACGGCAGGTGCTGAGCTTTGGATACAGCAGTGATCAGAATAGAAACGGGAGCCTGTTACACAGAATGGAGTCAGTCCAAAAGAGAAAGATAAATATTGATATCAACACATATATGGAATCCGGGAAAATGGTGGCGATGGACTTATTTGCAGGGCAGCAATAGAGACTCGGGGCTTCCCAGGTGGAGCTAGTGGTAAAGAACCCTAAAGAATCCCTTGGACAGAGGAGCCTTAGGGGCTACAGTCCATAGCGTTGCGAAGAGTCTAACGCAATTGGAGTGACTTAGCATGCAGATGCGGAGAAGGCAATGGCACCCCACTCCAGTACTCTTGCCTGGAAAATCCCATGGACGGAGGAGCCTGGAAGGCTGCAGTCCATAGGGTCGCTGAGGGTCGGGCACGACTGAGCGACTTCACTTTCACTTTTCACTTTCATGCATTGGAGAAGGAACTGGCAACCCACTCCAGCGTTCTTGCCTGGAGAATCCCAGGGACAGGGGAGCCTGGTGGGCTGCCATCTATGGGGCCGCACAGAGTCGGACACGACTGAAGTGACTTAGCAGTAGCAGTAGCAGCATGCAGGTGGGGTCATACAGAGTCGGACACAACTGAAGCAACTTAGCAGCCGCAGCAGCATGCAGGCACAATGGAAACATAGCATAAAGGACAAGCTTGTGGACGCAGGGAAGGAAAGGAGAGGGTGCAGTGAATTGAGAGGGTAGCATTGAAACATACACATTACCACATGTAAAATAGCTAGCTAATGGGTAGTTGCTATATGACACAGAGGGCTGAACCTGCGCTCTGTAACAACCTAGAGGGGTGGGAGGGAGGTTCAAGAGGGAGGGGACATATGTATACCTATGGCCGATTCATGTTGATGTATGGCAGAAACCAACCCAATATTGAAAGCAATTATACTCCAATTAATAAATAAACACTGAAAAAAAACCAGAAATGGGAATCAGATAAGTTACAAAATGAATAAGCAAAATGTAAAAATGTTACTCGGTAATCTGTTTTAGAGAAAATTGAAGCAGGAAAGGGGCAAAGGAAGGAAGTCAGACAGAGAGAAGAAGGGAGGAATGGAAAGAGAGAGAGAGAGACTGAAACATTTCTTTTTAACCGCAGTACTTTGTACCCGTAGGTCCTGTATTTTACTCATTATGCCAGTTAATCATTGCAACCACTCAGCAAGGTGGGTTCTGTTCCCATTTGACCGAGCCGATAGATCGGAGAGGTTAAGTAAACCTGCCTGAGGAGCAGCCCTGGCTGCAGAGAAATTCCAGGACTGTGGCTTCCTCCACACCTCCTACTGCTGCTCAGAGGTGGCTGAGAGGTGAGAATTCAAGTCCATTCCAGTCAGGAGCAGTTCACTCAGCGTCCACAGCTGCGACCTTCCCCTCCCCACACCATGGGGACCACAATGTCTCAGGAGGAACTTCCTGGCGAGCTAAAGCCACAAAAGCATGCCCTGGGGCTAATAAGGTCAGACTAATCCCTCCAGTGTGCAGACTGCTCTGGCCTCAAAGTATGTTCAGACACAAGTCTGGACTGTTATTATTGTCCCTCTTTTATTTTTTTAAATTAATTTATTTATTTTAATTGGAGGCTAATTACTTTATAATATTGTAGTGGTTTTTGCCATACATTGACATGAATCAGCCATGGGTGACCATGTGTCCCCCCATCCTGAACCTATTGTCCCCCTTTTAATGATGTGGTAATTGAGGCCTGATAATAGTAGGCTGCATTTTTATCTGTCTTTTGGCTCCAAAAATCAGAGCTCCTGCTTTTCAACGCTCCTTGCTGCATCCAAGCCTGCTGCTGCTGCTGCTAAGTCGCTTCAGTCGTGTCCGACTCTGTGCAACCCCATAGACAGCAGCCCACCAGGCTCCCCCGTCCCTGGGATTCTCCAGGCAAGAACACTGGAGTGGGTTGCCATTTCCTTCTCCAATGCAGGAAACTGAAAAGTGGAAGTGAAGTCGCTCAGTCGTGTCTGACTCTTAGCGACCCCATGGATTGCAGCCTACCAGGCTCCTCCGTCCATGGGATTTTCCAGGCAAGAGTGCTGGAGTGGGGTGCCATTGCCTTCTCCACATCCAAGCTTAAATGACCACAAATGTTAACTGACAGACAAGGGGACATGGAATGTTCGGGCCAGGAACTAGGGTCAAATTTCTACTGTCCCTCCACCCACAGTGGCCTTTGTGACAGGAAAGGGGAGAGCTGGTGACTGAGGCGTTTATAGAAGCAGGATGTCTTTTCTTTCATGGTTGAGGGGCCTGGGCCCCCTTCCTGAGTCACTCCAGTGGGTTGAGGTCTCCCCAGGCATGGACCTCTTAGGGAGGACCTAAAGGAAAGTGTTCCTAATCTCTGGGTCAGGCTTCCCAGAGCGGGTGGGCCTCGAAGGATGGAGCTGAGGTAGTATGTGGCATGCAGGCTGCCCAGGTCCCCGTACTTTCCACCTTTCCACCCCAGGCCCCCCCAGGAGGGCAGGCCTGCCCTGAGCTTTAAGTGGTTTCTGTGGTTTAGGGGTGGGGAAGAAGGGAAAGAGAAGTTGGTGACTGTTCCCCAGTTCCAAGCCGCCACCACCACCCTCCACCCCCTCTAGGCTGCTTGCCCCTCACTTTCAGATTCCCCTGATAAGGGAACTTGGGCACGTGGGGGGTGAAATGATTCTCTGATCCCTATCAGCCTCTTCCTTGCATAAAAATGTGAGGAGGAAATAACCAATGCCCTGCTCTGAAAGGACTGATTCCTCCAGAAAGGGGGCTGCGATTGGAGCAGAAGAGAGGAAGGGTAGGCAGGAGGGGACTTCCCAAAAGGATGAGTTACCTTCTTGCCCCAGGGAGAACACCAGCCATCCATGCTTAGGGCAAGGAAGGGGTAGAAATGTCCAGGAAGTGTGTAACTAGCTTAGGTCTAGGAGGACCCTGTCTTCCCAACCACCAGTCACTTCCTCCCCCACCTTACACAGTGACCCGAAGTGGCAGGGCTGAGAGAGGCAACCAGACCTGTGGTATCTGGGGCAGGCAGGGCTGCCTGGCACCGTGCTGGGGCCAAGTGTCCATTGCCAGGTGCTCTGCATGGCCTCTGCTCTGTGCCCATGCTTGGGAGGTCAGGAAGGATCCTGAGAGACCCAGAGTCACAAAGGAAGGGAGGGTTAAAGAGAAGAAAAGAGAGAGATGAGGCACAAAAAACAGAAGAGCCATAGGCATGGGGGGTTGGCAGGGGGAAACACAGAGACAGGGTCCTGAGTGGAAGCAAAGCCAGCTGTGGGTGGGGAGGGGCTAACAGAGCAGCACTCCCCGTGGCCCTGCCCCCCTGCCTCTCACTGGCTCTATTGATCTGCCTGGGGGTTCTTCAGAGAGCTTTGCTTACTGAAGCCTGCCCAAGGGGCTGCACCCCAAAACAGACCAACATCCTGTTCTGTGCAGAGAAGTATACACAGATGCGTGGGCCACGCATTTACCAAAAGGACACGGGGATAATCAGAGTCTCAGAGACACAGACACACGCCCTCAGACTCTCGGTACGAGAAGGTCCCCAAAAGTTTCCACTTCACTCTTCCTCACTCCCTACCCCCTTGTCAACCATCCTGGGAGCTGGAAAGTCCTTCTCTACTTCTAACCTCTGTCCTGTGAGCTGCAGCCCTGGGAGACTCTGGGAGCTACCTGGGAATTGAGGTGCCGCTGGGAGCTGAGCGTGAAGCTCCAGGGTGGGGCACAAGTGGAGGATGGCAAGATGGGAGGGCAGGCCGGGGAGGGGACAGCTACCCGCCTCTCCACGCCAGGTGCCACGTGCACCACGTCGGGGGGAGTGGGCTGCAGTCACGAGGCTGAGGCGTGTCTGGCTCCTGCTCTGCTGTTTACCAGCTGGGAGTGAGAGCAGGAGGAGGTGCCAGGGAGCCTCCCCACTGCAGCCTGGCCGCTGGCCAGCCAGCCTGTTGGGTAACCAGGAGAGCCAGGCCCAGCTAATCAAACTCTGGGCTGAGGCTGTGCAGGAGATCAGTGGCACCCAGGATCCTCAGAAGCTGTATCCTGTGGCCTCCCCAGAGCCCTTCCTCCGTGGGGGCTGCCAGACTGGGGCGGGGTGGGGGGGGGGGAGAATCTCCTTCCTGCAACTACTGCATGAAGCATGTCTCCTCTACACTCCTCTCCCATTGCTCCTCTGCCTCGGCACACACCTCCAGGCCTGCCCTCAGCACCCAGCAGACCAGGAGGCTGTGAAGGCATCAGGGAGCTGGGGAGTTCTAGGGAAGGTCAGCAAAGTGCAGACGCTAAGTAGGCAGAGGCCTCAAGGAAACCAAGAACTGCTGGGATGAACCCGACCTCACCCTGTAGAAGAGGCACCATCCACCAAATATGCCACCCCATCTTCATCTCTCCCCTCCCCACCTCCCCTTCACCAGTCACCTGTCTTGGTGGCTCAGTGGTAAAGAATCCACCTGCTAATGCAGGAGACACAGGTTGGATCCCTGGGTTAGGAAGATCCCCTGGAGGAGGAAATGGCAATCCACTCCAGTATTCTTCCCAAGAAAATCCCAGTGACAGTGGAGCCTGGCAAGCTGCAGTCCGTGGGGCTGCAAAAAGTCAGACACGACTGAGTGACTGAGCACACATGTCTTGGTCAAATAGAAAGCGCATGATTCTAGAGTCACAAAGACCTGGGTTCAAATCACAGCTCAACCACTTACTGTCCTTGTACAATCCCTGGGCAAGTTGTGACTATCTTCGAGCATCCGCTAGCTTTGAGCATCACATAGGTATCTGAAGCAACTATGCTTGCTCCATGGTGGACATTGGGAGGATTGGAGAAAATCATGGATTTACAGAAAGTGACTGGCAAAGGACCCAGCACACAGTAGGTGATGCAGAAAGGCCAGTGCCCTTCCCGTCACCTGTCCTGTCTCTCCTCAAGGCCCCAGACTCTGTTCCTCCCATCTCTCCCTGTGTCCCCTCCTGATGCCGGGACGCTCTGCCAGCCACTCCTTTCCCCTGCCTGCTGTCGGGCCAGGTGCTCCCTCCTCCTCCCTCTTCCCTCCCCTGGGCCCTGCTCCCTGCCCTCCTGGGCAGTCAGGGCAGCAAGGACGGCACCAAGGGAGTTGCCCCATGGACAGGGCCCCACAGAGACACCACCGAGCCTCGCAGGGTAAGAGGCCCTGCAGCCTTACAGGCAGGTGGAAGGGGCTCCCAGGAGGTGCAGAGGAGAGATGGGAAGGGGCTGGTCGGGACGTGAGAGGGTTGGGGCAAGAGAAGAGAGAAGGAGAGAAAGATGAGTTAGCAGGGGAGGGTAGGCCGGTGAGACAGAACAGGTCTTGATAGAGACTGAAGGAGACACGGGAGGAAGGGCTAAGGGGCCAGACAGAGGAGAGAAAGAGGAGGAGGGAGAAGCAGGAAGCACGTGGAGGGGAAAGAAAGGCAGCCGTGAAGAAGGAAGAGACAGGTGGGCTGGGGGAGGAGAGGAGAAGAGAAGAGAGTCAGGGAAGCTGGAGGGAGGAAGGGCCAGCATGTGGGCAGGGTCTGGTTTCAAGTGAGAGCGCCCCCTGGGAGGAGGGGCGGACACTGCTCATCTGGCTGGGACCCCGGGCAGCAGTGAGAGGCCGACCACTCCACCTTCTGTTCATTCAGCGACGGAGGAAGCCGTCCTGCCTCTAAAGATGACAAAGGTCAGGGGAGCAAGCAATAGAACCCTGTCCGCTGCCCACGCCCACCCCCAGCACTTTGCTCCCCACTGGCTCAGGGTTGGGGGTGGAGGACGCGGTTTCATTTCTGCAGAAAATGTGGGACGCTCGGCCAGGGGTAGCGGGGCGGGGGGGCCAGGGGGTGTGGAGAGTCAGGCAGTCCTTGGCCCCACGGAGGGTCTAACTCAAACCGCTCAGCGGGATCCCATGGCCACATGCTCAGTCAGGTGTGAGCCCTGAGGCAAAAAGTGGTGGGGCCACCTGGTGGAGGGAGAACTCCACTGCCGGGGCAAGCAAGGGGAGCTCCCCCACCCCAGGCCTGCTGTGAGGTTCAAGGCTAGAGGCTAGGGAAGAGGGTGCCACGTCAGGGAGGAAGCTGGGTGGGGCCAGGCAAGATTGGCGGCCAGAGGGAGGGGCCGGATGGAGCCACTCCCTCTCCGCGCAGTCCTCCCCCCACCCCACCCCAGCTGAGCCCAGACCTTCAAGTCCATCACTCCCACCCAGTCCAGCGGAGGAACTGGCGTGTAGGGGGCACCTCCTGGGCAGAGCGACAGTGTGTGAGCATTGGACAAGTGCTGTGCTTAGTCGCTCGGTGGTGTCCGACTCTTTGCGACCCCATAAACTGTAGCCCGCCAGGCTCCTCTTCCATGGGGACTCTCCAGGCAAGAACACTAGAGGGGGTAGCCGTTCCCTCCTCCAGGGGATCTTCCCAACCCAGGTATCCAACCCAGGTCTCTGGCATTGCAGGTCTCCTGGATTCTTTCCCATCTGAGTCACCAGGGAAGCCCACTCGGCAAGTAGAAGGAAAAAGTAACAGGAGAGCCAAGTCAGAGGTCAGGGGAAATACAGGGGGCTTAAGGCAGGCCTGCAGCATTTACTGAAATGAAAGACTGTCCTTGTGCTCTGTGAGGAGCTGCTGTGTGGATGTACAAAATGCAGTAAGGTCTGGCAGGGAAAGCTTCTTCGCAGGGACTCCTTTGATAGGTGTTTAATAAAAGTTAACCATATGAATGAATGACATGATCTTCCCTGCTCCAACCAGGCTCTAGCTAAAGGCTTCCCCCTCAGCAGCTGCCCCTCTGGAGGTCTGTGCCTCCCTGCCTTCCTCCCACATCAACCCATCTGTGCTCCCTACAGCCTTCTCTTCACCTGGACCAGCCACACACAGCACGAGGCATTCCTTCTGCAGGCTGGGGGGCCAGTGGAGCCAGAGCCTGCAGGAGGCAGTGTGTGTGGTGGGGGTATCTGTGCTTGCAGCTCTCCCTTCTTCCTTCTAACATCTTCACTACCCTACCCTCAACTCCTGCACCTCAAAATTTCCAGATGCTTGCGGGCACAAACAAGCAACCAAGAGTTTTAACTCTGGCCGCTTGGTTCAGTAGTAACGAATTCTCCTGACGATGCAGGAGACACAGGTTTGATCCCTGAGTCAGGAAGATTTCCCTGGAGGAAGAAATGACAACGCACTCCGATATCCTTGTCAGGAAAATCCCATGGACAGAGGAGCCTGGCAGGCTACAGTAGTAGGGTTGCAGAGTTGAACATGGCTGAGCATGCTTGTGCAGCCAGCAGAATATTTACTGTGTATCTCTAAGGGGGAAGCACTACAAAATAACAATGTGAACAAGGCAGACACAGTCCCTGCCTCCATAGGGCTTACTGTCCAGCAGGAAAGCTCCCTGTTCTTAGATTATGAACAATTATAGCAGTGAGATGATGTGATGAGTGCCAGGAAATCAACTGGTGCTGAGTGTGTCAGCACAGGGGCAGGAGGGCTTCTCTCAGGAAAAGACCTGCTTGGGAACTTGGGGGCTGAAAAGTTGTCTAGATTGAGGAGGGGCCAGGGAAGGGCCTTCCAGGCAGAAAGAATAATGTGGGGAAGTCCCAGGGTGGTGAGGAGCCTGGCACATTTCAGGATTTGAAGAGGCTTCGCGTGACTGTAGGGCAGAGTGAAGAGAGCAGTGCAGTGGAGGTGGTCCCACCTTCTCCCCAGACGCCAGGTTCTTCCAGGAAGGACTGGGGTGGGGGTGAGGGCCTGAGCTTTGGGGAGGATCTCTTGATCCTCCATGGTCCTCGACTTTTGGCCCTGACCCCCTCTCTTCTCCTTACAGAGCTGCTGGCTGCAAAGAAGACCCACACCTGTGAGTAGAGGACTGGGGCAGGAACTGGTGCTGGGGTGTGGAGAGATGGCAAAGAATCCAGCAAGGGCGCCAGGAGGCCCATGCACGGAGCTGGAGCAACCGGGCAGAGGTGGCCAGGTCTGAAAGGAGGTGGAGCTGAAAAACCAGGGAGACGGGGAGATGAGGAGGAGTGATGAAACCTCAAGATTGAGGGGCAAAGGGAGGAGATAAGGGAGAAGCCTGGAAAGTGCGAGGGAATGTCGCAAAGAAGTAAGGAGACGACAGTGAAAGGGAGCCACAGGAAGGAGGAGCCGCTGGACAGAGGCACAGGAGATGCCGGGTGGGGCGGTGGGGGGCAGGGCGTGGGCAGTGGCGGAGATCGCTAGGTCAGGCAGGGAGCTGCTGAGGCAGGGTGGCCTCAGGGACTCAGGGAGCCTGCACCAGGCTTTGTGGCGGCAGAGTCAGGTTTGCTGTGCATCTCTGTGGTTAACACATCCCAAGGCATAAACAAGCCTGGGGCCAGCCTGTGCAGAGCAGGAGAACAGGAAAGCCTTCATCTTGGTAGGAAACACATGGAGAAACACACTCTGGGTCCTGGGGACATTGAAAGACTGAGGCTGCAACCTGTGAGGAAGGGATTAGAGCTCAGGAAGGACTTGCCAATGGATACTAGCAAGGAATAGCTTCTCCTGGGAACTCTCAATTCATCAGATCTGTCTTCCTAGTTCATAAGACAGGCTACACCCCCAGAAAATGCACCCACTGCACCTTGGTCTCAAAGTTCATGTCCCATCAACGTGCCCTTCCAGCCCCAGGATGCCTTCTCAGAATCCTTGAACTGAGGAGGACCACTCCAGGGCATGAGAGGTCACCTGCCTTTCTCCATGGCCCTCCCTTGGACTGCCGACCAGTTCCTCCTGAGAGCTCACTGCAGTTCTTTCTGCTGCCATCATTGCCTAGAGCTCCCTGTTCCAAGCAGAGACTCTCAGAGGGCCCAAGCATCACCCTCCTCCCTGAGCTGGTCAGATAGGGGCTGGGGGGCCACCAGGAGGCTACATCCTTCTGAGTGGGGGGTTGCTTTGCTCAGCACAATCCTGATCAGTGCCTCGCCTGCCCCTAGCCACAGGGCCCCACGGAAATGCTGAGCAGGGCCCTGGGAGGAAAGCGGGTCAAGGAGTGACGCGGGTGAGCTGGGGGAGGCGGGGGCCAGGGACCATATGTGGGTGGGGGGGAGAAGGGGGACTTTCGGAGCATCTGGAACTGGAAGAGGCTAAACGCCATTCCTACCCTCAACCCCTTACCACAGAAACCTCGGCCAGGACCACACCCCCTCATCCCCTTCCAACCCACTGGCCCTGTGCAACCACCTCCACCCCACCCCCGCCCGTGAGGGTCCTCAGGAGAACATGGGCTGACAGCCCCTCCCCCAACCCACTGCCAGCTCCTGAGTGCCCAAGGAAGGCCAGCGGGGAAAGGCCTGTGCCAGGCGCCATTGGAGTCCCGGCAAGATCAGAGGCCTCTTGGGAGGTTTGGCCCAGAGAATCCAGGAAAGATTAATGCCTCCCCCAGGCCCAGAGACTCTGAAAAGTGGGCTCTGGAGCGTAGACAGTCGTAAAAGGGGGCTCCAAGACAACCCCAGGAAGGGAGAAGCCCGACAGGGACTCCCAGACTGAGAGGGGCACCTGATTACTAAGGGGTCCTGAAGAGGGAACCCCGAGGCTGAGGTGCCCACAGAGCAGATATGAGGCTGAGAGGGCCTCTGAGGTTGATGGACCCCAGAGAAGGACTCCAAGAGCAAGAAACTCTACAGACTCACACAGCAGGAGACCCTCCTAAGCAGACCTGAAGCAGAAAAAGCTTCCCATTTCTCAAGTGTAATCTGGGGTCAAACACCCTGATTTTGAGTCCTGACTCTACCACTTTGCTAGCTGTGTGACCTCAGACAAGTTACTTAACCTCTCTGCGTCTCACTGGCCTCATCTTTGAAGTAGGGATAATGGTACCTACAACATAAACTTTCTGGGAGGATTAGATCATCCACATAAAGCCTTAAGAACCATTTCCGGCACATGGTTAAGCATTATTAACATCATCTTCATTCCGAGTTCAGCAGTTTTGCTCCTGAGGAAATTTCTGACAGACTAATCCCTCCTACAGATAGTGGCATTTGTCTGATGGTTATTACTGCTACTATAATCACTTATGCCCTAGCCCAGGGCATGCACCGTGTGCAGGGAGGGCATGAGCGTGGTGGGTGGTGGAGACGGCTGTTGGCAGTCCATAGCGTCGCAGGTGGCCCCAGGCAGACATTCTGTGACTTACCTCTAGAAATAGCCCCGTCCCTGGAGTCACCTGGCAAAGAGGGTCAGGCTCTCGGGGATCCTCGGGGGGAGGGGGAGTAAGGACCTGGCCCCAGGCTCGTGTGAGCTCCATTCCGGCTCCCCAGCCAGAACTACCCTGGCGGGTGGAAACAGCTTTTACGCGTGTGGCTGTCGCCTGTGGTTTTGGAATTTTCCAACGCCCCCTGCGATTGGCTGCCCCGCCCCTCACACTCTGCCCCAGGCCCAGATTGGCCACATGGGGCGCCTGTCATCCTACCCGCTGCATCCCAGGGGGGGTGGGGGGGTGGAGTTGGGGGGGGTTGTCACTCGGCCACCTGTGTGGTGCAGATCTTAAACCCCCCGGCCCAGAAGCATTGGGGGAGAGCTAGGTGCAGAGCTGCGGACTGAGGCTCTGCCACGAGGGCCTGGCCCCCACCCTTGCTGTCAGCTGCGCCCCATCCCTGGACCACCCCGGCTGAGAAGGACAGGGAGCCCAGGCGGCAAAGCCCAGGACTCAGTCATGAGAAGTAAGTGAATGGGCCTCCTGGGAGCGGGGAAGCCTGGGGCCCATCATCATTCCCGGGCCTTCTGAAAAGGAGGGGACAGTGTGGGCAAAAGCCGAGTGCTCTTCCCTGGCAGGGTGTGTCCTGGTCAAGGCCAGGGTCTGTTGGGTGGAGTAGCCGTGGAGTCTTGTTCCTCAAGCGGTTCCCTTACAGCAGTCGCAGTAAAGGGACTGTTGAGGAACTCCTCTGTCATGGGCTCTGGCAAGGATCTCCCAGAGCAGGTGAGGTGCCCTGCGCCTTGTTTTACAAAAAGAAACTGAGACCCAGAGGGGCCCAGTGCTTCACCCCTAGATCACACAGCTGTAGTAGGTGGAGGCTGGCAATTAGCAGGCAGCCCAGACTCGCTGTCCCGGCACCCACCGCAGTGTTTCCCTCCACGCCTCCAAACTAACTGTGGGAGGGTGAGAAAGGAGGCCGGAGGAGCTGCTGTGCCCTGAGGCAGCGGGTTGGCGAGGGTAAAGAGAGGGCAGCTGGCGGAGGGGGTCAGAACCCCAGCATCCAGGCCTCTGAGCCATCATACTCCCTGCCCACTGCAGGATCATGAGAACCAAGCGGAATCCAGCCAGGGTGTGTGTGTGTGTGTGTGTGTGCGCGCACGCGTGCGCTTGCGCGTGTGAGAAAGAGACCCCTCATCCCAGGTTCAGATGCCCGTTTGATGAGTAGGATCAGGCAGTAGAGATGAGAGCAAAAAGCCTTCAACTTTACCGGCTTCCTGGCCAAAAGCCATGGGCCAACAGCTGGTGGGCAGATGTCTGGGGTCCCTGTGCCTTCCAGCAGAGCAGCGGTGGGCAAATCGCCCTCATGTAGGGAGCCAGAGAACCTCCCAGAGCATAGGGTGAAGGACAAAAAGGGAAGCCCTGGACCCCTGTGGCCTGAGGCAGGAAGCACCCCCAGCCTCAACTGGGGGTCTTCCCACAACCCACAAAAGAGAGTCCATATTGTGTACTGGAAAAACCCACTGGCTGAGTCTAAATACCAGGTTCTGAGCCACCTCTGTCCCTGACTAGCCTTGTCCTTAGGCAAGTCATTGCGCCCCTGTCTCTTGTTTAAAAAAAAAAAAAAAAAAAGCTGAATTTAAAAACAAAACTAACTTTGGAGAAGCTCCCGTTCTGAGCAAGCAGAGAGCAATGATCTCCAAGTAAAGCATCCCCCAGGGTAGTGGAAGAAACTCAGAGGAGACACGGAGAGGTGGCCAAGGGAAGGAAAGAGCCTCACCTCCACACTTGGAGTGGAGACTCCCGTGCAGGCGTCCGAGCTGTGGCAGCCAGGAGGGGTGAGGAGACCCAAACTTCAGTTTCCCTTCTAGCTTCTTCCCAGTAACAGCAAAGTTTAGCAGGAAAGGTTAGCAAAGGTTAGTCTTCCCAGAAATGATCTCAAATCAGCCAGTCCACTTTCGGAAGAAGCAACGGTCAGATGTGCTTTAGAGCCTGGCAGGAGGGCAGGAGAGCCCGGGACTGAACGGGGAGACACTGAACAGAGCAGCTCTACGTGACAAACCCACCCCCCACCAAGCTGGTAGGCTGGAGAGGGTCTCCTCCCATCCGGGGTTGGTGCCGCCAGTCCTTCTCACTTGGACGTCTCTGGGCACCGCATAGCCCCTCGTGAGTTCCCGCTACCTCCCTGTCCTCTGACCTTCTCTGGGGCAGGCAGAGCACTAGGGGCTTGGAACTGTGACCCACACAAAGACCAAGGTCCAGACACACCAGGAGCAGAAAACGGACCAGTGGCACTTCCCTGGTGGTCCAGGGGCTAGGACTCTGTGCTCCCAATGCAGGGGGCCCAGGTTCGATCCCTGGTAGGGGAACTAGATCCCACGTGTTGAAAATAGAAGATTCTGCATGCTGCAACTAAGACCCAGTGCAGCCAAATAAATTTTTTTTAAGAAGAAGAAGAAAGAAACCAGACCAAGAAATAAAGAGAGATGCAGAGGCCAAACTCGAATGACAGAAGATCTATAAATACACGGGAAGAGAGTGATGTCTAGATAGAGCTACAACTGGAGAAATGCCAGGGGAGCCAGAGCATGACAACGTGTAGCCTGAAACAGGACTGAAGTGCCAAGGATGGGAAGGCACACAGACCCAGGGAGTGACAGAGAGAAGAGAAGGTGGGCAGGAGAGGGGAGACACTGAGGATAGGTCAGGTGCAGGAAGGCAGAAGTGGGAGGGAGGGAGTTTATAGAAGTTCCCAAAGAACGACAGGGACTCTGCCATCGTGACCTGCTGCCGAGTAGAGAGGAAACATCCATTAGCCAGAAGAACTTCCCAGCCAGACAGAGGGAGGGTGGCCCCGTCACCTCACTCCAGGGCATGGCTGGAGTGGAGACGGACATAAGGCCCTGGCGTTAGGCCTGGATGGGGAGGTGGGAGGGCACGGGCTATGAGGTTGCATTCTCATCTTTGTTGTGCCCTGATTTTCCTCAAGTCTGGTTATGATGAGGAGGACCTGTGAACCAGAAAACAGTCCAAGTCCCAGGGAGCCACAGACCTCACCCAGAGAGCTCAGGGCCATACAAAGGGCCCCCTCCTTCCTCGAGTCACCCTTGTACCTTTGGCTTTTTCTCTCTGCCCATTCCTAACAGGACTCCCAAACACCTCCAGCTCAGGGCTCTAGAAGGTGGGAGCACCCCAGCCTGTCCCATCACCATGAAACATGGGTATTGGTGTGGCTGCCCCTCCCAGGGGCTCCCTCCCCTCCCCTGCCTCTGTCCCCTGATTCAGATGGGGAACAGGGACTTTCCCATGCTGAGAGCTCTCCTAGAGAGGCAGCCCTGGGGTCTCCTCCAATGACTAGTCCTTTCTGAGATCTCATCTCCACTCCTCCAGCTGACCCCTCCATGGGACTCCAGGCTCAGAAAGGATGGAGATATCCATCTAGGAGGAGGGACAGCAACATGGCAGGGGCGCGGGGCCAGAGCCTGGGTCTTTCTGGGGGCCCTGGCCTTCCCACAGCAGCCGAGGCCCTCTGGAAAGGAGACTCGAGCCTCGGGAAGGCCGCTGGCGGTGTGTCTGGGCTCCTGCTCCTTACTGCTTCCTCCTGGTGATTCATCCCCTCCCCCCATCCCCTGGTTGTTTTCACTCAATTCTTTTGTTTCCCCTTCTTTCTCCTGTCCCAGACTGCGGGGGCGGCGGGGGCACCAGGAGGGGGGTTTCAGGTGGCTGGCTGTCTTTCGTAGCTTTTCAAAACCCCAGACTCTCCCTCGCCCACCTGAGTTTTAGCTTCACTACTTTCTCAGCCCTGGGACCTGGGTGTATCAGCAGAAAATTTTCACCAAAGGCAGGCAGGAGCGTTCGCCAGGTACAGCGGCTTCTGTTCTGACCCCCACCTGCCCTCCCCTTCCTGCTGTTTGTGGCGCGGGGAGCCCACCACCAGCCGTGGTTTCCAGCTTTGCAGAAGCTGCGGGAACTGAGAGCTGAGAAAGGACGGAGGCTGGTGACCCGCTGGGGTACACAGGGATCCCCTGGCCAGAGGTGTGGTCTCTGTGGGGAGAGGGACTGAGTTGGAGCTGGGGGGTGGGAGCCCCTGAGCTAAGAAAAGAGATACAGTCCTTTCTCACTCACTCACTCACTGGTTTCTGCAAAGAGGCCTACCAGCATGCCTGACCTGAAAGCCAGACCATACACCAGCGGAGCTGTGGGCCTGAGAGGAGTCCTAAGTCAGGAGCTCGGCTCGGGTGGGCGAACCATGGTTAAAGGCAGGAGAGGGCTGACACCACGGGAGAAGGTATGGGGCAGAGGGAATAACGACTGTCTGGATCTTTAGCCTAGATGTGAGGCCCGGCTTCAGTGCCGTGGGTGTCCTCCCTGAATTCTGGTCCTAGCCCCCCCCCCTCACTTTGCGCTTCCGCTGCAGCCGGTAAACATGCCCCCACCCACAAGCTGCCTAGTGCATTTGGGTGTCTCATCCTTCTAGAGTGAAAGGCTCAATGGCTGGGGACCCTGGCTCTCAGGTCACAGAGACCTGGGCTTACATACCAGATCTCCCACTTCTGGTGAGGACCAGCAAGCTTGTGCAACCTTAGTCAAGCCACTTACTCTCCCCTGGACTCAGTTTTCTCATTCTTAAAATGCGGACGATACAAAGAGTACCTACTTCACGGGATTATTGTGGTCATTAAACGTAAAATGTATGTAAAGCCTGGCACAGAGTAAGAATTCAGCCAATGCTTATGTCTATCATGCTTGTGTGTGCTCAGCCACTCAGTCATGTCTGACTCTTTGCGACCCCATGAACTGTTGCCTGCTGGGCCCCACTGTCCGTGGAATTTCCCAGGCAAGAATACTGGGCTGGGTAGCCTCCAGGCTTTTCTGTCCATGGGATCAAAAATACTAGAGTAGGTTGCCATTTCCTTCTCCAGGGGATCTTCCTGACCCAGGGATCGAGCCCATGTCTCTTGTGTCTCCTGCATTGGCAGGAGGATTCTTGACCACTCTGCCACCTGGGAAGGTGCCACCTGTCATCATCATTCTTAATCAATGTCCTTTGGAGAAAAAGAGAAAGAGGAGAGAGGAAAAGCCTAGCCTTGGGCAGATAGAGCACCAGGGGAAGATGAGGACCTCAGGGTGCCTCTGCCTGCATCTTTCTCTGCCAGAGCTGGGGTGGTTCTGGGGTTTGAGGGGAAAGATCCCCCTTGGTTGCAGCCCCTCCTTTGCTCCTACCACTTCCTCTCTGTGGCATAGGGCACCTGGACAGGGCCCAGGGCTGGCTTTCTAAGGTGGCACAGGGCCAAGCTCGGGATGTATTCAAAGAGCGCTATCAATGAATCTTGCAGCTGTGAGAAGGGTGAGATTAGAGGAGGCTGGAGGGAGGGGGACAGCCTACTTTGTCTCTACCGTATTTCCCCACATAGGAGGTGCTCAGAGGAGGCTCCCTGGGGATACTTCAACCCCCAAAGCAGTCCAGAAGAGATTCATTTTCTTTTCCTAGTCCTGTGTCGGAATGAAGGTTTAGAAGTCACACCGGTTGGCAGATAAAAGAAGGTAAAAGAATGAGCTGGGGAGGAGACCACCAGCCCCACCCTTATGCCCCAGGAAGAGGCAGAAGCAGGAAGAGGGACTACATTCTTGCTACTCAGAAATGTAGGGTGAGGACCAGCAAGCTTGGGCACCAACCAAGAGCTTGTTCAAATGCAGAACCTGGGTCCCTCCAACTTCCTGAGTAGGGACCTGCATCTTAACTAGCTCCCCAGGGGATCTTGTTGGCGACTCAGAGGTCTAGGGTCATGCAATCACTAGGTGCTTTCAGGAGGTATCATGTGTACGTGGGCACGTCGCTCCCTCCTTGGAACTGATGGGCCCTGGGACAGAACCTCAGTGTGCTACACCGATCTTCCTGAAGCAGCAGGCGAGGGCGGATAGAGTGAGGGCTGTTGTGGGAGCCATGCTGCAAGGGTTGACCTCGAGGCTCCTGACCTCTGCTTAGTTCTAGTTCCTGGCACTGTTAGGCCCTTAGGTGGTAAGTTCCTGGCAGGCCAGGCTCCTGGGAAACAGCTTGAGTAATCCTGTGATTACTCAGCTCCCCTCCCCAACCTGGGTTCCCACCAGCTGCTGCTTCAGGGACAGGGCTCATGGGGGGAGGTTGCAAAGGTGAGGTATTCAAGGTGTTTTTCAGCTCCAGCTCACCCCACCGCCACCTCTGCCGGTCCTCTTCCCGTCCTCTCCCCGCCCCTCCTCCACAAGTCACAGTCGTGTGCACCGGTACTTTCTCTTTGAGGTTTTGGGTAGATGGCATGGCCGGGGTACAGGTGGCAGGGCCAGGAGGGAGGAGCAGGATAAGAGGGCCTGACCGTGCTGACAGGGCCAGGCCTTGGGCATGGGGCCAGGACATGAGTGTGGGTTTTTTCTGTGTTTCCGGGGCTCTCTCTCCATCTCTGCGTCTGTCTCTGTCGTCTCCTGGTCCCGAACCTCTTGGTCTCTCTAGCTGAGAGGCTGGACAGTCTAGCCCCAAACCCCTGACCCTGTGTGCCTGTCTCACTCTGTACCTCTGTCTCGGACTGTGGCTGGGGAGTGTGGGACTATGGCTGGCCGGCCCAGTGGCTGGGGTCCAAACTCTGGTCTCCCCCAAACACGGGTATTTGTGAGTCTGGTCTGTGGCTGGCCACATTGTCCTATGAAAAGGGCAAGGTCCCGGTGACACTGTTGTGAGGTTCCTGGGGCTGGGACCAGCAGTGGGTCAGGTGGTGGGGCCGAGAGCCGTGTCTGGGTCAGCCATGCGGTCAGTGCACACACGCACACGGATGTGGCTCTTGGAGAAGGGAAGAGGCAGGGAGACCTGTGGTTGAGCGCTGGGCTGGAGCCCAAGTTCCTACTGTGGCTTGGCCTAGTCTCCCTCCCGCTTACTTTTTGGGTGACCCACGATGGTTTCTGCCCTCTCCGGGCTTAAGGCCACTGAGGAGTGAGATCCCACAATGCTGGAGGGGAACTGGTCGGGGAGAGGCAGGAGCTGACTCCACAGGAGACAAGTACTTCTCTTAGGCCTCAAACGCCTTCAGGGTTCTGTTCCCGCCGCTGTGCGCACCCAGTGTTTGCAGCTGCAAGGCACTTTGCTCAGGTGATTCCATGTACCCCCTATGCTAACACCCGTCACCCCCTGCACTGGCAACGCAGGCTGTGCTTACCCTGATTTTACTGACAAGGGCACTGAGACCTAGAGAATCCAGTGGCTAAGATGTGCAGGTGTCCCTGCATTCTCTGCCCCTTTTCCAGGTATCCAGTCCTCCCTTGTTCTCTCTTCCCTCCATTCATTCCCATCTGCTCTTAATTTACTGGAAAGAATCTGAAAGCTCTCTTGCCATCTGTCCTAGATGATCAGGACAGCCTACTGGGTGGGTGCTGGGCAGGATAGTGGACTGCCTGAGAACTCGAGTAGGAGAGACTCAAGTTATAATGGAGGGATTTCAGACACCCTGTCCCCCATGAGAGGCAGCTGCTTACTCTGACTCAGGTCTAGGCTAGCCTGAGGGGATGATGGTTTAAGGGTGACAAAAACAGTATTTGGGGGAGTAGTAGGCAAGCCATGGTCCCCCTCCCCACCTCACATCAGCAGGCCCTACACCACAACCAGAGTCCAGGCTGAGGCCAGAAGAGAATCCATAGCACTGTGGCTTTGCCTCCCAGGTGGCTGCTGCTTCTTCTGACCCTTGGAATCAGAGATGAGGAGGGGCTGTGGTCCTAGACCACTTTCACATCCTGCTCCATCCCAGGCAGGAGAAGGCAATGGCACCCCACTCCAGTACTCTTGCCTGGAAAATCCCATTGGTGGAGGAGCCTGGTAGGCTGCAGTCCATGGGGTCACAAAGAGTCGGACACGACTGAGCGACTTCACTTTCACTTTTCACTTTCCTGCATTGGAGAAGGAAATGGCAACCCACTCCAGTGTTCTTGCCTGGAGAATCCCAGGGACAGGGGAGCCTGGTGGGGGGCCGTCTATGGGGTCGCACAGAGTCGGACACGACTGAAGTGACTTAGCAGCAGCAGCAGCAGCCATCCCAGGCATTCTCCCTCAGAGGGGAGGCAGCAGGTCAGCAATGGCAGAGGAGAGATGCGCATGCCCTTAGGAGTGATGAAAAGACCTGAAAGAGAACCCATCCCTGCCCAGTCCCTCCAAAGATTGGCTGGTGGGGAGGTCGGCGGCTCGTCCCTGAAACTTAGCAGGGAGCTGTGGGCATTGACAAGGATGGGCAAAGTAGAAACGAACCTGGGGCCAGTAACCAACCACAGCGAAGGCCCCAGGGAGGTGGGTTACAATGAGCTTAGTGGGAGAAGGGGAGGGTCCTGGCAGCCAGTGAACAAACACTAGCACACAAATATGCACAGTGTACACACTGGCTCAAGCAGCGATGCCTGCTGCCTCATGAATCACACATACCTTTCACGCACACACACACACATGCACACACGCACACACGAGCACCCCTTCAAGCAGGCAACATGCCCACTGATGTGTGTGCCCCTGAAATCACAGACATGGATCAGCAGAATGGAAAGCTATGGGGAACTGGGATAGAGACCCAGCTCCTGAGTAAGCTAGCTGTGTGAACCTGGGCCAACCATCTGATCTCATCTGGCCTATTCCTTCCTCGGTAAAGGGGAAAAAAAGAGTCTGAATGATCCAATGGTCTCTAGTCCCAGCCAGTGTTAACATTCACGATTTGGGCTCATACAGCTGGAGGCAGAGGCCCGCGTACACACACGTAAGCATCCATACACAGCCACCCTCTGCTCTGGGCCAGGAACCTCGGAGCTCTGTTTGATCCGCTCCCTGGCTCTCAGACATCCAGAAGAGCTGGCTTGCTGCCCCCACTTTCCTGGGCTCCATCTGGCTTCTCTCTACCCTCTCTGGGCCCCACCCTGTGACCCTGCCCTCTTGGCCCCCCAGCCTCTGCACAGCCCCTCCCTGAGCCTTCACAGCCCGGCTGAGGGTGGCAGGCAGCTCTACCTGGCCCCCAGGTGCCTCCTGCCTGGTGCACCACATCTTCCCACCAGGCCCCACACTCTGCCCTGGGGGCCAGGCCCCAGTGGGGGGAGGGCAGCTCAGAGGAAGCCCCCTGGGCGGGAAGCAGGTGTTGTGAAGCAGTGAGGACTCCTAGGTCCCCAGGCGGAAGGGAGGCCGCTAGAGCTTTTCATCTTGATGGGCTGAGCAGGTGGCCTCTCTGCAGCTGCTTTCTCTGCCCCCATAGAACTGATACAACCCCAGCCGCTCCGCAAAACTAAAACAGCCTCCACAGACCCTCTGCTGAGTGGCATCTGGCATTCACTCCTTCTTCCATCTTATTGTTGTTGCTCAGTCACTAAGTCCTGTCCCACTCTTTGCGACTTCATGGACTGTATGTAGCCCGCCAGGCTCCTCTGTCCATGGGATTCTCCAGGTAAGAATACCGGAGTGGGTTGCCATTTTCATCTCCAGGGGATCTTCCCAACCCAGGGATTGAACGCACGTCTCCTGCTTGGCAGGTGGGTTCTTTACCACTGAGCCACCAGGGAAGCCGGGTCTTCCATCTTACAAGAGAGATAAAGCGAGATGGACTGGGGTAGGGCAGCAGAGGATACACCACGTCCCTGTATCTGCCTCCCAGGTGCTGGGGTAGGATGCACAGAAGGCTCCCAGGCTGACCTCTGCTCTTTCCTTCTTCCAGCACAAATTGAAGTGATTCCGTGCAAAATCTGTGGGGACAAGTCATCTGGGATCCACTACGGGGTTATCACCTGTGAGGGGTGCAAGGTGAGTGCTCGCTCATACACAGTCTCTTCAGAGGATAGACGGGGCTCGGTGGGCTTCGTACCGCCGGCAGGGCTGGTCTCCTGAGACAGCTAGGGAGCTGCCCGCTGGCGCCTTGCCTGGAGAGCCCTGTGCATGGAGGGCCTTGTCTTCCACTAGGGAAGTGACTGCAGGACAGATTATAATGGAGGAGGGAAAACTGAGGGGTCCTATGATCCGGAGGCCTTCAGACTGACG
Organism: Ovis aries; assembly: GCF_016772045.2. Classification (NCBI taxonomy): domain Eukaryota; kingdom Metazoa; phylum Chordata; class Mammalia; order Artiodactyla; family Bovidae; genus Ovis; species Ovis aries. Next base: position 101,744,869 of record NC_056054.1, on the reverse strand, counting down.
TAGGCCTGGCCAGGGTCAGCAGCCATGGTCTTCGCCTGCCTTCCCCAGGGCTTCTTCCGCCGGAGCCAGCAGTGCAACGTGGCCTACTCCTGCACCCGTCAGCAGAACTGCCCCATTGACCGCACGAGCCGCAACCGATGCCAGCACTGCCGCCTGCAGAAGTGCCTGGCCCTGGGCATGTCCCGAGATGGTGAGGCCAAGTGGGCAGCCCCCCAGGGCTTCAGTCGCCAGAGCGGCGGCCTGACCAGCGGCACCAGACAGGGGTTCGACAGCCTTCCGGGTCTCCGCCCTCCATCCTTCCCTCTGGCAGGCCCTGGTCTCTTCCACTGTCCAACGTTGGGGTGGGCGGGCTGCCCTCATCAGAGGTCTTCACAGTCCCCAGCTTCAGGCTCTGCAACAAAAACCCTTGTTTCCTCAAACTCCTAGACCCTTTCCCCCTTCCTCGGGAGGGACTCGACTCGCCTCCTGCTCAGATCCCATCCCCATCCACAGTCCACATCTTTCCCCAGCTGCCCCTGGCTCCAGCTCCACCTGGCTCCCCGCACCCCCATCCACAGCTTGGGACAAAGGGCTGCGACTATGAATGGGACACAGTTACCCTGAGAACAGCCCAGAAGGCTGAGGTTGGCGAGGGTGGCTGTTCCTGGTGCCTTTCTCCATCTTTCTCAGCCACTGCCCCCTTGCAGCCCCCAAACTGCTCCCCCCTCCAACACCGCAGAAGGAGCCCAGGGTGGGGCTGGGGGAGGCATGAGGTGATGGGGAGCCAGAAGGAGCCTGTCAGCACTTTTCAGCGCCCAAAATAACAAAGTGAAAGGAAACACGAAGGGTTGCAAAGGGGCAGGCGGGGTGAGGGGCTGTGCCCCCACACCTGGGAGGGGCGGTGGGGTGAGTGAAAAGGCAGGAAAGAGAGAGCAGAAGAGGATGTTCAGAAACAAGCCGCGGAGCCTGGGTTGGGCTGTGGTGAGTATCTAGGTCACCAGGGAGCCTGTAGGCCTGACCACAGGGAGACCTGTGTTCTCGGCTCTCCTCTTCCTCTGACCCTCCTAGATGGGCGAGGTGACCCCGATACAGCTTAAGGCTCCCCCCTCAGCCATCCCCAGCCCCATAGCAGGAGGCCAGGCTCCCCAGCCCAGACTCATTGCTCAAATTCTGCCACTTAGTCGAAGCTGGTTTCAAGCAGGGAGAGTTTGCTCATACGTCTGCTGATACATCTGGGCTGGACAGAGCCCAGAAGCAGACAGGAGTCGGGGGGAGTGGGTCTTGAACAGAAATGCCTGGATGGCAGGCTCTCAGCCAGACTGGAGAAGGTCTGCTCGGAGTGAGCTCTTCAAGGAGCAGCAAGTTAATCCTGTAATGGTCACAGTGCCTATGACTCTGCCCTGTGCCGTGTCTTCCCGTCTCCAAAACTCCTGAGCCCCCGACCTCTTTCAGCTGTCAAGTTTGGCCGCATGTCCAAGAAGCAAAGGGACAGCCTGCATGCAGAGGTGCAGAAACAGCTGCAGCAGCGGCAACAGCAGCAACGGGAACAAGCGGCCAAAACCCCTCCCGTGGGAGCCCAAGGAGCAGAACCCCTCGCCTGCACCTTGGGGCTCCCGGATGGGCAGCTACCCCTGGGCTCCTCGCCTGACCTGCCAGAGGCCTCAGCCTGTCCCCCCAGTCTCCTGAGAGCTCCAGGCTGCGGGCCCTCCTACTCCAACAGCCTGGCCAAGGCCAGGCTCAACGGGGCCTCGTACCACCTGGAATACAGCCCTGAGCGGGGAAAGGCTGAGGGCAGGGAGAACTTCTACGGCACAGGCAGCCAGCTGGCCCCGGACAGGGGTGGACTTCACTCTGAGGACTCCAGGCGTCCTGGGCTTGGGGAGCCAGGACGGGGCCTGGACAGCTACTTCACCCCCAGTTTCCGCAGCACCCCAGAGGTGCCTTATGCTTCCCTGACAGAGACTGGTAAGCAGCTGGGGAGGCGGACAGCGTAGAAAGATGAGGGAGGAGCTTCCAAGAAAGGGCCCTGTGGGACTTCCCTGGTGATCCAGTGGTTAAGAGTCCACGTTTCCACTGCAGGGACATGGGTTCTATCCCTGGTCAGGGAACTAAGATCCCACATACTGTGCAGTGCAGCAAAAAAACATGGGGTGGGGGGCCCTAGTCAGCATCCCATGTAAACCAAGCATACACAAGGGTCTTGAGGGAGGCAGAGCAGGACTAGGCCAGGCAGAGGAGTGCCCTTGGTATGCGAAAGGTAGGAGCTGACTGAGATGGAACCTCTGCCTTCCTCCCCTGGCCCCAGAGCACCTGGTGCAGAACGTTTGCAAGTCCTACCGGGAGACGTGTCAGCTGCGGCTGGAGGACCTGCTCCGTCAGCGCTCCAACATCTTCTCGAGCGAGGAGGTGGCTGGCTACCAGAGGAAGGTGAGGCCAGGACACCGTACCGGGGAGGAAAGGCTCCTGCCACTACCCAGGGAGTCCAGAGACGGCAACCTGCACACATGAGTGGGCTTGGGGCGAGGCAGGTTATCCCAGAGAGACACAGTGTGCACCCGCTTTTAAGCATGCACCCTAGCAGATGGGTGAGAGCTTCTCCTTAGCTCCTGCCTATGGTTGTTTTACCTGGTCTTCATTGGTAAAGAATTTGCCTGCAATGTAGGAGACCTGGGTTCGATCCCTGGGTCAGAAAGATCCCCCTGGAGAAGGCAATGGCAACCTACTCCAGTATCTTCGATCTCATGGACAGAAGAGCCTGGAGGGCTGTAGCCCATAGGGTCGCAAACAGTCGACCACCACTGAGTGACTAACACACACACACACACACACACACACACACACACGCACACCCTATGTCCTTCACCACCCAGACCTAGAAGTACAGACCTTAGCATACTCTCCTTCCTCCTCCTCTATCAACAATAGTCAGACTCCTCATTAGCATCTGTTTCAACATTCTTTCTCTGCCAGGCACTGTGCTGAACACTTTACATAAATTATCCTTGACCCTTACAATAACCACCCCATGAGGTTGCCATTCCTGTTTTTCATGGACTGAGAAACTGAGCACAGAGGAGTTCGTAGACATACTCCACGCCACAAGGTAGTGGAGCCAAACGCAAATTTAGATCCATTGGGCCCCAAAGCACATTGTGCTAAGAATAGGCTAAAAACACAAGTGCTGAGGATGTGGGGGGTACTTGCCGTTCTGTCTGGGCTCCCATGGCCTCAGTGGGGTCCCGGGGGTCCTAAAAGACCGCTCCAGTGGGACCTCCCTTCTCCCTGCAGTCGATGTGGGAGATGTGGGGACGCTGTGCCCACCGACTCACCGAGGCCATTCAGTATGTGGTGGAGTTCGCTAAGAGGCTCCCGGGCTTTATGGAGCTCTGCCAGAACGACCAGATCGTGCTGCTCAAAGCAGGTGCCCGGGGAAAGCGGGCGGGCTGCGGGGTGGGGGGACCAGTGTGGAATGGGTGGGGCTGCGTGGAGGGAGGTGCCTCAAGGGGCCCAGGACACTGAAGGGGGACAGAGACGGATTCCTGGCTCTGTGTGACAACGCGCCTGCCTGTCTCCCCACTCCCCAGGAGCCATGGAAGTGGTGCTGGTCAGGATGTGCCGGGCCTACAACACTGACAACAACACAGTCTTTTTTGAAGGCAAATACGGTGGCGTGGAGCTGTTCCGAGCCTTGGGTGAGGGGCAGGGGGAGATGAGCAAGAGGAGTCCGATGCCAACCCCATCTGAGGCTTCCAGACCCAGGGCGCCCTCTTTCCATGACAGACTGCCCTCTCTGCTCCAGACACCAAGGGGGCGGGTGTCCTCGGGCACTGTGGCCTCAGCCGCCTTGCTCACTATTTCGTTTCCACCCTCCCAGGCTGCAGTGAACTCATCAGCTCCATCTTTGACTTCTCCCGCTCCCTGAGTGCCTTGCGCTTTTCAGAGGATGAGATCGCCCTCTACACAGCCCTCGTGCTCATCAATGCCAGTGAGTGTCACTGGGCTTGGGCAAAGGACAGTCAGGCGGTGGGGGCACGAAAGGTATTGAAGAGTCTGGACCTGTGTGCTGTGCTCAAGCAGCCTTCGCAGGTGGCGCTAGTGGAAAAGAACCCACCCGCCAGTGCTGGCGACCTAAGACATGTGGGTTTCCATCCCTGGGTCGGGAAGATCCCCTGGAGGAAGAAATTGCAACCCACAAGCAGGCGGTGGGGGCGTGACAGATACTGAAGGGTGTGGACCTTCGCTGTGGTTAAATCTGGCAAGGTGCTTTATAAAGCAGAATAAGCCCACCCAATGTTGCTGTAAAATAAGATGAGTCAAAAAAATAAAGATCCAGAGGAGCCTGAGAGAGGGAAGAGAGAACCGCAGGTGGGGCTGGAGAACTGGGGAGGCATGAGGAAGAGAGGAGGTGAGAGCAGTTGGGCTGCATGTGAGTCCCTGCCGGGGACCCCACCGTGGCCCCACTCTGGAGCCGCCTGTGGAGCTTTAGAAAACGAGTGCTGCGACTCTGACGTGGATCTCAGGTTCAGCCGGACACCAGAACTTTGCACGGCCTCTTGTAGGTTATTGTGACATGCCACCAAGCTTGAGAATCGCTGCTCTGTGTGAACTCGTTTTAAGGCAACATGCCATCGGGAATTCCCTGGCGGCCCAGTGGTTAGGACTCCATGCTTTCATTGCTGAGGGTGTGGGTTCAGCCCCTGGTGGGCAAACTAAGATCCCACGAGTCCTAGGACAGAGCCAAAAATAGAAACAAAAGGCTACCTGCCATCAGGGCAGGACTCTGGATGTCTGCTCCACAGAATGGAGTGGGCTGGGTGAGCCCAGCCGAATGCCAAGGATTCCGACAACCTGGGGAAGTGGATTGTGCTACTAACCTGAGTTTGTAGACCAAGTTACCAGTCCACTGGCTCTGCCAATGAGTAGAGCCCAAAACATGCCCCTTGACCTGGAAATAAAGACTGAAAAGATGACTTCTGGTTATTTTATGGAGTCAGGACAAAAGGTGGTTTGTCTCTTGAAGTTAGCCACAGAGTGCTACAGAAGGCCCAGTGCTGACCTAGGTTGGCTACACAAGGCCCATCTCCTCTCTGGGGCCATCTTTGCCAAGTCGGGGTGAAGGGGGAGATCTTTTCTTCCCCACAGCAGAGTTTTAGTGGAGAGCACTGAATTAGCTATGTGAAATATCTAGGTACCAGGGAGAAGGCAGCCTGGAACTGGGAGATCAGAATGTCTCATCTCTTTCATCTCTCCCCAGTTTTCCTTATAGAGAGCTACCCAAGGCCCCACAGCTTACTAACTCCAAAACAACACACACCCACACCCCCTACACTGTCTCTCACTCAGCTAAGAAGATCTCCGTTCAGCACAGATGTCCAGAATGACACACCTTTTGGGAGAAGTTAACGTCCATGTTCTTTCTTGTTTTTGCTGTGGTCCCATCCCCTCCTTCAGACCGGCCAGGGCTCCAAGAGAAAAGGAAAGTAGAACAGCTGCAGTGCAATCTGGAGCTGGCCTTTCATCATCATCTCTGCAAGACTCATCGCCAAGGCATCCTGGCAAAGGTAGGAGCAGTCCTGGGACAGAGGTCAGGCCCGGCGCCAGATCTGTGACCTCAGGGTTTGCGAGGACCAGGGTCTGAGGGTCCAGAGGAGGAAGTGCCTGAGAGCTAAGTTGTACGAGAGAGCTTGCAACAGCACAGGACACGGCGACTGAGCAGTCACTTCTGTGTGGGTACAAATGACAAGTTAGGGAGCCTGAAATTGGGAGGGACCTCCAGGGAACAATTCAGTTTAACAGAGCCACCGCTTACCAGCACCTGCTTGTACTGTGAGTGGAAAGATACAGAGATGCCGTCCTTACTCCCACCAAGAGTTTTTAACCTGCTGTGAAGAAGAGATTTGTATACCAATGACTCTAAAGCAGAATAGGATGTGATACGGGATAAAATAATAATGTGACTAACAACGTGCTTTCCCAGATATACTCATCTTTGTGACAACCCAGTCAGTAAGAGAGATGTTAAAATCTCCCTGTAGTGATAAGGAGACCTGAATGACTTGTTCAAGTTTACACAATCGTGGGTGATAAATGCAAGTCCCGGGGCTCTTTCTACCACATCTCTGTGCCCCTGATATATTACTAATATTGGGGAAATGTGACAGCATGGAATAGGGGTTAAAAATAACTTGAGGGCAAAAGGAGAGGCTCATAAATGTTTCCTAGTGAAGGTGGCATTTAAACTAGGCCATGAAATATTTATTTTAACAGGCATTGAGGGGTGGGATAGGCATTCCAGGCGTAGGGAACCATATGAGCAAAAATAAGGAGGAAAGATAATGTGTATGTGGAGAATAGTTGGTGGAACATTTTGACTACATGTTAAGATCGGAAGCTGGGATAGATTGATGGGGGCAGGAAAGTAGCAGAAGACAACCTTAAAAATTAGGTCAGGGAGCAAATCAGAGAGGACCTTCAATGCCATATTAAAGAATTAAGACTTTATTTCCAGGCAATGGAGAGCACCAAAGGCTAGAGGAATGATATCATCAGAGCTATTTTTTAGGCAATTTAATTTGGAACCAATGTAAGGGGACCATTTATGGAATGGTTCAAGCAATGGACGCTTGCTGTGTGCCAGGCACTGTGCTGGGTGCTGAGAATACAGAAATGACTTAAATGACAGTCTCTGCCCTACATAAACCTCAAGTCTGGTAGAACAGTTCAGGAGGAGCAGCACCTGGGAGGGCAGTTGGAAAGCAAATCTGGTGGAATCCACCTTCGGAATACATCACCTCCCCACCGTCACCCTCTTGCTGTCAGCGCTCACTTGGACCATTAGAGAGGCCTCCAGCTGGACCCCTGCTCCACACGTCTGTCCTACCGCAGCCACACGGCAGTCCTCAGTGCTCCTGTAGCTGCCGTCACGCTGAGAATCAAACCCAGAGTCTCTGTCGTGGCCAACTGGCCTCACGGCACGACCCCCGACTTCTTTGCTCACCTCGTCTCCTTCCACTGCCCTCTCAGTCACCCATTCCAGCAGCACTGGCCTCCTTGCTATCCCTTGAACACATCAAGTTGCTTCTCAGGGCTTTTGCACCTGCTGTTCCAAGTGCCTGGATGCTTCTTCCCCTAGTTTTCCAAACAACCTGCTCCATCCCTTTATTCTGGAGAGGTTTTCCCAGACTACCCCATCCAAAAAAGCTTTCTACCCATCAGCCTGCTTTATTGTTTTTTTGAAGAAGTTTTCTAATATTTATTGTCTGGCTCCCTCACTAGAATATACATTTAATAAAGGTAGAGATTTTATTTCATTCACCGACGCATCACCACAGCCCATCACAGTGCCCAGCCAGAAGGTTCTCAACACATATAATGAGAATGAATGAAAGAATGAATGAACGACCCTGTTGCAATAGCCCAGACAAATGCGAGGTAAAGCAGGAGGCATGAAAAGAGGAGGGATTCGAGAGGTATCAAGGGATCCCGTGCTGCCTGCTCTTCCCTGACTGTCCCTTTCCAGATAACTAACCTGGGGAGAGGGGGATGGTGGCTGGTGAGAGGTGCTTTTGAGCCTCACTTGGTGATACAGGAAACTGCAGAAGATAAATGGTTTTCTCAGTCTTTCTCCGGTGAGGTCTCTCTGCCTCTGTCTCCTCATGGACCTCTGGGCCTTTGTCATTCCCCTCCACTGGCTGAGTGCTGGCAATGGTGGTTTACTATTTGCAGTGTTGGGTATCTGTTTGGAAATTGCTTAGTCCAAAGAAACAGTTATTGAGCATTTGCCGTGTGCAAGCAGTATGATGGGTACGGAGGATACAGAGAGAGTGGGGGAGGAGAGGGAGGGAGAGAGACTCAAGGAGCTTAAATCTAGGCTGGAGAGATAGATAAATTGGATCATTTTCCTAAAATGGGATTTAAGTGCTCCACAGAGGGAAGCCCAAAGGAAGGGATCTTTAATCCAGGGAAATAGTCCTAGAGGAGGTAACACTGAAGGTGAGTAAGAATTAGCCAAGCACCAAAGAATTGAAAAGGCATTCCAGGTAAGGGGAACAGCATCAACGAAGGCAAGCAGGCGCCTAACAGTGTGTAAAAGAGTCACAGACTTTCGCTATTATAAAAACATGGGTTTTATAAGCGCTGGTGGTCCAGCGATTAAGACTTCAGGCTTCCAGTACAGAGGACATGGATTCGATCCCTGGTCAGGGAATTAAGAGCCCACATGCCACGTGGCATGGCAAAAAGATGTTTTAAAAAAGCATAAGAGAGTGAGAGAGTCTTGAACAGGGCTCATTTAAGGAGTATCAGGAACACCATTTGGGGGCTCAGCCAGAAATCATGTTCCTGTCCCACTGCGGTTCTCATGCACCTCCAGTTCCTTGAATACAGACCTACCCCTACAATGGGATCTGGATGACCCACAAGTGCTGAGTGTGCAGGGAGAGAGTACAGAGGGTTGTCGCAGCCCAGGAAGGATGGGAGGACTTCTCTGACCTGGGGACAGAGCTGCAGTACTCACCCTCCTTCCCCATGAACCCACCTCCAGCTGCCACCCAAGGGGAAGCTGCGGAGCCTGTGTAGCCAGCACGTGGAAAAGCTGCAAACCTTCCAGCACCTCCACCCTATCGTGGTCCAAGCTGCTTTCCCTCCACTCTACAAGGAACTCTTCAGCACTGAAATCGAGTCACCCGAGGGACTGTCCAAGTGACCTGGAGGAGGGACTCCGTTGCCTCTCCTATAGCCTGCTGGCTCACCTTTCCCTTGGTCTTTTCCTTTCCTGTGGCCCCTGGAGGGTGGTCTCTGACTGTTTGGGGGGGTGGGTGAACAAACGCTGAGACTGGGTTTCAGCCCACCGGCCTGCCTGGCAGCAGGCCAAGAGCCAGAGGGTCGGGATGGAGGGACTCTGTCCCCAGCCTCAGCTTTGTCTGGGCTCCTTTCCCATGCCCTGTCACCCCCAGCTTCTGGGAGGCCTGGGGTGGGATACAAGGACCTCTCGGAGGACCTAGGTATCCTCAGGACAATAGGGGGTTCCAGGACACCCTGGATGAATGGAACTCAACTCTGGACTCAGAAGCTAAGAACAGGACTTTGAAATACCTCATTGCATTTCCCTGGGGCTTTGGCTGGGGTGGTGCAACAAGCTTGGAGACTGACGGCCAGAGCCCAGAAGGACCTGCGTATAACATGAATCTGCATCACTAGGTTTGCTGCCTGCCCCCTTCCTTCCAGCTCAGCAAGGAGATGGTTAGGCACTCTGGGGTCTTAAAAAAAAAAAAAACTGGATATGTGAAGGGTAAGGATGGGATGGGAGTAAGGAAGGGGCTGGGGATGATAATTTTATGGGATTTGCATATAGGGATAGGGTATGATGAAGACCAAGAACATCACAGACAGACAGGTAGAACTCAGACTTATGTGCACTTTAAAAATAGACTTTAGGGGTTACCCAAATCTATCAGAGACACACATCCACAGACAGGTGAAACATACTCACACACTCAACCTGCAGTCATGTGGCTCTATAGACACATTTAATCTGACACAATCTGTCTTCCTTGAGGTCACAGCTCAGAGGAATTTAGCGGCCCCAGGGCAGAGTCCCAATCCTGAGGGAGCCCAGAACATTTCACCTGGTGCCCTAGTTCACCAGTCTTAGGTCAGGGGTGGCCCAAACTCTACACCAGCCCCAGCTGTCTTTGGTTGCAAGAAATCCCTAAAAGAAGAGGTAGCTGGACACTGATCAGTCACAGGGCCAAGAACAGACCCCTGGAGTACTAGTTGTCTGGTCCCCACCCTGCAGCCCTGCTCTTGTGATGAGAAAGGAAGCAGATGCAATTCCAGCACTCTCTTCGTGGATACCGCTGGGTCCGGCAAGGTGGAGAAGACCGTGATCTTGCCTGAGAACTTCTCTTGGTTTTATAAATAGCTGTGTGCCCTGCTTGGAGGGAAACAGCAGGTGGTCAGGAGGTTTGGTTTTTCTTTCTTTTTTTTTTTTCCTCTCAGGGGAGTGTAAACATAAACTCCAACCTGTGCCATTCTTTATAAAATGATTTCAAAGGCAAGAGGTGTGTGTGTCAGGTGGGAGGAGACTTAATGAAGGTTATCCTAGCGCTGCTCTGAAATCTCATTTCTGCATGAGGACCCAGGTTCCTAGCCCAGGCAGCCATCAACACTGTAAGGATGCTAGCCCGCTACCCTGAGCCATCCCCCATAGAGGTGAGGGAGCTATCAGGAATGCCCCCTCTCCCCACTGAAGCAACCTCAGACCAAGCACCACAGCGGGTGTTCTGGACTGAGAACTTTCCCCACAAATGATACCCACAGGGGACATTTAGAATGAGAGGTGGCACAGAATCTCCCGGCATTTGGGAGACTGAAAGACAACCCTATGGAGAATGCCTGGGTGGCCCCAGAGCTCCCCAGGGGTGTCAGGATGTCCGAGAGACTCTGTGGAGCTGCCAACCCTCCCACCCCTGGGGCTCCAAGCCTCTCCCTGCGCTCCCTCCCCTCCACTGCCAGCCTGTAGTGGCGACTGCTGCAGCCCTCCCTGGTTGCTTTATTTATTTATTTTGCACCAACAGGGTTGCTGCAGACTCATTCTCGCCCGGTTTAAAAGAGAGAGAGGAAAAAAAAAAAAGGAGAAATTCTCTCTGGCTCTTCTCTCTACCTCGGTCTTGGCAGCAAGCGGCCGCAGCAGCAATAGCAGCAGCGCCCGGCAGGCGGGCAGGCGGGCAGGCGGGCAGGCGGGGAGTGAGGCACACGGGGAGGTGCGGGCCGAGGGGCAGCTTGAATGGGACGGGCCCCCAGCCCTGGACAGATGCGGTGCCCAACTTGATGCCACCCTCCGGCTTCTCCGGTAAGTGCCCCCACCTCCTGTCCTGGAGCTGCAGCTGCCCTTCTCCATAACATGCTCAGAGACAAGGCCAGACCCACAAGGGCTAGAGGGTTTGTGCCCACTCTGCCCCCAGCCCACCATTGATCTTGGCCCTTTAGGACTTTAATGGGAAAAGTAAGATGTCCCAGGTGCCCCTGGGCAAAAGGACTCCAAGGAGCTCTCCCTCCATTTCCCAGGCGCTCTACTTCTGGGAAGGATTATTTTGCAGTCAGTGTGGATATTCCAGAGATCTTTCCTCCAGGAGCCCCCCTGCCCCCGGTGTAGTTCCCCATGCTTCACTCAGGTCTGCTTTAAAGAGGCTGTCCAGTATCAAATGTGTCCCTGGACTGGCACACAGAGACAAGAAGAAAGACCCCTACTTCTTGAGGGTGATGCCCCTGGACCCCAGCCCACATGAGGAGAGAAAGAAGTGGTTCTGACACCTATCTCTTCCTGCAAAGTGGCTGGGAGCCAGTCCCATACCCACGGAGCTTAGCAAAGGAAGCTTGTGATTACATTAGCTACCTTTAAAGAGAATGGGGCCGGACCTGCCAGCCCCTGGCTGGCAGGCTCTGGAGACTAAGAAGATGCTCACAAGAGTGGGAAGGGGGAAAGCTGGGTTACACGCTTCACCGCACTTTTGCTGAATGCAGGAAAGAAGGAAGAGCAGGAACTGCAGCAGTAGTGATAAAGAGCTAGCTGTCAGGTGGACTACCCAGGACAGGCACTGGGGGAGGGAGGCCAGGGATGAGGGAAGCTGGGACATTGCTCCCTGGAGAATTCTTAGCATGCCATCCATACCTGTTAGTTTGGGATAGGGAACAGAGGAGCCTGCTCAGTAGCCCCAGCTGGGCCATTCTTTCTCATGCCCAAGCCTCAGAACAGTGTCCCACGTCCCTTGCTCTTTCGGCCTCTTTCCTCTTTCCTGAACTACTGTGGTCCTCTGAAATAGCTGTAGGGTAGCCACCTGAATGATCCTTGTGGAAGGGGGGATAGCGTGGGAAATAAAGGGGGAAAAAAAATCACACTAACTCCTAAACTGTCTTTCCTAAGTCCCACCTGGGAGAAAATGGCCCATGTGGTAGAAAGCTGACCTCATAGGGCCCAGAAAGTCAGAAGTCTGAAAGGTCAAAAGTGACTGGGATCTGCCTCTAGAAAGAAACCCAGGCATCCTGCCTCCCAGGGAGCATTAATTCACTCTCGCCCTGTCTCTGCAGCCATCTCTTACCAATTCCAGTACTTCCCCTCTCTTGGGGTCCCAGTGGTCATTGAACAGGGCGGGTCCATGGCATCTTCTCTCCTCTGTCACCTCATTCAGCCGCCAGTGGTCATCACAGTCACCATCTTCCTAATTTTTCCCAGGCACCTGGCACCCAGAAACTTACTTTAAGTTGACAGACTGGGCACACAGCCTGTGCCGAGATCTCCTATGCCAGCCAAGGGCCTGCTTACTCCCACCACAGTATCTGGTCAGACACTGTCCCTCCTCACTCGTCTGGGCCTCCTTGGCTCCCAGTGTGTCTCTTGTGCCTTTCTCAGGCGGCAGAGGCCAAAGGCAACAAGAGATCTCTCTCAGACTCCCACACGGGGTTTGAATCAAAACACCACAGAGGGGCATGAGAGAAGCCTAAGTCTGAGGACCAAGCAAACAATGCTCGGCCTCTCTTGGGTCCCTTATACCCAATGTCATCTACAGAGGAGGTGGGCTGCCCTTGGGGCTCTGGTGAGGGATTCACGTGTGCCCTGCATCCTCTGCCACATTTAATGTGTAGCTTGGCTGTCATCCATAAGGCGTTCTGGGGAGATTGCCTCATGTTAGTCTGGGGCCTCGGGCCCTGGGCCAGGCTGGAGGAAGGCAGAGAGGCAGTGAGTGGAGCTTGGGGGGCCGAATTGAGGCCCACATGCTTCCCAGGCTTGGATGACTTAGTCAAGGTGAGGCCTCTCTCTGATCAGGATCCAGGGGTATGACCCCCATAAGCCTTAGACAAAGCTGTGGGCAGATGAATGAGAGAAGGGTGGGCAGAGAGGGACAGGGCAGAGACTAGGAGAGCAGCTCTCGAGAGAAGGGACCTGGGTATTTCTGGATCTCTGAGACAGAGGGTAACTCAAAAGTTACTTCCCTGCTTCTTTCTGTCCTGTTCCCATAAAATCTTCCCCACTGGGCTAGGGTTCCAAGAGCTAGTAAGCACTCGGCCTGTTACCCAGGGGTGGTGGAGGGGAGCAGAGAGTCCCCAGAGAGGAGTCTCCAGGGAGCGTACTGCACACTACCCGGCCACACTAGGACAGGTAGCTCAATCCCTCTCCTCTACGGAGGCTCAGGGAAATCCATAGTACCCATCATCTGAGCCACTTTCCAAAAAGGGCCATGTCATCCTCTGTTCCAGGAGCAAAGAGGGCATGGCTGTGGCCACAGCTCCAAAGCAAGCCTCGCCCCCATGGCCCCCCGTCTTTCTCCTGCTCCTCCTGCCGGCAATGGGAAGCAGTGGCAACTGCCCTGCTGTGTGTGACTGCACCTCCCAACCCCAGGCAGTGCTTTGCGCCCACCGACGACTGGAGGCTGTCCCGGGGGGACTCCCGCTAGACACTGAGCTCCTGGACCTGAGTGGAAACCGCCTATGGGGGCTTCAGCAGGGAATGCTGTCCCGCCTGGGCCAGCTCCGGGAACTGGACCTGAGCTACAACCAGCTGTCCACCCTGGAGCCAGGGGCCTTCCACGGCCTGCGCAGCCTACTCACCCTGAGGCTGCAGGGCAACCGGCTGCGAATCATGGGGCCTGGGGTCTTCGCGGGCCTGTCTTCCCTCACACTGCTGGACCTTCGCCTCAACCAGATCGTCCTCTTCCTTGATGGCGCTTTCAGGGAGCTAGGCAGCCTCCAGCAGCTGGAGGTTGGGGACAACCACCTGGTGTTTGTGGCTCCGGGAGCCTTTGCTGGGCTGGCCAAACTGAGCACCCTCACCCTGGAGCGCTGCAACCTCAGCACTGTGCCTGGCCCAGCCCTGGCCCGCCTTCCAGCACTGGGGGCCCTAAGGCTCCGAGAACTGGACATCGGGAGGCTGCCAGCGGGGGCGCTGCGGGGGCTGGGGCAGCTAAGGGAGCTGGAGATCCGCCACTGGCCAGCTCTGGAGGCTCTGGAGCCAGGGAGCCTGGGCGGGCTCAATCTCAGCACCCTGGCCATCACCCACTGCAACCTGAGCTCGGTGCCCTTCCAAGCACTGCACCACCTGAGCTTCCTCAGGGCCTTGGATCTTTCTCGGAACCCCATCTCAGCCATCCCAGCCCGCAGGCTCAGTTCCCTGGTGCGGCTCCAGGAGCTCCGACTGTCGGGTGCCTGCCTTACCTCCATCGCGGCCCACGCCTTCCATGGCTTGACGGCCTTCCACCTCCTGGATGTGGCAGACAACGCCCTTCAGACACTGGAGGAAACAGCCTTCCCTTCTCCAGACAAACTGGTCACCCTGAGGCTGTCAGGTAACCCCCTGACCTGCGACTGCCGCCTCCTCTGGCTGCTCAGGCTCCGCCGCCGCCTGGACTTTGGCTCCACCCCACCTGCCTGTGCTGGCCCCCAGCACGTCCAGGGGAAGAGCTTGAGGGAGTTTTCAGACATCCTACCTCCAGGGCACTTCACCTGCCGACCAGCCCTGATCCGAAAATCCGGGCCGCGCTGGGTCATGGCCGAGGAGGGGGGGCATGCCGTTTTCTCCTGCTCTGGAGATGGGGACCCAGCCCCCACTGTCTCCTGGATGAGGCCTCAGGGGGTTCGGCTGGGGAAGGCTGGGAGAGTGAGGGTCCTACAGGATGGGACGCTGGAGATCCGCTCTGTGCAACTCCGGGATAGAGGGGCCTATGTCTGTGTGGTCAGCAACGTGGCAGGGAATGACTCCCTGAGGACCTGGCTGGAAGTGATCCAAGTTGAACCACCAAATGGCACTCTCTCTGACCCCAACATCACCTCGCCAGGGATCCCAGGGCCATTCTTCTTGGACAGCAAAGGTATAGCTATGGTGCTGGCGGTTGGCTTCCTCCCCTTCCTCACCTCGGTGACCCTCTGTTTTGGCCTCATCGCCCTTTGGAGCAAAGGCAAAGGCCGGGTCAAACATCACGTGACCTTCGACTTTGTGGCACCTCGGACCTCTGGAGATAAGAACTCTGGGGGTAACCGGGTCACTGCCAAGCTCTTCTGACCTTTCCTTCCACAGTGGGGCCTCATCTAGGCCAGCTTCAGATACCACAGTGGGAGAGAACCAAGGCTGCTTGGACTGGACATTCATCCCAAACGGCCCAGATTTTCCCCACTTTCTGCCACACCACGCCAGCAGCAGATGCTGCCTCCTCATAGCCTGTCTCCTCAGGCTTTTGCAGTTTAAGGATAGCATTGTCATCTCCTCCCTGAGAGTCCCAGGAAACGGAAGGTGTAGATCCTGCAGTCAGCCCAGCCCTCCCCGCACACCACATACAAAGCAGGACCTATAACCCTCCAGTCTGCCAGCCTAAACTCCACACACACTTACACATACCCTGAATAACCAACGCCAATTGCCAACCACAGTGATAAGGCTACTTCAGGGGTGGGGCTGGAAAGTGCAACTGCTTCTTAGAGTCTGCTCCTTACCCAGGTGGTGTCCCTCTCTCCCTCCCGCTGCTCTATCCCCTCTCTAGGCACAAGGAACTAGGGCCAATGACCTCAAGCTAGAGAGAAGAGGATGTGACGGGGTACTGGGGATTGGGGGGAGGGGCACAGACTACACACTGGCACGGGGTCTGCATGAGCCCCCCACCCCCATCATATCATTAAAGCTGCTGCCACATCATTAAACCTGCTATCTAAAGGCCAAGACAGTGGCAGCCACAACTAAATGTGATGGCTCAGTTTTCTTTACTTCAGTCTTTTCCGCCCCTTCTTTCTGTCAGAATCCCGCTTCCCGCCCCTCTGCCTGCCTGTTAA
This sequence comes from Ovis aries, assembly GCF_016772045.2. Lineage (NCBI taxonomy): Eukaryota > Metazoa > Chordata > Mammalia > Artiodactyla > Bovidae > Ovis > Ovis aries. The sequence goes on along the minus strand of NC_056054.1, from coordinate 101,729,077 downwards.
GCCTGTAACAATGACCTTGCCTGAATCTAACGAGCCTGACAGCCAAAGGTCTATGCAAAGCGTTGCCGCCAAGCCTGAAAAGATCAGCACCCCCAGGCCATTTCCATGTCAGCCCTTTCCTCTGTGTGCTCCATTTCCAGAGTTGGAGGAGTCTCTGCCTTCCAAAGGATCCCTCTGCAAAAATTCCAACCCAGGACACCCAGCTCCTCCCCTTTCTTTCTCATTCTGGTTCAATCTCCCGACTGTTCCTGTTGTGCAGAGCCCTAGTGCCCTTGGTGGAAAGCAAGAGAACCTCCACAGAACGAGAATCTGCAGCTGTCAAAGGAGAGAGACCCAGAACACAACAGGACTAGGTTTGGAGGAGCAAGGTGGGAGGGGCACTGCGAGCTCTAGTGAAAAAAGTGGAGGGAAGAAGGAGCAGCAGGAACTACATGCCTTTCCGCTGTCCTTATGGAGACCCCAGATGCTGAGGTGGAGTGGGAGGAGAAGATGCTGACTGCCTCTGAGTGTGCTTCAAAGAGAGGGCAAAGCAGTGTCAGAAAAAGTGGAGATGCTGAGAGCTCAAGAGAAGTAGAAGCAGCCTCAGCATCATAGGAAGGGGAGGAGTGAAAGGAGAGGAAAGGAGCTGGGAGGAGGGACCGAGAAGTGGAGAGTCACGAGGTCCCGGGGAGCCTCTCTTTCTCCCTCCCTCTCTCTCTCTGCAGCAGCATCTGCACAGCATCCTCAGTTCCCCTCCATCTTCTGGGCCCCCACCCATGCCTCACCCAACAATCCACAAGCATCATCGGGTTCCAAGCCATTCCTGAAGTCATAGTCCTTGCTCTGGGGAGACTCTACTCATTAGAAGACCCCCAGCCCAAACTATCCCTGACAGGTGAGAGAAGCTGGTGCTGTATGAAGGCAGCCAGACTTCACCAGAAGGCAAACTCTTCAGTGGGGCCGAGGTGGGAATGTGGGGGTGGGGTGGAGAGGACGCAGAGGTGACTGTGAAACCCAGCAGTTTGGAGAGTGAGGCTGGGGAATCAGGCAATCTTGAGTACCCTGGAGCCTCCAACCCTGCCCTCCACCATGCACAGACAGCTCTCTTAGCCTTGCAGCAACCTCTCCTCTCCAGGTTGTAAGACACCAGAAAGGTTCCCCTGGGGCACGTCCCTCTTCCCCCATCTCCAAAATCTTCTACCAGCTGCTTGTTAGACTGGGACTTGGGGGATAGGTGCCAGAAGTTCTCGTTTCAATTGTGCACACTGCAAAGCAGAAAAGGGCAGAAGCAGCACTGCGGTTCTGGGAAATCTGCTCTGGGAAGCACCCCCTCCCTGAGGCAGTGTGGAACAGACGACGTGTGTCTAGATCAGGAGCTGCTGCTGCCTGCGCCCCATGGCCTCCAGAGCAGCCCAGGAGAGACAGACTGAGAGCCACTTGTGCAGTGCTGTGCTTAGTCACTCAGTCATGTCCATCTCTTTTCAACCCCAGGGACTGTAGCCCCGCAGGCTGCTATGTCCATGGGTATTCTCCAGACAAGAATACTGGAGTGGGTTGCCATGTCCTCCTCCAGGGGATCTTCCCAACCCAGGGATTGAACCCAGGTCTCCCGCATTGCAGGTGGATTCTTTACCAGTTGAGCTACCAGGGAAATCCCGTGAGTCACTTAGGTGATTTCAAATTTTCTGGTATCACATTGAAAAGAAAAAAAAAAAGCAACAGATACAATTAATTTTAAGACTATAGTTTATTTAACCCAGTGTACCCAAACTTTGATCATTTCAACATGTTATCAATATAAAAATGAGTGATGAGATATTTCACATTACTTCTTCATACTAGGCCTTTGAAACTTAGTATATCCTTTACACTTACGGCACATTCCAATTTGGTAACTAAATTTTCGCCAGAAATACCTGATCTGTATTTAGGTTTCATAAAATTCACTGTTGAAAAAATCAACTCATACATCCAAGTTGTTCCAACTATATTAAAAGTCTTCTAGGGACTTCCCTGGTAGGCCAGTGGTTAAGACTCTGTGCTTCCCCTGTAGGGGTGCATGGTTCCAATCCCTGGTTAGGGAACTAAGATTCCGCATGTAGGTGTAGCCAAAAAAAGTTTTCCATAACTAAATATTGGTTTTAACACTTAAATTAACTGAAATGAAACAAATTTTCAATCCCACTCCTCAGTCACACCAGCTATCTTTCGAGTGTTCAATAGCTACATGTAGCCAGTGGCTACTGTATTAGATAACACAGCTCCAGATGTTATAACTCTAGGTGTAGACTAGGGCCTCCCCAGCACAGGTGAGAAAACTATCCCCCCAAAAAAACACATTCAACCCAGAGGAAATGCCTGTGGGGCTCCCCCACCCCCACTACCACCCCTTGCTCTCCTGATACAGCCTTTCCAGAACACCTTCAATAAGCGACACTAATTACTGTAACAAGGTTACTGGGATGAGCACTTGTACCACAGCTTGTACCATAATCAGTAAGTCAACTGCTTACCTCACCTGTCTGGAAAGGCTGCTTTAGCTGGGGGGCTGGGGTGGTATGTGTCTGTGTGTGGACAAGTGTGTGACGACAACCAAAGACCTGGGCAAGTGGTATGTGTGTATGTGTAGGAATGTTATGGTCCACATCACAAGCAATCCAATGCCAGCTCTCCCCTGGGGTGACAGCCGTGGAGATAGAAAAGAAATAACACTTATTTTATGTCAGCGGTTATATGTAGGATTTCTAATTTAATCCTCACATCAACCCTATAAGATAGGGAATCTTGGCTGATGGAACTAAAGGTCAAGTAGATTAAGTAACATGCTCAAGTACACAGAGCTAATTAGTAAGGGAGCTGTTTCTGAACTTAGGGCTGTCTGACTCAAAAGCCAAATGCTTTCCACGACACTGTCGTACAGCTCCAGTCACTGTCTGCTCTCATTACCCGCTTCCCCAGGGTCTCTCTGCTGCAGGAACTGACCTGTGAGAAAGGTAAAATCCAGGGGACATCCTCCGCCCCACCTACTCTGACCAACTCTTAAGGAAAACTGAGGTCAGTTGTTGATCCTCACCTTCTCTCAGTAACTCTAATGCACCTGATTCAGGAAGCAGAGGATCAGTTGTTGGTTTTTAATCTTTTTTTCTCAGTCTCCTCTCCCAATGCCCTTGCCTCTGCCCCAGGGACCAGCAGAAAGAAGCAGAAATTCCAGAAATCAGATGAAATGCCTGGATGCCAGCAACATAGCCTCTTGTGATTAAAAATGGAGGCTTCAGATTTCATAGGTGCTTTTCAGAGTTCTAACCTTAACAACTTCTTAGGTTATAGAGAGGCGGCTCAGGAATTTCCAGGATGGTGGGATGATTGGTGAACTGCTTTACTCTCAAGAAGAATTCAGCTCTATTCACCTGCCTACTCCTGCTTTAGAGAACCTTCCTGAGATCATCCTGCCCAATCCTCTCTCTACCCCTCCTCTCTTTCATTTCAGACACGATCTCATCTAAGCTGAGAGAAATCTGGACCCACAGACATTCTGGCAGCACTTCCACACTCCCTATTTTGGTTCCTGAGATACTCTAATTTCCCTACGTCCTTTGCTGGGCTGTTTCCCTAATTCAAAAGAAGAGCATGCTGCAAGGCAATGATCCTTAACTTTGAGAGTTACAGACCCCTGTGAGAATACCCGGTGTACGCAATGGACAGAAATGCTTAGAGAACCTCTGCTGGGAGAAGCCTCAGGTGGCAGGAGAAAGGTGAAGGCTTAGGCTGCCTGTGCTCTCCAGGTCCATTAGAGGCAAAGAGTAAAGGCTAGGAAGGGCTATGGTGTGAAGTAGCTAATTGCATAAGTAAGAGCAAGTGATAGGACAGATCCTATAAGAAAACATACTGTTGCCTCCAGCTGCTCTGCTGCCCTCCCTGCCACCATTCTCCCTGCAGCATCCATCTCTCAGCGAGATGCAGGAGGCTTTGGGTAGGACTTTTGCTCTAAGAAGTCAGTGTGGTGGTGATACAGGCTGGAGAGTGTGTGAAATAAGGAACTCCTGAATCCTCTTCCTCCAGACTGCTTTGTAAAGGGGGATTAAGGAGGAAGACTTCGAGCTGGATGGCGGTGGCCAGAGGCTGAGGAGAGTGTCTCTCTCCTAGGACGCCTGCCACAACTCATTAATCTGACTTAAAGACAGAAGAGTAGCACTAGCATAATTTCTAATACTAAGACCCATGCTCCCAGTTGCTGCTTTCTGGTGAAGACCCTTGAGTGATGGGGCAAATCCTACAATGGGCAGAGCCACTGTGTTGGTTTCCAAAACCTCAGATGGAGCATCATTTGAATGGTTTGCATGTTGTCCAAGAAGGGAACTCTGTAAGCAGCAGGCTCTGGAATTACTGTGTTGAGAATCCTTCCCTGTCCAGCCCTCTAGCTACATTCTACTTCCCTGCTTTGCCTTGCAGAGTAGAAACAGCTGCCCACTGAATTCTGGGCCACCCACACTTTAACTAGTTTCACCTGCTGCCACCTACACCTTGTTCAGAATACTCGTCAAGGAAATAAAATGGACTCTCTAGAACTGGAGATAAGAATAAAGAAATCTCAATTCACCCAATCCCAATTTGTCCTATGTCGTCTTCTTTTTATTGTGACTTTTTTTGTTATGCAATTTTTTTTAATTTTTATGGATCTGAATTTGTCAGCATTTTCTTTGATAACTTCTAGGTTTCACATCATATTTAGAAAAGCCTCCTACTATCTAAGCTTATTTAAAAATCACCCTATGTTTTCTTTAAATACTTTTAAAATGTCCTTTTTTATATGTAAGTATTTAGTTCACCTGGAATTTATTTTGGTGTTAAGGTGTGCAATAGAGATCCAATTTTGTTTTGTGTGCTAAGTCACCTCAGTTGTGTCCAACTCATTACGGCCCTATGGACTGTAGCCCACCCAAGTTCCTCTGTCCATGGAATTCTCCAGGCAACAATACTGGAGTGGGTAACCATTCTGTTCTCTGGGGGATCGGGGGATCTTCCTGAACCCAGGGATCAACTCACACCTCTTACCTATCCTACACTGGCAGAGGGGTTCTTTGCCACTAGTGCCACCTGGGAAGCTTTTATCCTACCCTCATCAGATATCCAAAGTATATGAACAGACAATTTACAGAAAAATATAATTGCCACTTAAACATACTAAGAGATGCTCAACCTTATAAGAGAAATGAAAATTAAAATTACAGTGAGATGCCATTTACACTATCAGATTGTCAAAAATCCAAAAGTTTTATAACAGGCTGTATAAGCTTGCTGATGGCAGAGGAAACTGGTAAAACTTCTGTGGAAGGCAATTTGGCAATACTATACTTACCAAAATCCTTTTCAAATGTTGTTGGTGGAATGCAAATGAGAACAATCTTTATGGAAGAAAGAGAATTTGTGAAATTGTATATAGCCCAATTAAAAAAAAAAAAACAATACACACACTGGTCAGACTTAAATGTTTGCAGCCCTAAATGTTTACTGTACAGATATACAAGAGACAAACAAAATATACTTGGGTGTCATATAATGTTAAAGGACTGATTGACTAAACCTTAATACATGCCTCAAGCTTACTGTGAAACAACTATTAGGCAGATACATGTGTACTGCTACAGAAAGATATCAGGACCATGCAAAAAGAAATTGCAAAATAGTCATATATAACATGTTACCAACTAGATAATATATATAAATTTAATGTATGCATATTATAGAAATCTTGTGGAAAAGCCACAAGAATCTGGTAAAACCGATTGCTTCTTTAAGGATGAGAAATCTGTTCATTCCTTGGTAGAATGTACATGTATTACTTATTCAAAACACATATATTTTTAAAATTAATAAAAAACGGAAAACTGAGGCTCAATGGCATCTCCTTAGTTGACTAAACATATAATCTTGCATTTATTTTACAAACATTTACTGCATGCTTATCATGTGCCAGGCATTGTGACAGAAGCTGGTGCGCACGATTCCCACGTTACATGGAGCGCTCAACCCCTGCCCGCAGGGTGAGCCCCTAGTGCGGGGCGGGGACTGGAGGCGGGGAAGGATCCGGGCCACCTCGCGAGGCTCTCAGCCGCTCTGAGTGGGTAGCAGGGCCCAACCGTCCATAACGGTCCAAGTACCCAGACGGCGACTGGAATACACTCTTCCAAAGCAAACCGCCGTCTGCATCCCCTTCCTCGCCCCCACAGAAACGGCCCCCCTACCCGCGGCTTGTGCCTTCGAGCCAGTAGCCTTGACCGGTCTCCCTTTAATCCCCAGGGAAGGGTGGGCCCCTGATGGCCGAACTACCCACAGCTCCCTTACCACGGGTTGCTCCGAACTTGGGTCCTTCATCTCTCCTGCTGTGTGGTGTCAGTCCTCCTCGTCTGTTCACTCCTCGACGGAGAAATAGAGAAACAGCTCCTCACGCTCTACGGCGCAATTTCTTCCGCTTGGCTTTTTCTTCATCTCTACAAAGCCTTTTTAATGTTTTCCCGCTGGATGAGGCGGGGGGACGTTTTTCATGTCTCCTGAGTCTCTGTCATAGTATGCGAAACGATCGAGGCAAAGGATCGCCCGTCAGGAGGCGGCTTCCCCAATGGTCACTGGGTTGTGGAGTGGCACTGGCTTTGTACAAAGGCACTAATTTTGTGCGAACAGTGATGCAGTTGAGTGATTCCACCCCCCTGCACCTCTGGAGCGCTGATTTACAACCCCACCCCCACCCCCACCTCAGTGGAAGCCTCCTAGGTAATTGGCCTGGAGATGGGCTGGGCGTACTCCTTGAGCCTCTAATTGGCTGTTTAATACTCAGCAGGTGCAATCTCAACCCCGTCGGCTTTCCCTGGAGTCTATTGGCTGACCTGGTGGGCCGGGCTCTGATTTCCATCCGGGTAATTGGGTACCAGCACGCAGCACAGCGCCGTCGCTCAGGGGCCGCTCCCGCGAGGATTGGTTTTGAGGAGGAGGTTGATTGGTCGGGCTTGCAAGCCGGGCATTGATTGGTGCGGGCGCTGAGGGGGCGGGGAAGTGGCGGCTGAAGCGAGGCTGGCGGGCCTCGGAGTGGTGCTGCTGCTGAGAGGCGGCTACGGCCCCAGGGGCGAGGTGCGAGGCAAAGCGCGCGACGGCTGACTCCAGGAGCGGTAAAGGCAGGGACCTGGAGCGGAGGTTTGGGGGGTGGGGGAGGCTGAGCCAGGGACACCACTAGCAACAGGAAGGCGGGGAAAGTGGGGCTGAGAGAAGAAAGGTGCCCCCGGGCGAGGCGAGGGTGTGGGGCCGGGGAGCTAGCTTCTGAGCCTGGGGTGGTGAGGCGCTATGCGGGGGCAGCTTTCTCCCACCCCGGGGCTAGTAACTGTTTCCAGAGCAAGTGCGCTCGTCCCAAGGTAGTCATCAGCGGACCCTTGCACCGTGCGAGAGGGTTTGCCCCAAGCCAATGATTATCAGTCTGCCTATTTCCCAAAGCTTTCTCTTTAATGGTCTTCAGTATTTGTTTTTCCAATTTCCCTCTTTAGTTTTTAATGCACATAGAATCGTGGGTTTTGGCTTGACTTCTGTGTCACAGCTACTCTTTCCTCAGCTGAGAGAAATGGGTGGAGGCTTTTTTCACTCACTGGTTTAAAAATAAATGTAGCAAGAATGACAACATTGAATGAGTTGCTTCAGTTCGACAAACCGATCACCATGTTTTAGGTACCTTGTAGGTTCTGGTTGTTAGGAGATACTGGGGTGATATATCAGATCCTGGCTCCCATGGAGTTCACTTTGTGTTTTGAAATGCATATCAGATAGTTGTTAGCAACTGTTTTAATACAAATATCAGGAAATGTCAAAGTTAGCTTTTACTGAAAAGAGTTGCCTACCTATATTTCTCAACCTCGAGATGACCCATATGTCTTATGTGTAGCTCAGATGGTAAAGCGTCTGCCTACAATGGTGGAGACTCGGTGTTCGATCCATGGGTCAGGAAGATCCCCTGGAGAAGGAAATGGCAACCCACTCCAGTATTCTTGCCTGGAAAATCCCGTGGACTGAGAAGCCTGGTAGGCTACAGTCCATGGAGTCGAAAAGAGTCGGACACGACTGAGCGACTTCACTGTCTTTCACTTTCTATGATCTTAAGGTCTAGTCTCCTCCTTACATTCAACTTGAAGTAATAAAATCAAACACAAGTTAGCATTTAGTACTGTAGAGTTGGCGCAATCCCTGGTAGCTCAGATGGTAAGGCGTCTGCCTACAATGCGGGAGACCCGGTGTTTGATCCCTGGGTCAGGAAGATCCCCTAGTGAAGGAAATGGCAACCCACTGCAGTATTCTTGCCTGGAAAATCTCATGGACTGAGGAGCCTGATGCGACTTCACTTTCCCTTTCTTTTTTTCACTGTAGAATTATTCTCATTTCCATCATATTTTCCACTTTTAATTTTTAAGAGAAACTTAGCAATGTGAAAGGATATGTATGTTGTAAACTATACTTGATTAATATTAATCAAGTAGATATTCTTTGAGATACCAGCTGATATTTTAGAACAAACCTCATTCGTAGTATCTGAAGAGATGTTAGTAAAATTTAGGTTTTGTTTCAAATGGAAGTCACCCAGTAAATTCATCCATGTCACAGACATTCATTCCCCCCCACCCCCACAACAGATTATCAGTATTCTATCAGACTCTACCATCTACCAGGTGCTCAAGTGAGAAATGTGATAGCCAGCTCCTTGGCTCACCCTCTGACTTTTCCATAAATCAGTTGCTGGGTCTTGTGTATTCTTCCTTTGAAAGCCCTCTGAACCGTCTGTCTGCTTCTCTCCATCTCCATCAGTGACACCTGGACTAGCCTCTGAATTGGTCTCCCTACACCGGCTGTTGCTGCCTTCAATTCATTCTCACTACAGACATAGCCATTAATCAATGATTACAAGCAATGCAAGAGCTATGAAGGGATGTTTGGAGTACTATGGAAACCCATAGCAATAAAACGCAGCTTAGTACAGAGTCATACTAGGGTCATTCTGTCCTCTCTGAGACAGAGAAAAACATTTTGAGGTGTTCTAGAAACCCTTTGGAAAACCTCAAAGTTAATTAGAGGTAAGACGAACTTTATTTAGAATTTGAACTTTGGGAAGTTTGTCAAAAATATCAAAAAGTTTTGAGACTTCCCTGTCCGTGATTAAGACTGAGCTTCCAATGCAGGGAGTGCCAGTTCCATCCCTGGTCTGGGAACTAGGACCCCATATGCCACTGTGTGGCCAAAAATTTTAAAAAATAAAAATTTAAACATATCAAAAAGCTTTAAAACGCTTGGTCAAATAGGATTATATGTGGAACAGTTCTTAGTCACTGAACCAAAGTGACAATAAAAGATCTCAAAGGCAAATATAGAAATGTATTTCTGTTCCTCATATCTTTTTTCTGAAAACATTTTTCTTTCCTTGTATGCTTCAATGTTTCCCTTATTCTAGTAGCTTAAATTGCATATATTTAGAATTCTCAGTTCTTAAAACTCTAATTTTTAATGAAAACTAACAAGTAAGCAATTATTAACTGTTTTACATTAGCATTCTGTAGATTGGCAAGCTTATATATAGTATGTAATATTTATATACTATTTATGCTTATAAATAATACATCAGTGCTATTTATGGTTTCTAGAAAACATGTGCTTTTTAATAGAAAATGTCTTAGCATGGCACCAAACCTATTAAATAGTTCCAAATATCTTTAGTTTCTTTGTAAAAGGAAACCTGTATTCACTAATGCTACAGTATCTCACTTAATTTGGTAATTATCTATTCAGTAGACTTTCAGCATTTAACTTAATTTAGCAAAATGCTTAAATTTCAAATTACCAAAATATGGAGAGCATTTTGGATAGACATTCCCAAAACATAATTAGTCTGAAAGAGTTTACCTAAAGGCCCTTATTTCATTTACCTCTATTTACTTAAAAATTTCATCATATCAAGTTATTTTCTTGCCAGCAAATTTTGCAACAGATTTAAGGTCTTGTTTGATTTCTACTAAATCTAGGTATAATAAAAATATCATCCATTGTGTTGATGATTCTAAAGAGATACATATTATTAATTCAGCAAACTTAAGCTAACTTTAATACCAGATATTGATTCAGTATTGAGTATTTCCCAGGTGTTACCGGAAAATTGGCTTCACCTCTTGGTGGGTGTCAAGCCATAAAACCAAGTCAAAGACTGGGAGAAAAAAGGATTCATTACTTGCAGCAAGTAAGGAGAACACTGAGGATCTTTCCCAAAACAGTGTCTCCTCAAATAGCAAAACTGGTGGGTCTGTGTAAGGGCACATGCATATTCATGAAGGGTCTTGGGTGATTGAGAGTCCTCTCTAGTTAATTGAAGTCAGGAGAGTCAGGAAAAGACAGTATCATCCCTTAGGTGTCAGTTGTTCTAGTGGTTCAGTGCTTCAAGCTAATCTTTAAGACTGAAATAGAACCTGGAGTTCTGTTAACAACTAATAATAATATCTTTGCTGTTGTTACTTCTGTTGCCTGATAAGCCGTTGTTTTCTGGATTCTTTGTTCCCTTAAAATCATTACTTACTGTCATGAGACCTGTTCAAGGACAAGCACTGTGGCCAGGCTTAGGTCACAAAATGACTTAGGCTAAAAATGGCTTCTCTACTGTCAAGAAAACAGTGTCCAGGGACCTCTTATCCTGTCTGCTTACAAGATCATGTGAAATTTCTGAGTATTTATATAGATGTTTTATTTCCTTTAAGCCAATATATAGAGTTCTTTTACAAATTAATTTTGGCAATACAGCACATCTACCGGAGAAGGCAATGGCAACCCACTCCAGTACTCTTGCCTGGAAAATCCCATGGATGGAGGAGCCTGGTAGGCTGCCGTCTATGGGGTCACACAGAGTCGGACACGACTGAAGCGACTTAGCAGCAGCAGCACAGCTACAACACAGATACATAACAGACACCCTATAGTTTTCATTGCAAAATTTCAGCCATGAATCAGGGACAGTAATATTAAACCCATCAGTTACAAGCAAATTCAAATTGGGTTTCTGGCAGATGGAACGAGTCAGTCACCTTTCTAGATAGCTAAACCCTTTCTACTAGTACTTAATGGAGAAGATAGTTAAGATTTTATCATTGACAAATTCTAAATTACCTACACGCTTCCTGAAATTTGCATTTTATTTTTTAAATTGAAGCGTAATTGATTTACAATGTTAAGTTAGTTGCTGGTGTACAGCAAAGTGATTCTGCTATACATATATACACGTATTATTTTTCATATTTTCCATTATGGTTTATTACAGGATATTGAATATAGTTCTCTGTGCTATACAGTAGGATGTTGTTTATCTACTTTATATACAGTAGTTTGTATCTGCTAATCCCAAACTCCCAATTTATCCCTTCTCCATTCCCTTCCCCCTTAGGTAACCATGGGTTTGTTTTCCATTGTCTGTGAGTCTGTTTCTGTTTCGTAAATAAGTTCATTTGTGTCATATTTTAGATTCTGCGTGTAAGTGATATCATATGGTATTTGTCTTTCTGACTTATTTAGTAAGATCTCTAAATCCATACGTGTTCCTGCAAATTATAGTCTTTTTTATGGCTGAGTAACATTTGTGGTAGAGTAATACTTGTACCACATCTTCTTTCACTACTCCTCTGACACGTAAGTTGTTTCCATGTCTTGGCTAATGTGAATAGTGCTTCCATGAACATAGAGGTGCATGTATCTTTTTGAATATGGTTTTCTCAAATATATGCCCAGGAATGGGATTGCTGAATCATATGGTAGTTGTACTTTTCATTTTTTAAGGAACCCCCATTCTGTTCTCCATAGTGCCTGTATCAATTTACATTCCCACCAACAGTGTAGGCAGGTTCCATTTTCTCTACACCTCCTGTAGCATTTATTGTTTGTAGACTTTTTGGTAATGGCCATTCTAACCAGTGTGAGATGATAACTCATAGTAGTTTTGATTTGCATTTCTCTAATAATTAACAGTGTGTTGAGCATATTTTCATGTGTTTTTTGACCATCTGTCGTCTTTGGAGAAAAGTCTATTTAGATCTTTTCCCCAGTTTTTGATAGGGTTGTTTTGTTTCTTTAATTGAGTTGCATGAGCTATTTGTGGTATAATCTGAAGTCAGGGAGCCTGATTCCTCCAGCTCTTTTCTTTCTTAGAATTGCTTTGCCTATTCAGGGTCTTTTGTGTTTCCATAAAAATTTTAAAAACTTTTGCTGTTAATTCTGTTAATTTTTGCTGTTAAGTGTCATTGGTAAGTTAATAGGGGTTGTATTGAATCTGTAGATTTCTTTGGGTATACACATTTTGACGATATTGATTTTTCCAATCCATCTGTTTGTCATCTTTGATTTTCTTCATCAGCATTTTATAGTTTTCAGAATACAGGTCTTTTGCCTCCATGGATAGATTTATTTCTAAGTGTTGATATTTTATTATTTTTGATGATAAATGGGATTGTCTCTTTAATTTCTCTTTCTAATCTTTCATGCTTCAGTCATGTCCGACTCTTTGCGATCCCATGGACTGTAGACCACCAGTATCCTCTGTCCATGAAATTCTCCAGGCAAGAATACTCGAGTGGGTTGCCATGCCCTCCTCCAGGGGATCTTCCTGACCCAGGGAAGATCTCTTAAATCTCTTGCATTGGCAGGAGGGTTCTTTACCACTAGCGCCACCTGGGAAGCCCCATAGAAATGCAAGAGTTATGAATTTTATATCTTGCAAGTTTACCAGACTCACTGAGCTCTAGTAGTTTTCTGATAGTATCTTTAGGATTTTCTGTGTATAATATCATGTCATCTGCAAACAGTGACAGTTCTTTTCTTTTCCAATTTGGATTCCTTTTATTTATTCTCTGATTGCCATGGCTAGGACTTCCAGAACTATGTTGAATAAAATTGGCAGGAGCAGACATCCCTTGTCTTGTTCCTGATCCCCTAGGAAACATTTTCAGGTTTTCACCATTGAGTATGATATTACCTGTGAGTTTGTCATATATAGCCTTTATTATGTTGACATAGGTTCCCTCTATGCCCCGTTTCTGGAGAGTTTTTTAAAAATCATAAATTGGTATTGAATTTTTATCAAAAGCATTTTCTGCATCTATTGAGGGGATCATATGATTTTTATTCTTCTATTTGTTAATGTGGTGTATCATACTGATCAATTTGCAGATATTGAAACATCCTTGCGTCTCTGGAGTAAAACCCACTTGATCACGGTGTATGTTTATTCACATGGTTAGTATTTGAGAATTTTTGCATCTACGTTCACTAGTGATTTCACCTGTAATTTTCTTTTTTAGTGGTATCTTTGTCTGGCTTTGGCATCAGGATGATGGTGGTGTCATAGAATGAGTTTGGAGTGTTCCTTCCTCTGCAGTGTTTTGGAACAGTTTCAAAAGGATAGGTGTTTACTCTAAATGTTTGATAGAATTCACTTGTGAAGCCATCTGGTCCTGGACTTTCGTTTGTTAAAAGTTTTTAAATCACAGTTTCAATTTCAGTACTTGTGATTGGTCTGTTCATATTTTCTATTTTCTTCCTGGTTTTCTTTCCTTTCTTCTGAGAAAGGAGACTGTACCTTTCTAAGAATTTTTCCATTTCTTCTAGGCTGTCCGTCTTATAGGCGTATAGTTGCTTGTAGTAGTCTCTTATGATCCTTTGTATTTCTGTGGTATCAGTTTTTCATTTCTAATTTTATTGATTTGCACCCTTTTTTGTCCATGATGAGTCTGACTAAGGATTTATCAATTTTATCTTTTCAAAGAACCAGCTTTTAGTTTCATTGATCTTTTTTGTTTTCTTCATCTCTATTTCATTTATTTCTGCTCTGACCATTATGATCTCTTCTACTAACTTTGGATTTTGTTTTTCTTTCTCTAGTTGTTTTAGTTGTAAGGTTAGGTTGTTTGAGATTTTTCTTGTCTCTTGAAGTAAGATTGTATTGCTATAAACTCTCAGAACTGCTGCTGTGTCCCATGGGTTTTGGATCACTGTTTTCATTTTCATTTGTCTCTAGGTATTTTTATTTCGTCTTTGATTTCTTCAGTAATCCATTGGTTTAGTAACATATCGTTTAGCTTCCATGTTGTTTGTTTCTTACCTTTTTTTTTTTCTTGTAGTTGACTTCTGATCTCATAGTGTTGTGCTTGTTGTGGTTGGAAAAGATGCTTGATATAATTTGTTTACTATCATTACTCTCTTTTGTCTAACTTTCTATGTTTGTAGCCTTTGTTCCTCGGCCTGCTGGATTGTAGCTTCTTGCTTCTGTTCTCTGTCCCCTTGTAGGTGAGGTTGGTCCAGGGGCTTCTGCAGGCCTCCTGGAAGGAGAGACTGGTGCCTGCCCACTGGTGGGTAGAGCTGGGTCTTGTCCCTCTGGTAAGCAGGAGCGTGTTTAGAGGTGGCTGTGGGACAACTGTAAGCAGTCTGTCTGCTGATGGGTGGGGCTCTTTCCCACCTTGGTAGTGTTGTTGTTGTTGTTGTTGTTGCACTGGGTCTTCATTGCTGGCTCTTTTGTTGCTGCACACAGGCTACTCTTCGTTGCAGCACATGAGCTTCTCGTTGCAGTGGCTTGTCTTGTCGCAGAGCATAGGCTTCAGTGGTTGCAGCTTGTCAGCTCAGTAGTTGTGGCACATGGGCTTTCGTTGCTCCGCGGCATATGGAATCTTCTCAGACCAGGGATTCGCCCACGTCCCCTGCATTAGCAGGTGGATTCCTATCCGCTGTACTACCAGGGAGTCCCTGTTGGTTGTTTGACCTGAGGCATCTCAGCACTGGAACCTGTAAGCTTTTGAGCAGGGCCAGGTCTCATGACCTCCTGGAGAGCTCACACTGAATATTCACTAGGTCCCCCGCCACCTGTCCTTGCCCCCACTGTGAGCCACAGCCAACCTGTCTCCCCAGGAGAACCTTCAAGACCTCCAAGTAGGTCTGGCCCAGGCTTCTGTGGAGTCACTGCCCTGGGTCCCAACACACGTAAAACCTTGTATGTGCTTTCTAAGAGCAGAGTCTGTTTCCCCCAGTCCTGTGGTGCTCCTGCACTCAAGCCCCACTGGCCTCAAAGCCAAACGCTTTGGGAACTCCTGCTCCCGATGCCAGATCCCCAGGTCGAGGAGCCTGACTTGGGACTCAGAACTCTCACTCCTGTGGGAGAACCTCTGCAATATAGTTATTTTCCAGTTTGTCAGTTACCTACCCAGTGAGTATAGGATTTGATTAAATCATGAAAGAGCCCCTCTGTCTTGTTGTGGTTTCTTCTTTGTCTTTGGATGTAGAATACCTTTTTTTTATTGGTTTAAGTCTTTTTGTGAATGATTGTTCAGCAGTTAGTTGTGATTTTGTTGTTTTCGTGAGAGGAGGTAAGCTTAAGTCTCTCTACTCCACCATCCTATCTCTTCAGTATCTGGTAGACTTTTTCATGGTGGCCATTTTGCACTGTGTGAGTTAGTACATCATTGTAGTTTTGATTTGCATGAAATTTGTATTTTAAAAAAATAGTCCAGGGAATTTCCTGGTGGTCTGCACTTCCACTGCAGGGGGCCCAGGTTCAATCCCTGGGGACCGTAGATTCCACAAGCCACACAGTGCAGCAAAAAAAAAAAAAAAAAGATGGTCCAGATAAGAGCTCCTGGAAAAGACCAAATAGAATATTTGCTTCTCAAAGGCATAGGAAGAAAAACACAAGTTCCTCCTTGGATACTTTGTTCCTTAAGGGCTAGATATTTGTTCTTCAGTACTTGCAAGCCTCTTAATAAGTGAGGTTTTGTTGTTGTTTACTCACTTAAGTCATGTCCAACTCCTTGTGAGCCTGTGGACTGTAGCCTGCCAGGCTCCTCTGTCCATGGGATTTCCCAGGCAAGAATACGGGAGTGGTTGCCATTTCCTTCTCCAGGGGATCTTCCCAACCCCTGGAAGGGAACTCTTATCTCTTGAGTCTCTGGCATTGGCAGGCAGGTTCTTTACCACTGGCGCCACCTGTGAGTTTTGTATTATTTCTGGAGGCCACACCTCTGGTCCTATAAAGACTAGATTTAGAACAAGTGTTAGGGGAAGCACACTGACTGAAAACCACCCACCCTGGCCAGGCACCATAGTAACTATTTGCATGAGTTACTTTATGACTGGAGGTCCAGGTAAGAAACACGGAACTCATAAGCCACCACTAACTGGAAGAGTTCGGGAAAGAACAAAAGGAGACACCGTGTGTCCAGTCACCTTCCATAATCCTTCTCGTTGGCATCCTTCTTGGCTGAGCAATGCATGTGCCACCAGGAAGGACTCTGAGCCAGGATGACTGGCCAAAGACAACCTGGAAGCTAATCCCATCACCACAAAACCTGAGACTGTGAGCCATGTGTCAGAGCTGTTTTCCTGGGTTCCCTTACCCTACAACTCTCTGCCCAGGAGCCCTTTCCAGTAATATTTCTTGCTTGGTTAGCACATGTGTCTGCTCAGACAGTTCATTTCTGAGTGTTAGAGAGGAGCCCATTTTGGGGCCCTGGAAGGGGTCCCCCTTCCTGCAACACAAGGACAGTGTTTTTTAATTCCTCATAAAACTGAGTAGCCAGCTCAGTGCAAGGACTGACATATGCATTCACCAATGCTGGAATTTTATGTTCCCTCATTTAGCTTGGGGAACAGAGACCCCACCTCCCCCAGTAAAATTCCTCTCAGGTTCTGAATATCAGCTATGATCAGTTTAGTCAGGCCAGTGATCACCCATCTTGGCAATCCATTTACAAACACTTTTAAGGATTCTTCCTGGGCTTAAGAAATTATTTAGCTATGGTCTACAGCCTCAGGTGTCCTATTTGTTTTTTTTTTTATAATTGAAGTGTAGTTGATTTACAATACTGTTCCAGTCTCTGCTTTACAGCAGAGTGACTCAGTTTTACGCATGTATTTTTTTTAAATATTCTTTTCCATTATGGTTTCCTGCACTATGTATAGTAGGACCTTGTTTAGCCATTCTAAATGTTTGCATCTACCAGCAAATTCCCAGCTGGCCCCTCCTCTCCCTCCCGCTTGGCAGCCACAAGTCTGATCTCCATGTCTGTGAGTCTGTTTCTGTTTGTATAGATTCATTTGCGCTGTGTTTTAGTTTCTACATATAAGTATGGATCTGTCTTTCTCTTTCTGACTTCACTTGGTATGATAATCTCTAGTTGCATCCATGTTGCTGCAAATGACATTATTTTGTTGTTTGTGGCTAAGTAGTAGTCCATTGTGTGTATATATATATATCTCTCTCTCATCTTCTTTGTCCATTCATCTGTCGGTGGACGTCTAGGTTATTTCCATGTCTTGGCTTTTGTGAATAGTGCTGCTGTGAACATAAGGGGGCATGTATCTTTTTGAATTATAGTTTTGTCTGGGTGTATGCCCAGGAGTGGGATTGCTGGATCATATGATACCTCTGGTTTTCTGAGGAACCTCCGTACTGTTTTCCATAGTGGCTGTACCAACTTGCATTCCTCAGGTGGTCGCATTTCTAAAGGTAACCATTTAATAGTATCTCCAGAGTGGAAAGGCAAGTCAGAGAGAGGATTATTAGAATGAGTATTCAAAGATAGAGGGGAGCAGTTTTTAGGTACCTATCATTAATCTTTCATTAGCCTTCTACAACAAATCTTTCAATGAGGCTATTTTGAAATTTTGAAGTGTTTTGAGGCTTCTGCATATCAGTTAAAATAGGTACAGTAGTTTAAGATGAGAGCTGTCTAAAATTTTAACTTGAAAGTTTTTCAATTTACAGAATCCAAAGCTTTAAAAAGCTAGCCCTGTACAAATATTTCTCCCTGCTAACCTAATTTTTTAAAGAGAAAAATTCTTTCCACTATTTCTAGTAGACCCCGCAGGCAGAGCTTCAGGAGACTGCCAGCTTTTAACTACATTCAGAAAATCAGTTTTGGAATGCCAAAAAGAGAACCCAGTCTTGGCCATTTCAGGGTGGGGTTTCCTCTAATTTTTAGTTAAATATTTGCAAGCATATATAAACCCAGCTGGTATTCTGTAGGTGGCTATCTGTCTGCACAAGAGTTTGGGCCTTCGAGGCACAATTTCCCATTATTAACTTGGCAACCTAATTCAGATATGAGATACATACAGTCTGAGCAACACTATAAGGGCAGTAGAGTGGATCGAATGTGGCTGCTTCTGAGTCTAGTTCCCCAAGAATGTTATGCTTTATGGTTCGAGCAGGCTTCTGGCCAGTGGGCCAGTTTGGTCAATGCGTGGTGCAGATACACAGTGGAGACGAGAGAGAAGGCCAAAGGGCAGGGGAAACTTTTTTAATTTTTAAATTATCCTTAACTTGCCTTAGAATATGAATTTTTATTTCATCCCATGTAATATGAAATTATGACCCCAACCTAATTTCCTTAGGACAGGAAAAGTCTGGGTGAAATGTACTAGTTAAACACTATTATTTAAAGTCTTCTCTCTGATTTTTGTTGCACAAATGGTACTTTCTTAGCCCCCAAGATAGAACTGTATTAAAAAACAAAAACAAAAAGCTCTGAAATAAGTGCTGGAAAGGATCAGAGAGATACGAGTAGAGGAATGAAAGAAAGACGGGAAAAATCATCCTCAAATTACTCTTTTTAACTTCTGACAGCAAGTCCATTACTAAAAATTTAGCAGATTTTAGTTTCCTGTCACCTTCTGTGACCTATTAGAGAGCTTAATATCCACCAGTCAGTTCTTTCACCTGATAAAATATTTGCATTTTATATGTAAAACAAAATGCAGTGTGTGCTAAGTTGCTTCAGTAGTGTCTGACTCCTTGAGACTCTATGGACTGTAGCCCACCAGGCGCTTTAGTCCACAGGATTCTCCAGGTAAGAATATTGGAGTGGTTGAAATACTCTCCTACAGGGGAAAAACAAAATAGAATGTTATTAATGTTCACCTCAGATATGCAGATGACACCACCATTATGGCAGAAAGTGAAGAGGAACTAAAAAGCCTCTTGATGAAAGTGAAAGTGCAGAGTGAAAAAGTTGGCTTAAAGCTCAACATTCAGAAAACTAAGATCATGGCATCTGGTCCCATCACTTCATGGGAAATAGATGGGGAAACAGTCTCAAAACTGTTACTTTGGGGGGCTCCAAAATCACTGCAGATGGTGATTGCAGCCATGAAATTAAAAAGACGCTTACTCCTTGGAAGGAAAGTTATGACCAACCTAGATGGCATATTCAAAAGCAGAGACATTACTTTGCCAAAAAAGGTTCATCTAGTCAAGACTATGGTTTTTCCACTGGTCATGTATGGATGTGAGAGTTGGACTGTGAAGAAAGCTGAGCGCTGAAGAATTGATGAATGTTAGAGAAGACTCGAGTCCGTTGGACTTCAAGGAGATCCAACCAGTGCATTCTAAAGATCAGTCCTGGGTGTTCTTTGGAAAGAATGATGCTGAAGCTGAAACTCCAGTACTTGGCCACCTCATGCCAAGAGTTGACTCAGTGGAAAAGACTCTGGTGCTGGGAGGGATTGGGGGCAGGAGGAGAAGGGGACGACAGAGGATGAGATGGCTGGATGGCATCACCAACTCAATGGACGTGAGTTTGAGTGAGCTCCGGGAGTTGGTGATGGACAGGGAGGCCTGGCGTGCTGCAGTTCATGGGGTCGCAAAGAGTCGGACACAACTGAGTGACTGAACTGAACTGAATCTGTTAAAGTAAAAAGCAGAATGGTTGTAAGTGTATTGATGGGCTAAGGAATAAGACTGTGAAGACAGAAGTAACACGTGACAGAGCAAGGATACTTGAGAAAGCACATCCTGTTCCCCTAGTAGAAGTGTTAGAATATAAGGCTGTGGAGATGATGGGCAGAGATTAGGTTATAAAGTACCTTTCAAACCACTGAGCTTACATGTAGGCAAGAGAGTTGCTGAAGAATAAGAGGAAGTGTGTTCATTCAAAGATGATTATTGACCAAATACCTATTAAGTGGCTACTATGTACTAAGTACTGAGGAACAAAAAAATTCCTGCCTCTGGGGAGTTAACTTTCCAATGGGGAAACAATCAAAATGAACACCTTGCAGGTCATTATAATGACTGTGGCTTTTAATCACAGTGAAATGGAAAACCGTGGAAGGATTTGAGCAGATGAATAACACTTTTCACTTATTCCAGCTGTTATATGGGGAATAAATTGGGCAATGATAAAAAGCAAGGAGGTAATTAAGCTTTTTAATAATCTAGACAAGAGATAATGGTGGTTTTGAGCAGATGTTGGTCATAGCAATAGAGATGTTAAAAAGTGGTCAGATGCTGGATAATCAATGTAAAACAAAAAGGATTTGCTTCCAGGATAGATGTGCTGTTTGAGGGGAAGAAGAGTAAGATTTTTAGCCTGAGGAACTGAAAAGAATGGAGTTGCCACTAACTGATAGGGCAAAGAAGAAAGGAGTGAGGTCTGGAGTAATAAGCTTGAGATACCTATTAAACATCAAATGGAGATATTTCATAAGAAGTTGGATGTACAAACCTGGAGTTCAAAACAGTCCTCACTAGATCTATGAATTTGGGAGTTAAACATCAGCAAATAGATGTGGCTTAAAGCCAAGATGGAATGATTCTTGAATAAAGAGGGCAAAGGACAGAGCCCTGGGTCACTCCAGTGTTCAGAGGTTAAAAAATGGAGCAAGAACCAACAAAGGAGACTGATGGAGCAGCCAGAAAGGGAGAAGGAAAACCAGGAAGCAGTACTGTGAAGCCAAGTGTAGAAAGTGTCAGAGAAGAGGGAGTCACCAGCTGTGCCAAACTCTGGTGGTGGGCGAGGTAAAGGGAGGACTGAGACTTGATCATTGGATGTAGCAAATCCAAGTCACTGGTGACCTTCACTAGAGCAGCAAGGGTGAATTCAAGGAGGGAAATCCAGCGCAGAAGCATTGACACTGAGTTTTCTTGTAAAAGGAAGGAAAGAAATGAGTAGTATTTGGAGGAATAAGTGGAATTGAGAATGAATTTTCTTTAAGAAAGAAATAATGGCGTGTTTGTCTGCTCGTGGAAAGATTTGGTAGAGAGGAAAACATTAATGATGCAGGATAAAGAAGGAGAGCAACACTTACATGAAAGACTCAGTGCTAGAGCCAAGATAGTTCATCCATGACCACAGGAAGGAAGATAAAATACTAGGAGGTGGAGGTGGATGGATCAGTTTGGAAGTCAGTTAATATTTTCTCCAAATGCTTTACTTTCTCAGTGAAATAGGAAGCAGACATCAGTTGAGAGGGAGAATGAAGAAGGAAGCACTAGAGGTTTGAGAAGAGATGGTATAAAATAATTGGGAAGGTGAGCAAGTATTGATACATGAAATAAAGAAATAGAGTGAGAGACATATTAAGATATGCTTGGTAAGGAAATGAAGATACAGTGTCAGAGAGAGAGACTAATATCAAGAAGACCGTTACAGTGGTCTAAATGAGATTTGATGAGCAATCAGTTCAGGTACAGTGTTGGGGTCATTAGCATATAGATAGTAGTTCAGGCTTCAAGTATGGATAAAATTGTCCGAAGAGAGCAGAGTGACAATAGCAATGGATAGAGGCCACTGGAAGACCAGCTCAAAACTCAGAAGACTCCTCCAGATAAATAGAAACCATGGGAAAGAGGGAAGAGAGGTGAGATTAGATAAGGTTTATATATGCCATCTAGGTTAATTACCTGGAAAGTTTTAGTTTTGATGAAGGACCAGGAGAAAATCCCCATTCACTGTTAGCTGAGGAGTAAGTAGAAATAAGGAGTACAGAGAATAAATAGACCACACTTCCAAGAAAGAGAAGTAG
The DNA here is from genome assembly GCF_016772045.2 of Ovis aries. Taxonomy (NCBI): domain Eukaryota; kingdom Metazoa; phylum Chordata; class Mammalia; order Artiodactyla; family Bovidae; genus Ovis; species Ovis aries. The sequence continues at coordinate 101,707,255 of NC_056054.1, read as the reverse complement.
AAGTAGCAAAACATAAACCTGGGCCTGGAGTGCCATTCCTTTCAGAGACAACAGCATCTGGAAAGGCCAGAAGGCATAGAAGTGCACATATAAGGAATTTTAAATAGTTTGATATGAAATGTAAATTTTAAAGAATATTTGATTCAGTTAATTCCTTGTTCTTTTGTCTTTTAAAGCTGATCGATATACAGCCCTCTTTGTAGGGGCTGAGCAGGGAGTGGTACTCCTCTATTTAGTCATATGTGTGTGTGTCCCTCAGCTAACTTTCAGAAAAAATACCCTGTGACCTTTCACATGAAACACACCTTGAGACTGCTCAAGCTCTTGAAATGGGAAATTAGGCTGTAGTATTCTTTGTAATATTGTAATGTGTTCCATTCTCTCTGGCGTAAAAGTTGTATGAAAGGTCCTTTCTCTTCATTTGCTTATTTCAGGAGGCGGCTGAAAATGTCCACTGAACGGACTTCTTGGACAAGTTTGTCCACTATTCAAAAAATAGCACTGGGCCTTGGGATCCCTGCCAGTGCGACAGTTGCCTATATCCTATACCGCAGATATAGGGAAAGCAGAGGTACGTGAAACCGTGGCTGTACATACCAAAATGGTTAGACTATGTTCTGGCACTGTTAACTTGAAACTTCTTTCAAGTTATCATTTGTTGGGATGTAATTGGCTCTCTGTGAGGGACCTTTGAAACAGAGTTTTTCTTTTCTATGTTAATGTGAAGCTAGTCTGTGAAATAAAGAGCTCATTTTATAATTCTGTTGATTTGTTCCCTTCAGCAACACCAGCACTGTAAGGGATTCTGCTAACTGCTGGGTCCAGTTTCCCCACAAGCTGGACCTAGAGAGTAGGACTTGGAAAAATGATCTGTGTATAAACAAGGGAAGTTCTGAGCCTAATGGACTCCTCAGACAACTTCTGGCCTTCATCCTTCTCCAGGAGTCATGTCTTGGGAGAAGTAGTTTGCCCAGAAGCCAATGGCTTTTCCCATTTTAACGTTTGAAAATGGTATCCCAGAGAGAATGCCCATCTTCTGGTCTTTCAGGACCCTTTAGTTCCCCCTCAGATGCTGCTTCTCCTTCTCTTTATGATTGAAATCCTCAGTTTATCTTTTACACCAATGTCTCTTTGACAGCTTTGATTCAGGGGAGGGGAAGTAATAGCTTTGGTTATTGTCTAAATCTGATCTGATGATCTGTGCAGAAGAACGGCTGACATTTGTTGGGGAAGATGACATCGAGATAGAGATGCGAGTCCCCCAGGAGGCTGTAAAGCTCATCATTGGCCGGCAAGGAGCCAATATTAAACAAGTAAGTGTGTGAGCAGGCAGCAGCTTTCCCGGGATTGATTTCTGCTGTCCATCCTCTGCCCCCATTCTGTAAAACCCACTTACACTATGTATATTTTAAACAAAACAAAAATAGGAAGTTTCTAGCTGCTATTTTCCTGTCGGAGATGAGTACTTCTACTCCTTATAGAATGGGTGACTTAGCTTGAAATGGGGATTTTTAATTGGATGGTTCTCATCTTGGTATAGTTTGAATCATTTCTTTCTGCTATGGAATTACGAACTCTTATTAATTGGCAGCAATAAATTAATTGCTCTCTAATTCTTTTTACCATCTTCCATTATTCAGTTGGAATGTCTAAATAATTGATTCTATAATCCAAATCTGGGGAAAGACCAGTCTAAACACAGAAAAACTGTTTTGGATTAACTGCTGTTTAGGGTTGCCTTTGTCTCTCCTTCCATAAGTACATGTAATTGAGGACTGCTTATAAAACCCGATTTCGCTGATTACTGTGTCCAGTTCCATCCACCTCCAGGGTTAGGTTTAGAGTATCCTCAGCTGACCCAGGTGAGAGCTCTTCCAGAACACGCTGCCACGTATCATTTTCTCTGCAGCTAAGAAAGAAGACAGGTGCTCGGATCGATGTGGACACGGAGGATATAGGAGATGAGCGGGTGCTGCTTATCAGTGGTTTTCCTGTTCAGGTGTGCAAGGCCAAAGCAGCGATTCATCAGATCCTGACAGAGAATACGCCAGTGTCTGAGCAGCTCTCAGTCCCCCAGAGATCTGTGGGCAGAATCATAGGTACCACCGGACAACTTTCTCTGATTTTCCGTTTCCGTTCCCTTTGCCTTCCTTTCTTTCACACCTTCTGGAGGGCTTTTCCTGGCCTGCTTCCCCTTCACCTTGCTGAGGGAAATTGAGAGCAGAGCTTTACTTTTTTATAGAGCCAGTGGCAAAGCAAAACTCATTACCTCAAGAAGTTGTAAGAGAACTTCCCTGGTGGTTCGGTGGTTAAGAATTTGCCTTCCAGTGCAGGGAACATGGGTTCGATCCCTGGTCGGGGAACTAAGATCCCACAAGCCTCAGGGAAGCTAAGCCTGTGTGCCACACTGGAGAAATGCCTGCATGCTACAGCTAAGACCCAACACAGACAAAAATAAATAATAATAAATTTTTAAAGTATGACCTGAACCTTACAAATAGGTTCCACATGGGTTCAGGTAAATGTATTTACCTCATATTAAGACTTTTAAAGGGCAGCTAAGGATGCTCATTTTATCCTAAATCTCTCAAGACAGTGCTCTAGAAAGCACTTTTTATGCCTTCTCCTAGAGCATCCCTCATGCTGCTGTGAGAGGCAGAGAAATGTCCTGTCCTTGGTCCAGTGGTTTCATGTAGGATATCTTCTAATGAAGTGAGGCTGTGAAGTCTGCTCAGTGGCCAGATGATGAAAGTGACATGACCACATTAACTTAGCCAGTGTGTAGAATTTAAATAAAATGGATAGAGCAAATAATCTAGTACCCCCCTTATTACAGTAAGGATCTCAGTAGCTCCTGTTTTCCATTCGCTATCCTACATTGTTTAGTTTGAAAATGAGCCCTGACTCTCACCTCATAGTGTATACAAGACAGTGGCATCACGAGTTGTAGTAGAGGAAAGGACAGGGTTTTATGTATTATTCAATACAGGGAGAGGCGGCGAGACAATTCGTTCTATCTGTAAGGCCTCAGGAGCCAAAATAACCTGTGATAAAGAATCAGAAGGAACATTGCTACTATCAAGACTTATAAAAATCTCAGGAACGCAGAAGGAAGTGGCAGCAGCTAAGGCAAGTAGCTAACCTGAATTGTATCTGAGAGTAAGAAGAACCCTTAACTCCATCCTGGGTCAGTATCTGACCATGTAGATATCATCCCTTCTTTTATTTTCCACAGCATTTGATACTGGAGAAAGTTTCAGAAGATGAAGAACTTAGGAAGAGAATTGCTCATTCTGCAGAAACCAGAGTTCCACGGAAGCAGCCAATCAGCGTAAGAAGAGAGGAAGTGACAGAGCCAGGTGGAGCCAGAGAGCCGGCTTTATGGAGAAACACTGGCACTAGCTTAAAACAGGCTGCACCTCTGGCAGTTCCTCCCCACAAAGGAGATGGTGACGTGGCTGTTGTAGGACCAGAAGAGGGTTCCTGGGAGAAACCCACTGATGACAGCTTTCAGAGGTCTGGTGTCCAGACCAGTCCAGAGATGTCCATGTTTGAAAGTATGTAACAAAGGGGACCCCCTTAGCCATATGGAGGATAGACATACTGGCTATGTGTGTATGCTCAGTTGTGTCTGCCTGTTTGCAACCCCATGGACTGTTGCCTGCCAATCTCCTCTGTTCATGAGATTGCCCAGGAAGAATACTCTAGCAAGTTGCCATTTCCTTCTCCAGGGTATCTTCCCAACCGAGGGATCGAGCCCTCTGCCAATCCTGCATTGGCAGGTGGGTTCTTTACTACTGCTACCTGGAAAGCCAGAAATACTGGCTTAGATAACCCAGAATAAGGAAACAATAAAAAAATAATTTCTATTTTCTTGACTACATTTACAGTTCTTTAATTACAGATGGGACTTTCCGGTAATATTTTCCTTGGGTTAATACTGAACACAAATTTTTTTCTGAATACAAACCAGCTAATAATTTGAGAACAATATAGAAATATGCTCGTTCACAGGAAACTGGTCTGCGAGTAATACATCAAATAATTGAATTACATGGTATTCTTTCTAAAAACATATACAAATAAGTAAAATACTTTTGAGTCCAATATTTTTTTCTGTCTCATTACTGTTCTTAAAAATCTTCACCATTCAAGAAGAATGAAAAGGCTGTGGGCTTTTTCTTCTATGCATAGGTACTGGGATGGGCAGGGCAGACCAGAGTCCTTAAGAGGGTCATAGGCGTGCCCAGGTCTGTAATGAGTCGGTGGTGGAATACAGTCTGGAGCAGGCCCACATCTGTCCGAGTATCTTCTCCCTGGTCCTGCTGCAGCTAGCATATGGGGATTTCCCTTCATTATAATTGGTGCTGATTTGAATACATGGCAGATGGCAAAGAATGTGAATGAACTCTAAGTACTCAATTACATAGAAAGAACATAGCTTATAGTACCTTTCCTTCAGGATGTTCTTGTATGATTCATCCACTTGTCCCTCCAGCCATTTTTAAGTGTTATTAGCCACTTGGTATTTGTACCTCTCACCCCACCGATGCAGTCTTCCCATTTCAACCAGAGATGATTCTGATAATGGTCATCATATTAGATAATAATTCTGTAGCTTAACTTGCTTATGCCTGTGGTTAGTTCCCAGTCCGGACTTCAGTTTCCATGCTGATGAATTCCTAGAAGTGTATGTCTCTGCCTCTGAACATCCCAACCACTTCTGGATCCAAATCATTGGCTCCCGCAGCCTGCAACTGGATAAGCTTGTCAATGAGATGACCCAGCACTACCAAAACAGTCTGGTGAGTTGCTATAGGGACAGGGCTGGGGTTTGATGAAAGTCGTGATGTATTCTCTTCCCTTTCCTGTGGAGCAATGGCTTGTTCTTTCTTCCTTCTGGTATTCAGTTTTTTAGCCCATCCCTTCCTAACTCTGCCCTCTCCTGGCTCCTCATTTCTTGTGTAGCCTGAAGACTTGACTGTACATGTAGGAGACATTGTCGCAGCACCTTTACCTACAAATGGTTCCTGGTATCGAGCCCGGGTCCTTGGTACCTTGGAGAATGGGAACCTGGACCTTTACTTTGTTGACTTTGGAGATAATGGAGATTGCCCACTGAGGGATCTCAGAGTGCTCAGGTCAGTGTGGAGTCAGGCTGAAGTCCCATCTGTTGACTCAGTCCTGGCCATAAGGTGGTGAGCTGTTGGCACTTCTCACTGGGGAGGAGGCCGGCGGGGAGGGTTGGAAGAGAACCTCTTTACAGAGATCAGTTAATTATCTTCCGCTGCTGGGTTAACTGGTGCTGTCTAGAAGCAACGAATATAAGAAGGCCCTCCTAGCGCTAGGATTCTAATTTCAGTTTCTTTCACTTTAGGAGTGACTTCCTAAGCCTTCCATTTCAAGCAATAGAGTGTAGTCTGGCACGGATTGCCCCCTCAGGTAAATTGGTCCTATTACTTATTGACTGTGCGTCCAAATAGAATAACTTTCATAGGGCATGTGGTGGGGATTCTCACATTCCCAGGCTTTTTGAGTTCTGGGGGCTCAGGTGCCTTTTCATCACCAGTGCCAGACAGCAACAGCCAGAAACCTGCCTGGCAGTCAGACGTAGGTACCTTCTGAAGTAGACAGAGGTAGTTCCAGCTTCCCTCCAGGGCATAATCCCACCCCTGTCAGCACTGACCCCTTCTTCTTAGGCTCTGTCTACAATTTTTTTTAACCAGGTGAACAATGGGAAGAGGAAGCTTTGGATGAGTTTGACAGACTCACTCACTGTGCTGACTGGAAGCCCCTGGTGGCCAAGATCTCTAGCTACGTCCAGTCTGGGCTCTCAACTTGGCCCAAGATCTATTTATATGATACTAGCGATGGGAAGGTAAGACTGAGGTTCACTTGTTGCTCACTGTCTCTTCAGTATATTTACAGGCTCATCTTCTTTTCCTTTCCCAGAAATCCTTATTTGATGATAGTCCTGCTTCATAAGCTCCTGCTTAACTGAACCACCAAAGGAATTTTTTAAAGTATCAATCCCAGCTCTTCTGCCCTTCCTCTGATTTGCCCTTCTTTGAACCCAAGAAGCCTTTTCATTTCTTTTCTCAGAAACTTGATATTGGGCTAGAATTAGTTCGTAAAGGATACGCAATTGAGCTTGCAGAAGACACGGAAAAAAACAGAGCTGTCCCACTAATGTTGGATGACCTAGTAAGTGAGCCATTATCGTCATTTGGGGTGCTGCTTTGGGACAAACCTTGTGCCTCAAGACAGGAGGGCTTCTAGTCACTCATGCAATCTGTAGAACACCCTTAAGTACTCTGAGTTGCTCCACTAGTTGATCAAAGGAAGCACTGTGTCCCTCAGCTGCCACACCGGACTCTGTGAGCAAAATGATGGGGTCGCTTCTTTCCTACCAGCCAAACACGTTCTTCCTTTTTCTCCTGTTTGTGCCCTCAGGCCACAGAAATAGATGTCTCACTGAGCATGCTCACTGAGACCAAGAAGAGCCCTGGAGAGATAGCAAACACCCTGTCCTGCCTCAGTTTATCAGGTACAAACAGCATTTGTTCCTTTGAGCATCTCTGGAAGTTACCAATTCTTAGTCAGCCTCTCCAAACTAGGGAAGTTGTGTCAAGATTTATCTCCTAACCAGAGTGGTCACTGAACGCCAAAAAGCCTATTTTTTTTCTCTGACCCTGAGTGGCAGTGCCTGCTACAGTAGGGCAGCATCTAACTTTACCCTCGTGTCTGAATAGAAGCTGCCTCTCTGTCTGGTGATGATAATCTTGAAGACGACTACTTACTCTGAAGTCCCCTCCAGTTGCCTCGGCCATCTGCTTTGCTGTGAGTAGAACTGTCCTCTCTCTGTAGCAGCCAGAGAGTAGTGAGGGTGACCACAGGGCCTTGCCTCTTCCCTGTAGCCCATCTTATTACTACTTCTCTGCAGCTGCCTTCCTGCAGCTTTACTTTCCGTTTGAGCCCTTTCAAGCTTTTTGTGTCTCTGTGTGTGTGTCTTTGGCAGGTTTGGCATAAGACTTGGTGCCTGGAGAGAAGAGCCTATAATAGAGATCTATGCAGTTCTTCCTTCGTTATGTACATGACCTGGCTTGCTGTGAACCAAATGCATTTTCTTCTTCCACTGGACTACCCAAGAGCATGTGTGTTGGAGGGGGGCAGACACATGCCCCTAACTCCACCACCACCGCCTGTGCCCTGTGCAGTGCGAGTACTGCCACACGACTTTCAGGCTGCTTAGTATCCAGCTTGTTCCCCTCTGCCAGTCATAACGCACAGTACTGCTAGGCAGTGTCCTCTTTGAGGCTGGGAAACAGCCAGGGTTTGGTTATTGGAAATGATGATTCTGCAGACTGACTCACCGCATCAGGTGACTCTGGTTAAGGGGAAATCTTTTGAGTGGTAAACTCAAAGATTGCAGTTAAGTCAGGCAGCAAAGGCAAAAATCAGCATAATTAAGAGCCTCAGGAAGTGAGAAGAGAATACTGCCTCCCAGCCTCAACTGCTGATGTGTTATTGGAGACAAGATTTTTAACAGTGCTCCAGCTATTTCCCAGTAAACTTTGGTTAAAATACAAGTAGACAAGGAGAAAGGTAACTCAGGAAATATTGCTATATTGCTGGTATAGTATCTATATCAATATACGTATACACACAGGGCCATAGAGAACTTGTAGAGCTGTTTAGATCATTTGGGGTGTTCTTGCTGAATAAAGTTCTTAAGAAAGTTATCTAAAACTAAATGCTGGTTGAATCACAAGGTGGAAACAAGCCTATGGGTATCTTTTGTACTGAAATCTGGTAAGATTGCCTAACACCTCACACCACCTATGAAACAGCTATCCCTCTAATGTGCAGATCATATTCTTTCCTTAAAGGGACTTCAGAATTAATCATTCACTAAAACCTCACCTAAAAGAGGTAGATTAGAATTACAGAAACCTGGGTTCTAGGAATAGATCTTTGCTGTAAACTTATGGAGCCTGTTTCCTTACGTAGCATCTCTCCATTTCTGACAGTATTGTGAGGATCCAGTGAGAACTGTGAAGGTGTTTGAAAGTGGGTGGGAGAATAACGGTAAATTAACTTTTTTTTTTTTTTAAAGATCAGCAAGGTAAAGTAGAAGACTTAAAACTAGTATATAAGACTCTGATATGCAGGACTTTTTAATCTAGGAGTTAATGAAGTCTATCCATATACTACATAGCAACTATATCTCCCCAGAAACACAATTTTCCAATTTTATTATCTTAGGAAAACCTCAGTACCAATTAGCAGAAAGACTTCAGTAAAGGAGCATCTCTAGGTAGCTTGGGTGGTCCCACAGGAATCAATGAAAGCGTGCCGTTGATTTGGTGTTTCAGACCTTGGCTGCACTTGCTCACGGAGCAGGCTTGGCCCTGGAATTGGAGCTATTCTACGACAGGATCATGGGGCCAGTTAGTCCCCAGTTTCCTCAGCCTTTACTCTTTTTAAAAAACTTTATTTAATCGAAGTATAGTTGACTTACAGTGTTGTGACAGCCAACACTGCAAAGAACAGCAAAGTGACTCAGTTATACACATACAGGCATTTTTATTTTTGTGTTCTTTTTCATTATGGTTTATCCCAGGATATTGAGGATAATTCCCTGTGCGTACACTAGGACCTTGTTGTTTATCAGCCTTTACTCTAAAAAGAAGTCTCCTGATATAAACTGTTCACAGGACTTCTCTGAAAGATGAGTGGTATCTCATCCTTAGCTACAGTTTGTTACTGTGTATGAACGCCTTTTCCTTTAACATGGCTTTTAAGACCTTTTAACCCATTCTGATGGGTTCCCTATTCTTAACAACACTACTTTTGCAGCCTCCTGGAATGTTCCTGCCCTTAAACTAGTGCCACAGGAACCATGTACCTTCTCTGATTTCCTTCACTTGTCTCCAGTTTGAACCTAAGTATAAGGATAAAATATCCCAGTAAAGCTTAAGTCTTTCTGAATTCCCTGGTGCTTGGTTCCTGCTCCTGGCAGGTGCTCAGATGGTTAAAGTAAATAAGGGAAGAGTTTTGGGACAGGGGCAAGGCAAAAGCTTAAAATCCTTGGGTCCTTTCCCTATCTTGCTCAGACCCCTTTGAGCTTTTCCGTCATCAAATGTCTGTCTATCCTACAGTGAATTCAGCTCTGTAAGGCTCATTTTTCACTCCAGCCAACCCTCCCCCCCACTCCCCCCTGCAAAAAAAAGGGAAACACGTGAGGATTGCACTACCCTTTACTCCTAGATGGAAGGTGTTTTGTCACATCCTGGAAGCTTGGTTCTCACTTAACACGGCTCCCAGCCCCTCGCAGAGTAGGAATAAGCATGTTCAGGGAGGTTCACTGGGCAGATGGCCAACATCCCTTTCAAGGGGATACACCATAAAGATGACATTGTCCCAGGGAGGAAGGGCTGGGTGGTCTGGTCTGACCACCTCAAAGCCCATGTAGCTGAAGGCGCGTAGCAGAGCACCTGTGAAAAGAGAACAAAATTAGAATACTCTGAGACTGCATGCAACCATTCCCCTAGATTTGGCTTCTTCCACTGGGGAATGACTGGGCAGGGAGTGGTGCAGGCACAGGGATGATGTGCTTTGGAGTCAGACAGAGCTGGACTCTAACCTGGCTTCAGTGCTGTACATGTTTGTAAAATGAGGATCACACAATTTAAATGAGATGTTTACAAAGTGCCTAACACAATGATGGTATAATAAACTCTTACTTGTCTCTCATATCCAACAGAGTGTAAGCTCCCCGAGGGAGCAAGGGTTTCTGTAATGTGCACCTCGCATCTGGCCTTACGCCTGACCCTCTCACACTATGGGTGCTTAATACATTTGAGACTCTTTCTGTCCTACCAGCCACATCCCTTGAATGGCTTGTGTGTAATTTCACCAGTGCTTCTTCAGTCTAGCTTCTGAAATTTGTGTGCAGGGCCTTCCTGACAGTTCAGTTATGACTTCAATGAACAGAATACTAGGTGCCTTAATTTCCTTGGTGGGGAGAAGGGGATGGGTGTTGAATCCCTGAACTGCCTGAACATGCCCTTTAGAGTGAAGGGAGGAAGATCTGTTATAAAGGGGAAATCACTGTCAGCTGCTTCAGCACAAAGAGCCAGGAAGGATAGAGCAGATTCCCCACCTCTGTCATTCCGGTTGTTTTGGAAGTTTACAAACACGGAATCCACATTGGTCTTCTCCTCCACATACTCCAGTGCTGCAGTCAAACTAGGGACCAGAAGGAAAATGGTTAATGGCATGTTTCACAAACTCAAAATCAACAAAGGTGCCTATTTGCAACAGAAGGTATTTTATTGCTCAGTGTTTCCTGACCCAAGGAAGTGAAAGTTCCAAACTAGTTTTGATGGATTTTTCTCTGAAGCTAAGGGTTTATACACTATGGCCTGATACCTCTGCCATGGAAGGGGCTTGGGGAAAAAGGGCCACTCTATAAAGACAAACAGCTGGAGATCACTTCCTTTCAACTATTTATGGATTCCACCTTGTGATTCTGAATCAGTTTAGCAACCTCCTATGGACTGTTATCTCTTGAATCCAGATCCTGGCTCAACTCACTGGCTGGTTCAGTGATTTGAATGTATCCAGCTCCTGAATAAGCCCTCACTGGCTAGCATGCCCGTTACTTGAGTGTGACATCAGAGTGAAACCCCTACCTCTTCCCTTCACCTCCCCCTCCCCCCATCCAGACTCAGTCACCTTTCCCGGTTGCCTTGATCCAAGGCCCGATACGGGATGTCCAGGAAGAGCCTGTGGTCACATAGAAGGCCGTGCCAGTGGGCGGAGGTCTGGGGGGTGAGGCGGAAGTGGAAGTCTAACTGCACCGGGCCCTTGTGAAGCAGGGGGTCAGTAGACAGCACCGTCAGGTTCCCAGCCTGGAAAAGGAGTAAAAATGAGAGCAACAGTCTCCTGTTTCTGCACTCACCTAACCCTCAGATCAGATCTCAGACCTGTTTAGGTGTGTCTGTGGGAGCAAGGAGGGGGCTGATGGAGAGCCTAGGTGAAGTGGAGCCAGGCCGTACTCAATATCTCCTAGTCCTAAGACCTAACTCTGTCCCTATCATGGCGTTTTCCTTGATAAAAATTTGGAATCGAGTCAGTACTACCTGCTGACTCCACTGAGGGGTGCACTAACGGTTCAGAAACTTGTATTTACATCATCAAACAGCTTATTCTTTAAACAAAGCTGTATCATCTGTTTACTGTCTCACTAATAACACTCTTGTACTTTTTCCCAGCATATATGTTTTCCCTAAATTCTGCCACTTCTTATTTAAAAATGCATAGCTCATACCTAGGCATGATGATACAAAGGCAAGTGCAGGAGTTCGGGATTCTAGACCCAAAACTTAGCATCTAAACAGCTTTATGTCCCAGAATACAGCTTTGTGTCTTAATATAGTCTGTCTTTGTTTTCAATTCCTCCTTTCCCATCCTGCTTTTCAACACCAGCCCTAGGACCCTGCCTTAAGTTCTCTGGACCAGAATCCTTGTCCATAAAGCAAGTCCGTTTTACACAGGAGCTCACATGAGCTAGCTTTCTATGATTTATTTTCCAACTAGTCCATGTCCCTTTGTAAGTTATCATATTACAGCAAGCAGTGGGCTGCCATGTCCCAGCACCAGCTCCCAGTCCACTTACCGAATATAATTCTTTAAGCTGGTCTTGATCACCCTGCTCGGTGCGTCTGTCCCCCTGAAGACCTACTAGGGACTCAGGAGCACTGAAGACAGCAACGGGGCCGGAGTGTCAAGTCCTCCACTTCCTTATAAGTGGTGATGCTGATGAGGAAAAAGAGGCCCCAATTAGTTGATCTCTGAGTCTGAGATGAGAGACTTACCTTCCAGGTACACTGGGCCAGGCTCTGGCACTGTCTTCTGTATCTTATGTGAACCAGCCTATCTATTTCCATTTCCCCAGGCCAGCCAGATAGAAAGGTTTACAAAGTTCCATGCCAGCCTTCCACCCTATTTTGCTATTCTCTTTTGCCACTTAGGGAGTCCTTTCAAATTCGTTTATTTTTCTTTACAGTTCATATAAACAACTACAGGTAGAGATTAAAACAAGTACCTTTTACAGCAAGGCAGCATCTTCTCCCGGAGGGTGATCCGGTACTTGTAACAGTAAAGGTAATAGGCGTATGGTGACCAGAACGGGTAGAGGTAGTTCCGTGTTTTTCCCCTCTTGATATAAGAAAGGGAGTAGAAAGAGGGGCGTGACCTGTAACAAGGCAGTTTCTTAGTTCAGTGCCTCCCTGCGGCAAAGTGAGGTTCAGGGGCTGGTGGCAGGGGTTCAGGCTTCTGGTGCCATTGTGACATGGTGAGCACTGTGACATGGCAAAGGGCCAGCCCTTCAGTCACTTCAGTGTTCCTCTCTGTGCTCCCTACCCGACCCTACCCACTTAGGTAGCCCCCAAAGTGCTTGTTCAACTAGTATGGACTTCACGGCTGTACCAGAAATTAAAATACTTTTTGTTTCTGTATGGTTGGTAAACAGCCCTGGCTGACCACTTGTGCTCACGGAACATGGGCTCCCACACACTTCAGTAACAGATTGGGGTCTGATACTGCAGGAGGCTTCTAAGGCCCTGATCCAGTATCTGACTTGATTGGTTGGTTCCCTGTTCCTATCAGTTCAATATTTTTACTATCCCTACCTTTAATAACCCAATGATTCTACATGTTGTTGAACTTTCTCAGTGCCTTATGGGGTAGGAACTGCAAACTCAGTGCCTCCAGGGACCTGGACAGCTAGGGGAAATTAGTGGAGCTGCTGGCTGGGACTGTAGCAAAATGAAAAGCTCACACACTCTTAAAAAAAGGGTCGGGGTGGGGGGAGACGCAGCCCAGCTCCAAGTTTCCGTGCAGGAATGCAGACCAGATCATACAGTTTTCAACAGAAACTGGAAAGAGATTTTTGTGGTAAGTTTCTCAAAAAGAAATTTTTTAATCTTCAGAAATTTTACTACTAACAAAAAATAAAAATTATTGGTTAAAAAAATCAACATTGTGTGCAAAATTTGGAGCTGGCGCCACCAGTCTGAGACCTCTGTACGTTCTTCATTCATCCATTTACAAATACTTATTGGGGGCCTACTGTGAGCTAGGGATACACCAGTAAACAAACCAAATATCCCTGCCCCATGGAGCGTCTAACACTGAAAGAACAAACCTAAACACAAGAGAACTATTTCACGTGTTAGAAGATGATAGAGTAGAAAGAAGGATCAGGAGTGTGAAGGGGGTGGGACAGTGGCAGTAATAAATAGGGTGATCTAAGGCGGTCTAGGAGAAGGCAATGGCAACCCACTCCAGTACTCTTGCCTGGAAAGTCCCATGGACAGAGGAGCCTGGTAGGCTGCAGTCCATGGGGTCACACAGAGTCGGACACGACTGAAGTGACTTAGCAGCAAGGAGGTCTACTCAAAGGGGTTGAGGGAGTTATGCCAAGCCAGCGTCTGAGGGAAACAGCTTCTGTGTGAAAGCAACAGCTAGTGCAAATCCCTAAGGAGAATGGGTCAAATTTTTTCAAGAAACAGGAGTCCACTGTGGGTTGACTACAAGCTACATGCTAAGTTGCTCCGGTCATGTCTGACCCTTAGCCTGACAGCCTCCTGTCCATGGGATTCTCCAGGCAAGAATACTGGGGGTTGCCATTTCCTCTTCCAGGGGATTTTCCCAACCCAGGGGTTGAACCCGCATCTCTTATGTCTCCTGCACTGGCAGGCAGGTTCTTCACCACTACTGCTACCTGGTAAGCCCTGTAAGCTATAGGGGGAGTAGAAGAGAGCTAATGGGACCGGGTCATACAGGGCCTTGTAGACCATTGTATGGCCTTTTTCTTTGACTAAAGGGGGAAGTCTTTGCAAGTTTTGGACAGATGAGACATGATCTGACATGTTTTTCAAAAGATTCTGACTGGTGTATCGCAAATAAACTGTAGAGCTCTAAAGGATTATTTAGTCTCTAAAGAGACTATTGCAGTTATCTTGGAGAAAGATAGTATTTTATACCATGGTGGAGAACTGGAGTGATGGGATATGGTTGGCTTCTGGATTTCCTGAAGTAGGAGAGGTGAGTCCAAGAACTGAAAGAAGGGAGTTACCACTGACAGAGAAGAAAGGCTGCAAGTGAGGCAGAATGGGGCAGAGGGTAGAGATGGGTTTAGTTTGGAGCATGTTAACTTTGAATTGTCCACAGTTGTGTAAGGGGAAGATGAAGTAAGCAGCTGGATAGTCATGTGTGGAGTTTAGAAGTTTAGGGTGAAGACAGAAATTTGAAGTCATTGGCATATGAGTCAAGATTGGCATTGAGAAGAGTAAAGACCCAAAGACTGAGGCCTGGGGGCACTCTAAGAGATGAAGAATAAAGGAGAAATCAGCCAAGGAGACTGAAATGCTCCCTGCTTGTTTCTGGGAGCATGTTGAGACCAGAAGGAGAGAAGTAAATCGGTGTCCTGGAAGCTCCCTAAAGAAAGTGTAATTACGAGAGACTACTGGCCAAAGGCTGTTTACAGGTCGAATAACATGATGCTCAGAGCATCTTTCCATAAACCTCATGCCAAACAGGCCTATTCATGCCATTTTATATGGTTTATTCCCCAGTACTGAGACCCTCCACAGAGGGGACTGTCTGTCTCGTGATTTACGTTTACTTAAATATTTGTTAGGAGACTAGTGCAGTAATTGGAGAAGGAAATGGCAACCCACTCCAGTATTCTTGCCTGGAGAATCCCAGAGACAGAGGAGCCTAGTGGGCTGCCGTCTATGGGGTCGCACAGAGTCGGACACGACTGAAGCGACTTAGCAGCAGCAGCAGCAGCAGCAGTGCAGTAATCCTGAAGGAAGATAGTATCTTATGCCAGGATAGGAGGACTAAACACTGTAGTGTAACGATTAAGAGACAATCCTGAGGTTGGCAGTTTTCCAGAGGATTCCATCCTTCCACCACTTTTAGATAGATTTGAAGTAAGGAAAAGCATCCAGCTATCACAGAACGTCAGAACTGGAAGCGACCTCAGCGACTGGAGCTAAATAAAAAGCTCCAGTAATAAAGACTAATAAAGACAAGTGAAGCCAAGGGAGGGAGCGGGTGCCTCCCGGTGTCAGTGCAGCTAACAGTCATTCCACTACCAGTCAGTGGCTAAGGGTGTCCCTCCCCCGAGAAGAAACTGGGGAAAGGGAGTGGCGGAAACGCTGAATCGTGGAGCAAACATCCCAGCCAGATCTCTGGTCTCCAGACACCCGCGTCGCAGCTCAATCCGCGCCAGGCTTTCCTGGAAGCTCAGCGCGCACAGAGCCGCGCCGGCTCAGGCGCGCCGCGGGCAGCCCGTGGGGGCCTTTCCTGCAGCCTGCGCCTTGCGGACCTTCCTCTGCGCCCGAGAACATGGCGGCAGCCGGTTTCGCGGTCCCGCGGGCAATTCAGCTGCGGGTGTTCACTGAGCGGCTGCTGCGAGGAGGGGTCCGGGAGCTCCTCCGGCCGCGACTTTCAGGGAGCACCCCCGGCTCGGAGCGCGACTTCAGCCTGTCTCACAGTCGGGTGAGGGCCGGGTCTGAGTGCTGGGGCTCCTTGCCTCTGGGGGAGCTAGTTATGGCCGAGGCTTGTTTTGAGAAGCGCGCTGAGACCGGGTGGGCCCCAAATCGAGGGTGGTGGGCTCTCCCTGAGGTGCCGGCGGCCAGTGGAGGAGGCTTCTCCTTGAATACTCGCTCACTCTCGCTCCCCCGGCCGCCAGGGCACGGTCATTGTAGAGCGCTGGTGGAAGGTGCCGCTAGCGGGAGAAGGCCGGAAACCGCGCCTGCACCGGCGGCACCGCGTCTACAAGCTCGTGGAAGACACGAAACACCGGCCCAAAGACAACCTGGAGCTCATCCTCACCCAGTCGGTGGACGGTAAGGCCCGGGGAGAGGTACTTCTCTCAGGCTGGTTCTGTTCGGCATCAACTTTTTTCTGCCCTTTCACTACTTTGGGTGAATGATCAGCTGTCTGTCTGAGAAGAAGAAGCGGTAAAAAGTACTGTGATTGTGACATTGGTTTCCTACATAGAAAATTAGAATATGAATGCAGCATCATCTAATTTTATGTTCCAGAGTCTTGGAAGGCCTCATTTTGACTGTTTCCCTTTGCATGGGCTTCCCAGGTGGCGCTAGTGGTAAGGAACCCTCCTGCCAATGCAGGAGACTTAAGAGACACTGGTTTGATCCCTGGATCCGGAAGATCCCCTGGGATCTTTGCAGCCCACTCCAGTATTCTTGCCTGAGAATACTCCAGTATCCTCCCCATGGAGAGAGGAGCTGGCGGGCTACAGTCCACATGGTCGCAAAGAGTTGGACAGGGCTGAAGCCACTTCGCACAGCATCTTTGACAGTGTGTGGAGACACAGGGCTGACAGTAGGCACCACATACTGAAATCTCCGTGATGGGACAATGCTTCACTTTGTACATGGAATATTGAGTTTCTCAATCAGGCCCTAAAGAAATGAATTCGAAATCGTGTTGTTCCTAGTGAATACTAATATTTCTTCTGGGAGAAATAAGCACTGAGAATAAGAGGTCTCTTTTTCTTTGGTCATCTCCTCTTTAGGGACTGCTAGATAACTCTGATCCTCTGCCTCTGTTCTCTGTTGGCAGAACTTGGAGTCCGAGGTGACCTGGTCTCAGTGAAAAAATCTGTGGGCCGTAATCGACTGCTTCCTGAAGGACTGGCTGTGTACGCATCTCCTGAAAACAAGAAGCTGTTTGAAGAGGAGAAATTGGTGAGCCCAAAAAAGAAAGCAGAGGGACTCAAGAGATATTAAAACCTGAACATTGCTTCTAACAACTTCTTTCCCTTTGATATTTAATTTGAAAATGAGGTAGGGACTAGAAGAACAGGAATTCAGAAGCCCAGACTATGCCCAGCATAGTAAGAATTTGTTGTTAGTTACTGTGGATTCTCTTTTTTTTTTTTCAATCTGTAACTTTCTTTTCTAGCTGAGACAAGAAGGAAAACTAGACAAGATCCAGACCAAGGCAGGTGAGGCGGTAAGTAGAAACATAGAAAATCTTTATTTATTGGTCACCTACAGAAATCACCAACCTCTCCCTAAAAGGCTTCTTGATTTCCTTGAAGTCTCTTGATTTCCGGCACAAGGAAGGGGCAAGGGGAAGTATTGTGGCTACTGTAACTGATACTAATATTAAGACCTCCTAGGAGATCCTGACATGTTGGGTTAAGTGCTCTGGCTTATTGAGGGAGGCCCCATCCTGGGCACCAGGGGACCCATGGAAGAATGTGAGATGAGGACTCTGGCTTCAGGGGTGTTGACAGACAAGGTGGAGAGAACACAGGCACAAGAAAAAGTGATACATAAACTCAAAACCATAAATTATGAGTAACATGGACTAGAATGGATTAGGGTGATTGAGGAGGATTGAAGTAGGCCTTGTGGGATTAATAGGCTTTGGATAGACCAGGAAGGTAGGAAAGGTATTAAGGGAGACAAAGTCTCAGTAGATAATTAAGGCATGTTTTAAGTAAGGTTACACTTCATTTATAGTTACTACAAAATGTTGGCTATATTCCCCAGGCTGTACAGTACATCCTTGTGACCTATCTTATACTCTATATCTGTGCATCAGTTTTTGTCTCATATTCACTGATTTGTATTTTTTAGATTCCACATATATAAGTGATATCATACAGTATTTTTCTTTCTCTGACTTATTTCACCTAGCATAATGCCCTCCAGGTCCATCCTTGTTGCCGCAAATGGCAAAATTTCATTCTTTTAAATGGCTGCATAGTATTCCATTGTGTGTGTGTGTGTGTGTGTGTGTGTGTTTGCGTATACCACATCTTTATCCATTCATAATAGACACATAGGTTGCGTCCATAACATGGCTGTGAACATTGGGGTGCATATATCTTTTTGAATTAGTGTTTTGGGGGAGTTAGATATATATACCCAGGAGTGGAATTTCTGGATAATATGGTAGTTCTAATATTTTTAGTTTTTTGAGAAACTGCTATACTGTTTTCCACAGTGGGTGCACAAATTTAAATTCCCACCAACAGTGTACAAGGATTCCCTTTTCTCCACATCCTTGCCAGCATTTGTTACTGTAGTCTTTTGATGATTGCCATTATGTCAAGTGTGAAGTGATAGCTCAGTTAAAGCATGTTTTAAAATAGAAAGTAGACCAGTCTAGTTAAAGCAGAAGACTTGAATAGTATATTAGGAAATATATGACTGGAAAGTGGGGTGGGCATGATTTATAAAACATCTTTAACCCTCAGCTAATGAATTTATACTTCATTCTGTAAGCAAGGAGGAATCATTAATGGTGTAGTGGTAGGACTGAAGGCCCAGAATATTGGGTTAAAACAGTCTATGAAAGTCTTTCCCGAGATGAACGGTCGATGAGCCCAACTTTGACATGGCCTGGGTCTCCTTGCTTAGGGATAGCCAAGTATAGGCAGCATTCCCCTCCCGAGCATTGCTAAAACATCTTTCCATAGTGTCAGTCTTGAGACAATAGGAATTTTTATCTTTCCTATTCATCATCTCACCTCTCTTGGCTACGAGGCAGGAATTGTGATTTGCCTAAACTCTCGGACTTTATGCCTCTTGGCCTCTTGCTAACATGTTTCCTCTCCTTGGTTCCAACTCTAACCTATCCTCTGTTTATAATTCCTCTCAGACAGTGAAATTTCTGAAGAGTTGCCACCTGGAGGTAGGAATGAAGAACAATGTCAAATGGGAGCTAAACCCTGAAATAGTTGCCCGCCACTTTCTCAGAAATGTGAGTACTCCCAAACACCACTATAGCCCTAAGATGGAAGCCACCCCTGGGAAGAAGCAGCTACGCCAGGATTGATCCCTGTTAGGAAAGGGTGTGATCATCCAGTTGAAGTTAGGGAAAGCTTTTTTTTTTTTCAAATTATAGTTAATTTAAAACATACTAATTTCTGTTATGCAGCAAAATGATTGTTTTATATCTATGTATCCTTTTTCATATTCTATTATGGTTTGTCACATGATATTGAATATAGTTCCCTGTTGTATACAGTGGGACCTTGCTGTTTATCCATCCTATATAGTCGTAATATATAGTCTGCTAATCCCAGACTCTGAATCCATCGCTCCCCAGTCTGGCAACCACAAGTCATTTCCCTCCCACAGCTGTGCAAGCCAGTCAGGAATGCTTTCCCTAAGTTGGACAGCCGTATGTAAATCAATGCACCCTCCTCCTCGGCAGTCAGAAGTCTGTTCTCTATGTTTGTGAATCTGTTTCTGTTTCATAGATCATTTGGGTCATGTTTTAGATTCTACATATAAGTGACAGCATATGGCCTTTGTCTTTCTTAGTTCACTTAGTATGGTCATCTCTGGATTCATCCCTGTTGCTGCAGATGGCAAGGTTTCATTCTTTTTTATGGCTGAGTAGTGTTCCGTTGTATATATGGACCGCGATTTCTTCACCCATTCATGTGCTGATGGACATTTAGGCTGTTTCCACGTCTGGACTGCGATGGGTCTTTGCTGCTTCACACAGGCTTTCTCTAAAGTTGCTGCAAGCATGGGCTACTGTCTGCTTCTCATTGGGGTGGCTTCTCTTGTTGCATAGCGTGGGTTCTCGGTGTGGGGGCTTCAGTAGCTGTGGCACAGGGGCTTAGATGCTCTGCAACATGTGGGAGCTTCCCAGACCAGGGATCAATCCCATGCCCCTGCATTGGCAGGCGGATTCTTAACCACTGGACCACCAGGGAGGTCCCACATGTATCTTTTTGAATTATAGTTTTGTCCAGATATAAACCCAGGAATGGGCTTCCCTGGTGTCTCAGACGGTAAAGAATTCGCCTGCAATGCAGGAGACCTGGGTTCGACCCCTGGGTTGGGAAGATCCCCTGGAGGAGGGCATGGCAACCCACTCCAGTATTCTTGCCTGGAGAATCCCCATGGACAGAGGAGCCTGGTGGGCTGCAGTTTCTGGGGTTGCAGAGTCCAGCACAACTGAATGACTAGGTGCATACCTAGGAATGGTATTGCTGGATCATATGGCAACTCTAGTTTTATTTTTTTGAGGAAGCTCCATATTGTTTTCCATACTGGCTGCACCAGTTTACCTTCTCACCAGTAGTGTGAGAGGATCCCCTTTTCTCCACCCCGCTTCAGCATTATCTGTAGACTTCTGTTTCACTTTTGGGTGCACTGGCCTTCCTTGCTTCATGTGGGCTTTTTCAGTTGTGGTGAGTTGGGGCTACTCTATACTTGCAGTACGTGGGCTTCTCACTGCAGTGACTTCTCTTACTGCGGAGCGTGGGCTTCAGTGGTTGTGGTGTGTGGCCTCTGTGGGTGCAGGTGGCAAGCTCAGTTGCCCCTCGGCATGTGAGATCTTCTCGGACCAGGGCATTCAACCCATGTCCCCTGTGCTGGCAGGTGAATTCTTTACCACTGGACGACTTGGGAGGTCCGTGTAGACTTTTTATTGATGGCTGTTCTGACCGGTGTGAGACGGTACCTCATTTACTTTGGATTTGCATTTCCCTAATCATTAGCAGTGATGAGCATCTTTTCCGTGTCTGCTGGCCACTGTATATCTTCTTTGGAGAAATGTCTGTTTGGGTCACCTGCCCATCTTTTGATGGGTTGGCTTCTTTTCTTTCAGTTCTTTATTTCTAGCTGCACTTGGCCTTCACCGCTGTGCACAGGAGCTGCTCTCTAGTTGCAGCGCACAGGCTTCTCACTGTGGTGGCCGCTCGTCTCAGAGCAGGGGCTCCAGGGTGCCTGGGCTTGGTTGCCCCACAGCATGTGAAATCTTCAAGGGATTCAACCCATGCCCCCTGCATTGGCAGACAAGATTCTTAACCACTGGACCACCAGGGAAGTCCAGTTGGGTTGATTTTTTTTGTTGTTGAGTTGTATATGAGTTGTTAGTATATTTTGGAATTTTAAGCCCTTGTCAGTGGCATCATTTGCAAATATTTTCTCCCAGTCTGCAGGTTGTCTTTTTATTTTATGTCCTGTGCAAAAGCTTGGTTAGGTCTCATTGTTTACTTTTGCTTTTATTTCTGTTGCCTTGGGAGACTAACCTAGGAAATCATTGGTACAGTGTATGTCAGAATGTTTTGCTGTGTTCTCTTCTAGTTTTGTGGTGTTACGTTTTGTGTTTAAGTCTTTACGTCATTTTGAGTTTAAGGATGGTCACAAAGAAATTGAAAACTGACAGGAGAAGATGGGAACATTGATTTTCTCTAGATAGGAAAAGCTGGGGAATTGTGACACTGGAGAA
Organism: Ovis aries; assembly: GCF_016772045.2. NCBI lineage: Eukaryota > Metazoa > Chordata > Mammalia > Artiodactyla > Bovidae > Ovis > Ovis aries. The sequence goes on along the minus strand of NC_056054.1, from coordinate 101,685,943 downwards.
TTTTTACTTATGTGGATGAAGTGATTTTGATCTCAAACCCTGTTTCTCTTGTGAAACCACCTCCCTGAGAAATGAGGACTGAGTTTCTCTGCCACTCTTTAGGGAGGTTTGTGCCTTTCCGTGGGATCAGCCAGGGTAAACTCCCCAGTTTTACTCATCCCTGTACAGGGAAGTCTAGAATCCTCTTGAGATTGCCCAGAGTGGCAACCATGTAAACAGAGCTCCTTTTGGCTGTGATTTTTCTGCAGCTTGGCGTTGTGGTTGCCCCACATGCATTAAAGTTACCCGAAGAGCCCATCACCCAGAGGGGTGAGTACTGGTGCGAGGTGACGGTGAGTGTCTCACATGCGCTCTCCTTTTTCTGACTGGGTAGAAAGCTGGGACTGGGTGGTGTTAGCCTTATTTGCCCACCTGACCTAAGCATTCCTGTTGTTCTGTGGGCAGGTAAATGGACTTGACACTGTGAGGGTACCTATGTCCGTGGTGAACTTTGAGAGGCCCAAAACCAAAAGATATAAGTATTGGTTAGCCCAGCAAGCTGCCAAGGGAGTGGCCTCCACCAGCTTCCAGATCTGAACCTGTTCTCCCTGGAAAGCAGCGAAGCAGAATCAGAGGAACGGTGGAGCAAAGATGGAGCAGCACTGTGATACCGCTCCTAGCTCTAACCAAACACGAATCTTAGAGAGCGTATGGAGGCAGCAACAGCAGACCGGACTGCACGTATGTGTTGAATCGTCCATATTTGCCATCTTCAACAGTTATCATGTTTGGCCTTATTGGGGAGGCCTGTTCCAGAAGTACAGGCTATGGATTTGGTAAGCTAAATATTAATAGACCAAAACAGTCTAGATCCTATTTAGCCTCTTCCTTCATTGGAATTCACTGGAATAAATGGTAGAGCTAGCTAGCTTATTCTCATCATCCAAACTGAACATTGTATCTCAGAAAAAATAAAAAGGTTGTGTTCTTTTTAGGTGTTGTTTACTGACTTGAGTAGACTGGGGACAGGACTTCCAAGTGGAATGTCCTCTTGGAAAGCCCCTGGAGTTTGCTGCTAAAGGGGGAAAAAGAAAAAACATTTTTTGGGCTACAGCCCACAGTTGCTATGGACAGATTACTCAACAAGCTGATATGCCTTATGGTCTTAAAACTTATTAAGTATACTAATAAAGTCATCAATACAAATAAGCACAATGGATTCTACTTTTCTGAGATCTGAATAAGGTCTAAGGACAGTTGTTGGAGAAAATAAAGCTGGGATGAAAGAAGTGTAAAAGGGGAACTCTTGAAATTTTGAAAAAGAATTTGTCTGGTTTCCAGACAAAGGTTAAGATGTGGGGCTAGTTCATAGGTAATTGTGGATTGGGAGGTGAGGCAAGTAGATAGTTCTACATAAGTTCAAGGTTCATTCCTGGCAGAAAGACCAACTCTTGTTAAGTGGACTGTGCCAGAGTCACTCAAATGGGAGATTTTTAGGAAGGATAAAGATGAGACCATTGACTCTTTGCTACCCTTACCAGCAGCTCAGAAAAATTGATTTATCCTGTTTGAGCTCACCTGCCTGGAGAAAGCAGTGGCACCCCACTCCAGTACTCTTGCCTGGCAAATCCCATGGACGGAGGAGCCTGGTAGGCTGCAGTCCATGAGGTCGCTAAGAGTTGGACATGACTGAGCGACTTCACTTTCACTTTTCACTTTCATGCACTGGAGAGGAAATGGCAACCCACTCCAGTGTTCTTGCCTGGAGAATCCCAGGGACGGGGGAGCCTGGTGGGCTGCCGTCTATGGGGTCGCACAGAGTCAGACATGACTGAAGCGACTTTGCAGCAACAGCAGCTCACCTGCCTTGCCAAGCCAGTTAACTACTTTCATGCACATGTAGCCATCCTTGAAAATGAGAGTTCTTTCATCAGTGGTTGCAGCACTTTTAGCTGTATCCAACATCACACTTTCCAGAATTCCATAACTCAGGTCGAGCACTAGTATTCTTTGAAATTTGCTGTTCCACTGTCAAATTTGCCATCAATCCCTGCTGTCCCTGAAATGGAAAGGACATTTAACACCGCATCATTCCACACTACCACCATCACCGCATTGAAGCTCTCTGAAATTGGGCAACAGACAACATTCCACACAGCTAATCTCAAAAAGTGTTTAAATACTTGTCATAAGGTGAGTTCTTGGCAAAACCGTGATGTGGTGAGGTTTACTGTGGGGGGAGTCCTCTAGATTAACAGCTGTTGGGGAATGAAGGAAGCAAGATTAGGTAGCGACAGAAGTTGAGCTGATGCAGTTTCAGCAAAGGCCTTAGTCCCACAGGAGGCTGAAGCTAGGGATGGCTCTACAGAGACCTATAGAACCCAACACTGACCAGGAGAGGGTCTTGGGTGTGGTGACTGATTTCAGGCACAGGCAGTTCCCAGGGGGAACATAGATGAGAGCTGTATGCATTCTCAGCAGCCTGGGAAGTGAGTGCCTCAGTGCTGAAGCCAGGAGTCTGGGCAGCACGGCATAGTGTCCACTAAAGTCCACTTATTGCGCTCTTCAGACCCATTTGCTTCAAGTCCCAAAATGATCCTTCAGGTTCTGGGGAAATAAGAGGAAGACCTAGGACAGACTATAGCCCCTGCTGCTGTAGCTTAAGTCTACAACTGATAGCTGTTTCCTCTTGGACTACCCATTCTAGATTCTCCCCCACATCCCCTCAATTTATACTTCTGTTGGCCTAAATGGGTTACCTTCTCAGGCCATGACTACACTCTTCCATTTATAATAAAAATTAGGCAAGAGAGGAGCAAGAGTGGATGATTTAGGTGCCAAATACACACTCCCTTGTCCCCATTATGTAATAGCAGCCCTGCCTCCTGATGGTTACGAGTTAATCCTGCCAGGTTAATGATTCCTTCCCTTAACCTCACTCTGTCTTTTGGTAGTGATCGGAAGTAAATCTGGTGGCAGCCCTAACTTAAAATGTGATGAGATTTTTAGTGTGTCCACTAGTGAAAATATTCCCCTTCTGTGAAGCAGGACTTCTAAATATTCAGAGCCCTGAGCTGGAGACACAGTTTCCTCCAGGTGGGTCACTGAGAGTAAAGGGCTGCTCCTAAACCCAACCCCCATTTCCCAGACCCATATGTTTTAGTTAGGGACAGCACTCCAGGCTGTCTTGATCCAGGGTGTAAACTGTATCCTGGAGGATGGTATCTCATCTTTACAGGTGTCTCCAAGCTGGTGTCCCCAAGCTGTTCCACTGTGTTGCTTCTAGATAGTATGCTATGTGATCAGACCATGGATCCTGTGGTCATGTACCCAGTGCTGTACCTCCTTGCTATAATAGGGGTCTCAGGGTTGATGGAAGATAAACTGACTAGAAATTGAGAAACTGAAGATGAGGGAGTGACCAGTTTTGAAGATCTGCAGAGGGGTCCCCTCAAACCTTGGTCTGAATACTGATCTGTGGATGTGTGGGGTGAAACCATGAGGCTTGGGGGTGGGAAACACCAAAGGACAGTAAGCCAAACAGTTCTCCGAGCTCCCACACACAATACTGGGAATGTTCTGTTTGTACTCCTGACAGTGTGGGTAGATCTTACAATACATAGAGCACTGGGTGGAGTCTTCAAAAGGGCATTAGGATAAAGGCTACCCTGGACCCACCATGCAAAGCCTGAAAGCAAGCCTAGAAAGGATCAAACTGATAACCATGCATGCCAGAACCAAGACCAACACTCATGGAAGAAATGCAGCAAACAACACTAAGCAAAATTCCCAGTGTCGGACGCCCAATCAGTATGCATGCATGCTCAGTCACGTGACTGCGACCCCATGGACTGTAGCCCGCTAGGCTTCTCTTCTCTGTCCATGGAACTTTCCAGGCAAGAATACTGGAGTGAGTTGCCATTTTCTACTCCAGGGGATATTCCCAACACAGGGATCAAACTCACGTCTCTTGCACCTCCTGGACTGGCAGGTAGATTCTTTACCATAGAGCCAGCCAGTCAAATACTACCATAAAAAAAGACAGTGAGTCAGGAAAATATTATCCCAACCAAGAGAAATTTTCCTAGAAATGACAGTGATGGTGGAATTAAAACAGCTATAAACATGCTTCAGACATTTACGGCTGTAAAGGCAAACAAAACTATAATGAGAGAATATAAGACCCAAATGGAACTTCTAAAAATGAAGAATACAATACCTGACATGAAAAATACATTGATGGAACATCTTTCTACTGGGGCTTCCCTGATAGCTGGTAAAGAAACTGCCTGCAATGCAGGAGACCCCGGCTCAATTCCTGGCTCGGGAAGGTCCCCTGGAGAAGGGAACAGCTACCCACTCCAGTATTCTGGCCTGGAGAATTCCATGGACTGTATAGTCCATGGGGTCGCAAAGAGTTGGACACAACTGAGTGACTTTGACTTTCAGAGATGAAGAATACAATACCTAACGTGAAAAATACACTGGTAGAACTTCTACTTCAGGGGAAGGTAGAATAGATACACTTTCACCATTCCTGGCACAACTATAAATCCTAGAAATTATACATGAAACAAAGACGGCTGAGAAGTGGAAAGAAGCAAGCATACTGCCTAGGAATGGTGGGGCCCAAGGAACAACACTGCAGTGAATCCCTTGGATTTTCTTTTTGCCTCATTTATCCAAGAAACCTGGAAAGGCCAAATTGGGGTACAAATAAAAGTACAAATAATAAGCCTCAGTAAAAGCCTGCTCCTAGTCAAAGCAAAGGAGCAGCCTTAGCAAAAAATCTTTTAGACAATTAACTGTGCTACTCTAGCCAAACACCACAGATAGCGCTGTAGCCCTACCACCACCATGCCGAGGCTGAGAGGGGAATCTAGCCTTCCATTCTCTATAAAGGTGATAACACCTGGGCCAGCACCCCTGCCAGGGTGGTGCCAGAGAAGGCCAAATAAGAAACTACAAGCTGCCCCTCCACCAGCCAGTAATAGTCCTGTCCCTCCCTGGTGTCAGCAGGGAACCTGGAATTCACTCCCACCTGGCAGAAAAGAGGCATGCTTCTGCCTTCCTACAGGGTTGAGTCAGAGGAGGCCTAGTGGAGAGTTTGCACTTTCACCATTGCCCAGCAGTAATGAGGCCTCATTCACCATAGTATCAGTGGAGACCATGTAGGAAGCTGGAACTCACATCCCCACCTAACAGGAAAGAGAAGCTCCATGTGCCTTGGTGTCAGTGGAGGTAAGGGGTAAAATCTGAAACTATACTTGGCAGTAATGACCTATTTCCCCTTTCTGTGCCAAAGCAGTATAAGAGAAAGTCAGTTAAAACAGAAGTAAGTTTTAAGATTCAGAGTCTCATAATACAAAAATGTCCAGATTCCAATTTTTAAAAATCTGTCCTCATACCATGAACCAAAATGATTTCAATCAATGAAACAAGAAAATCTATGCCAGTACTGAGATGACAGAGATATTAGAATTACCTGGCATGTTTTAAAGCAGCCATGAGAAAAATGCTTCAACAATTATGAATATGCTTTAAACAAACGGGATTAAAATAGCTTTTAGAGAAACAGACGATACCAAGAAGAATTAAGTGGAAATATTAAAACTATAAAATGTAATACTGAAAATGAAAAGTTCAGTGGATGGACTCAGCCGCAGAACGAAGAGAACAGAGGAAAGGGCTGAATAAACAACAGAAACTCCCCACTATGAACAACAGAGGAAAGAGAACTGGGGGTGGGATGGGTGGGGAGAAGAACGGAGCCTCAGAAGCCTGTGAGACTATAACAAAAGACTTAATATTTCTGTCACTGGAGTCCCAGAAGGAGAGGAGAAAGAAAGCAGGGCTAAAATATATATATATATACAACAGAGTAATGGCTGAAAACCTCCCAAATTTGTTAAGAGACATAAACTTTTTGATTCAAAAAACTAAGCAAACCCCAAACAAGATAAACTCAAAGAAATCCATGCCAAGACATATCAGGACTAAACTTCTGAAATCTAAAGACAAAAAAGTCTTTAAAACAGCTAGAAAAAAATGACATTGCTGCTAAGGGAAGAACAACCCAATTCAAATGACAGCAGACTTCTCATCAGAAACCATGGAAGCAGGAAGGAGTTGATACCGTATTTTTCAAATGTTGGACTGTTGACCCAGAATTCTATACCTAGAAAAAAAAAAAAATTCTTCAGGAATGACAGGGAAATTAAGACAGTCTAAGACAAAGGAAAACTAAAAGTTTGTCACCAGTAAACTGACTAAAAGAATGACTAACTATGGAGAACAGTGTGGAGATTCCTTTAAAAAGTGGAAACAGAACTGCAATCCCCCTGCTGGGCATACACACCAAGGAAACCAGAAGTGAAAGAGACACGTGTACCCCAATGTTCATCGCAGCACTGTTTACAATAGCCAGGACATGGAAGCAACCTAGATGTCCATCGGCAGACGAATGGATAAGAAAGCTGTGGTACTTATACACAATGGAATATTACTCAGCCGTTAAAAAGAATGCGTTTGAATCAGTTCTAATGAGGTGGATGAAACTGGAGCCTATTATACAGAGTGAAGTAAATCAGAAAGAAAAAACACCAATACAAACATGAGTTTGAGTGAACTCTGGCGGTTGGTGATGGACAGGGAAGCCTGGCATGCTGCAATTCGTGGGGTTGCAAAGAGTCAGACATGACTGAGCAACTGAACTGAAACTGAACTGATGGAATTTAGAAAGATGATAATGATGACCCTATATGCGAGACAACAAGAGACACAGATGTAAAGAACAGACTTTAGGACTCTGTGCGAGAAGGCGAGGGTGGGATGATGTGACAGAATAGCATTGAAACATGTATAATCATATGTGAAACAGAGCACCAGTCCAGGTTCAATGCATGAGACAGGGTGCTCAGGGCTGGTGCACTGGGACGACCCTGAGGGATGGGATGGGGAGGGAGGTGGGGGGGTGTTCAGGATGGGGGACACATGTACACCCATGGCTGATCCATGTCAATGTATGGCACAAACCACTACAATACTGTAATTAGCCTCCAATTAAAATAGATAAATGAATTTTTAAAAAAAAATCATGCATGTGTGCTAAGTTGCTTCAGTCATGTCCGACTCTGCGATGCTATGGACTGTAGCCTGACAGGTTCCTTTGTCCATGGGGAATCAAAACAACAACAAAAAAAGAATGCCTAAAGGAAATTCTCTAAACAGAAAGGAAACAATAAAGAAAAAAAACAGCTTGGAATATCAGGAAGAAAGAAACAGCAGGGTTAGTGAAAATATGGGTAAAGTCAATAGATCTCTTGAGTTTTATAAATTATGTCTGACAGTTGATGAAAAAATTATAACATCGTCTGATCTGGTTCTATCAATATGTGTGTGTGTATGTTAGTCACTCACTAGTGTTTGACTCTTTGCAACCCCATGGACTGTAGCCTGCCAAGCTACTCTGTCCATGGAATTCTCCAGGAAAGAATACTGGAGTGGGTTGCCATGCCCTTCTCCAAGGAAATCTTCCTGATCCACAGATCAAACCCAGGTCTCCTGCATTAGCAGACAGATTCTTTACCATCTGAGCCACCAGGGAAGCTCCTAACGATACGTAGAGGAAATATTTTAAAGAATTATAAACGAGAGAGAATAGGGTATTATACAGATGTAGGGTTTCCATACTTCACTCAAACTGGTAAAGGATAACAGTAGGCTATGATAAATTATGTATATATAATACCTGCAGCAGTCAACTTTTTAAAAAGCTATACAAAGAGATAACACTCAAAATGGAATTCTAAAAAATGTCCAAGTAATCCTCAGGAAGGCAGGAAAAAGAATACAGAAACAGAATAAAAACAAAAAATAAAATGGCAACCTTAAGCTCTAAAGTGAAAGTGAAGTCGCTCAGTCATGCCCAACTCTTAGCGATCCCATGGACTGCAGCCTACCAGGCTCCTGCATCCATGGGATTTTCCAGGCAAGAGTACTGGAGTGGGTTGCCATTGCCTTCTCCATAAGCTCTAAACATACCAATAAATATATTAAATGCAACAGTCTAAATACATCAATTAAAGACAGAAATCAACAGTGTTAGTGAAAAAAAAAAATGACCCAAATAGATACTGTCTACTGAAAACTCACTGGAAATATAATGATACAATGAGCAGAAGAGGAACTGGATGAAAATAGTCAAAAGGTACAAACTTCCAGTTATAAATAAGTACTAGGGATGTAATGCACATGATAAACATAATTAACACTGCTGTACATTATAAATAAAAGTTAAGAGAAATTCTAAGAATTCTTATCACAAGGAAAAATGTATCTATTACTTTAATTTTGTATATGAGATAATGGATTGTCACTAAATTTATTGTTATAATCACTTCGTGATGTATGTAAGTCAAATCTCTATGCTGTACACCTTACACTTATACAGTGCTGTATGTCAATTATATCTCAATAAAACCAGAAGATATATATATATGTGTGTGTGTATATATATATGAAAGTAAAAGTGTTAACTGGTTAATTTCTCAGTTGTGTCCAACTCTGTGCCCATGGACTGAAGCCTGCCAGGCTCCTCTGTCTGTGGGATTCTCCAGGCAAGAATACTGAAATGGGTTGCCATTCCCTTCTCCAGGGGATCTTCCCGACCCAGGGATCAAATCTGGGTCTTCTGTATTGCAGGCAGATTCTTTACTGTCTGAGCCACCAGGGAAGCCCTATATATATATTATTTATATATATATATATATATATGTGTATATATATATATATATATATATATATATAAAATGATATATAAGTCACTCAGTCGTGTCCGACTCTGCGACCCCGTGAACTGTAGCCCACCAGGCTTCTCCATCCATGGGATTCTCCAGGCAAGAATACTGGAGTGGGATATAATGATATAGTCAAGTTAAAAGTAAAAGGATAGGAAAAGTTATACCATGCAGATATTAAACAATAGGAAGTGGGAGTGGTTGTATTAATATCAGAAAGAGTAAACTTCAGAACAAAGACTTACCAGAGACCAAGAAGATCACTATATAACAACACAAAGACCAGTCCAGCAAGAAAAATGTGGCAATCCAAAATGTACATGCCCCAAATGGGTGAAAAACAAGTGAAGCAAAAATGAACTGAACTACAAAGTAGACAAATCCAGAATTATATCTGGAGACTGCAGTAACTCAATAACTGATAGAACAACCAGAAAGTCAGCAAAGATACAGAAAAATTCAACACCACCATCAACCAACAGGACTTTATCAACATTTATAGAACGCTCTACCCAACAAAAGCAGAATACATATTTTTTAATTCTCCCAACATAGGCCATATCCTGGACTATAAAACCAGTCTCAACCAGTTAAAAAGAACTGAAATCAAACTAGAAATCAATAATAGAAGGATAAGAAGAAAATCTCCAAATACTTGGAAAGTGACTTATGACTTAATGAAGTCTTAAGGAAAAAAAAATTTCTAATACATCGAACTAAATAAAAATGAAAATGCAACATATTAAAATTTGTGGCAGGATGCTTGGGGCTGGTGCACTGGGATGACCCAGAGAGATGGTATGGGGAGGGAGGTGGAAGGAGGGTTCAGGATTAGGAACTCACTCATGTACACTCATGGCGGATTCATGATGTATGGCAAAACCAATACAGTATTGTAAAGTAAAGTAAAATTAAAAAAAAAAAATTCTGGTACACAGCTAAAGCAGTGCTGAGGGGAAATTACAGTTCTAAATGCATACATTAGAAAAGAAAGGTCTAAAATCAGTCATCTAAACTCTCACCACAAGAACCTAGAAAAGGATCAAACTAAACCCATAACAAGGATGAACAAGGAAATAAAAAAAGATAAGGAAACAGAAGAGAAATCAATGAAAGTTATAAAAGAAAGAAAATAGAGAATATTAATGAAAGAAAGAGCTGGTTCTTTGAGAAAAAAAATCAATAAAATTGACAAACCCCTAGGAAGAGTGACAAGAAAAAGACAAAATTACAAACATAGGAATGAAACATGGTATCTCTAAAAACCCCGCAAATACTAAAAAGATAAGGGAAGAGTATGAACTCTATACATATAAAATTGAGAACTCGGACAAAACAGATTAAATCTTTGGGAAAAAAAAATTACAAACAACCCAATATGAAACATATCATTTGAACAAACCTATAACAATTAAGGAGAAAAGGAAAGATATACCCATCTGAATGCACAGTTCCAAAGAACAGCAAGGAGAGATAAGAAAGCCTTCTTCAATGATCAGTGCAAAGAAATAGAGGAAAACAATAGAATGGGAAAGACTAGAGATCTCTTCAAGAAAATCAGAGATACCAAGCAAACATTTCATGCAAAGATAGGCTCAATAAAGGACAAAAATGGTATGGACCTAACAGAAGCAGAAGATATAAGAAGAGGTGGCAAGAATACACAGAACTATACAAAAAAAGATCTTCACAACCCAGATAATCACGATAGTGTCATCACCCACCTAGAGCCAGATATCCTCGAATGTGAAGTCAAGCGGGCCTTAGGAAGCATCACTAAGAACAAAGCTAGTGGGGGTGATGGAATTCCAGTTGAGCTATTTCAAATCCTAAAAGATGATGCTGTGAAAGTGTTGCACTCAATATGCTAGCAAATTTGGAAAACTCAGCAGTGGCCACAGGACTGGAAAAGGTCAGTTTTCATTCCAATCACAAAGAAGGACAATGCCAAAGAATGCTCAACCTACTGCACAATTGCACTCATCTCACACGCTAGTAAAGTAATGCTCAAAATTCTCCAAGCCAGGCTTCAACAATATGTGAATCATAAACTTCCAGATGTTCAAGCTGGTTTTAGAAAAGGCAGAGGAACCAGAGATCAAATTGCCAACATCCACTGGATCACTAAAAAGGCAAGAGAGTTCCAGAAAAACATCTATTTCTGCTTTATTGACTATGCCAAAGCCTTTGACTGTGTGGATCACAAGAAACTGGAAAATTCTGAAACAGATAGGAATACCAGACCACCTGACCTGCCTCTTGAGAAATCTGTATGCAGGTCAGAAAGCAGCAGTTAAAACTGGACACAAACAACAGACTGGATCCAAATAGGAAAAGGAGTACATCAAGGCTGTATATTATCACCGTGTTTATTTAATTTATATGCAGAGTACATCATGAGAAACGCTGGACTGGATGAAGCACAAGCTGGAATCAAGATTGCTGGGAGAAATATCAATAACCTCAGATATGCAGATAACACCACCTTATGGCAGAAAGTGAAGAAAAGAGCCTCTTGATGAAAGTGAAAGAGGAGAGTGAAAAAGTTGGCTTAAAGCTCAACATTCAGAAAACTAAGATCATGGCATCCGGTCCCATCACTTCATGGCAAATAGATGGTGAAACAATGGAAACAGTGACAGACTTTATTTTTTGGAGCTCCAAAATCACTGCAGATGGTGACTGCAGCCATGAAATTAAAAGATGTTTACTCCTTGGAAGGAAAGTTATGACCAACCTAGACAGCATATTAAAAAGTAGAGACATTACTTTCCCAATAAAGGTCCATCTAGTCAAAGCTATGGTTTTTCCAGTAGTCATGTATGGATGTGAGAGTTGGACTATAAAGAAAGCTGAGCACCAAAGAATTGATGCTTTTCAACTGTGGTGTTGGAGAAGACTCTTGAGAGTCCCTTGGACTGCAAGGAGAGCCAACCAGTCCATCCTAAAGGCAATCAGTCCTGAATGTGCATTGGAAGGACTGATGTTGAGGCTGAAACCCCAATACTTTGGCCACCTGATGCGAAGAGCTGACTCATTTGAAAAGACCCTGATGCTGGGAATGATTGAAGGCAGGAGGAGAAGGGGATGACAGAGGATGAGATGGTTAGATGGTATCACCGACCCAATGGACATGAGTTTGAGTAAACTCCAGGTGATGGACATGGAGGCCTGCAGTCTATGGGGTCGCAAAGAGTCAGACATGACTGAGGGGCTGAACTGAACTGAACTCATAACACTAGAGGTCTGACAGAATGTGGTCCACTGGAGAAGGGAATGGCAAGCCACTTCAGTATTCTTGCCTTGAGAACCCCATGAACAGTATGAAAAGGCAAAATGATAGGATACCAGAAGAGGAACTCCCCAGGTCATTAGGTGCCCAATATGCTACTGGAGATCACTGGAGAAATAACTACAGAAAGAATGAAGGGATGGAGCCAAAGCAAAAACAATACCCAGCTGTGGATGTGACTGGTGATAGAAGCAAGATCCGATGCTGTAAAGAGCAATACTGCATAGGAACCTGGAATGTCAGGTCCATGAATCAAGGCAAATTGGAAGTGGTCAAACAAGAGATGGCAAGGGTGAACGTCAACATTCTAGGCATCAGAGAACTAAAATGGACTGGAATGGGTGAATTTAAATCAGATGACCATTATATCTACTACTGCGGGCAGGAATCCCTCAGAAGAAATGGAGTAGCCATCATGGTCAACAAAAGAGTCCAAAATGCAGTACTTGGATGCAATCTCAAAAATGACAGAATGATCTCTGTTTGTCTCCAAGGCAAACCGTTCAATATCACAGTTATCCAAGTCTATGCCCCAACCAGTAATGCTGAAGAAGCTGAAGTTGAACGGTTTTATGAAGACCTACAAGACCTTTTAGAACTAACACCCAAAAAAAATGTCCTTTTCATTATAGGGGACTGGAATGCAAAAGTAGGAAGTCAAGAAACACCTGGAGTAACAGGCAAATTTGGCCTTGGAATGCGGAATGAAGCAGGGCAAAGACTAATAGAGTTTTGCCAAGAAAATGCACTGGTCATAGCAAACACCCTCTTCCAGCAACACAAGAGAAGACTTTACACATGGACATCACCAGATGGTCAACACCGAAATCAGATTGACTATATTCTATGCAGCCAAAGATGGAGAAGCTCTGTACAGTCAACAAGAACAAGACCAGGAGCTGACTATGGCTCAGATCATGAACTCCTTATTGCCAAATTCAGACTGGAATTGAAGAAAGTAGGGAAAACCACTAGACCATTCAGGTATGACTTAAATCAAATCCCTTATGATTATACAGTGGAAGTGAGAAATAGATTTAAGGGCCTAGATCTGGTAGATAGAGTGCCTGATGAACTATGGAATGAGGTTCGTGACATTGTACAGGAGACAGGGATCAAGACCATCCCCATGGAAAAGAAATGCAAAAAAGCAAAATGGCTGTCTGGGGATGCCTTGCAAATAGCTGTGAAAAGAAGAGAGGCAAAAAGCAAAGGAGAAAAGGAAAGATATAAGCATCTGAATGCAGAGTTCCAAAGAATAGCAAGAAGAGATAAGAAAGCCTTCTTCAGCGATCAGTGCAAAGAAATAGAGGAAAACAACAGAATGGGAAAGACTAGATATTTCATGCATAGATGGGCTCGATAAAGGACAGAAATGGTATGGACCTAACAGAAGCAGAAGATATTAAGAAGAGGTGGCAAGAATACATGGAAGAACTGTACAAAAAAGATCTTCATGACCCAGATAATCATGATGATGTGATCACTAATCTAGAGCCAGACATCTTGGAATGTGAAGTCAAGTGGGCCTTAGAAAGCATCACTATGAACAAAGCTAGTGGAGGTGATGGAATTCCAGATGAGCTGTTTCAAATCCTGAAAGATGATGCTGTGAAAGTGCTGCACTGAATATGCCAGCACATTTGGAAAATTCAGCAGTGGCCACAGGACTGGAAAAGGTCAGTTTTCATTCCAATTCCAAAGAAAGGTAATGCCAAAGAATGCTCAAACTACCGCACAATTGTACTCATCTCACACACTAGTAAAGTAATGCTCAAAAATCTCCAAGCCAGGCTTCAGCAATACGTGAACCGTGAACTCCCTGACATTCAAGCTGGTTTTAGAAAAGGCAGAGGGACCAGAGATCAAATTGCCAACATCCACTGGATCATCAAAAAAGCAAGAGAGTTTCCAGAAAAACATCTATTTTTGCTTTATTGACTATGCCAAAGCCTTTGACTGTGTGGATCACAAGAAATTGTGGAAAATTCTGAAAGAGATGGGAATACCAGACCACCTGACCTGCCTCTTGAGAAACCTGTATGCAGGTCAGGAAGCAACAGTTAGAACTGGACTTGGAACAACAGACTGGTTCCAAATAGGAAAAGGAGTACATCAAGGCTGTATATTGTCACTCTGCTTATTTAACTTATATGCAGAGTACATCATGAGAAATGCTGGACTGGAAGAAACACAAGCTGGAATCAAGATTGCTGGGAGAAATATCAATAACCTCAGATATGCAGATGACACCACCCTTATGGCAGAAAGTGAAGAGAACCTAAGAAGCCTCTTGATGAAAGTGAAAGAGGAGAGTGAAAAAGTTGGCTTAAAGCTCAACATTCAGAAAACGAAGATCATGGCACCCGGTTCCATCACTTCATGGCAAATAGATGGGGAAACAGTGGAAACAGTGTCAGACTTTATTTTTTGGAGCTCCAAAATCACTGCAGATGGTGATTGCAGCCATGAAATTAAAAGATGCTTACTCTTTGGAGGAAAAGTTATGACCAACCTAGATAGTATATTCAAAAGCAGAGACATTACTTTGCCAACTAAGGTCCATCTAGTCAAGGCTATGGTTTTTCCAGTGGTCATGTATGGATGTGAGAGTTGGACTGTGAAGAAGGCTGAGTGCCGAAGAATTGATGCTTTTGAACTGTGGTGTTGAAGACTCTTGAGAGTCCCTTGGACTGCAAGGAGATCCAACCAGTCCATTCTGAAGGAGATCAACCCTGGGATTTCTTTTGGAAGGAATGATGCTAAAGCTGAAACTCCAGTACTTTGGCCACCTCATGAGAAGAGCTGACTCATTGGAAAAGACTCTGATGCTGGGAGGGATTGGGGGCAGGAGGAGAAGGGGACGACTGAGGATGAGATGGCTGGATGGCATCACGAACTCGATGGACGTGAGTCTGAGTGAACTCCGGGAGATGGTGATGAACAGGGAGGCCTGGTGTGCTGCGATTCATGGGGTCGCAAAGAGTCGGACATGATTGAGCGACTGAACTGAACTGAAGTAATTTTAAAGTGTCCCCTTCTCCCCCACCACCAAAAAAGCAAAAACCTTTGAGGCCCATATATTTTCTCTGGAGAATTCTACAAAATGTTTAAAGAAGAATTAACACCAATTCTATATAATCATTTTCACAAAGTAGAAGAGGAGAGAATACTTCCCAATTCGTTTTATGAAGCTATATTACCCAGGGGTGGGGAAAGGGGACAGACTACAACAGTACAAAAAAAAAGATAAGTACAGACAAATATCTCTCATGAATATAAATCGAAAAATCCTTAATAAAGTATTAGCAAATAGAGTTTAGCAATGTATGGAAACATTTATATACCATGCCCAAGTGGAGTTTATTCCTGGGAGACAAGTATGGTTCAGTATTCAAAAATCAACCCATGTAATCCACCATATTAAGACTCTGAAGAAGAAAATCACATGATTATATCAATTGATTCAAAGAATCAATTTGACAAAAGTCAACACCCACCCGTGATTACCAAAAAAAAAAAGACTCAGGAAAATAGGAATTCGGAAATCTCTAAAGCTTGACAAGAACACCTACAAAGCCTACAGCTAACACTATACTCAATGCTGAAAGTCTCAGTGTGTGCTTTTCTCCTAACATTGGGAACAAAGCAAGTATATCTGCTCTCATCCCTCTTATTCAAAATTGTGCTAGTGGTTCTAGACAGTGCAATAAGGCAAGAAAGGGCAATAAAAAGCATACAGATTTGCAAAGAAAAAGTAAAACTGTCCCCATTTGCAGATGCCAAATTTTCTACATAGAAAATCTTAGTGAACCTACAAAAAACCTCCTAGAAGCAAATTAACACATTGTTGACTGGGGGATTTCTTCAGAAACTAATGCCTGTGGCCAGCAAATTATCCTGTAAGTGAATATTGAGATGTCTCCAGTCAATAACATTTGGGTAACAAAAGATGTATTAATGTCTCTGATCAACAATGCATTAATACACACACACCCCCATGTGGACACCAAAATTAAAAATACTATTTATCATTGCTCAAAACATGCTTAGGTATAAATAACAAAATGAATACAAATACAAACTATACAATGTCATTGAAATAAAGATCTAAATAAATGGAGACATTCTATGTTCATGGATCAGAAGACTCAACTTAGTAAAGGTGTCAATTCTTCCCCCCAAATTGATATGCAGGTTTAATGAAATTTACTATCAAAATCCTAACATTTTTTGTTGACAAATATCATATTGTTTCAAAATTTATATGGAAGGCAAAGGAACTAGAACTAAAATAATTTTAGAAACAAAACCAATGAAGTGTAATAAATCATCTATCCAACTTTATTATTAATATATAGCGACAATAATCAATGCTGTGTATTGTAGGTGGAGAGACAGACATATCAAAAAGAGGAAAAATATGAAGCTCTCAGAAACAGACACACACAGATATGTTCTACTCCCTTTTTTTTGACAAAGATACCAAAGCAACTCAATGGAGGAAAGATAGCTTTTTCAGCAAATGATGCTGGAGCAATTATACAGGCATAGGCCAAAAATTCAACCTAAGTGTACCGCCTTATTCAAACATCAACTCAAAATGGCCACAGACTTAAATGTAAATTGTAAAATTATAGAACTTTTTTTAAAGGAGAAAATCTTTAAGATCTAGGATTAGACAAAGAGTTCTTAAATTTGACAACAAAAACATGCTCTATAAAAGGAAAAATCAAGAATTTGGATCTCATCAATGTTAAAAATGTGTGCTCCTCTGAAAGCTCATGTGAAGAGAATGAAAAGACAGACTACAAGGAAACAATGTTTGCAAACCATCTATCTACATATCTAAATAAACTAGCTCTCAGTTAAAAAAAAAAAAAAAAGGACACAGGCAATCCAGTCAGAAAATGGGCAAGACATAAACATATATTTCACTAAACTAGAAAGGAAATAATGAGGGACAGGAAGCACATGAAAAGCTGTTCAACACAGTCAGCCAGAGAAATGCAAATGAAAACCGCAAGGAAATATTACCATGCACCTATCAGAATGGTTCAAGTAAAAAATTGTGAGAATACCAAATGCTGCTGAGGATGCAGAGAAACTGGTCATACAGTGCTGGTAGGAATGCAAAACGGGGTAAGTGAAGTCACTCAGTCGTGTCTGACTCTTTGCGACCCCATGGACTATACAGTCCATGGCATTCTCCAGGCCAGAATACTGCAGTGGGTAGCCCTTCCCCTCTCCAGGGGATCTTCCCAACCCAAGGATCAAATCCAGGTCTCCTGCATTGCACCAGATTCTTTACCCGCTGAGCCACAATATATATGGGGTAGCCACTATGAAAAAGAACTTGGCAATTCTTTACTATGTTAAATATACACTTACCATTTAACTCAGCAGTCCCATTCCTAGATATTTACTAAGGAGAAATGAAAAGTTATTAATAATATTAATTTAATGTTCATCAAAGCTTTATTTCCCCAAATGGAAGTAACCCCAATGGCCATCAATTGGGCATAAAGAAGGGACTACTATCCAGCAGATAAAGGAACAAACGAATGAATACAGATAGATTTAAATATAGGCTACGCGAAATAAGCTGGACACAGAAGACTACATGCTGGGGACTCCCCTGGTGGTTCAATGGTTAAGCCTCCATGCTTCTACTGCATGGGGAGCAGGTTTGCTCCCTGGTTAGAGAACTAATTCCACGTGCCTCAGCCAAAAAAAAAAAAAAAGACTACACTGTGAATCTTGCCTTCTCTCTAAAGGGTGAGCTACCTTTCTTTACACTTGATAGGTCTTCCCATAACATCTAGTGCAAGATGATATACAGAACTGAAAAATGAAAAGCATGGAGACGGAAGTGACCTTGAATGAGAGAGAGCTGGCACACGCTCAAAATGTCTGTTGATAAATGAATGGATTTTGACCTCACCTACAGTTAGAGTAAGTTAATTATCCATGGACATACAGCACGTCCTTGCTCCTGAACGATCATCTAGTTATTGTTCTCCAAACTAAACGAGTCTAGGTAGTTTTTTCCAGTGTGAAATACTGAAATCACACTCGATTTTAAATCAGGAGAGGGCCAGCCCCCTGTGCCACACTGTCGTGTGGGGATAAGTCTCTCCATCTGTGAAATAACACTGGACTGGCTGATCTCCAAAGCAATTTCTACTTGAAGAAATTCTGTGATTCAGTCCTTCCCTTTGGCATCTAGTTTTCATTTCTCTGAAGTGTGGAAACAAAACACAGTAACCCATTTAGCCTCTTTCCATCAGCTTTTGTTCTCAGGTGCATCTTACCAGAGGTACCCTACAGCTAGCTTTCCTCACTGTTGACAGGAAACATACCCATCTGAATGCAGAGTTCCAAAGAATAGCAAGGAGAGATAAGAAAGCCTTCCTCAGCGATCAATGCAAAGAAATAGAGGAAAACAATAGAATGGGAAAGACTAGAGATCTCTTCAAGAAAATTAGACATACCAAGGGAACATTTCATGCAAAGATGGGCTCGATAAAGGACAGAAATGGTATGGACCTAACAGAAGCAGAAGATATTAAGAAGAGGTGGCAAGAATACACAGAAGAACCGTACAAAAAAGATCTTCAAGACCCAGATAACCACAACGGTGTGATCACTCACCTAGAGCCAGACATCCTGGAATGTGAAGTCAGGTGGGCCTTAGGAAGCATCACTACGAACAAAGCTAGTGGAGGTGATGGAATTCCAGTTGAGCTATTTCAAATCCTGAAAGATGATGCTGTGAAAGTGCTGCACTCAATATGCTAGCAAATTTGGAAAAGTCAGTAGTAGCCACAGGACTGGAAAAGGTCAGTTTTCATTCCAATTCCAAAGAAAGGCAATGCCAAAGAATGTTCAAACTACCGCACAATTGCACTCATCTCACATGCTAGTAAAGTAATGCTCAAAATTCTCCAAGCCAGACTTCACCAATACGTGAACCATAAACTTCCAGATGTTTTAGAAAAGGCAGAGGAAGTAAGGCATATAAGTTGAATACGCAGGGTGACAATATACAGCCCTGTCATACTCCATTCCCAATTTTGAACGAGTCCGTTATTCCATGTCCAGTTCTAACTGTTGCTTCTTGACCTGCATACAGATTTCTCAGAAGGCAGGTTAGGTAGTCTGGTATTCCCATCTCTTGAAGAATTTTCCACAGTTTGTTGTGATCCACACAGTCAAAGGCTTTGGGGTAGTCAATAAACCTTATTTAACTTCTATGCAGAGTATATCATGTGAAATGCTGGGCTGTATGAAGCACAAGCTGAAATCAAGATTGACAGGAGAACTATCAATAACCCCAGATATGCAGATGACACCACCCTAATGGTAGAAAGCGAAGAGCAACTGAAGAGCTTCTTGATGAAAGTGAGAGAGGAGAGTGAAAAAGTTGGCTTAAAACTCACCATTCAGAAAACGAAGATCATGGCATCCAGTCCCATCACTTCATGGCCAGTAGATGGGGAAACAATGGAAACAGTGAGAGACTTTATTTCCTTGAGCTCCAAAATCACTGCAGATGGTGACTGCAGCCATGAAATTAAAAGACGCTTGCTCCTTGGAAGAAAAGCTATGACCAACCTAGACAGCATATTAAAAAGCAGAGATATTAGTTTACCAACAAAGGTCTATCTAGTCAAAGCTATGGTTTTTCCAGTAGTCATGTAAGGATGTGAAGAGTTGGACTATAAAAGAAAGTTGAGCACTGAAAAACTGATGCTTTTGAACTGTGGCATTGGAGAAGACTCTTGAGAGTCCCTTGGAGTGCAAGATCAAACCAGGCAGTTGTAAAGGAAATCAGTCCTGAATATTCATTGGAAAGACTGATGCTGAAGCTGAAACTGCAATACTTTGGCCAACTGATGTGAAGAACTGACTCATTGGAAAAGAGCCTGATGCTGGGAAAGATTGAAGGCAGGAGGAGAAGGGGACGACAGAGGATGAGATGACTGCATGGCCACTGACTGGATGGACATGAGTTTGAGCAAGCTCCGGGAGTTGTTGATGGAGAGGGAACCCTGTCATGCTGCAGTTCATGGGGTCGTAAAGAGTTGGATACAACTAAGCAATTGAACTGAGTACAGCTACCAGACAACTATTGGGATTTTGTTCTTCCAGTTCCCAGAGATGCACTTACTTCTGTAATTCTTTGAGTGCTCTATGCTGTCACTTCTCCAGCTCAAAGGCCAAAGTATAGGCTACTTTGTGAAGTCCTGCTCCTGAAGGACCTGTCTTAGATTCCAGGCCACCTGGGGACTGTGTGAGATGGGTCCAAAGTATGACTACTGCTGTTGTGTTGGGCCTTGAAGAAGCTTTCTCCAGAAAGCTGTGAGTCTTCAGTCTCCCACAAATAGCCCTAAACGCCAACATATCAACTTGCATTTAATTTTAGTTGACTCCCTCTTCCCATGGAGACTCTTCTCAGTAATTATGCCCTGACCCAGGTTAAATTTACCACCTCACTGCAACAAGCACTGCTATCTACAGAGCCCCACGACGGGCATGCTGCCCGCAAGTGTAACAGCACCCCACACAAGTCCACAAGAGGCATGTTATCCCCCTTATAGATGAAGAAACTCAGCAACCCAAGGGGACAACAGGAACACTTTATCAGTGCCAACAGCCTGTTTTTTTTCAACACGCATTTAGTAAAAAGCTACTGTATGCAAAGCACGTGTGGTTCTTTCTGGTAAAGCAGAAGCCTCCCAAGGATGCTGAAATTTTTCTGGGTTTGTATGTCTATAATGAATGTGCTAGCATGCTCCCAAGTTGTTTTTAGAAAGCAAGTGTTAGCATCCATAGGACTCAGATTCATGATGACAACGGTGCTCAGGTCAAATCTAGTAGCACGTCCCACTGTTTACAGACGTGGAAAACTGAGGGCTCACAAGACTGTTAAGCACAGAGATAAGAGTGAGGAAAGAACTCAGGGAGAAGTCTGCTTGGAAGACACAAGACTTGCCCTTCAGATTTAATACTGGGGAGATGTGATATTGGGCAGCAACTTGGTGCCTGTCAATTCCTGATCATGTTAGCATTTAGCTCCACATGCTGGGAAATGTTTT
Organism: Ovis aries; assembly: GCF_016772045.2. Lineage (NCBI taxonomy): Eukaryota > Metazoa > Chordata > Mammalia > Artiodactyla > Bovidae > Ovis > Ovis aries. The sequence goes on along the minus strand of NC_056054.1, from coordinate 101,664,773 downwards.
CTGGCCAAGGTACCCCTTCCTGTGCCCTTGCAACGGCTTGCCCTTTTCTCTTATCATTTCACTTTTGAAATGGATTCTAATTATCCACGAATCCATGGACACTCTCTAGACAATGGGTTCCTTGAGGAAAGAGTGTGTCTTATTTCCAAAACTTTGCATCCTGATAATATACCCTAGTATTTGTTGAACCCACTCCAGTGTTCTTGCCTGGAGAATCCCAGGGATGGGGGAGCCTGGTGGGCTGCCATCTGTGGGGTTGCACAGAGTCGGACACGACTGAAGCGACTTAGCAGCAGCAGCAGCAATATTTGTAGAATAGTGAATAAGTGAACAAATAAATGAATAATCAAACTTGCAACCTTTCATTCTGACACTTTTAAGGAGATGTCAAAGGAGCTCATGAAGCATCTCTGCTGGAGATAAGGCCCTGGATTTTAACTTCTGAAAAACTTTCTATTATAGGGATCTGGGAATGTGTGAACATGCTCCCAACTCCTAGCCCAGCTCCTCTTCCTCTTGCTCACTACTTGGGCCTGGAGCGGGGAGTCTCAGAGTGGCATCTCACCCAGGAGAGGGCAGCAGAGGCCCATCCAGTGAGACGAGAGCCCAGGCTTTTGGGCCCAGCCCAGCCTTCCCACCCGGTGAGGAGAGCAAGCCCATGAGAGCTTCTGCTCCAATTATGAGGATGAGAAAACTGACACGGAGTTCGCTCTGGGTCACATGATGGCAAAGTCAGGCCTGCCCATTAGTCCCCATTACTTCTGGATGTCAGGGCCCATCTGACGTTTCCAAGATGCTCCAAACATTTTTTAGCCTAAAACAGACCTGCAGCAGTGAAAGACATCAGATCCCCGGATGCTCAGCATCTCCCGTTACAAAAGCCCATTCTTGACGCTGCCTCTCCACCTACTGCGCTTCCTCCATCTCCTCCCGGCCACGTTCCTAGAAGGTTGTGTCCATAGGGAGCATGCATCCACTTCCACATCCTCAGCTCACAGTCGCTACTATGTCCACTGCAGTCAAACTCCTGTCAACCCCATCTGAAGCTAACCATCAGTATTACCCACGACCCAGTTACACATCGGTGGAAACCTTTTGGTCTTAATTCATCTCCTGGGGAGTTCCCTGGTGGTCTAACGGTTAGGATTCAGCACTTTCTCTGCCATGGCCCGAGTTCAATCCCTAGCAAGGGAACTGAGATCCCATAAGCCATGCAGCACAGCCAAAAAATAAATCCATCTCCCCATTTCCTTTGCCCCTTATACAGCCCTTCAGCATAAGTAAATTCTAGATTCAGTCTAGAATCCACCACCCTCCCTTATAACTCCACCCCATTCAAATCATAAGCCCAGGCAACTCCTCCCCCTAAAGACAACTAGGATTCATTTCTTTCATGCCACTGCCTCAGTCAAGCCTTCATGGTACATAGTCAGGCTTTTAACCACCATCTACCCATCCAAGCAAGTGCTGAGGGTGCTGGCCTTGGAGTGAGGAGCACAACAGACAAGGCCTGCTCCCCTAGGGCTCACATTCCTGGGCCACAAACAATAGCAAGAAAATGAGCCAACAAGATACTATCAGACAGTGGAAGGTGCTGAAAAGAAAACAAAGTGATGTGATACTTTCTTAATTAAAGACTTTTAAATGTCTAGGGGAGGCTACTTCAGTTGGATCCCCAGAAGACTCTCTGAGGAAGTGACAAGAAGCTACTGAGGGCAGTGTTCACTAGCTAAACCCTGTTTCCCAGCCATCCTTCAAGAGGGAGCTTTTCTGAGAAGCCAGGCAAGTACCACCGGCAAGTCCCTTCCAGGTCCTCCTGCTTTTCCTGTGACCGTGGGGGGAGCCGCAGAGGGGTGGCCCCTGAGCCAGCTCTGGCAGCTGCCCTCCATGAGGAAAGCGTGGCCTGTTTAGCAGACTCTTCCCTCCAGCACAAAGCACCCCAGCTTGCATCGCTAGCTCTATGAGGTTCTGGGGGAGAGAAATCCAGGCAGAGGTCAAAGGCCTTACAGTGGGAACAGCCTTGGTGTTGGAGCCCAGTGAGGCAGGAGGAGGGGAGCAGAGGGGAGACGTGTTAGAAGGTGGAGGGACTTGTGAAGCTTTGTAGTCCTGGGAAACGCATCTGGATTTTAAGTGCATGGAAGACCATCAAAGGGTTTTAGGCAAGAAAGTAACACTTATTTAAGTTTCTTAAAAGATCATTCTAGCTGGGATATGTGGAGAATGAGTCAGGGAGGAAAGGGCCAGAAGACACTGCTTTGGGACTGAGCCAAAGCTACTCCCCTCCCCTCCTCTTTTGCCCTCTTCTGCTTTGGAAGCAAGGAAGGAAGGGCTGATGAGCATCAGCAGGCCCCAGCCCCCTGCTGAGCAGAACAGAAGCGCCGAGATACCCTGACTGCCCCAGGCCTCTTCCCTCACGTCTGCCTGGCAAACCCCTTCTTACCCATCACGGGCCAGCTTCCCTGAGGCCTCCCTCACTCCACAGGCAGACCGGGTGTTCTTTCTTCTGCCGCCTCGGGCATGACGCCCCTGCTACCATCATAGGTACACAATGGGATCAATTATACAAGCATTCATTCTCTCCACAAACGGACACTGAACACCTGCTGTATTCAGACATAGTGATAGGAAGTCAGAAGCTCAACAGTGAACAAGATCGCCTTTTAGGTGTGGTCCCTCTGCCCTGGTGGAGTTTTCGATCTAAAAGGTGAGATATGTAGACAGCTGAGGTTTGGGGAGTAAAGCGGCCAGTCTCCCAGGCCCTGAGCCGTTGCAGGGAGGGACACTTGCCGCCTTACCCCCAGGACCTAGACACAGTCTCACACGACGACCTGTACTAAGTGTATTCTTCACTCAGAAAGGCTTTCAAATGTATTTTCAGTGGAATGCGTTTCTTCTTCTTACCAGGAAACTCCCCAAGCAGGGGCCGTTGTACTGTCACAGTATTAACTCATGCATTCGAGCGCCCTGCAAGACACTCTGCTCTCTCCTCACATTGCTGCACGTCTCTTCTCCCACAGAAGGCTCCAAGGATGTCTGATGGAACACTTCACATCAGGGGTCCTTAGTGGATGTGTGTTTGGCTGATGGCTTCGTTTGGATTTTCTAAACAGGGATAGCTCATTATCAGATCTATGGCTGCTGAACTGTGATTCTGAAAGCACTTAAAATAACTCCTCAGGTTCCTATCACATAGCCTATTATCTGCAGTTTTAATAGTTCTGTGTTAGTCCGTCAGTCATGTCCAACTCTTTGTGACCCCATGGTCTGTAGCCCAGGCTCCTCTACAGAACTCTCCACACAAGAATACTGGAGTGGGTAGCCATTCCCTTCTCCAGAGGATCTTCCCAAGCAGGGATCAAATCCAGGTCTCTCGCCTTACAGGCAGATTCTTTACCCTCTAAGCCACCAGGGAAGACCAACAGTTCTCTAACTGCCCCATTTGGTTGCCTTTGCTACTACTTCAGGTGATAGTAGCTGGGGACAAGACAGCAGAGACAAGGCAAATAAAAATGCAGCCCCTGCTTCTGTCTATATTATTACTGTTTGGTGTTTCTGTAACCATGGTGAAGCTGACACGTGTCACACAAGTGAGAGGTCCTTCCTACAGTGGAGCTAGTATGTGTGGAGGCCAGAGACATAGACACATACATGCAAAACTTTCCCACCTTCTGGGCCTAGAAAGGACTCCACAGGGGCAGCTGGCCCGCTCTCCTGCCTCTAACACTCAAAACGAAGTGGCTGGGCAGCTTGTTCCTAAAAATCCCCCAAAACAAAGTCCACCACCTCTGAGTCCCTCACTCTTATGCATAAGCCTGAGTGGATTTTCTATGTCTAATCTCATTCACTCTTGCTGTTCTTCCAACCCAATTCCTGATTATTGCTTCTATGGAAATAAAAGTTAATCATCACCTGTACTCTCGGTACAGTAACCCCGGAGGTGAGATAAAAAACAAAAGCCACCTCAGAAGCGTGGACTCCACTTGTTTGAGTACCACCACAGCCAAATGTGGTCCTCTCCAGATACTCGCCACTGTCCTTTATTCCAGTCTTGGCCCTGGGAGGGAGGGTCTGGAGGGGCAGGGAGCACACGGGGCTAAGGTACATGAACCAGCCCACTGGCTGAGCTGAGAGGCCTCTGCTATGGACACAGAAAGAGGCCCTGCTACCTCCCGGGTCAGAGGAGGGGTAGAGCAGCCTCCCATGGAGGATGTCTTCCTCCTCCTGATTGAAATAAAGCAGAGAGCACAGGAAGGTCTGCTTTTAATGAGTATCTTTAAAAGCCTTTGCAACAGCAGGCGCAGCGCAGGGCAGCCTGGAAACCCACACTGAGGGCAGCAGAGCTCTCTGGCTTTCAGGTGACCCTGCAAAAAAAAGAAATGGTGCTGCTAAATCAGGAGTGCGGCTTCTTCCCACCTCACATTTAAAAATCCCAACCTTCCACATCATTGCAGAAAGCCTGCCTGGAAAATGTGTGCTGGCCCTCACAGGGTAGCCTGGTTTGATGGGCGAGGGTGATCTCATTTTATCCAAATGCTGCGAGGGAAGCGGCTCCACCCCTTCCAGAAGCAGTGGGAAAGCCCTTCCACTCCCACCACCAAGGACACAAGGAAAAGGCCACTACAGGAGCTCGCAGGAAGCCTGCGGCAACAGATCCCACCCCCGCTTCCCTGCCTCCCTCTTTCCTCCAGAACTACTCCAACTTCCACTCTCCTCAACCACGTCACTAGATTAAGAAGACGGATGTCTCTGCCACAGATATGCCAGACAAACCCTGGGCCTCTCTTCACAGCCCCTAATTCCCCAAGGTAGTGTCAGGAAAACGCAACACTTGCACAAACTTCTCTGCAGACTGTTTGGTTTCTTTCACACCCCAGGCTGAGGAGCCAGTGCTTATTTTCACAGGAGTGAAGAAGCCTCTGTCTGTAAGTGAGGTTAACACCCACCAGAGGCTGGATTCTTTCTGGTCTCTCTCAACAGCTGAGCATCGTGATTTTGCTAATTAAGCCGCTTTCTTCTCCTTAATTAGCTGCATGTGAATCTTGTTGGGAAGTCTTGGATCCGTGAAATAGTCTGGGATGAGAATCAAAAAGAAGAAATCATCTAAACCCAAGGGGAAGCAGATGAGGAGAGAGACAGCTCACTCTGCTAAAAAGTTAGGACGGCTCTGTCTTGGCAGGACTGTTCCCGTGGTCCAGCTTTACAATGTGATATGAGGTGTCACAGCAAATTCCAGGGTCACCATCAGCACTGCCCTGACCCCCAGCACTTCTGAGCCTCCAGCTCCAGCGTTCCCGGGAAGGGGGACACGGGGTGGCCCCGGTCCCCACCACACCACCCTGCCACTGGCTTATCAGCTTGCTGACGCACAGGAAGCCGTCAGAGGGTTGATGAGTCTCTGGCTTTCTGCTCCAGGCCCATCTTGGGGCCCAAATAAATACCAAGTGTTATTCTTGTCTCCACTCGGCCTGCCGGCTCCTGTCTGAGACATCACGCCCTCTCTGAGAATATCCTCTCCAAGGAGGGCCAGGCTCTCGTAGGATGACGACAAAGGAGGATTTTTATACACCCGGCATAATGTGAATCAGAGGCAGCATCTGCTGTGGCAGCAAAGACGTACTTAGACTCAATCAGAAACCTTGTGAGGCTGTAACGGACTCCCAGGGCTAAAAGGACCTGAGAAATCAGTCGGCCTAGCCCCTTCCCTTTAAATACCATTGACCTCAAGCCCTCTCAGGGCAGTGGAGCCCATTAGAATCACCTGGGGAGCCTTTAAAACAGTGAATGCCAGGCCCCGCCCCAGACTAATTAAATAAAACCCGGGGGAGGGGTGCCCGGGCATCGGTATTTTTTAAAAGGTCCCCAGGTGACTTTAATGCACAGACGGGGCTGAGAACCCTGCTTTAAGATTCCCGGGAAAAGAGCTGCCTGTCTGTCCCTTTGGGAATCGCAACATTCTTAACCATCTTTACCACCAGGAAGTTCTGCCTCATCTCTTATCTGTCCTCATTCTGAGGAAATGATGGAGGAAAGAGCGTTTTGAAGAAAGCTCCCTTGGGAGACATCAGGTGATGTGGTAGCCCAGGCTCTGCCTTGTCCAAGTCGCAGTTCACAGGAACACTCCTGGTGCGCGTTGATCACTCACCCAAAATGGATGCTGCCTTACTCACCTGCGGCAAATTCGGGAATGTTGTCTGGTCTTTTCAAAAATATTTCTCTGGAAAACAACAAGGGGTATGGGGTGGAGGTAAAGCAGGTCCTGACCTGTCTGTCGGCTGCTGGCCTGAGACACACCTGTCGTCGCGGGCAGAGAGCCAGAGGCCTCCTGCCAAGGACCCTTTCCAGTGTGATTCTCCTTCAAGTCAGGATCCAGGGCCAGAAGCAAGGAGCCTAGGGAATGCTCAGCTCACGAGACAGCGAGTGCTCTAGCCAAGTGAAGCCTGCCATTCACTCGACAATCATTTCACAAAACCAAGGCCAGGCCAGGGCTGAAGAGCTTGCTGCCTCGTCCCTGAGGTTCTCACGTGTGGGGGGATAGGTGTGCCACCCACAACCTTCTGAGGAAGAGCAACCAGAAATTGCCAAGGGTGGGGCGAGAGAGCACGGGAAACAAAGCTGAGCAGACAGACATGAGGCAGCTGCTGGTCCGGCAGGCCCATGGACGCTGTGACGACACCCGCAGCGCCGGTCCACTGGGAAGCTGAAACTGCCTCACATCCCACGGAGTTTTATGGCTCATAAAGCAGGTCCACAAATATTACCTCACTCTCCAACCCCGTGAGACAGCAATGACTGTGCCCCGTTTTACACAGGAAGGAGCCTAGCTTTCAAAAGGTTGACCACTGCCCAAGTTCATAAAGCGAGTAAATAAAGGAGAGGAGCCCCGGGTCGTGTGGCTCCAAGGCCAGGGTTCTGCAACATAGCCTCGTGGCCACAGCTGCCCTGTCTGTCCAGGAGGCCCCTGCCTTCCAAGTTTCAACAATTTTGCTTCCCTTCTTTTCCTTCAATTCAACTTGAGAACTGCTGAGCACAAATTAGGTGTAAGTCACTATATAAGATATGAGGGGTTGATTTTAAAAAGATAAATACAGCCCCATCTCAAAAAAAGGACAGTCAAGCACAAGGAAACGGGTAAGTTCCCAAAATGCCAAGTAACCTCCAGGTAGTGCTACAGGAGGGTTCAGAATAGTGTGCTGAACGATCAGAGGAGAGAGGGCAGCCTCCTCAAACAAGACCCCCCAAGTCATCACACAGCATCTGGCGTTTGAGAACCCTTGAGGTACACATGGGACAAAGGCTGAGGGACAAGAGCCTTCCAGAACAAGGAAGCAGCAGGAGCAAAGGTCTGGAAAGTCAAGGGAACAGCTCACATTCTATGGACAGTGAACTCCTCTAGGGTAGGAACCAGGCCATCTCCACTTTTGTTTCCCCAGTGTCTAGAAGAGCACTCAGCAAAGCAACCAGAGGGGTCCAGTCTGGCTAGAGTGGGGCCATGTGCAGGAAATAGAGGAAAGTGAAGGAGGGCCTGGTATGGAGGGCCTTAAAGGCCAGGGAGAGACATTTCTACTCAGTTCAAGAGATGATGTTGTTAGTCACTCATCGTGTCCAACTCCTTATGACCCCGTGGACCACAGCCTGCCAGGCTCCTCTGCTCCTGGGGATTCTCCAGGCAAGAACACTGGAGTGGGTTGCCATTTCCTTCTCCAGGGGATCTTCCTGATCCAGGGATTGAACCTGGGTCTCCTATATTGCAGGCAGATTCTTTACCGTCTGAGCCACCAGGGAAGCCCAAAAGAGACAATGGGAATGGATAAACGAAGTGTGGTTAAGTGCCACCGTGGGACGCTATATAGCAAGGAGAATGGAGGGGCTACAAGATATTGCTGAGCAAAAGAACCAGGCACAAAGGAGCACATACTGTGGAATTCCATTTATATAAAGGACACAGAGGACTTCCCTCATCTCTCAGGTGGTAAAGAATCCGCCTGCAATGCAGGAGAACCTGGTTCGATTCCTGGGTCAGGAAGATCCCCTGGAGAAGGGATAGGCTACCCACTCCAGCATTCTTTTGCTTCCCTTGTGGCTCAGCTGGTAAAGAATCCACCTGCAATGTGGGAGACTTGGGTTCAATCCCTGGGTTGGAAAGACTCCCTGGAGAAGGGAAAGGCTACCCACTTCAGTATTCTGGCCTGGAGAATCCCTATATAGTCCATGGGGTCGCACAGAGTCAGACACGACTGAGCGACTTTCATTTCACTTTCAAAGGACACAGAAAGGCAATATGCTAAGTCACTGCTAAGTCACTTCAGTCGTGTCCAACTGTGCGACCCCATAGACGGCAGCCCACCAGGCTCCCCCATCCCTGGGATTCTCCGGGCAAGAACATTGGAGTGGGTTGCCATTTCCTTCTCCAATGCATGAAAGTGAAAAATCAAAGTGAAGTCGCTAAGTCGTGTCCGACCCTCAGCGACCCCATGGACTACAGCCTACCAGGCTCCTCCGTCCATGGGATTTTCCAGGCAGGAGTACTGGAGTCGGGTGCCATTACCTTCTCCTAGAAAGGCAATATGAATCTGAGCAATTAGAAGTCAGGATGCTGCTGCTAAGTCACTTCAGGCGTGTCTGACTCCTAGCGACCCCATGGACTGCAGCCTACCAGGCTCCTCCGTCCATGGGATTTTCCAGGCAGGAGTACTAGAGTTGGGTGCCATTACCTCCTCCTAGAAAGGCAATATGAATCTGAGCAATTAGAAGTCAGGATGCTGCTGCTAATTCACTTCAGTCGTGTCTGACTCCTAGCGACCCCATGGACTGCAGCCTACCAGGCTCCTCTGTCCATGGGATTTTCCAGGCAGGAGTACTGGAGTGGGGTGCCATTGCCTTCTCCAGAAGTCAGGATACTGACTAATTTTTTGGAGGAAGTGACTGGAAGGGGCCACAAAGGGGCTGAGGTGCTGGTCAGATTCTAGCTCTTAATCTGGACACTAGCACCATGTGTATTCTCAGCTTGTGAAAGTTCATGCCACTTTTTTTGTATTTTATATTTCAATAGAATTTTTTAAGGCGATATTGTGGATCCACTGCAGATTTTTCCAGCCAAGGAATGATATGATTGGTGCCATGGTTTTGGAAGATTCATCTGCCTGGCTGTTTACAGAAACACCTAGTAAAGCCTTCCTACAATGTCACACTTTGTTTCCTATCTCCAGCCTAAAACCTGAGATCTCTGGGTGCCTAAAAATAGGTTAGATCCCTACTCCTTCCATTTTTCAGTTCCCAAATTCAAGGTAGGAAGAGTTCCGTACACTGTATATATAAGTACAGACCAGAAAGCTGTGGCTGAATGGCCATAAATTGTTAGGATCCGGGGAGCCAGTTTCCCAGCAAAAACACTGTAGGGCTTCTCACGGTTTACAGTGAGCCTACAGCAGAGACCTGCAGACAGGTGAGGACAGGCACACCGCCCGGGACTCTGTCCCCTCTTCTCCCTTCCTCTTTTCTTATAGGAAGGACCATCAGAAGCATCCAGGGCCGATGACAGGCTAATTCTCATTCATTCTGGTACCATCCAAAGGAAATAACAATCACACACACACACACACATAAACATACACATGTAAGCCCTGAAAACAAACTCTCAAACTTCAAACACTTCTCCTTTCCTCCCACCTCCATCCCAGAAAGAGAAAGGCCTAAAAGGGGCCAGGAGGATTTCATGAGAGGAGCTTGAGGGACAGCAAAAGGAGAGGCCTTGTGGCCTACCTGGCCCAAGAGGGGGATGATAAGGAAGGAGAGGGAAAATTGCCTGGGGCTGTCCTTGCAGACGCCAGGCTACTCCTGGAAACTGTTCCTGGGCAGAGAAGCAGGGCCATTCCTGCCATGTGATTAAAACAATGCCCTCTTCATTCACCACCCCCGCTGCTTTTAATCGTTTTGTCTGTGAACATTGCAAATAGTGAGATATTTCAGGTTTTACCATCTATTCCCAATCTCCATGCTGGAATCATTTCTAACTTGGATTGTGAGCTCCCCAGGACAGGATAGATGTCTTCCTTTATCTCCCTTTAGAAGAAAAGGTACAGAAAGTGATGGCCTGATCCCCAGGGCTCACACTGCCAGAGGACCCCAATCGATCTTTTGGCCAAGCCTTACCCCTAGCCCAAATAAAACCAAACTTTACAGATAGGTTTCCATTTGCCCGTTCCCCTTCCCCTATCTGCCCTCTGAGACTCCACTGCCATTTGGAGAAATGGCTAAAATATGAAGAACAATGAAGCATGAAGAAAGACACCCCTCTGGTGCTGCTGCTGCTGCTGCTAAGTCGCTTCAGTCATGTCCAACTCTGTGTGACCCCATAGATGGCAGCCCACCAGGCTCTTCTGTCCCTGAGATTCTCCAGGCAAGAATACTGGAGTGGGTTGCCATTTCCTTCTCCAGTGCATGAAAGTGAAAAGTGAAAGTGAAGTCCTGCCCGACTTAGCGACCCCACGGACTGCAGCCTACCAGGCTCCTCTGTCCATGGGATTCTCTAGGCAAGAGTAGTGGAGTGGGTTGCTGTTGCCTTCTCCAGACACCCATCTAGGCCTACTTTTAAAAAGACAGGGACTTTCCTGGTAGTCCAATGGTTACCACACTTCTGCAAAAGGGGGCTCAAGTTTGAGTTCGATTCCTAGTCAGGGAACTTAAGATCCTGCATGCACTCCAGTAAGAGCAAAAAAAGAAAAAATCTTTAAAAAGACAAAGGAGAGCACAACTTCTGGCTCCCAGCTTTTACAGTGAAACACACTGCAAAAACCAGGGGTTTGGATCCTGGTTCCGCACCTGGGGAAAGTACCTCATGTGTAAAACGGAACTGATAATAAACTATCTTTGTAGACCTGCTGGGAGAATCAGCACAAATGTACCAATTTGCCATACACTGTGTGGGCCCTGGGGACAAAACCATGGCTCCACCAGCTTCGAGCTTTGGTCCAGGGAGAGAGACAAAAGATGGACAATGCAATTACACTACAGTGTGATAACTGCTAATGGAGGAAACCAATGCAGTGCCTGGATATGGAAGCTATTATTATTTAAATCTTGTCTATCTGTCTGTAGCCAAACAGTATTTCTAAGATAGCTCTATTGTTTCCATCCATTGATGCACCATGATTTCCACCCCCCCTCAGTTCCTTGCTTTTCATCCCATTAGGAAAATTTTCCATTCAAGCAAATGCCACGCTGAAAAGCAGTGTGGGGGAAGGGAAAAGGTCTCCAAGATATGGTGGAAAATGGTTTTCTTTTCCCTAGGATTTACAGGGGAGTGGCTTCCAACCCTTGGAGTCTTTCTACAACAATGTTCTCTGGTACATCTGAAAGGCCAGACATCTGTAATTTTTTTTTTTTTAAGTTCTAATGATCTTGTTTAATACCACTGTGGAGAATAGTGTTCTACACCCAGTAGCTGTCTGCTGAGTTTCTCAATGCCAAATTCCTTCTTCCAAGTGTCAGAAGGTATATATTTATCCTCACAGCTAAAATGAATGCATATTAATATTTTTGAGATAACTGAAGGAAGCCTCTAGAAATAACAAGAAAATCCTGGGTGTCACAGGCCCCAGCATTAGAAAACATTCGATCTTAGGATATTTTCTAATCTTCAGACCCTAAAGGAAGCAACAAGCAGTGTTTAAACAAAGAGGAGGTGACTCACACTCAAGTATCCCCAATGAGATTTGGTAAAAATTTACCCTATTTACTCAAGGCCAGTTTGGAAAACCACCTACCTGAAGAAACCACTTATGAGCAATTCCACTTCTTTGTGGGTCCTAAGGTACTTTTCATTAGTAATCCGAGTTTGAATCTGGGGGACAAGAGCAAAAGTTCACCCTCCATGAAGAGAAAGATTTCAGGGTTCCAGGTGGAGGTGCAGAGGGCTGGGGGAAACAAGGGGCTCCCTTAACCCGGGTTTCTTCCCAGGATATTTTGAACAGTTAAGCCTTCTCTCTTCTTACAGATTATAACATCTCCAGTGCTGTCTCAGGCTCAGGCTTAGGCGCCTTAACTAAAGTCGGGTCTCTACCGTTGGGAAGTTCTTGTTTGTATCTAAGTTAAAGTACCCGGCAGTCAATTCGGTCCACTTTTCTGGTTCATTCCTATTTTAGTTCTTTTTGCACTTTCAAGCGCCTGCCAGGATCTGTTCAAGGACCTAGAAGCCAGGGGTCCGCCGGAGGTGTCCCCATCTCCCAGCCTTCCGCCCCTTTATCTGGGCACAGGCTCCCGAGTCCCTTCTCTCTGGGGCCCGGCCCTCACCCGGGGCGGAGCCGCACTCCGATGGAGGCGGGAGTTGGGACCGCACCCACCTTGAAGCCGCGCAGCTTCTCCAGCTGCTCTGGGCTCAGTGTTTCGGGGTACAGCCCCTTAATCGCACCCGTCAGGTTCGCCATCTTGTCGCGGTCGTCAAGGAGACGGGCGGCACAGCAGGTGAGGACCCGCCTACAGCCTGGCCCCGCCCTCAAGCCCGGCCCTCTCCAGCAGGGGGCGGGGCTGAGAGAAGCAATGAGGGGGCCATTCTGAAGTCACGGAGTAAGCTCTGGAGGGACTCCAGAGGACCCCCTTCCCCAGATTTGGAGACTGGATTTCCAGCTTGACTCTGTGTGAAAATGAGCCCTTCTTCTTGACCCCACCCAACCTCGAATAGCTTTTCTTTAGCTTCAGAGCAAAGCTGGAAAGACAACTGTGGAAAATTCTTAAAGAGATGGGAATACCAGACCACCTTACCTGCCTCCTGTGAAACTTGTATGCAGGTCAAGAAGCAACAGTTAGAACTGGACATGGAACAACAGATTGGTTCCAAACTGGGAAAGGAGTACCTCAAGGCTATATATTGTCACCCTGCTTATATGCAGAGTACATCATGAGAAATGCTGGACTAGATGAAGCACAAGCTGGAATCAAGATTGCTGGGAGAAATATCAATAACCTCAGATATGCAGATGACACCACCCTTATGGCAGAAAGCAAAAAAAGAACCAAAGACTCTTGATGAAGGTAAAAGAGGAGAGTGAAAAAGCTGGCTTAAAACTCAACATTCAGAAAACTAAGATCATGGTATCCGGTCCCAACACTTCATGGCAAATAGATGGGGAAACAATGGAAACAGTGACAGGCTTTGTTTCCTTGAGCTCCAAAATCACTGCAGATGGTGACTGCAGCCATGAAATTAAAAGATGCTTGCTCCTTGGAAGAAAAGCTATGACAAACTTTAAAAAGCAGAGACGTTACTTTGCTGACAAAGGTCCATCTAGTCAAAGCTATGGTTTTTCAGTAGTCATGTATGGATGTGAGAGCTGGACCATAAAGAAGGCTGGGCACCAAAGAATTGATGCTTTTGAACTGTGGTGTTGGAGAAGACTCTTCAGAGTCCCTTGAACTGCAAGGAGATCAAACCAGTCAATCGTAAAAGAAATCGGTCCTGAATATTCACTGGGAGGACTGATGCTGAAGCTGAAGCTCTGATACTCTGGCCACCTGACTGGAAGAACTAACTCATTGGGAAAGACCCTGATGCTGGGAAAGATTGAAGGCAGGAAGAGAAGGGCATGACAGAGGATGAGATGGTTGGATGGCATCACCAACTCAATGGACATGAGTTTGAGCAAGCTCTTGGAAATGGTGAAGGACAGGGAAACCTGGCGTGCTGCCGTCTATGGGGTCACAAAGAGTTGGGCAAGAGTGAGTGACTGAACAAAAAAAAGAGCGAAACTGGAAAAGGGATTCCTCAAGGCAGAATCTCCCAGAATTTGGTTCCTGACCCTCTCTCTTAAAGCCTTAGTAGTAGTAAAGGAGAATCTAGGCTTCTTCCCTTTCCACTGGCCCAGAAGTCAAACCCCTCCATCTGTCCTGTAGACGCTTGACACTGAAGTCTTGGGTTCTTAACAAAACATGAAAGCACCCTGTAGCAAGGAATGAACCAAGTTCTACAAAGGAAGGAACATTCTCAGACTAAAAATGCTGGACGGGACCTGAGGACATCTTGCCAAAAGTTTCTCATCTTGGACTGACTTTCTTGTGTGGATTAGCTGCTCCTTATAAATTCTAAACCATGTCTCCCACTCCCAATGATACACAGGAGGGGAAAGGCAGTTGGTCTTCAAGATGTGTTCTTATACTAGATAATTAAGAAGAGAAAGTGAGACCAAAAGTCAGAGAGCTGAAAGTAGCACCTAGAAAGGGCAGGAGGCTGTCTGACAGTACACACAAGTGCTGAGTTTCTACACCCGCAGAGATCATGCCCAGCAGACTGCCTGAGAGGCAGGGAAGACAGCGCAAAAGGAGGCAGTCTTTTCAGATTTATGAACAACTGCATCACGTGGCATATACACCCAAGGAGCAAGGAAAGAGCTTAACAAACCCAATATCAGGCCATGGCCTGGGAGGGGTCTCTGCCATCTGCTTCTCAGAAAAGACTGAGGAGGGAATTCCCTGGTGGACCAGTGGTCAGGACTTGGTGCTTTTAATGCTGGGGCCAGGTTCAATCCCCGGTCAGGGAAGTAAGATATCGAAAGCTGCAGTGTGGACAAAAAAAAAAAAAAAAAAAAAAAAGGGCTGAGGAAAAGAAGTGAAAATGTTGGCAGTTCTCAAACCAGGAGAAAACCTCCAGAGGTAGATTAAATAGTGGCCTAAAAGCTTCTTCCCAGAAACCCCATCTGGGTTAGTAATCATTTGGGTTGTTTTTTAGGAGCGTGAATTATAGTGAGAGGTAGATAAGCTGCCATCCTGTCGGAAGTGATTCTTTTAGGCTGAAGCAGAGGTTCATCAGAGGGGATACTTCTCCCGGCCAAGACCTGCCTCTGCCCACCCCTCCACTCCCCAGAGGAGTTAGTAGTAAAGCCTCTAGATTGGTTCCGTTCGCTGTGGTCATCGCCAGACACCTGTGGCTGAAATCCGCTGCGTCAGATGAGCTGTAAGTGCAAAGTGCCTACTGGATTTTGAAGACTTTATTTCTTTTAATCTTTTGTCTATTTATTTTGGGCTGCACCACATTTTTGTTGCTGTGCGTGGGCTTTCTCTAGTTGCTGAGGGTGGGGGCTACTCTCTGTTTGCAGTGTTCAGGCTTCTCATTGCAGTGGTTTCTCTTGTTGCAAAGCATGGGCTCTAGCGTGCAAGGGCCTCCATAGCTGTGGCTTGAGGATTCAGTTGCCCTGCAGCATGTGGAATCTTCCTGGACCAGGAACGGTACCCACGTCCCCTGCACTGGCAGGCAGACTCTCAACCACTGGACCACCAGGGAAGTCTGACTTTGTATTTTTAAAATGTAAAATATCTCATTATTAATCCTTATGTTGATTACATGTTGAATATTTTGGATATATCATATAATCTCATTGAATAATATTTTGAATATATCAGTTAAATAAAATATATTATGAAAAGACTTTTCGTTTTTACTTTCTTTAATGTGGCTACTAGAAATTTTTTAATTATTTATATATATATATATAGCTTGCATTATAGTAAATAGTGCTGGTCTGGACTGGAAAATCTACACACACACACACATAATAGGCATATACATGCAGAATTCCCTCCACGCCCCCCACCCTTGTGCATAAAATGATTAATGTCCTCCTTCTAGGCTATGATCTTCTTGTGCTTTGAGAATCAATCAAGCCTTTCTTGACTGACCACATCCCATGACCTAAACCCCAAATACACATATGTGGAAATGAGAGAAGCTACTTTCATTTTTCCAAACAGCTTCCCAGGTGGCACAATGGTACAGAATCCGCCTGACAATGCAGATGCCTAAGACTTGGGTTCGATCCCTGGGTCAGGAGGATCTCCTGGAGTAGGAAATGGCAACCCACTCCAGTATTCTTGCCTGGAGAATTCCATGGACAGAGAAGCCGTGGTGTCCCAAGGAGTCAGATACGACTGAGCGTGCACGCGAGTGAAGGGCCAGTTCTCACTATTGTAAATTGCGTTACCTCCCCACTTGCGGGAAGGAAGGTTATAGCATCAATTCTCTCTGTACATTCTTCTAGAGTCTGCTGCAGAAGTCTTCACTCTTGTTTTCAATTAGTGAGGCCAGCAAGTGTTTGGTGACCAGTCACTCTGCCCACACATGCCATCACTACATTTTGTCCTTTCTGAAAAGCATCCCAGTTATTGAGCACTTCTTAGTTCCCAAGACTCTAAAACCAGGAGTGTGCTCCCCTTCATAAAGTCAATAATCTTTTAATGTAGGACATCTTAATGTTGAGCGCAAAAGCTCAAGAAAGAGGATGAGCTTGAGATGGTGGGAAGAGAAAGTACTTTGGAGGAACCAGGAGCTGGAAGCCTCATTTCCTCCAGGAGAGCAATTCCCCAGTATAGGCTTCTGGGTCATTTCCCCACACACACCACCCACCCCAGCATTTACCTCATAGGGATACCCTCCCCCATGGCTGGAAAGAACACAGAGGTGTGCCCAAAGTGACCTAGCAAGGAGGGCCTAGAGAGAGCTCCCACCTCTTTTCCCCTAAACCCTGCCTCCTCTCAGACAGAAACCTTCCATGTGAGGAGCACAAACTACACGAAGGATTGAAGACATTTTGCTGCCTGCAGCTGTCTCCTCAATTGCTGACTGGGAGGAGGAGTGAGGGGAGTTCATTATAATTCGCTTTTGTGAATGTTTAATATTTCAATTAATATGATTAGCCCCAAGCCTGAATGAGCAGCAGGGCGGCAGGTCTGCTGACAAGACACAGAGTAATGAGATCAACAGGGCCATGGGGTCTTCCTAGGCTCTGTCCTCAGAGGGCGAGATCTGTTTAGCATCTCCATAAATACCAAGATCAGATTAGGAGGCAAGAGAAGGAGCAGTGGGGGTGGGGAGGTGAGTGGAAAGTTACTTTTCAGATGTGTTTGCACTCTTGACTCACTGGCACTGCCACCTCGTATTCTGACCACTCGGGTCAGAATGGTGGTCAGGTGATCCTCTACCATCTCCCACCACCCACCCATTTTAGAGGACCCTACAGGGAGGACCTGGACGTTCATACAGTGAAGTATAATCATGTCTGCGCACACACACACACACACACACACACACACACACTTTCTCTCTCTCTCTCTCAAACATACGCACCTGGCAGAATGTGACTTCAGGCCACAGGAGGGAAGGGTGGAAGGGGGTTAATGAAGGATTGAGCAGTAGAAGGAAGGATATATCTCACCCAGGGCTCAGATGAAGACACCAGAGGAAGAAAAGCCAGGCTCAACCACTCCCTGCATTCCCACTAGGAGATGTGATAGGGGAGTTAAACCCGTGGATTTGGAACCAGACTGTCCAGCCTCCACTCTCAGCTAGCTATATCTCTTTCTAATGCACGACCTTAGGCAATTCATTTAATCTCTCTGTGCCCTGATTTCCTCATCTTTACTGGAAGATAATGATAGAGCCTACATCATAGGGTGGTGCCGAGGGTTAAACAAGTTAGTCAGTATAAAGCACTTGAACAATGCCTAGAACGTGAACCAACACAAGAGCCCTCTAAGCGGTGTTACTATCACTTCCCTTTCCAGAATGGAAGCTGGCCTGCCCAGAGAGCCTAGGAAAGCGGGTGCTGGCATTCAGGTGGGACAGATTTCAGGTGTGGAGACATCAGCCTCATTCTGGGGTGACGAAAGGGTGAAGGAGGCAGGGTGTCCCACAAAAGCTGTGAGCCCTGGTAGGTGAGCACCAGATGGCGGGCAAGGGCTGCCCCCGTCCAGGAGGTTTGAGGTCAGCAGATACTCTCTGCATTGAGGGGGAGCGGTGAGCAAGCCCAGTGCATGGAGGGGTCAAGCTCCTTCGACATCATCCAGCAGACTGATCTGCAGTAGGGCTGTCTAGGGGAGCACTGGCCCCCAAGTGTGCTTCTGTATGACCTGACTTGGTCTCAGAGTCCCACTCAAGGAACCTAACTGGGGCAGGGGGCGGAGAAGGAAGGAGTGTTTGGGTCTCCTCTGCACTAAAGGGGAGCTTGACCGTTGTGATTCTGCCCACTGAGGCAATCAGGAATCTACTCTCATCAGAGGTTCTTTGCGTTGACTATTTCTTCAAGAAATATTTGTTAAGCTCCTACTATGTGTGAACAAGACATCGTGCTAGACACCGTGGACGGTAAAATGCTGAATTAAACGGGGTTCTGGTCTTCAAGGAGCTTCCCAGCTAGAAAGCTGTCACCACCCGTGACACTGTCACCACCGGCTGTCGCCGCCTCCGCTGCCCGCTGCCCACGCGCGCATTACACACAAACCCCCCAGAGGGCAAGAAGGGGGCGCCAGCAAATGCCAGCAAGATCGAGTTTTCCTTGCTTTCTTTTCTGGAAAACATACAATTCCCTCTCTGTACTCTTCTCACCCTGCTCTCTCTTCCACAACCCCGTTTCTATATTTCTCTCTGGGTCCCTTCTGCCCTTTCCCCCAGGCTCCGTGACTTGCTTCCCTCCCCAGCTACACCCTTCTCCTCACCCGCCCCTAACCTGCCCAACTGTCTCTATGCCCTCTTCTTTCCCCTGATTTTTTTCCTTGGCTCCCCACTCTCAGTCTCCCCAGACGCCGGTTCCCCTCTCTTCCTCCCCCTTGCTCCCCTCTCCTGGGTCTTCTCTTCCAGCACCGGGGACAGCTCCAGCCCCCGGAACAATGGACCCCACCTAAGGGCTCCTCTGTAAATTCTCCATCTTAGTGCCTTGCCCAACTCGTGATTGGGGAGTAAGATGGGGGAAGGGTTATTATCAACAGGACCAGCTGCTCTTCTGGGGGTGGGAAGGGAGTCAGGGAGGAAGGAGACAGAAAGAGGGCGTGGCTCTTGTCTGGATTGTGCGTCCCTCTCCAGGGTAGAGAATTTGTATTCCACCCCTGAGACTGACATCACTGATGTCAGGGGAAAGGAGGTGGGAGTGGGGAGGGGGTGTGGAGGGGGGAGGTTTTTGTTGAGGAGAGCGCGGCCGGAGAGCAGAGCTCCGGGACCCAGGTGACCGGGAAAGCAGGCAGCCCCAGCGGCGGGAGCAGCCAGCAGCAGCCCAGGCCCGGGGACCGGGGTGGGGGTGGGAGGGGGGCTGAGGGGAGGACCTGAAGGGGGGCGACAGGGCCAAAGGGACCCCCGGAGCCCTGCTGCCATCAGAGACCAAGCATCTGGCATCAGGGATCTTCGGACCCAGCAGAAGGACCAGCCACAGGGGAGGTGTCCTCCAGGAAAGCCAAGGAGAACTCCACCTGCCCCACATCAGGAGTGCCCCCCTCCCAGCGCTGCTGGCCACCATACCAGGATCCTCAGCCCTCAGCTCCCATCCCCATCACCCTCCTCAGGCCCCCCCTGCCCTCCACCTCCAGCTCTCATCTCAACCCCCAGTTCCCAGTGCCTCTGCTACCACCTCGACCCTCCAGGTCTTGGCCACACTGCCCCCCATCCTGGGATCTCTGCCAGCTCTCTGGGAGGGAGATCATTTGTTTGGGCTATGCCCCCTGGTGGCATGACAGTGTCTGCCTAGACCCCTGACCCCTAGCCTTCAACTCCCTGGGCCTCCTTTGTGTGAAGAGCTGCCCCTCTGCTAGCACTGTGGTTGGGGCCACAGGGAAAGCCAGCCTCGGCTGGGCCCCAGCCCCGGCCACTTGCCTCCTTGCTGGGCAGCTCCCCCTGGCCTTCGGGCCTCTCCCTGCTCCCCTCGGCCCCTTCTCCTGGGCCGCCCTGATGAAGGAACCGGATGCCATCAAGCTGTTTGTGGGGCAGATCCCGAGGCACCTGGAGGAAAAGGACCTGAAACCCATCTTCGAACAGTTCGGTCGGATCTTCGAGCTGACTGTCATCAAGGACAAGTACACCGGGCTGCACAAGGGTGAGGGGTCAGGCCAGGCTGGAGAGGCTTCAGGGAGTGGGCTGGGAGGCTGGGTGGAGGGGACAGGCCAGGCTGGAGGGATGGAGTGGCTGGAAAAGGCTGATCTGGAAGGAAAAGAGTTCCTGGGATGGGGAATGTGGATGGAAGAGCTAGAAGAGAACTCAGCTCGGGTGACCAGGGGACTCCAGGTGGAGGACTCAGAAGAGCCTCTTTGGGGGAAGAGTTGTCGAGGGGCTGCAGAGGTGTGGCTCCCCGAGCTGAGGCGGACGATGTGGATGTGTACACAAGGAAGGGTGGAGGAACGAGAGAGCTGGTTTGAGGGACAGAAGGTGGGCAGGGGTGTGTGTGTGAGGGAGGTGTCACGCACAAGAGGAGAGTCTTAGTAGCCTCAGATACTACTGGGACAGAAGTATGGACCCGGGTCATGTGCTCAACCTGGAGAGAGTGGACAGATGTTCATGGACTGGGCAGGGCAGCTCCAGAACTAGAGAGGGGCCTGGAGTGACTGTAGAATGACAGGGGCTGGTGAAGATGTGGGAAGTGTAGGGACTGGGAAGTTAAGGGAGCTGGGGGAGAAGAGAGGCCTCAGGGCTGTGCCGCTAAGCAGGGTCAGGCCCAGGGTCAGTCTGGTCCGGGGTCAGGCTTTGGAGAGCCCCTGGTGGTGGCGCTCAAAGGGGCCACACTGCCTCCCCGTCCACCAGCCCAGGGGCTCCTGTGCCCCGCTCTTCCCTTCCTTCTCCAGCCTGCTCTCCACCCTCGGAGTTGGAAAGAAAGGAAGAAACAGGGAAAATGGGAGAGGGGAGGGGTGATGACCAAGATGGAGGGAGGTGGAGGCGAAGGAGGAAGGGGAAAGAAGACCAGCTAAGGAAGAGAGGAAACCACAGACACGCACTTGTCTGGAGATCACATGCCCCTTCTCCTCCCCCCACACAAAGCCCCAGCTTCCGACAGCCCAGGCTTCTCTCTCTTCCATCACCTCACCATGGAAGACTCCCGGTCTCGGGGTCTCTGCCCCGTCCTCCTCAGCCCAGAGACTCCTGGGAAGAACATGCACCCCCTCTCAGACACCTCCCCGCCCCAGCAGGCAGAAGGTAGCAAGAAGGGAGCAGCTCCCCAGTCCTCAGGCTCATGGGGAAGGAGAGCCTTTTAGGGAGGGGAGGTGGGAACTCACCCCCACCCGGCCTCTCTGCCCCTGCCCCTCCTCAGGATGTGCCTTCCTGACATACTGTGCCCGCGATTCAGCCCTGAAGGCCCAGAGCGCCCTGCACGAACAGAAGACGCTTCCAGGGGTGAGTCCCACTCCAGGGCCAGAGGGCTGAGAAGGGCCGTAGAAGGGGCACCACCTTCCCAAGACACTGAACATATCTTCCGCCTCCTCTGGTCACTAGGAGGTCACTTCCTCCTGGTAGCTCCCCTCCTCCTTGCTGAAGATGCATGCATTTCTTCCCACCGATATGGAAGGAAAACAGCGATGAGTGGAGTAAACACAACCTTTGCCAGCAGCAGAGGCAGCCCCTTCCCCACCCACCCACCCGCCCCTGGGGCCACATGTAGAGGAGGACTCGGCTGGCTGGGTGGTGTGGGGAGAAGACTGTGGGCACCAAGTGCAGGGCAGAGCGGGGCAGGAGGCGCTCAGGCACTCTTTCTGGCTCTGGGGAGGAAATCTGACTGTGAGATGGGGGAAGGGTGCTTGCACCCCGAGATGAGCAGCTGGTGCCCGCTGGATGGGCATCTCTGAGCTACTTCTGAGGTCGAACAAGTTCACCTCGTATCTCCTAGGAAAAACCACAGGAACAGCGTCACAGGGCATCAGGGTGGATGAGGGCCTGGTGGGCCTGGGCTGGGAGTAAGCCCTGAGGAGGGGGGCAAGGGGCAACAGGCAAGAGCAGGCAGCCATCAGCATGGAGGATCCAGCCTGACCCCACCGAGCCTGCCTAGGGAGGCAGGGTGGCCTCTAATGTGGCCTCCCTCCTGCAAGGTCAGAGCTCTTTGTCTTCCTCTCAGCCATCCTTGCAGCTCGTCCCAGGCCTGGGTAGGGGGAGGGTGAAGACAAGAATAACGACTCTCAGACTGCGCCCCCAGTTATTCATCCTGGTGGGAAAGGATGTGCCATTTCTTTTCCGTATCTCTCGGCTTCTGCAGTCTCCCCTGGAAAGTGCCGCTTGAGAGCTAACTCCATCCTTCCCTCCAGCCGGTATTTGCTGAGCAGCCTGAGTGCTGGAGACACACCTGTCACATCCCCTTCTCCTCCCCTTGGGTGGGAAATGGAGATGCAGCCTGTCTTTCCAGCTCTGCCAGGGAGGGAAATAGACAAACAGATGGGAAGAGGGTTGGGGGGAATCCAGGAAAACAGAACTGTCCCCATCACTCCCAACTTCACACCCTCCGTGGCTCAGCGACCCTCTGTGGCCCTCGACCCTCAGTGTCCCTAGGGAAGCAGACCCGCCGCCAGGCCCCGCCTGCGCCCACTCTCTTCCCGGCCACGGCCCATGACGTGAAGGGTCTGGGCATGTGTGAGCAGGCTCGGCTTCTAAGAAGCACGTGTGTGTGTGTGCTCATGTGTGTGTATCTGTGTGTCTGTGTGTGTTTGTGTTTGGGCACAAGCATCTCCAGGAAGCCTGGTTTCCATTGCATGACCTCACGATCCTCCTTTTTCTCTTTCTTCTGTGGAAGCCCCACACAGATCAACAGTTTTCATTTCCATTGCTCTTTCTCTTTTTCTGTTGTCTCCCATCTCAGAATTCCTGTGCAAAGAGGAGTGGGGAGGGCCAAGGGAGGTGGTAGAAAGCAGGGTTGGGGGGTCATGGGTGAGAGAGATGGCAGGGATGGGCAGGAGCCCCTGGGCCATCTATGCCAGCAGGGGGCTTCCTACCTGGCCCTGTCCCCCTCCAGTCGCCTGTGCGGCTCAGGCATGGCTCCATCCCGGGTATGGAAAGGTGCTGCCTCCTCTTCCTGAGGAAGTAAGGCCTGGGCTCAGAGGTGAGTGAGGAGGGCACCCCAGTGAATAATTGTCCAGCCCTGCCCCAAGCGCCCAGGTGATGCTGAGTTCTCACTCTGGCCCCTGCCCCAGATGACAGGATCCAGACGCACCTCACAGAGCTTTCAGTAGGGAATGAGGGATTCTGTCCTCTAATGGGGGGCCCGTGTTGGGGTTTTGGGGGAGCAGACCAGGGCAGCCTAGGAGAGCCAAGCTCGGCCTGATCCTGTGTGCCCCAGGTCTTTTCTCAGCCACCTGCCTTTCTGGCAGCAGTGTTTTCCTTCAGATGAGTGTGCAAGTGTGTGTGTGTGTGTGAATGTATGTGCGTGTCCAGTCTCCAGCTCTGGCACAGCTGTGTTGGGAAGTTCCCCCCACTGTCTAATCTCCATGCTTCCTTCCGCAGGTTCTTTCTTTAATGGGGGCGTTGACTCTCTCTCCTTTCCCCCATCTTTGTCACCCCAGAATCTGGAAGGCACTGCCATATTTGGGTGATGCTCAATGCTGCAGAGTTAAAGAATGGGAGCTGGACCTATGGCCATGGAACCCCATTTCCTTCTCTCCTCCATAAGAGTTCCCAGGAGAGGCTCTGTCACAGGACCCTGAATTCTCTCTGTGAGCATTCTCCCTGTGGCCTCCTGGAGGTGGTAGCATGAAGGACTCCTTTTATCTGGCCTGCCTTTCCTGCTCTACTTGGGCCAAAATCCCACGGCAGGGACATGAGTCCCCCCTTCACCTTGCCGTTGGGCAGGAGGATTATGACTCCACGGAGAGGGCCTGTGTGTGACCTGGGACACCGGGCTTGAGTCTGAAGCTGCGAGTGGCAGGGCACCAGGCCTCTGCCTTCAGAAAAATTAGATCTGTGGGCATGGAAGTGGGGTCTTTGCTATTGGTGAGAAGGACTTACTTACAAGTGACCATGTTGGTGGGGGGTCTTATAGATACTTGGTTGGAGTATAAATAGCCCCTTCTTCTTTGGGAGGCCCTGGGGAGGACTTATCACCTGGCGGGTAGTAGCTAGGGAAGAGAGGCACCCGGCACCTGGTTGCCAGGTAAACAGGGCCCAGCTGGACTCAGGGGAGGGGGCAGGTGTGCCCGAGCTGAGCTAACAAAGGCTGAGCTTCCCACAGGAAGTGCCAGGCTGAGAAGGAGAGGCTGGGAATGCGGCACTGGGGGCCATCAAGGGAGAAGGCTGTCTGCAGGGGAGTGGGGAGAGCCTTCCATCAACGTGGTCTGTGCTGTGGTCTGTGCACTTGGGTGTTTTTGTGCGAATCTATATCAGCTGTGGATATTTATTGATATGCTATTTTTGTGCCTGGGAGCCTTGCAGGGCAGGAACACCATTCTCTCTCTCTGGATCCCAGGTTCCCCATCCTCAACCAGAACAGCAAATCCCCAGGGTCCTGTTGGGAAGGGTTAGTACCAAGCCTAAGAATTCCCCAAAGCTGTGACTCCAGCACTGTGGCTCGGGTCCTACTGCTCCTGTGGTGCGGTTGAGAGGTTGGCTGCTGAGATGCCCATGAGGGGACTTCCTGGTCACTTAGACCAGAGAACAGAAGAGGAGAGTGAAAGAGCGAGAGGCCTGAGTGGCTGACCACTACCCCTTGCTGCATGCACGCACACACACACACACACACACGCCCTTGAGGAGATTGAGCCGCCGATGGGATAATCCCAGATTGCTGAAGGATAAAGCTGGGGCAGATTGGCCAGAGGATTTGTGTGTCTGTTACCACCCACCCCTGCCAGCTGCTCTCAGATCCAGAGACTAGGGGGAGGGGTGGACAGGGAGAAGGCATTGGTTGAGGCGGGGCCTAGATTGGATCTGGAGCTGAGATACCTCACCTGCAGAGTCCAGCTGGACAGACTGGCATGATCTGCCACCTGGGAACAAGGTGCATGTGAGAAGTGGGCAGGGACAACTATCATTCCTGCACATCTCTGGGTGATGCGCTGACACATGAAGTCTCAAGGTTAGAATACTAGGGCTGAGGGGAACCTGACTCTAGACCGCCAGATCCAGCCCATTTCACAGATGAGGAAGCTGAGGCTTAGAGGAGAGAAATGTCCAAGGTCACCCAGCTAGTGAGTAGCAGAGCCAGCCCTCAAAGTCTATCTAGTGCTTTTCCTGAGGGTAACTTTGGTCCCACCCTTGGAACGTGGATGAATGGTTACTTCTGTTTATTTTTTGGCCACTAGAACAAGGGCAGCTCCACCAGCAGGTGAGTGGGGTGACCAGGTGTGGCCCCAACAGTCAAAGTCTTCAACAGCAAAATATATTCAGACCTGAAATAGTGAGTCCTCTCCAGTTCCTAAGAAGCTCCCCACCCTAGTGAAGGAAATCAACCTGCAGGAGTCATTCCCAAGTCCTCTCACCAGACAGGAACACAGAGAAGGGAACTGTCTGCATTTCCACCGGAAGCTGAACAAAGGGAGATGCTGCAGGGGTAGGGAGAGCTCAGGAGGACTTCTGGGTGCCCAGAGAATCTCAGAGGGGCACGGGACAGCCGTTCCCCCCCAGAGCTGTCTTGACAGTGAGACACCAAGGATTTGATCTGGAAGAGGAAGACAGGAGCTTGGACAGCATGGCTTCTGTAGAGCCTACTCAGCGCCTCCCTCCAGAATCAGGAAGCTCTCCTGGGCCCCTCCCCCACCTTTCAGCCCCCACTAAATCCTCCACCCCCAACATACTCTGTTCCCACCCCCCTCCCCACTCCTTCTCCGGGTGTGTGGAGCAGCAGAAGTGATGACGTCACCACGGTCGCCAGGGCGACGGGGACGGATAAATCAGGCTGAGTGGGCGGTTGCCATGGCGCGCATTCTCCCGTTGCCACGGAGACTGGGCATCTGCTCCCTTTGTGCTGCCCGAGTGCCTTCCCCCTGGGGTCAAGGGGTGTAGGGGGGCAGAAAAAGAGGCAGCCACACCTCCAGGGGTCAGACGGAAGTCAGAGCATCTGTGGGGTCTCCTTCAGTCTAGAGTCTTCCTTGGGGCTTGCTTGATGGGGTGGCCTCTGCTGCTCCTACTTTGTAGAACTGAGGCAGCCTTGCTGAATAGCCCTTGGTTGGGCTCTATCTCAGGACCCGGGTCCTGTGGGCAGCCTGACTCTCCCCCTAAGGAGAGCAGCACCTCTCCTTGGCCGAATCATCTGGGGTCCTACCTGAGCTTGGAGTCCTGCCCCACGAGCACCCTCCTCTCCTTCCTCTCCTTCCTCTCCCTCTAATCCCAAACAAGACTGAACCCCATCCCTTCCTTCCCACCAAGAGTTTAGAGGGCTGGGCCTAGGGCTTACTCCCTCTAGCCTCTCTGCAGGTCCTGGCCTGGGGAGGGCACCTGGGGCAGTCAGAAGTGGTCCCCAGCAGTTCTTTCTCTTCTTTCCTTTAGATGAACAGGCCAATCCAGGTCAAGCCAGCCGACAGCGAGAGCCGAGGAGGTAGGTTCTGTACCTTTGGAAAGGTGGGCATGAGTCAGGGTGGCCAGAGGGGATGTGATCCAGCCCACTGCTGAGATGGCAAAACTGAGGCCCACAGGGCAGTGTAAGTCAGCCCTTCAGAACCGGGGTGTCCTCTCTCGGTAACTGTAGCCTATCCCCCAACCATCACTCTCTAGAGCCATTGGTCCCCAGGGTGAGGGGAGTCCCAGGGAAGAGCGGAGGTGAAGGGGAGAAGGGGAGGGGTCTCTGCCTGTCCCAGGCTGGAGCAGGGCAGGGAGGTGCCTCCAAGGCCCTGCATCTGCCCCTCCTCCTATGCGCTCCCCGCCAGAAGACCGGAAGCTCTTTGTGGGGATGCTAGGGAAGCAGCAGACAGATGAGGACGTCCGGAAGATGTTCGAGCCCTTCGGCACCATAGACGAGTGCACTGTGCTCCGGGGCCCAGACGGCACCAGCAAAGGTAGCCCGCTGGCACGCCCCCCAGCGGGGCCTCCCCCCTGGCTCCATGGGCAATGGGGACCCCAGGGGCACCCTCCAGGGTGGGCACTCACCCCTTCCTCCTCCCTCTTGAACTCTTCAGGCTGTGCCTTCGTGAAGTTCCAGACCCACGCGGAGGCCCAGGCGGCCATCAACACCCTTCACAGCAGCCGGACCCTGCCGGTAAGTCTCACCGCTGCCCTAGCCCTCAGGCCTCTTCCAGCCTCACTGGGCCCAAACCAGACCCTGGCTCAAAGGGGGCAGTCTGTTCTGGATAGGATCTTTGGATTTATTAAAAAAGAATTTTCTAGCAGAAGAATCAAACCTCTTAGGGACTGCTTCCCCTTGGAAAGACCATTGCTCTGCCCCTTGTCCCCATGCCCATCCCCCATCTTCAGTCCAAAAGGCCTTGCCCTCCTCTCCAGCCTTCTCCAGCCGTCAGCCCTCTTCACTTCTCACCTCTTCTCCCTCCTCCCCGCAACAGCCCCCGCCCCTACTGGCTAGGCATCGGGATGCTTGCTTAGTGGCCCCATGTGCCCTCTATACCTTCACCCTGCTGCCCCACCCCCTCCCCTCACATTGGCAGTGGATTAGCTAGCTGACTCCTCACTCCAGTACTCTTGCCTGGAAAATCCCATGGAGCCGGATGCGCTGCAGTCCATGGGGTCGCTAAGAGTCGGACACAACTGAGCAACTTCACTTTCACTTTTCACTTTCATGCATTGGAGAAGGAAATGGCAACCCACTCCAGTATTCTCGCCTGGAGAATCTCAGGGATGGGGGAGCCTGGTGGGCTGCCGTCTATGAGGTCACACAGAGTCAGACACGACTGAAGTGACATAGCAGCAGCAGCAGCAGCAGCAGCAGCTAGCTGGCTGCTCTCACAGAGGGCTCCCCAGCAGAGCAAACCCCTCAAAAGGAACTAGCTAGCTCCCAAGGAAGTTTGGGGTTTGGTTTCCTCAAACTCCATCAGGTTCTCTAACAGAGGCTGGGCAAGCAGGTACTTAGCAGGGACCTGGGCAAGAGGATACAGCATCAGATAGAGAAATGCGTTCCAGAGCCCAGGATTCTACAAGGATCCTTGCAAATGTTCCAGGCTAGTTTTTATTTACTAATAGCATAGGCTGGTATTCAGTGTCGAGCTGTGTCCACTGAGCACACCGTGAGGACTGGGACCCCGGGGAGCATCTACAAGGCAAGACGAGCTTGAGGTTAAACATTTGGTGTAGCTGATCCACCCTGGGGATGATTTCCGGCTCAGGATCTGCATGGAGAGGCCAGGAGTGCCCTTTGCATTCTGGGAGCATCTTCCCCTTTCCAGAACATGGCTTCATATTCCTCGACTTTTCCTGGTCTCTTGCACGACCTGTCATGGGGGGAGGGCAGGATGAAAGCCTCCCCATTTGACATCGGTGCTATGATGGCTGCCCTCCGAATGAGGCCAAGCCAGGGTGGTGGAACTGAGGCCAGGTCCTCAAGGCTCTGGG
Organism: Ovis aries; assembly: GCF_016772045.2. Taxonomy (NCBI): domain Eukaryota; kingdom Metazoa; phylum Chordata; class Mammalia; order Artiodactyla; family Bovidae; genus Ovis; species Ovis aries. The sequence continues at coordinate 101,636,569 of NC_056054.1, read as the reverse complement.
GAGGAGAGACGCTGACTCCGTCCCTCTGACCGCGTGTGGGCCGGTGCTCAGGGTGCCTCATCCAGCCTGGTGGTGAAGTTTGCCGACACGGAGAAGGAGCGCGGTCTCCGCCGAATGCAGCAGGTGGCCACCCAGCTGGGCATGTTCAGCCCCATCGCTCTCCAGTTCGGCGCCTACAGCGCCTACACCCAGGCCGTGAGCATCTCCCTCCAGGGTCCTGCCCCCACCTCCCAGTGCCAAAGCCCAGGGTGGAGAGGGGAGCCGGATCAGGGTGCAGGGCCCCAGTCTCCTCCCTTCCTCTGTTCCCAGCTAATGCAGCAGCAGGCGGCCCTGGTGGCGGCTCACAGTGCCTACCTCAGCCCCGTGGCCACCATGGCCGCCGTGCAGATGCAGCACATGGCCGCCGTCAATGCCAACGGCCTCATTGCCACCCCCATCACCCCCTCCTCAGGTAAGGCGCAGGCAGCGCATGGGGAGGGGACAGGGTGCAGGTGGGGAGGGACATAGGGACCCCCATCACCCCCTCCCAGGTAAGGTGCAGGCAGCACATGGGGAGGGGACAGGGTGCAGGTGGGGAGGGACATAGGGACCCCCATCACCCCCTCCTCAGGTAAGGCACAGGCAGCGCACGGGGAGGGGACAGGGTGCAGGTGGGGAGGGACACAGGGACCCCCATCACCCCCTCCCAGGTAAGGCACAGGCAGCGCACGGGGAGGGGACAGGGTGCAGGTGGGGAGGGACACAGGGACCCCCATCACCCCCTCCCAGGTAAGGCGCAGGCAGCACATGGGGAGGGGGACAGGGTGCAAGTGGGGAGGGACACAGGGACCCCCATCACCCCCTCATCAGGTAAGGCGCAGGCAGCGCACGGGGAGGGGGACAGGGTGCAGGTGGGGAGGGGGACACAGGGACCCCCATCACCCCCTCCCAGGTAAGGTGCAGGCAGCGCACGGGGAGGGGACAGGGTGCAGGTGGGGAGGGACACAGGGACCCCCATCACCCCCTCCTCAGGTAAGGTCCAGGCAGGGCTGGGCTGGGCTGGGCTGGGCCGGGCTGGGGTGCTGGAGGCAGCTCATGGGAGCTTCCACATGGTGCAGGTGGGGAGGGGGGCTCAGGGCATCAGGCATCGCTCAGGGAAGCGTGGGGTCTGGGAGGGGTCAGGGTTCAGACAGTAGCCTGCTCCTCCCCTCCGCCTCCAGACTTGCTGACCATTTCTCTGCATCTCTCTGTATGTGTATCTGCGTTTCTGCCCTGTCTGTGCTGCTTTCTCCTCCCCAGGAACCAGCACGCCTCCTGCCATCGCTGCCACACCCGTCTCTGCCATCCCTGCTGCCCTGGGCGTCAACGGCTACAGCCCAGTGCCCACCCAGCCCACTGGGCAGCCTGCCCCTGACGCTCTATATCCCAACGGGGTTCACCCCTACCCAGGTGGGGTTCTCTGCCCGCCTGCCCACTGCTCTCCTCAGCAACCATCCCCCCTACCACTCTCACTGTGGGCAGTCAGGACCCCTCTTTCCTCTCCAGCCTCCGAGGTGACAAGGCGCTTTCTCCTGCTCTGTCACCCAGGGCAGGGATGTTCCTTCCCTGTCTTGGCCAGGGAAGCTGAGGCGTACAGAGGCGAGGCAACTTGTCCAGGGTGGCATGGCCAGCCACGACTCAAGTCTCGCTGATGCCAGGCTCTCCCCTCTGCCCATGACTCGGTGCATGTCCACCCTCTCAGTTCATCCCCATGCCCTCCCATGAGGTTCTCCCCCCAACGCCTGCCTGGCCTTGGCTCCCAGAAGCACAGGTGGGGCCCCCGCTGCCGGAGCCCCCCTCATGGTCAGCACTGCTCTCCCCAGCCCAGAGCCCCGCGGCCCCCGTGGACCCCCTGCAGCAGGCCTACGCGGGGATGCAGCACTATACAGGTGAGGAGCCCCGGCCTCAGCCAGGGTGGAAGGGTTGACGAGAGAGTGAAAGAGGCCTGGGCTTCCTGCTTTCAGCCAGTCGCCCCCTCAGACTTACCTCAGGCCATACCTGCAAGGACACACCTTTATGCGCATGGTCTGAGGCAGCCCTCCCCTGACACCTCTCATCCCTGTCAGCTCCATCCGCCAGCCTCTGGGCAGAGGGGCAGTGTTGGTTAGGAGGGCCAGGGGCAGGGGCATCTCAGGAACCCCATCAACTCTGTCTGTTCTCCACAACTCCCCCCACCCCCAGCAGCTTACCCAGCAGCCTACAGCCTGGTGGCACCTGCGTTCCCACAGCCTCCTGCTCTGGTGGCCCAGCAGCCCCCGCCACCCCCACAGCAGCAGCAGCAGCAGCAACAGCAGCAGCAGCAACGGGAAGGTGTGGTATGGCCTGGGGTGGGGGGATCCCTGCTAAGAGCTTTCAGGGGGGTGCCCTTGTCGTGGGCTCCAAGGCCACCTCTGGCCCTGTGCGTGGGGATGAGTGGGTAGGGGACAGAGGCGGTGGCTGGCACCCTGGCCTACACGCTGGGGGCTGCCGTCCCCGGCCCCTTGCAGTCTGTCTCCCCATCACTGAGCGCCTCCTTCCGTCTCCACTGCCACCCAGGCCCCGACGGCTGCAACATCTTCATCTACCACCTGCCCCAGGAGTTCACGGACTCGGAGATCCTCCAGATGTTCGTCCCCTTTGGCCACGTCATCTCAGCCAAAGTCTTTGTTGACAGAGCCACCAATCAGAGCAAGTGCTTTGGTAAGTACACGACAATCCAAAAGAGAAAATAGGGCGCTTTTCGGCCAGATGAGGACAAGGTCTGATGCGTTTGAAGGCACTTTGGGTTGCAGTGGGTCTTCCCAGATGGCGCCAAGTGGTAAAGAATGCGGCCTGCCAATGCAGGAGACTGTGAGAGACATGGGTTCGATCCCTGGATGGGAAGATCCCTTGGAGGAAGGCATGGCAACCCACTCCAGTATTCCTGACTGACGAATCCTGTGAACAGAGGAGCCTGCCAGGCTGCTGTCCTTAGGGTCGCACAGAGTCGGACACGACTGAGCGACTTAGCGTGCACACATGCACATGTGGCTGCAGTGGGCCCAGTATTTGAAATCCAGATCATCTAGGAGTCTGAAAGAACCATTTTTGCGCTCCTGATATCCCATACCAGCTGCTGCCCAAGCCCATCCCCTCCTCCAGAAACCACATCTTTCCTCCTTTAAGAGCTAGTCAAATCCATGCTCCAAGAGGACTGGAAGAGGCTCAGAAGCTGGGGTAGTTCAGTTTTCAAAAGGAAGGCTTAGCGAGCAGGGTTTAGCTGTCTTTATTCTTTGAAAGGCTGCTTCAGGGTAGAAAGGGGGTGTACTTGTCCTCTGGGCTTCAGATGTCATTTAGGGTCTGGAGTGGAAGTTTCCAAAGGCAGGTTCTGAGCTATCCAGGCCAAGGAGGGAGCTTCCTCTCAAAGAATGCAGAAAGGAAGGTCCTGGGGTATGCAAGAGGGTGGACTGGACTCATCCACTCAACTACTACTTACTGAAAGCCTCCGGTGTGCTGGGCAGTTTCTGGGCATTTGGGAGACATGGAAAAAGTAGGGTGATTACAGGAAAGCAAAGGGTAGGCCTTGGCCTAAGCTCAGGGGAATGAGGGGGGCTAGGCCAGGCCTTATGACCCTCTCACCTTAGGCTTTGTGAGTTTCGACAATCCAGCCAGCGCCCAGGCTGCCATCCAGGCCATGAACGGTTTCCAGATTGGCATGAAGCGCCTCAAAGTCCAGTTAAAGCGGCCTAAGGATGCCAATCGGCCCTACTGAGGGCACCCAGGTGGGTCCCGCTCCCGTCCTGTCAGCTCTCTAGCCCCTCACACTGCAGCCAGGGCCCCCACCCCTTTTCCCAGCCCCCTCAGGGATGCCCACCCCTGGCTCTGGGCACTCGGGGACCTGGAGCAGCTTCCTCAGCTGCTTTCAATCACCCAGGTCTCTCTCTTTCACTTTCTCTTTCACACACACACACACACACACACACACACACACACACACACACACACACTCTGTGACCCCAGAGAGAGCCAAGTCTGTATCTATCTGTGTCCACTCCCTAGAACTTCCCCAGTATCTGGTCTCGTTTGTCTGGTCAGTGTCCATGTGTCTATGTGTTTCTCTTTCTGGTTTTCCTTTGGGATGGCGTAGAATTAGGGGAGTAGGGTTTGGGGACTAGGGGGACTGGTTTAGGGTACTGGAGGGTCCTACAATCACTGGCTCCTAGAATATCTGTTGTCCTGAGAAGTGGGGACATCAGGTCCTGGTGCCCTGGACCCCAAGTGGTAGCAGTAGACCCAGGGGACAGGGGAGAGTGACAGAATAGACTGGGAGGAGTCTGAGTGTCAGGCCTCTGGGAAGTACCTTTGGTTCAGGTGAGGTGGCTGGAATGCTGGACTGCCTGTGAATTTTACATAACAGGCCCCCTCCTCCCCATTGCCCGCCACCACCCCAACCTCATGGCCACAGAGCTGTGAGCTTTGATTACTTTTGTGTTGTTTAATCTCTTTTGGACCAAACCCCTGAAAAAAACACAACCCAAGAACAATACCCACATTTTCTGTTTTTCCCCCTTTCCCCCCAATCCTGGCTGCTTAACTCCCCCCCACCCTGGGGGCCCCCCAGCCCAGGGCCCGTGTCCATTGTCGGCCGAAGCCCCCATCCCTGGACCCCTGCTCCGGGCCCCTGTAAGTTGCATGGAACGAGCGTGTTGTCTTTGGAGCCGATTGTTTGTTATTTGGGGAGGGGGCCGCGGAGGGAAGCGCCCCCCAGCCCAGGGTCAGGGCCGGGGGCAGCTCGCGGGACGTGCTTGGTCAACAGTGGTTGGTGACTGTGGTCTGTGTTCCGTGCATTTCTCTCTGGCTTTCTTTGTTCCTTTTCTAAAAGGAATGAGAGCACCCCCTAGGGGCTGGGGCGGGTCTCACCCCTTGAGACCGCAGCCCCGGCTCCGCCCCGGCCTGCTCTGCCGCCCCTTTGCGGACGCCCCCTTGCTCTTTTCCAGGTGTCTGTCCCTATACCTCCTTCCTCCGAGTCCCCTCTGCCTGCCTGTGTGTCACCTTGTGTCTTTGCCTCTCCTCCTCTGGCCCCTGTCTCCACACCCTCCAGCCTTTCTTCTCACGGGCTGTTTGAGTATTTCTTTCCTAACATCCTTCGGTTTCCTGTATCATCTGCCCCACCCCTCCCATCTCCTCTCCTCCACCCTGGCCCCTTGTCGAATGGCTGGGGGGCCAGACGGTTCAGTTTGGACCGAGGCCTTCCTGATGACCTGCCTTCCTCAGCGCCCCCGGCTCCCTCTGACCCCAGGGCCTGTGACCTGCATCCGCTGCCATCTTTCCCCCAGCCTCACCTGTGTTTCCTTCCTTCACAGGTCTGGAGACACAGAGGAAGGGGCGCCTCACCCCTCTCCCCACGGCTGGCCCCGGCCCTCTCTGCACATCCGCCCTGGGCCTTGTCTGGGCTCTGGGGCAAACGCTGCTTCGTGGCCCTGGGGGCACAGGACACCGGCCCACTCCCATCACCCCGCTTCCCCCAAAGGGCCTTTTCCTGCCAGGTGCCCTTTTGGCCTTTTGTGAGGGAGCGTGGACCAGGCTCGAAGGCTCGGGGCTATCTGCCTTCTGCTGAGGCTCCTGTGACAGGCCTCCTGTGCCCAGCTTTCGCACCTGCCTCCCCGACCAGTGGGCCTCGTCTACCTGTGTGGCCCGGGAGGGCAGCGGGGGCCTCCGACACGCTCCCCACCCACCTCACCCCAGCCTCTTCCCCACATTAGGGGTTTCTCAGAAGCTGGTTCTCACACTCCCTGCCACCCTCAGCTTGAGGTAGGATAACCCTTATCCCTGGGCTCCCAGCCCTAAAACACTGCCTCCCCTGAGGGCCCCCCTAAGGAGGGTGTTGGGGAGCCCTGAGGGCTGCCTCTCCGCCAGTCAGCCACAGAGACCCTCCTCCTTTCATGAGGAAAAGACCTCCCCCAAACCCCTAAAAATGTTTACAGTCTCTGCTGGTCCCCTCCGTGTAAATACCACTACCACCCGTGCGTTATCCAGCCCGGCCCAGCCCGGACGCTGCCATCTCTCTTTCTGGGAGTTTAGACAATATTTCCCTTGGATTTTTTCTCTCTCTTGATTTCTCCCTTTGCTTTGGGGGGTAACTGGGTATTTGGGAGGAGGGGTGCGGGGCGGGCTCAAAGGGTTTATTACCTGATCATTTTCTTTAGAAAGAGGTTTTAGGGAACAGAAATGGGGTGGGGGGGAGTGGTAAGGGGAGAGTGGGGAGTCAGTTTCAGACACTTCTCTATGCTTAACTTATTTATTTATTGCATTTTACTTTTAAAGAGTTGGTCTTTTCTGTCTAAATAAAGAAAAAAGTTTAAAAGCTTCAAATAAGTGTCTTGGAAGGATGGAGGTACGGTATCTGGTGCCCACAGGGGGTGGGGGGAGGAGGAGGTACAGAGGGTGAGGTTGGGGAGAGAAAACTCCATGAGGAAGGCCCAGACTTCCTCATAGGAAGTCCTTTGAGCACAGTCTAGGCCTTGATCATGCCTTCATGATCTTGTTCCTCTGCCCTTCTTTTGGGCTTAGTTCTGGAATGCTCTACAGAGCAGGCACAGAAGGGAGAAAGCAGGTCAGCAGGCCTCTTTCCCATAGCCGGACCTGTCCATCTGAAGGCTGAGGACATGCGGCCTCACACTTCAGACCTCCACTTGTCCCTCATTCACATGGGGGAGCTGTGGGATGCTGGGAGCGGAGTGCGCCACCTCCGTTTATAATGCAATTGCTCTGGACCTACCTGGTTCTCTTCTAGGCCCTTAATGTGCATTTCCTCATTTCAACAACCCTATGTTCTTGTTGTTCAGTTGCTCAGTCGTGTCCCACTCTTTGCTACCCCATGGACTGCAGCATGCCAGGCTTTCCTGTCCTTCACTATCTCTTGGAGTTTGCTCAGCTCAAACTCATGTCCACTGAATTGATGACATGAGGCAGGATATGATTTTAGACAGGGAAATGGAGGATGTGGAGGTGAGCTCACTTACCCAGCGTCGCAGAGTGATGAAGGGATGGTACAGGAATGGAACCCAGGCCCCAAAGCCCAAGACGTGCTTGTTTCACACCTTCAACTACCTGTCTGTGACCTGAGGCAAAGATCCCAAGAAGTATCTAGCAGGCCAGAGCAGTGACTCCTATCAAGCAGAAAATGGATGCATTAGCCCTAGGTCTCTCGCTTTTCTAGATTCCACTCTGTAAACTGCTTTCCTGCTGGGGTTCACACAGGTGTTGTCTTTAACTTCACAACATATGGGCCATTTGGTTCTAGGCGGCTACCTGCAACCTCACCCTCATGGCATTCTACTTATAAACTTGCTCACTTTCCAGCCTAGATCTGGCCTCAGGCCAGAGCTGTTCCGTGAGAAGCCAAGGATGAGTGAATCCCCACAACTCACCCCCCATCTATGCCCCATACTTCTGCCTTTTCTTAAACTGCCCCAAACTAAGAAGAGGCAGAAAGAGAAGTAACATGTGTGGACACTGTTTCAAGAAAAAAACACATCTCTTGGCTTGGTAAGACAGCAGGGATGGGACTTACTCAGGATTCTGAGCCAAGTCCTCAGCATATGAAATCTCAGAGACATGGGGGTGTGTGTGTGTGGTCAGAGATGGGATGAGGTGTGCACAAGGAGAATCCCCAGAGTTGGAATTAACATTGTGAATTTTCCCCTGAGCTGCTCACTGTGGCTTTGCAACAGTTTCTGGGTCAGGACAGGAAGATGGAAGTTTGGGTTTAAACCAAAAGGCACCTCCAGAGTGATTTACTGACAGCTGGGATCTCCTGAGATTTGGGGACTGGGGGGACTAGGAAGGTCCCCTTCCTGGCATCTTTCCCTTCACACAAACAGGGAAGGCAGCATTCATTGCTTGTCACTGCTTGGTGCTGTCCTGCCTCCCTCAAGGCTGCAGCCAGTTTTTCTCCAGAGAAGCATTAGGCAAGTCAGGTTGAATGATGGGGATGAAGAAGACACAGGGTTCTTCTGAGGAATCAGAGCATCTGGACCAAGATTCTCCAGGCCCTTTGATGGCAAAACAAAGGAGGCCACCTGAAACCGAAAAGGGGGCTCCTAACTTGTATGAACACAGATTTTTCAGACATCATACTGCTTCAAACATAGCAGGAAAGGTCTAAAGAAGAGGTAGTTCTGTTAGCTAATGAAGTTCACTAACCTCTCTTCTGAGCAGAAGAGGCCTCAGTAAAAAAAATGCAGAAGAAACAGGAAATGATGATAACAGGATCACTTACCTTCAAGCCAAACAAGAGGAAGCAGCATTCGTTTCTTCTAAAATAATCAAGTTACTGTTCAAATGTTTATGGCAGCATGAAGAGAAGAGAGAAGGAAAATAAGGCGGAAGAGTGGAGCGGACAGGTTAGTAGCAGGGATTGGGGAAGCCTTCTAGTTTTAGAGATAAAAAGACATTTAGGAAAATATCCTCAGTTGGGAGGGGCCTGTGGTATGCGGTAAGGGAAAAGTCCCACCACTCCTTCAGTGCATTCCCATCCCGTCTGTATTTTCAGATCTTTAAAATATATGAATGTAATACAAGGTGTCTCGCTTCTTTAGGGTTGGACTCTTCAGTAGCTTGAGTCCCTCTATGATTTTCAGGCTCTCCAATGTCTTTTCATTCTCCTGCTAAAATTTCCAAGGCTTTCACAGCCTTGGCCGCTTGAGTTTGTGACTGAAGCAATTCTCACGCTTGGCCAAGCAAACTTCATTCCCTTTTCCAAATTTGAGAACTTGAGCAGCCCTGGCTCAAGCTCCCAGCTGTTAGATTCTCCCCTCTCTGGCTCCTCTTTCAGTCTATCTTCCTGATAAGTCAGCTTCCTCTTGCTCCTCATAAATGGGGTTGCATCTTCTCTTTACTCAAAGATGATGACGGCCGGATACGTTTCTAACCTGCTGTTTCTCCTGAACTCCGTTTCGGTGGTGCCTTTCCTCCCTCCGTCCTCCTTACCAGTAGAGCCTCACTGTGAACTGGCCCGGCCCAAACTGCAATCACACCGTTGCTCTCATGTCTCAGATCCAACCCAACTGCAAAGCCCTACCGGCTCGCTCTCACTCATGTCTGTTTCTCCATCTCACTGCCATCAGCACTGTCCTGGTTCTCCTCACCCACCGGAGATCTAGTTTCCTCCCCACCCATCTCCACATCTCCCCTCCTGTTCTCCAGAGAAGTCATCCATCTTCTACAAATTCATTCACAGATATCTACTCTGGCTTGTTCATCTGCCATGTCCCCACCATCCTAATCAGTGCCCAGAACATTAGGAGGTGCTCGGTAAATAGGAAATAGCTGCCAGACACCTGTATCTAGATTTCTCACACACACCTAAATTGTAACAGGTCCAAAGCTAAAATATTTTCTTTCCCAAAGTTTCACATCTTAAATATATCCATTTGCCACTGAGCCATGAAACCTTGAGAATCTTTTACTACTCTCAAGGATACTCAATGTTGAATGCTAAATCATAAATGACTTTCCTTCCATAGTTTTTTCATATTCATTTCCCTCATTTCAAGTTATTACTGCATTCACTTACTAATCAAGAGAGTCTCCTACTAACTGATCCCTCTGTATGTATTCTGCAACATCAAAGTTTCTCAACTGCAGCTGATGAAAGATGAAACTTCTCTTTTTTATTTTTTGGCCATGCTGTGCGGTTTCTGGGGTGTTTGTTAGTTCTCCAATCAGGGTCTGAACCTGGGTCCTCAGCAATGAGAGCATGGAGTCCTAACCGGGGGATCACTGGGGAAATTCTTTTTAAAAAAAAATGTAGAGATTTTACCTGGCATTCAAGGCTCTTCAGAGGCTTATCTTCCATTTTAGTCCTATACACACCTTAAATTCTAATCAAATAGAACTGTTTGTTGTTGTCTAGACAAGTATTTAATGCCTCCAACCCATGTATTTTCATTCCAATTACTAGTGTTGGCACATAACAGCTCAACGAGGTTTGCTGAATGCCTTCTTGTTGAAATCCTGCTCCTTCTAAACAGTTCACTTTAAACACCATTTTCTTCATCAAGATTTAACTGCTTTCATCCAAAGCTCTTTCTCCCATCTTTTCTAGTCCTTTTGCCACTGAATCCTTCCACAGCTGGGGATCACGGCCATTCCTCCAGGAGCCTCAAAGTTAGTGGAGTTCCTCACTTTGCTTTTGTATCTATTGCAGCATCTAACACAACACTCTGCACAAAGCAGATAATCAGTAAAAGTTTGACTTTACCTTCTGTTATTCTAACTCTGGAGTTCCACCTTCTACCTGTATTCCTCATTAAATAAAAAAACTGCTTTTCCCAATTAACACAGTAGTACTTGTTGTTCAGTTGCCCAGTTGTGTCCGACTCTGCAACCCCACGGACTGCAGCATGCCAGGCCTCCCTGTCCCTCACCATTTTCAGAAGTTTGCCTAAGTTCATGTCCATTGCATTGGTGATGCCAGCCAGCCATCTTATCCCCTGACGCCCTCTTCTCCTTCTGCCCTCAATCTTTCCCAGCATCAAGGACTTTAATATGTACCAAATTTCAATTATTTAGTACTGGCGGCTGAGTGAGAGACCCACGCAATGTCTCTGCCCGAACTGCCAAACAAAATGTCAAACTACTTCTTGCTCTCATGCACTCTAATCAAGGAGCAAAAGCATGTGGCTCGGGATTATAAAAATAAAACAGGAGGGCTTATAAAAATAATTTAAAACATCCAACCAAACAAAAACACTGAAATTTTCAGAACAGATTCAGCCCAGAAACTAACAGAGTAGAACAGGGATTCTAAAGTATAGGTACTCAGTCCATAGCACCTGAGATTCTTCTGCAAGAGCAAAAAACAAGCAAGACCACATGTGTGAGGGACTCCAATCACCCGGAGTACACAGGACTGAGCTGGCACTCAGGAGAGGTGATATGTACCTTTCAGTTCAGATTCCAGAGGGAAGTTTCCTGTTACTTGAAAAGCGAAAAAGAAAATACATGTTGCTGGGCCAGGGGGACAGTGCTAAAACCTGTCCCAAGGGCTCTGCCAGACTCTACATCAGGCTGAGGGAGAGACGTCCTGTGAGTCAGCGTGGAGCTCGAGTGGACTGGCACAACCAATCCTGAGAGCTGGAGAAGGAGCTTTCTGGAAACCGAACTGTGGACCAGGGGCCTCCCAGCTTCTCCTTTCTCCTCCTTCTTCCGCCTCTCCCCAACTCCTGCTCTCAAACATCCGCCTCACTAGTTGTGCAGGAGAGCCAGTTACACGTTCCTCCCCATCTTCAGATGCATCACCCAAACTCAAACCTCAAACATTCTTCCTCACCTCTTCCCACACAACCCAAAGGATTGTAGTCAAGAACACCAGAGAATAGTTTCATCAATAAATCAATTTATTTAAAAGAATATGTTACAATTAATTACACTAAGTGACATTACCAAACAATTTTAGAGTGGTTAGCTCTATAACAAGGAATGAAAGAAACATTGTTAGCCATTACGTGTCTGTGTATTTTCTCTTCACATTTCCTAAATCACAAATAAAAAATACAAGATACTGCAGTGAAAATACAATTAGAGTTTCTCTCAAATAAATTAAAAGTGTGCATGGTTTGGGGAAAACTGAAGCCCAGTTCACTGGCTTACAAAGGGGGCGTGATATAAAACTGGTGTCCAAGTTTAGCAGTTGGCCAGTGCCTCCACCCACATCACTCCCCTCTTCAATTCTGTTCCTCCCCACAACCCTAAGCTTCCCACACATCCTAGATGACTCCTGAGGAGTGAGCTGACGCCACTGTGTATATGAGTGAGCCTTGGCATGACGTGCTCAGGTTTAGAGGAAGAAGAAGGCAGGAGGTGAAACCGGAAGGTGGGGGACTAACGACGCACACCCACCACCTCTCCTCTCTGAGTATTCAACCACATCACCCTTCCAAAGGGAAGCTAATGTGACACCGTGAATCTGGAAGGAACATAGCGGGTATGCTGGGGCCCAACAGACCAAGTGGTTTCTACTGCTGAATCAATCCAGAGAACACCAAGAACAGAAGGGAGGGCACCGCTGTCCCTCTAGGTTTGGAGACTTCGGGTCACCCAGGATGCCATCCCCTTTAAGAAAACTGCCTTCCAGAGCCAGGTCCCCGAGTTGGCAAATTCTGAAATGAGAGACAGAGGTGTCACCTCCCATCAGAGCCCTATCCTGCTGCTCCAAGCACTGGATTTGGAGGTACAAGAGGGAGTGACCCAAAGCTACTGGCCTGGGCAAAGGATGAAACCAGATGGGCCAGGTATGGGGATGTGGAACATTTACCTAATTCCTCCCTGAGAGCTGTCCAGGCCTAGAAGCTGCCCTGAGCACACACCTGTGCTGAGCTTAGGCCTAGAGCAAGGGGAGGGGAGAAAAATGGGGAGTAAAATTAAACTATGGAGAGCAGAAAACCCGAAGCACAGGCCAAGGTAAACTTCCTACAGAGATAGGCTTCTCAGGGCCTGCATTTTCTCCTGACCCATGACAACTCTGAGCTTTTATCAAAGAGGATGGGAACTCTCTGTGGGGGTGAAAGGGGAGAAGACCAGGGCGATCCTGCTGGCTTTGCTGCAGGCAAAGCAGGGTGCAGGGGGACCTCTCCATTTCCTGGAGACAATTTGCAAAAAAAAAGACTGTGGAGAAGCCTCCCTGAGCAGAACCCAGGACTGAGAAAGATAGTAGGGATTCGAGAAAGGAAGTGCAGAGTTAAGAGGGAAAGGGTATCACACGAACACTACTTCATGCAAAGAAGAGCTTGACCCTAGGAGCTGCACAGCCCCCGAGACCTCTGCCTCCATCCCAGGACACCTGCTGTGAGCGGGAGAGCCGAGAAAGCCTTCCTCTGGGCCTTCCCTCCTTCCCCTTCTCCCCAAGCTGGGGCAGCCTCAAGTAGGGGCTGGCCCTTAACATATTCTCCCAACAGGCTAACCATCCAATGGGCCCCACCCAATCTCCAAGTGCCAAGTGAGTGCCAGGTCAGGGCAGGAGGGAGGGAACACCACACACTACGAGCACCCCCGCTGCTCTCACATCTGGAGGGCAGCCTTTGGGCTTCCCACGGACTCCAGGATTTGTTCATTCCTTTCCCACTCTGACAGAATAGGAGCAAACTGCTATTCTTAAAGTGTGAACAGAGCTGGGGCCAAAAACCTCTTCAGCTCCTTGGAGTGGGCAATCAACATATCTTCTTCCCATGGTCCTCTGGCTCATTATTAAATTCATTTATGCCAGAAGAAGTAAATTCTGTGCCAAAGCCTCCAAAGCAGGGCTCACTCTCTGCGACTTTAAACACAGCTTCCTTACAGTTTGCACTCTGCGTTCCCGCCTGGTTTGGAGAAGGCGAGGAAAGACAGGATGTCCTACATGATACCACACCCCCCAGGGCAAGTGCCTGCCAGGGTAACAGAGTGAGAGAGAAAGTAAAGCACCTCACAACCACCTGCAGAAACAAGTTACAGAAAAAGAAACTTCAAACCACCCCAACACTGCTCAGTGACTACAGCCAACTATGGTTGCCTCCCAGTTAGACAAAGCAAAAGATGCCACTCTGTGAAGGCTTTTGTGCAGAAGGCAGAGAAAGAAAAAAGTAAAAGAGGCTCAAAGACGTGTTTCAGATGCAGCAGAGCCTGACTAAGAGCTCTCAACACCATCTCTTTGGAGCCTAGGGGTTGAGAATGTTGCTCCTGCTGCTCTCACGTCAGGAGGGCAGCCTTTGCGAGAGCACCATTCTCAACCCCCAGTCAGCCCTGGCCCCAGACCCAGGAATGCAGTTCTTAGGTCTCAAAAGGTCTAACTGCAAGGTCAGATGAGGAGATCTTTTAAGGGGCAAAAATATTTTCCTTCAATCTCCTTTTAATTAAAAGTTGAGATCCAACCCAAATTAACCATATTCCTACTGTTCTTTCCTGGGTCCTCAGCTGGCTTAGACGGGTTATGGTTTTGCTTGGCTCAGATCACTGACCCATTCCAAGTTTCCCCAAGGCTTTGGGGATATGGTCAGATCCTTCCCCAACATGGTTGTTTAAGGAAGTCACAGAGAACCTAAGTTACGGTGTAACCGGTCAGGAACGGAGTAGGAAGAAGCTTACGTACACAGTGCCTTTCTTCTTTCCTCCCCTACCTAAGTCCAATCTTTGTGCCTAAAGGTATCAGCTTTGACTCTGGTCCCGAGCACAATCCCTGCTTTACAAACAGCAGAGAAATGGGCAATCATGACCATGAGGTGTTTCAGGGGTCTGGGCATCAACCTCCTGAGCCCCCCTTCCCCTTCATTCTTGGCCTGCTGAGGAGAAGCACACAGGGGGCCCATGGGAAGCAGGAAGATGTGGAATGTGGCTAAGAGCCATGAGTGGAAGAGAAAGAAACGGACCAGGAACGTTGTCTTGGAATCAAGAGAGACCACACCAAGTCTTCAGATGCTCCCTGCAGGTCTGCAGCCCCACTGCCCTTGAAAAACACACTTCTTTCTCCTCCCCAGCAGCCTCTTGAAGCTAAAAGAAACTATGCTCCTTGCTCCTCAGACTCTATGGCAACCCATGGTCCAAAATCTTCATCCAATACAAAAAAGGGGGAAAACCCAAGCAGGTTGTAAACTTTTCGAGTCCTTCATGAGGAGAGGTATTTTTCCCTGTAAAATTTTTTTTTTTCCTTTTTAAAGTTTGTTTCAAAATAAAGAGAGCAAGAGAGAAATCATGAGTTCTAGTGAAAGGTGTGTAAAAACACAAGCTAAAAAAGGTACTGCCATCAATATGAAATTTAAAAAGAAATATATATATGTATATACGTGCAGCTAATTTGCGTATATATAATTTTTACATACATACATATATATGTCTGAACAGTGCAAATGGATGGAGTTCATAGTTCCAGTTCTAAAAATATGGTACAAGGAGAGTCTGTTGGTATGAGGCCCAGAGGAAAGGACAAAGATCCCTTTGGCGAATTGGTTGGGCTTGTTTCTTTTCCTGTCTTAACTCAGCTGACTCCTGGTGCTGACCCGTCTATTGTTCTCTACCAGCTCAATTACAGAGATATGAAACTCAGAGGGATTATTAATGACACTTAGTTGAGGGCTTTTGAATAGAATGACTTTTTTCCTTTTTCTCTTCTTTTGTGTTAATGGTTACTCTGTCTGACAGGGGAGATGGAAGGGATAAGAGGATGAGGGAGAAGAGAAGGAACAGGGTAATGAGAGGCTAGGTGGCCACATCCCTCTGCTGTGACCTCGCCATCTGGAAAATGTTCTGAAAGGAAAAAAAGACAAGAGTTACTGGGAAGCCTCAGGTGTCTTCACCTCCTCCCATCCAGAGACAACCCCTCACACAGAAAATGTACGACTGGATGACTCGACTTGACACGATGGGCCTCTTCACTGGACACAACTTTCCACCAAGAGTCACAGCCTTTTAGAGCTGGAAGGGACCCAGGATGTTACTTATCTGGCTCAGTCTTTCAGTCTCACAGATAAGAAAAGATGAGAAAACTGACATCGAGGGAGGCCAATTTGAACAGAATCACAGAGAGAAAAATGGCTAGGAGAGAATCCAGATCTGATCCCCAGAGCCCTGTGTGCCTCCTACAAAACCAAGAACATAAATGTTCATATTCCTTACTTTACTTTCTGAACCTCAAAAACATCTTCTTGGAGAGTAAGCAGCTAATTATTCAGAATCTTTTAAATTCTGTTCCATCACTAGCAGGTACAGACAGCAGGAAAGCAGCAGCACCACACACACACACACACACACACACACACACACACTCTCGGTTACCCTACACGCGCTTCAACATCTCATCTAGTCAGGACTAAAGCTAAGTACAACTGCCCTTCTGCATCAGAACAACATGGAGGGCGACTGATAAAAAGGCAGGCAAAGGAGGGTCCATGAAGTCACAGGAGATGAACAGCCTGTGGCCAACAGCCACCCTCTTGACAAGGGAAACAGGGCTTTTTTGCACAGTCTGGTTTAGCATCCAAGGCTAATGACCTCAATGGAAAAGTATCCTGGCTCATGTGGGATGACTGGTCTCTAACTAATACTCCTAGAAGAGAATCCTGGCTCATGTGGGATGACTGGTCTCTAACTAATACTCCTAGAAGAGCATCCTGGCTCATGTGGGATGATCGGTCTCTAACTAATCCTCCTGGAGGAGTGTCCTGGCTCATGCGGGATGACTGATCTCTAACTAATACTCCTAGAAGAGTGCCCTGGCTCACATGGGATGACCAGTCTCTAACTAATACTCCTAGAAGAGCATCCTGGCTCATGTGGGATAACCAGTCTGTAACCAATATTCCTAGAAAGATGGAAATGAGGGCCCCAGGTATTTGGATAAAGGAGTGTACATTTTAAACAAACAAACAAAGATGAAAAGGTCAATTCAAGATTGCTTAGAATTACCTCTTTTCTCCACTTGAGCTCGCAGAACACCCTCTCGAAGCATTCATGCATGTAATTAAACTGAAAAAAGACAAAGCAACATTCACTGCCTTCTCCAGACCAGGCATCACAAAACCACCCTTTGAACTCCTACCCAGAGTCACCTTCCAAACTTGCTCAGCCTGAGAAAAACCTTAAGAGACTCCATAAAACCCAGGCCTGGCTCATCTGCTGTTCTCTGGCTCCTTCTAGTGGTAACTGTGAGTCAAGAGGAAAGTGCAACTGCTAATCCTACTAGGGCTTAAAGGAAAGACAGAAGAACCTGGGGATCTACGATTCAAACAGGTTCAGATCTCGACTGTTATCCCTACAGCTCCATTTATGCATTTAGCTTTCGGAGAACTTTAAACCCAATCTACTTTCCCCAAGCATGTTTCCCCAACCATCACTCACATATGGTGTGAAGATTTTAACCCATCGAGGCTTCTTCTCTCCTCGTGCATATTCAAAACAGAAGGCCATTCCTTCTTCATCTGTATCCCATCGCTGCATCTCATCCCATTCAAATGCTATTACCTGGTTCTGAACAATCGAGAGCATAAGTTTGAGAATGCTGGGGAGCTTAGGTAAGATGGTTCTGAACCAGGCAGCAGAAAAGAAATGTAGAGATGTCTATAGCATTTCATGGAAAAGACGGACAGAAGAATAAAAGTCAACGTAAACAGCCAGTGAAGGTGAGGAGCAGTGTGCACCCAGAGCCTAGGTATCCCAGTCAAAACAGTTTTGATTTCACTCTCCCCCACCCCAAGTAGGAACTAAAACATAGCAAGTGAGCATCCAAGCATTCCCGGTGTTCCTGGTCCTGCCCCCTGGCCTCCTGGTGCGTGCTCAGTGGGCTCTCACCTCCAGCTGTCCTTCTTCAGTGCAGGCATGCAATTTAAAGTGCGTGATGCTGATGGCTGTGATAACATGCCCCTTCCTCCTGGAGTCGCAGGCACAGTGGGGGAAGATAATTTCATTGTAGCCCTCACAAGTCCTTAGCATGTTGAGGTACTAGGGGGAAAAAAAAGGGAAAGAGAAACAGTGCTACTCTGGAACTATACCATCCTCAAGAGCTGTTGAGAAAGTACATAAGAACCAAGAAAACCTTCACAACCTATAGACCGTGCCTCTGGGCTCACATTCATTGTTAAGCTGGGACAGAACTCCTGGATGATCTTTCAGCCTCCTTCTAACTTTCACCTCCATACTTCAACCCTTGTCTCTTTCTCTACTTAAAGAAGATAAATAAATGAAGCCAGAAGAGAGACTGCAACCAAGACTCCGAGGAGGGAACTCATAATGCCACTCAGTCCAGCCTTCTATTTTCACTGTACCTAAGTGACAAAATAAAATCTGAGAACTAATGTTTCTCGTGCCCTCTCCAATCAAAAGTTAAGAGTGATCTTAGTGATGAGGATTAAACCACCCAAATCTCATATTCATAAAAGGTTTAAGCTGAGGGAAACTTAAAAGTTAGTCACTTTATAGAAACCCAGAATAATGAGACCTGCTTAATGTTATACGCAATAATAAGTGGTACAACCAGGGTTACAAATCAGGTTTAATTTGTAGGCCTCTGATCCTTTTTCTCTATTACCAACTAGTCCCCTTCAGCCCCACTGTCCCCTGGGTCTCCAGCATATATGTCTCCTTAAAAAGCATCTGGACCCGAATCAAGTGACCTATGTGACCCTCACAGGTGCAATGCTCCCCAGAGAGGTCTCTGAACTCTTTTGACTCTTTTCCTCCACAGTTAAGGCTAGCCTCTCTCTTCCTTAACACTACTTGGAATTGAGTGGGGACAGCGTAAAAGAGAAGGAGCGGGAAGGAAAGAGGGAGAGAAACAGAGGGAAGATGGTAAGAACAAAAGACGACGCATGGACTCTGACCTGGTTTCCTCACAGACTGAGGGGACACAAGCAGACAGTCTTGCATCTGTGTGACACCACCATCTGCATGTCACACAGGAAGAACAGGCATAGTGGGAGTGTGTGCAGAGAGAGTTAGAGAGAAGACAAAGGTGGAGCCCCCTAGCTGATTTCAACTAGATGGGTAAGGAAGTTAGAACACGCTGGAGAGCTGCCCTCTGCCTCACCAAGAGAAGAGACACAGGCACAAAAAAGACTGCACAACCTGGTGCCGAGGGGCGGCGCCCAGCACTTCCTCTGCTGCCGCCAGGGGCTGTCTGGGGAGGCCTGAGGGCCGGGGCAGGAAGGAGTCACACCACAGGCTCCCTTCCCTACTCTGCAGTTACGTCTGCTCAGGTAAAGTCACCACCACTTTAAAGGTGGAAACTTACAAAAGGGGCGCAGGAACACGGGGTCAGTGTCCATTCAGAAGTGCCAAAATCCCCGTTTGCGTCATTCTCCCTCTGTCTCCTTCCTTCCATTACCCCACTGACCACCCTTTATCATCAGCCTCCCTGAGGCAGCGATAAACTGCCTAGCCCTTCTACTGGCACTATGATCAAAAGAAATCTCTGGCTACTTCATTCTGGCAAATATGACAGGCAGTGGATGATACAGGAAAGAACTCTTCTGGGGTTATGACAAGACAGGAGACAGTGCACCGAAGAGTGAGCCAGCTCCTGGGCCCAGAGGCCCTGGGCTTGAATCCTGGCCCCATCACTTCCTAAATGCGCAATCTTGGGCAAGTTATTTGAACTGAAGCAAATTACTAAACCTAGGAGCCTTAGTTTCCTCCTCCAGAGAAACAGAAATAATAATATTAAATAGCATCTATACCATATAGCTATTTGTAATCTCTGAAAGTACTTAGTACATAAGCATAGTACTTAGTACATAATTAGGTATCCAATATCTGACAACTACAAAAAATAATTTTAAAGGCTCCATTAAGGTAAAGTGTCACTGGGGAAACTCAAGATTTTCCCCAAATTATCAGGTCAGGTAGTATTTCTCAGCTTTAAGAGGGCAATCTCTATATTCCAGGATTTGCAGAAAGTACAGAGAAGAAATATTTAAAATTTAACATGTATCAAAATTTCCAAAAGGGAAGTTAGCCTTTGTTTTCAAACATATTTACTTAAAGGTGTAACTATGTATCTGTTTGAATTTCAAACAAAAATTACCCTGTCCATTCTCCTTTCATATGAAATGTTTAATAAATATGTATCTTCAATTAGCTTCTCTGATTTGCCTACCACTTAGATGATGGCCCCACATTAGGCAAGAGAAGAGGACAGGTATGGCCTAGGACATTTTATAAACATTCACTGTACAGCAAGATAGGTAAATACCAAAATAGGGCAGTTATTAAGGCAGAGACAAAGTACTTAACAGAGCAAACACTTTCGGTACAGGGATGGAGATCCATTCTGGAGAACTCTCTGTTCTCCCAAACTTCCTGCGGAGGGTCAAACCAGATCTAACATTGAAATCAAGGCCTGAGAGGAACCATGAGAACCAACTCTCCCAAATTTCAAGGGCAGCAATTCTCAAGCACCTGAAGTTTCAGATTCATTAGGGTACTTCTGTAAAAATCTTCACAAAGATTTCTAGATCTTGCCCCTAGAGATTCTAGCTTAGTATATGTGAGGTAGAGTCCAGAACTACGCACTTGAAGCAGGCTTCACAAGCGATTCCTGTGTAACTGAGCTGGGGAATACACTTTGAGAAACAGTGACCTCCACATATACCACCTTGTGTGAAATTATTAAAAATTACATTGACAAACACAAACCCAGAAACTTCTATTTGTCAGTTCAATAATGGCAAGACATAAGTTACACACGTTCACTGTTTGAAAGAGAGTAAAAAAAGACACAGAGAGAAAAAAGAAAAAACAAGTCTTGTATACATTCTATTCTCAACCATCCAAATTTGAGATTCAATCTAACTTTGTAAATAAGTAAGAAACAAAACCATTTTGATCATCCTGGGTATTACAAACTATGGCAAAGGTATGAGCTATCCTCTGTATGTGGGGAGCAAAGGAACTTCCACAAAGCTTATTCATCTGTTAAGAACTTTGTGATGTTTCATCAAGACTCTACTTGATAGCAAGCAATCCTAACATCCTCAATTTACAAAAAAGAAACTGAAAGTGAGAAGTTTGTGAATGGCTGAAAGTCTCACAGTTATCTGGCAAAACATCGTAGTGATCGGGCCCAATCTTGGGCCTCTCAACATGCTAAGCTATTATACATAATGGTGTCAAGCCCCGCGGGCTCTGAGGGGTCCATCTGAGGCACAAGTGTCAGTGTGCTGACCACGACCACCGTCTAGGCTAACGTCTCTCAACACTAACACCTGAGTAAAATCCAAACTTTTTGGGGGGCGTAGGAGAAGGCAATGGCACCCCACTCCTGTACTCTTGCCTGGAAAATCCCATGGACGGAGGAGCCTGGTAGGCTGTAGTCCATGGGGTCGCGAAGAGTTGGACACGACTGAGCGACCTCACTTTCCCTTTTCACTTTCATGCATTGGAGAAGGAGATGGCAACCCACTCCAGTGTTCCTGCCTGGAGAATCCCAGGGACGGGAGAGCCTGGTGGGCTGCCGTCTATGGGGTCGCACAGAGTCGGACACGACTGAAGCGACTTAGCAGCAGCAGCAGCAGGAGGTCTTTAAAGTCTCAGGTTGCAATATTACGTGGCCAGTACAAACTGTACACAGGCACCAGGCTTTCAGGAGAACACATCCCATAAATGCTTATGCATGCTCATATGGAAACTCAGTTAAGACGACCCAGGGGAGGAGCGACGCACGGACTGCACTTGAGTTCTTCACCTTGTATGACAAGATACAAACTTGAGTCTAAGAAATAACTTCATAACAGATTACTATGTTTATTAAACTCAGACTTGCTATATTTTGCCACGGAACAACTCAAACTTATTTATTTCTTAGCACCTTGCATTGTGCCTGGCACACACTTGGTGCTCAACAAGTATCTTTTGTAAATGTATAAATGGAAGATAGTGCATTTAGAGTGCTGCATGTACAAAGAAACAGTATGTATTCCACATTCAGAAGCTTTTATGAAATTACTTTGATTCTGTTGGTTTTAACAAAGGCAAACAACTACTGCAGGGGTTAACAGCCCTTTTCACCAAAAGATGCAGACGTTTTGGTCAGAATTATGCATTAATATATAGAAGACAATACCATTAAATAAGAGGTGGAAGCTGAGTTTTAAAATCCTGTCTCCCACACAGCGAAATCTCCTTAACCAAAATTCTGCCAAGACTTAATTCCATTTAAAAGATTTGGGGAATGTCTATTTCAGCCTGTTGGTATGCAGAACACTGGTAGATGGTTCCCTCTTTGTCATATGAATGATAAAATAAATATCCCATCTAGATATAAGACTAGGAGCTAAATAAGTTCAGTGGCTAACTTGTTTGAATTCTTATTTCAAACATTCCCTCCTAAAAACTTCTTAGAAAGTACAAAAGAAACTCAAGTGGCCTATTAGAATTATTACCAATGCAATTACTGCATTCTGTAAACACTGTGCTCAACTGCTCAGCTGTATCTGATTCTTTGCAACTCCATGCACTGCAGCCCACCAGGCTCCTCTAACCATGGAATTTTCCAGGCAAGAATACTGGAGTGAACTGTGATTTCCTACTCCATTGTGTAAAAACTATTAGGAAAAACTATAATTGGAAAATTTTCAACTATATGAACTGGCGAGGAAAGAAGTTTTAAAATGATATGAGTAGAGTCTTTATAAATGTTTTTTATACATTTTATTTTTGAGAAGTTTCATCTCTCCATTTATGGTAGATATATATTCAAAACTATTTTTGAAATGTTCTAAGAACATCATAGTAGCCCTCTGCAGATATTCACACAGAACTTTCTGTGGTGATGAAAACGTTCCATATCTGAGTTGTCCAATACAGTAGCTACTAGCAACTCACTCAATACCTGAAATGTGCTAATGCATCTGAGGAATTGAATTTTAAATTTTATTTAAGTTAAACAAATTTAAAATTAAATTCAAGTAGCCACACGAGGCTAGTAGCTATGGAATCAAACCGCACAGCTCTAGGATATCACACTAACCAAGAGCACTACTGAGCATCAATGAGCAACTGCAGAGATGGGAGTTGTGAAAACAAATGACTTTGCCACTGCTAAACCACAACTAAAATAATTTCTAATATTAAACACTTAAATATTAATTCTCACAGAATTTTATTTTTTATCATATTAAATGTCTGCACATCTTTTAGGCCTTTTTATTATAAAAAAGAATATTGTTTAGTAATCACTAATAATAAAGTTACATACCCATATATAAAACAATAAGCTCTTTGTGTGCTAAATAGAGAAATACAATAGACTTTATATCAAGCTCTATATCCCCCTCCTTTTTTGTTTCTCTGGCTGCACCATGTGGCACTCAGAATCTTAGTTCCCCGACCTGGGACTGAATCCATGCCGCTGCCTTGGGAGTGCAGAGTCTTAACTACTGGACTACTGGGTAAGTACCCCACTCCTTTTTAAATCAGTTAAGTCACTGACCAGGTTGCAACATCTTTCAAAAATGACTAGAACAACATTTAAAATATAAGAAGAGGAGTTTTCAAAAGGCACATGAAAAGATGCTCAACATTTTAAATTATTAGATATGCAAATCAAAACTATAATGAGGCACCACCTCATACCAGTCAGAATGGCTATCAAAAAGTCTACAAATAACAAACGCTGGAGAGGGTGTGGGGAAAAGGTAACCCTCCAACACTGTTGGTGGGAATGTAAGCCGATGCAGCCACTATGGAAAACAGTATGCAGATGCCTCATAACACTAAAAATAGAATTCCCATATGATCCAGCAATCCCATTCCTGGGCATATATCCAGACAAAACTATAATTCAAAAAGAGATTATCATACTAAGTGAAGTAAGTCAGGAGGAGAAAGACAAATACCATACGATTTCATTTACATGTGGAATCTAAAAAAAGGCTACAAATGGACTTATCACAACTACTTATATGTGGAATATAAAAAATAATACAAATGAATATATACAGAAAACAGACTCACAGACGTCAATAAACAAACTTATAATTTTCAAAGGGGAAAGGTGGGGGCGGGGAGGACAAATTAGGAGTTTGGGATTAATATATAGAAACTACTATATATAAAACAGATAATCAACAAAGACCTACTGTATAGCATGGAGAACTGTACTCAATATTCCGTAATAAACCTATATGGGAAAACAATCTGAAAAAGAATGGATATATGTACAACTGAATCACTTTGCTGTATACCTTAAACTAACACAACATTGTAAATCACCTATTCTCCAATTTAAAATTAAATTAAATTTTAAAAGGGATAAGGGGCATTTATAAAGAGATTATGGAACATAAACCTACCATGACCATTTTCCTTTGTTCATACAGCTTCTGTAATTGGTAGGATTTTTCCTCTGCTTTGATGTAACCTTTTTTCACATCATCAACAGCCTGTCACCAAAACAAAGGCAAGGAAGAAAGAAATGTAAAAGTTATCATCAAGTACATTCTTGATAAAAATAAAGGGATACAGATTTCATCTTCACAATAATTCCTATCCATCTGGACCATCATCATCACTGCCTGTGAACTCTGCAACTCTTATTCTAGGTCTGTCCTGTTAAGAGATTTAAATTCAGGTTAATTTATCCATGTGAAATAATTACAGAACACTGGAAGCTAGCTCACAATACTGTGTTAAAAACAGCGATGAAGGAGCAAAAATGTGCGACATAAACAGTGAGTGGTGCATGCAGCCAGAACGGGAGAGCTCACTGCTGACTGGAGTCATCGAGGAAGTCTAGGCTGGACCCCGCAGGACAGGCTCAACAGGAGAAACTTCAGGCTAAGGTCAGGAAACAGAAGTGGGTTTCAATTTAAATATACTCAGGAGACAGACCTGCCTGGTCAGAATCAAGGATACATGTTAGTGGACAATGAAAAATAACTCTGGATGCACAGGTTAACAGAACATGAAGGATCCCAAAGAGCGGGCATAGGAATTTAGACTTAAGGACAGTAGAGAGCTGAAATAAATAGTAAAAAGTTGTTGTTTCAGAAAGATTGATCTCTACATGATTGCCAAATGACTTAAGCTAAGAAGAGAATGAAACAAGGAAGAGCAATGATACTGTGGTACTTTAAGCATGAAGTGAAACAAGACCTTAGTCCAGCAGGGTAGCAACTGGAAAAGAGAAGTGATAAATCTGAGACCATAAACAGAAAAGCTTCCAGCAAGGATCTGATATAGAAATGAAGGTATCCAGATATAATATACTAAACTATTCCTGGTTCAGCTGTATGAAACATACATCCCCTTCCCAACCTTACTCCACCTCTCCTCCACTCTAAGAAAAACTTTAAAAATCCAATGGAAGGGAAAACTGATCTTTGGGAGGAAAAAAAAAGAAAAAGAACAAACAGAATCATTTGTCCAGAGCATTCAGGATCTACCCTCAGTGAGTTACTCCAAAGACAACCCTATGCAGACACCAGGCAGGGAACCACCTGAATCTTCATCAGAAAACTGAAGAGTTCCTTCAGGTAGAAATCATTCCCCACAGTCTTTTATAGGAAAACATTTGCCAATTAGAATGAACTCAGGATTGAAGTCAAGAGACGAGTTCAAATTCTAGCTGTCACCTACCCATATACATTTGAGTAAGTCACTTAAACCCTCTCAGTCTGCAAAACAAGAATAAAATCCATCTTGAAGGTAGATAACAAGATAAAAGATGTTAATAGCCTTGTGAAATATATATAAATAGTTATTATTACTATCATTGATACTGGCATCATTTGCCTGTTCTAAGAACCACACAAGGATATATCCTCCCTGGGACTGCCACTGGAAAGAGTATCCCAGTGTCTCCCCGATCCTAGCCACAAAAGCGAGGATTCACTTAGGCAGAGAGATTATATTCACAGAGGGGATGCTCAATGAGAACTGCCACCAACGTCCTGCAGAACCTGAACGCTATCACCAAAAGACCTGGTGCTCCAGCTAGATCAAATTTAAATCAGTTAGACTGAAAAAGTTGTGAGAGAAGTAAAGAGGGAAAACAAAATACTGGTTTATCAATTCAGTATCTCTAACACCTAGAACTGTCCGACTGGTAACAGCACTTAAGTACTTACTGATGACCATTTCCCCTGGGCAGAGATGGGCCAGAGCGAACATCTACTCCAGCAACTCTAAGTGAACTATTTTCGTGTGGGGCAGCAAAAATGTTCTCTCCTCACTCATTTCTAACCAAGATTATATTGCTTGACTAGCTGAGTGGAAAACATAAGTATCAGGACACTAGATTCCTTTTTCTCTTCACTGAAAAAAATTTATGAAATAAAAGAGATAACATAGTTTTTAAAAATATGTATTACTAAGATGTGCCTAACCAAAACAAGTTTGATTGCACAGCCTCATTCCAGATATTGTTAAGCACTGTAAGCAGTTTTTTGTGATATTCCTTTCATAATTCTAAATGTCATGCTTATGCTAATTCCTTAACTTGTCAATTTTAGACAATGTTGACTTGCGTGTTAAAAATAATAAGTTTTGGGCTTCCCTAGTGGCCCAGTGGTGAAGAATCCTCTTGCCAATGTAGAAGACATGGGTTTAACCCTTGACCCCAGAAGAGCTCACATGCCTCCGAGCAACTAAGCCCGTGTGCCACAACTACTGAGCCTGTGCTCTAGAGCCCAGGAGCTGCAACTATTGAATCCACATGCCACAGCTACTGAAGCCTGCGTGCCCTAGAGGCCATGCTCCACAAAAAAAGAAGTCACCGCAGTACAACTAGAGAGTAGCCTCCTGCTCACCTAACTAGAGAGACTCCTCGCACAGCAACGAAGACCCAGCATAGCCATAAACAAATTATTTTTTAACATAAATATAAAGAGTTTAAAAAAAGAAGTTTTAGGGACTACCCTGGTGGTCCAGTGGTTGAGCATCCATGCTTCCACTGCAGAGGGCATGGGTTCAATCCCTGGTTGGGGAACTAGGATCCCGCATCCCATAATGTGCAGCCAAAAACAGTAACATTTTAGCTTTCATATACCACTCCTGCACTCTCTCTTCTTCCTCTAACATCTCAATAAAAATTAAATCAGTAATCAGTATTGAATACTGTACTCAATACATTATTATAAGCATGTAAACACTGTTCACAACTAAATCACGTGCTGTTACCAGGGCTTCCTTCCTTATACATTTTGTTCTCCTTTTAGGTTAACCGCCTTATGTTTGTAACTTTCCACACGCCTCTTACCAATTCTTCCAGAATAACCAAACACCAAACGCCTATTGACTCATTCAAACATTCATTTTCTAAAAACTGTTGACCATTCTCATCTATTACGTCTCCACCTATTCTCTTCACAAGGTTTATGCCTCTTAAAATCCACTATGATTATTCTAGTAAGCTTTCAAAAAGTAGTTTAAATGTGTGTTTAATCTGCTAGGTTTAGCCAGAAATTAAATATATCCTACTATGGATTTTGACTTTATCTATTTTTTAAGGAAAAGGCACATTACTATCATTATTATCTAGTATTTCATCAACTCTAAGGTGCATAGTTTTCTCACATTTTATCATTCCTATAATTGGGACACATCTTATAATCAATGATACATGTTGTTTAATTGGTAGCTTTTTTCTCTTAGCAGTACATAACATACTAGTGCATCTTACAACTGATGGCATCTTAGAATTGATGAGATGTATGAGACAGTCCCACCATCAAAATATGATACAAAAAATCAACTAAAATTAAGTGAGGGAAAATTTTCAGTATTATTTTCCAAAAGGCACAATTGTTTACCTAGTCAATCATAAAATCATTTGAGCTGCTGTGTACTGCTGGGAATGTAAAATGGTACAGCTGCTATGGAAAACAGTGAGGCGGTTCCTCAAAAAATTAAAAATAGAATTTCCCTATGATCCAGCCATTGACCATGGTTCTGGGGATATTAAAAGCAGAATTTTGAAGAGACATTTACATAACCCTGTTCATAACAGCATCATTCATAATAGCCAAGAGGTAAAAGCAACCCAAATGTCCATCCACAGATGAATAAACAAAATGTGATATACACATATAATGGCATATTATTATTCAGCCTTAATAACATGCTGCTGCTGCTGTTGCTAAGTTGCTTCAGTCATTAATAACATGAATAAGCCTTAAAGACATTATGCTAAATAAGCAAGTCACGAAAGACAAATAATGTATTATTCCACTTACATGAGATAACTAAAGTAGTCAAGTTCACAGAAAGTAGAAGGGGAGTTGCCATAAGTAGGGGAGAGGAAAATGAGTTGTTTAATGGGTAGAATTTTAGTTTTGCAGAGGAAAAAGTTCTGGAGATCTATTGCATAATGAAGTGAATTTAACACTACTGAACTGCACATTTTTAAACGGTTGAGAATAAACAAAAACAAAAACTTACCAAATTATAAATATATACAGTCTACTGCATCAACTATACCTCAATAAAGCTGTTTAAAAAACTGAAGAAACAGGAGAGTTCAAAAAGTTCTGGGGTATGAGACACTGATACAAAAATAAGAGTTTTTCTATCTAAAGCTTTTCCACCTAAATGTTTCGGTCGGTTGTTGTTGTTTAGTTGCTAAGCTGTGTCCAATTCTTTGCAACCCCGTGCATACAGCCCACCAGGCTTCTCTGTCCATGGGATTTCCCAGCCAAGAATACTGGAGTAGGGGTTACCATTTCCTTCTCCAGGGGATTTTCCCGACCCGGGGATCAAACCTCTGTCTATATTGGCAGGTGGATTTTTTACCACT